>NC_044038.1:180153014-180831101 GCF_901765095.1 Microcaecilia unicolor | reverse complement strand
AAGATAAACCTTGCTTTCTCTACCTCACCAGCTCTCCCTCCACTAGTCCGTTCCCCTCTCTCCTTCCCCTCATTCCCTTTCCTCCTTTCCTGAAGTTCTATTGAGGAAACTACACTTCTCCTTTCTTCCTCAAAATGTACCACCTGTTCCTCTGATCCCATTCCACCCACTTCTTAATGCCATCTCTCCTACTCTTATTCCTTTTATCTGTCACATTCTCAACCTCTCACTTTCCACTGCGACTGTCCCTGCTGCCTTTAAACATGCTGTGGTCACACCCTCCTTAAGAAGCCTTCACTTGACCCTACTTGTCCCTCTAATTACTGACCCATCTCCCTCCTTCCTTTTCTCTCCAAATTACTTGAGCGTGCTGTTCACCGCCGCTGCCTTGATTTTCTCTCCTCATGCTTCTTGACCCATTACAATCTGGTTTTCGCCCTCTCCACTCAACCGAAACTGCGCTTACTAAAGTCTCCAATGACCTATTACTGGCTAAATCCAGAGGTCAATATTCCATCCTCATTCTTCTTGATCTTTCCGCTGCTTTTGACACTGTCGATCACAGCATACTTCTCGATACCCTGTCCTCACTTGGATTCCAGGGCTCTGTCCTTTCCTGGTTCTCTTCCTACCTCTCCCTCCGCACCTTTAGTGTTCACTCTGGTGGATCCTCTTCTACTTCTATCCCTCTGCCTGTCGGCGTATCTCAGGGTTCTGTTCTTGGTCCCCTCCTCTTTTCTATCTACACTTCTTCCCTTGGTTCATTAATCTCATCCCATGGCTTTTCCTACCATCTCTATGCTGATGACTCCCAAATCTACCTTTCTACCCCTGATATCTCACCTTGCATCCAAACCAAAGTTTCAGCGTGCTTGTCTGACATTGCTGCCTGGATGTCTCAACGCCACCTGAAATTAAATATGACCAAAACCGAGCTTCTCATTTTCCCCCCCAAACCCACCTCCCCGCTCCCCCCGTTTTCTATTTCTGTTGATGGCTCTCTCATTCTCCCTGTCTCCTCAGCTCGAAACCTTGGGGTCATCTTTGACTCTTCTCTCTCCTTCTCTGCTCATATCCAGCAGACCGCCAAGACCTGTCGTTTCTTTCTTTACAACATTCGTAAAATCCGCCCCTTCTTTCCGAGCACTCTACCAAAACCCTCATCCACACCCTTGTCACCTCTCGTTTAGACTACTGCAATCTGCTTCTTGCTGGCCTCCCACTTAGTCACTTCCCCTCTCCAGTCGGTTCAAAACTCTGCTGCCCGTCTCATCTTCCGCCAGGGTCGCTTTACTCATACTACCCCTCTCCTAAAGACCCTTCAGTGGCTCCCTATCCGTTTTCGCATTCTGTTCAAACTTCTTCTACTAACCTATAAATGTATTCACTCCGCTGCTCCCCAGTATCTCTCCACACTCCTTCCCTACACCCCTTCCCGTGCACTCCGCTCCATGGATAAATCCTTCTTATCTGTTCCCTTCTCCACTACTGCCAACTCCAGACTTCGCGCCTTCTGTCTCGCTGCACCCTACACCTGGAATAAACTTCCTGAGCCCCTACGTCTTGCCCCATCCTTGGCCACCTTTAAATCTAGACTGAAAGCCCACCTCTTTAACATTGCTTTTGACTCGTAACCACTTGTAACCACTCGCCTCCACCTACCCTCCTCTCCTCCTTCCTGTACACATTAATTGATTTGATTTGCTTACTTTATTTATTTTTTGTCTATTAGATTGTAAGCTCTTTGAGCAGGGACTGTCTTTCTTCTATGTTTGTGCAGCGCTGCGTATGCCTTGTAGCGCTATAGAAATGCTAAATAGTAGTAATGCTAAATAGTAGTAATGACCCTTTAGTCCGGAGTGTAGACCTTCACCCCAAATTCACAGGTTCTTATATTTAATAGAATGACATTGATGTGAGATGCACATGGGAAGCCTTGGGGATGAGAGACGGTGAGCTGGCACTTACTTCTAATCGAGTCCTGTCTGCTTTGGCAGTCTGCTCCTACCCTGCTAGTTACCAAGAGCAACTCGTATGGGTAAATCTACAGAAAGAGAGGAAGTTTTCAGCTCAGTCAGCTCTGCTTGGCTCAATACTATAGTATAACAATGGTGCAGAAGTCAGGAAGCTTTGGGCCACACAGGTATAGCCAAGGAAGGTTCTGGATACAAATAGAACATTTTGTCAGTGGAGCCCACCCCTCACTTGTTCCCGGGTGGGATTTAGCCCTTCAGCTCCTGCTTGTGGACAAGGGTAGGGGCCATCCTCAGTCATGTCAGCAATGACAGACAGGCAGTAAGCTCCCAGCCTTAAGAGGCTGAACTTGGTGTCCCTGGATTCGGCTTTGTTGATAGAAAATCCCTGCTCCCCTTCCTTCCTTCCTCTCCTGGCCATGGGCACCATGCTTTCTTGCCTGGTTTGGGAATGAGGATGTTTCTCATGTCCCCTGTGGAGATGGAAGAGGGACACATACCATATTACCCCAATTAATACTGATAGCTGGGAGGAGATATGGCCAAAACCTTTCAAACAGAATCAAAATGAAAATACACAATCCGCTGAAACCCCAGAGAAGTGCCGTGTGTTCCATTGCAACCCCAGACACAGTCACTGGAGGAGACTGTTCCCTGCACAGAGAAGCAGGATCCCAGGGCTCAGGGACACCTCTTACCTTGTACTCTGCAGTCAAGAAAACAAGATATCAAAGAGAGAAAATCAGTCCACAGGCAGAATTATGGTCACAATAGCAAAAACCAAGCCAAACCAATAAACAAATAAGAACCCCCCCCCCCCCCCAAAAAAAAATCCCAAAGAACAACAAAAACCCAAACAAAAACAATACACCCCCACCAGAAAGAAGGACACTTAGGACTTTCTGAGATTCATATTCAAAGGGTTGTCTAGCTAGCTTCTGGAGTTAGCCAGACAAACCCAATGGCCAACATTTCTTCCCCCCCCCACCACCCCCATTTCAGTTTATAAATGTTGTCTTGACAAAGCTGTTGTGAATGTATTGTTATCTCAATGAAAGGATCTTGCCTATATCTCATTTTCTTATTTTCATACCTATGTGTGTGTCCAAATGGACTAAAACAACAACCAACAACCTAATTTAAGCGACAGAGTCAGAGTTACGAGTGATTATTTTGCCTCAATTAGATTACTATAGTGTCCTATATGCTGGCATTCATCAGATTCTTCAAGCAAAGCTGCAATTTTGCAGAATTGTGCTGCTAGATTAATTTTTTGTCGTAAGAAGTTTGATCGTGTTACCTACACTGGCTTCCTGTCAAGGCTCAAATTGATTTTATGGAGGCCTGTTTGACATTTTAAAAATGTTTAATAGTTATTGCCCTTTGGATCATGTATCTCTGATAACCTATCCGACAATTCGTTCATCTACCCAATCTAATTATTCGTTAAATTTAGGCTACCCGGCTGTTAATAAGATTTGATGTAAGCGTTTTCATGACAGTTCTTTTAGCTACCTTGCTATTAAATTGTGGAATTCTATCCCAGTTCAAATACGGAGTATAGACAATATTCAGAATTCAGAAAAAGCATTGAAACATTCTTGTTTGATAAATATTTTTGAAATATGTACCTTCTAGACTATATATAAATTAATGTAACTCGCTTTTGATTATAACTAGATATAAGGGGATTATAAATTCCGTGAACGGAATGGAATGTCTCACAAAGCTTCAATTCAATAAAGGTGCTTAAGGTGTGCTTAACACTTTATAGAATAATAGTGCAAACCTGCTTTGGCGTGCCAGAACTTATGCCAGGTCAATGGTAGGAGTAAGTTGTTATGACTAAGTTTGGCTTGCAATGTGCATAATAGAGAGTGTTCTATAAGTCCAAAAACAAAACAGAAGAACAAACTCCACATTCCAAAGCAGACGCTGTGAATGGTGCATTAAAGTCCTTTAATAAATGTCTTCATAAGATAAGAACTACTCAACACCAGTGTAATGGTATCAGTTTATTATTGAAATATGTAGCATGATATTTTGCTGGATCATATATAGCAATACAAACATACAGCTTGAAAAATACAGTTTTAAACTACAGCAGAGAAAATAGTTTCATTTTCAAGCCCCTCTCTCCCCCTCCCTTTCTCCTGGGACTTTTGATAGCAGGGATAGTCAATTACAAACACTTAACAAAGACAAAAGAGAGATATATAGCTTCCTCTGCCCTCCCACTTAAACAAAGCTTGACTAAGGTGGGTACCTGAATGCTCCCATCCAGACATCTCCAAAGACCCAAGAGACAGAAGTCTGGAGACCCCATTGAAAACAAAGAACTCAGAGGAAAAGCCATAAACAAAACATTTGCCTGTCATCAGAGGTATACCTGCCCCCTCCCATCATCTATCAGACAAATGGACACCAGGACATCTGCAGAAAGGAGAGACTTATAATGTGACCATGTGAACAGACTACAATAACCATAATGCCTTGCAAAATATCCAGGACATGCACACACCATGCTTCCTCTGCTAAACATTATAAAAGGCCTGGAAACAGCCCAGCTCACTCTCTGGAGTTGCCAGGGTTGCGGTCTTCCCGCATCACTGGGCGGCTTCTCTTGCAGCAGTTGCGGCAAAATTTTGGCGGCTGCGGGGGGTGCGGGGGTGCGGGTTTGGGCTCTTCTCTGTGGCCGCTGTGTGCTTTTTTTTTTCCGGGGCTTCTATTGGTCCAATTTGGTCCAATAGAAGCTTTTCCCTGGGCTTCTATTGGTCCAATTTGGTCCAATAGAAGCTTTTCAGGGGCGTGTCGACATCAGGACGGGGTTAACGACGTCAGGGTGACGCGGGAGGCGGGGGGGGGGGGGGTTTTGTGACGCGGAAGGCTGGGTTTGTGACACGGGAGGCGGGGGTTTCTGACGTGAGAGGCGGGGTTGTGATGTGGGAGGCGGGGTTTGATTTTGGGCGTTTTTTTGGGGCGGGTTTTAGGCTGATTTTGGGCTGGAAAATTTTTCCATCTGGCAACCTTGTCGCTCTCTTGGGACCTGCCTTCTCTTGAGACCTGCCGCTCTCTTTGGGGTCTGCTGATGCCTTGCTCCGACCATGTGCTCATCAATCAGCTGGACCACAGCATGCTTTGTAACAAGGACTGTAAGTTAACCTACCTGTTACTTGTTCTATTTTATGCACAAATTCTCTGTTCTAAGATCCTTTTAAAGCTATCTCTCGTTTGTAACCTTATTTATATGATTGCATAATCAGATTGTAACTTAATAAACCTTTCTGAAGCTAAAAATATAGTCTCTTTGTGTTCTGAGTATATGGTATCTGTTAAGGTTAATCTTGCAGTACAGAATACTGCATTTCAACAGAGATATATACTTAATTATTTAATTTATTGCAATTATCACCTTTGGTGATTGGTGGAGAAATTAATATCCTAAACTTATAATACAGCGCCAGCTCTAAATTATAAACAGTAGCGAGTGCTCTAGAGCTCTTTCCCCCAAGATAAATCATTTCTTGTACCACCAGCAGTGTTTCGACTCAAAGGCCTTCCTCAGGAGTCTTATAGCATTGTCCAATGGGGATATACAGTGTTAGTTACCTGAACATAAAACAAAACTCTGAAAGGACATGCGTTGCAATTTGAAAACACAGCACTGTCAAAGGGTTTGATGCCGATGCGGGAAATTCCACGCTGAGTAACCAGCATCAACAGCTTCTCCGATTTAGGCGTGTCTTTGTGAGAAGCTATTGACACCAGTTGCACAGTCTGCAATTTCCTGCATTGGCATCAAACCTTTGACAGTGCTGTGTTTTCAAACTGTAAGGCAAGTCCTTTCGGAGTTTTGTTTTATGTTTCAAGTAAACTAGCGCTGAATATCTCCATTGGACAAATGCTATAAGGCTCCTGAGGAAGGCCTTTTGAGCCGAAACACTGCCAGTGTTGAGTAGTTCTTATCTTATGAAGACATCTATTAAAGGACTTTAATGCACCATTGACTTGCTGTTGTCTCTGTGTGTTCTATACGTCGCAGGTGTTGCGACGTATGGAACACCTATGACACCCCCAAGCTCCTTCCTTGATTCTGCCCCCTCAGTTATGTGCTATGTGACATAGGTGCACCTTTTACAGATGGTGCCTGGTGCTTATGCGTGTAAATAGTAATTAGGGATGCCATTTACCCACATGCTTCTATTCTATAAAGTGCGCATACGATTGATGTCTACAGATAGATGCCCATTACACAATCGCCCTTAAAATCCCGTAGCTCTCACTATCCACAGCTCTAGATGGGCAAAAAATAAACCTCTTAACTGGTTAGTGCCACTGAAAATGTCCAGTTAGTGCTGAATTGGAAACTAGCTATTTTGGAGGTGTTCCCAGGGCAGAGTGTGGAGGAGAAGCCTAATGGTTAGTGCAGTGGACTTTGATCTATGGAACTGGGTCGATTCCCACTGAAGCTCCTTGCGACTCTGGGCAAGTCACTTAACACTCCATTGCCCCAGGTACACAATAAGTACCTGTATATAATATGTAAATTGCTTTGATTGTAACCACAGAAAGGTAGTTTATCAAATCCCATTCCCACTTAGCTGGTTCAGTACTAATATTCAGCACTTAAACCGGCTAGGTTAACTGCATGAAAGTCAGTCCTATCTTATGCAGTGCCGAATATTGTACTTAACCAGCTAAACCTTTGCCAGCTCCGCAAACCTGGAAATCAATGTCAGTGACCAGTCATGATCCAGCATTGAATTTCCGAGTTTAAGGCTGGTGGCAGTCAGTAAAAAAAAAAAAAAAAAGCTAATCGATGCTGGTTTGAATATCAAGACCATGGGTTTACCTTTTATATCCCTCCTCCCTGTGAGTGCACTGGGGGGGGGGGTCCTTACCTCGCATTCCCCAGTTCACTGCATTTGTGCTGTCATAGTGGAAAATCTCAGTGCTGGGAGGCTGCCAAAGACAAAATCAACACATTGCTGAAACTCAGAGGGCTGCAAGTTTACTCCCTTTTACCCCCCCCCCCCCCGCCCCCACACACAATTAAAATGTCCAATTGTCACAGGCTTCCAGCTAGTCACTTCACTTTTCATCAGATGTACACTATTTAGAGGACTATGCTGAGACCAGCAAACTTGTATCACTGACTGTGTGATCCCAGCACCTGTCAGGATTGCTGGAGGTCAAAATTATTGCTGGACATACTTACATCCTGACAGCACCCACTTCCAAGGTGAGAGGCATAGCTGTTACCCACTGACACAGTACCACTTCCAACCCCCAGCCCAAGATATTGAGCCCAAAACCCAGTCATAAACTGGTTCAGCTGTGCCACACCTTTACGGTCAGTAGCCATCTTACCCTGTGCAGTCCATTCCTTCTGTACGCAGGAAGAGAGGCGGATTTAGAAATGAAGGGATCTGGAAAAAAGATGAAATGTGTAGAATTACGAAATATGCGCAGAATCTGTCCAGGCTCTGTATTGGATGTTCTGTTTCAAGTAGCAAACACACGCTGTGGTGTGTCTGTAGGGGTCAGAAGCAGGAGAAGGGGAGAGCGATACAGTGCAGCATCTTCTAACACTGCCCTACAGTGGGGCTGATGCTATAAAGTGTGCAGGCTTTGCACACAGGTTAACTCTGCCTTTGTGCATGATGTTGTGTCTGCTCTGTGTAGAAAGGAGTCTTGTGCCAGAGCTTACCTGTGTGCAAAGCCTTGGGAAGACAGTGCACAGCACATTTAAATCCATGCTAATGAAGCTATTAGCTATTCAGAGCTCGTGCAAAGAATTGTGCAGAAGACAGGAAGGCTGAGTGAAAGGTTCCCTGTTCTTCTGCAGGAGCGTTAGTGAGGATTTCATGCTGTTTCTTCCCTTTAGTGCCAGCATAAGGACCTTTATATAATCTGTAAACCGATTTGCTTGTAACCACAGAAAGGCAGTATATGAAATCCCCACCCCCCTTTCCTTTTCTCTTCCCCTTACCTGTAACATTTTTCTGGCTCGCTTGCAGAACATGGGTTAAAAATAGACAGAGGAGAGGAATGCTGAACAACATGTACAGTGCTGGACTGATGTCAGAAGAGGTACTAGTACTCATTCAACCACATGTGCTCACATCTGCTTAGGTACTGGTACTCACTGAACTGCATGTGTTTACATCTGCATATATTCATGGCAGTGGCGTAGCTGCGGGTGGGCCTGGGTGGGCAAGGGCCCCCTAGTTTCACTTCAGGCCCACTCAGTAGCACACACATCATTAGTGTAGCTGGTGGGAATCCTAGGGCCCCACCATCTGAAAAGTCCTCTCTGGAGTTCCCCCCATCCCCCCCAGGCAGTCTTATCCGTGGAGCAATCAGCATCATGTTTCCAGGCATGCATGTTTGGGGGGGGGGGATACTGGTTGAATTGAGCATGCATAGAGAGGGGGGAGTGCAGTGCTGGTGGCTGGATATGTGCTACTAATTGCTATGAGGATGAGACTACTTGGGGAGGACTCCAGAGAGGATTCCTCAGCTGGCAGGGCCCAGGGATCCTGCTTCAGTGGCAGGAGCGGGAGTAGCAGCAGGGGGGAAATGTGTGGGTCATGCCCACCCAAAAACTGAGGTCTGGCTACGCTACCAATTCAATTTTTTTGTGGTGAAGCAGTTTAACAGCGCAGTAGGCTGAGAGCCAGGAAAGCCCAGTTCAAATCCCACTGCACTTTCTTGTGGTCTTGGGCAAGTCACTTAATCTTCCACTGCCTCTGGTACAAATTTAGGACCCCTTTACTAAAGGGCGTTAAGCCCTAATGCACGGTCAGTGCACCAAAAAGGCTTACCAGAAAATGTATTACGCCATTTTGTGGTCTGTTTGCGTGTGCTACTCGCGTGTTATTTGTTTTTATTTTTGTGGGAGGGGCATGGCATGGGCAGGGAATGAGCATGCTGTTATCCAGTTAGCATGTTCTGATTAGCACACGCTAACTGGTTAATGAGAAATTAATGCAGGAGCACTTGGTGACTGCTTAATAGGAGGCAGTAAGTTGTCTCACGTTAATTGTTTACAAGTCCCATGCGCTAATGGAAAAATGAGTCCGGAACCTGAAAAAAACCTCTCAAAATATTGGCGCCTTTAATATGGGTGCAGGAAGGTCCTGCATTAAAATGCATGAAGTCCATTTTTAGCACATTTTAGTAAAAGGGCCCCTCTGGGGACAGGAAAATACCTCCTGTACCTAAATGTAACTCTCCTTCAGTCACATGATAGTATTTACAGCAGGTGCTCAGTGCACTATCACTATCCCGTGTTGTGTTTGTACACAGTTCTTGCACTGCCTCAGGGAGCAAAGGTTTTGCATTACACTTGTGTTAGGAAAGTGATGTGGTAATCATGTTAATCCCTTTTTAAAGGTGACAAGTAGAAATAAAACAAAACAGAGAAAGAAAATAAGATGGTACTTTTTTTTTTATTGAACTAACTTAACACATCTTTTGATTAGCTTTCAAAGGTAACCCTTCTTCTTCAGATAGGAAATAAGCAAATGTTGACACATATCAGAATATATAAGTGAAACGCAGAGGCATTCCAATGACAGAGGAAGAGGGTGGGGTGGGGTGGGTTAGGTGAGAAACAGGGAGAGCTGGGTGGATGAGAGTCAGGGAGAGATGGATGGTTGATAAGAGGATGACAAAGCAGTAGAATTTTATGGTTTCTAATGGGCTAGAAAACCCAGAGGACCCAACAAAGATCTGGGTTTCCTAGCCCATTAGAAACCATAGAATTCTACTGCTTTGTCAACCTCTTATCAACTATCCATCTCTCCCTGACTCTCATATATATTCTGATATTTGTCAACATTTACTAATTTCCGATCTGAAGAAATCTCTGGGCAAGTCACTTAACCCTCCATTGCCCCAGGTACAAATAAGTACCTGTATATAATATGTAAGCCGCATTGAGCCTGCCATGAGTGGGAAAGCGCGGGGTACAAATGTAACAAAAAAAAAAAAAAGAAGGGTTACCTTCAAAAGCTAATTTATACTTCAGTAAAAAAGGTATCATCTTATTTTACTTTCTATGTTTTGCTTTATTTCTGTTAATTAAAAGTGTGTTAGGAAATCGTGCACTGAGTTTTAGAACAAAGCTCTAGTGCAAGGTACCTGCACTGGCCTCAGGGCCAGATGCACTAAACTTAACAAGCCATTAACGAGCAAGTAGTAAACTGTGGCATGCACAAAAGGCTTCTCCAAGCCATTTTCCGATCATGGTAGCAGCTAACGAAAACGGAATGCAGATGAGCAAATTAGTACCCCAATGTGTATAAATCGTATTGTAATGAGATGCACTACCATTTTCCAATTGCCTAACCGTGGAAAATCTAACGGGAGGTCTGTACCTCTCGTTGGGGCTGCGCAGGATTTATTCGCCTCTAAAAACTTCTTTAAATTTAACAAAAAAAAAAAAAATCGGGAAAAAAAACGTCCAAGAGCTCGTCAGGGACGTCCTTTATGGACGTCTTTCACTCAAAACAACCAGCAGGAATCCTTTGCCTAGCCACGTCCAAGTACTCGTCAGGGCCATTCTTCTAAAGTGCCTAACAAGGATGTCCTTCACTAAGGACGTCCGCGACGAGCACTTGGACGTTTTTCCACCAGAGTTTTTGTGATGAGTGCGAGGACGTCCAAATCAAAAAACTATTTGGACGTCTCTTTCGATTATGCTCCACCTCCAGGTCTCTCTCAGCCAATCACAGCGCTGCTAACTCCCCGGGGCAAGGCGGCCGGAGCAGAAGCCGCCGATAGCTGCCAGGTATGAGTTTGATGACACGGTGTGGAGGGGCTTGAGCAGGGGCATATCTGAGGTTCAGCGGTAGGGGGGCAGGGGCTAGAGTGAGGGGGCACATTATAGCCCCCCCCAGGCCGCTGCCGCCGACCCCCCCCCCCACCGCCATCAACCTCCCCTACCGTCAACCCTCCCCCGCCATCGCTGTCACCTACCCCCGCCGAGGTCCGCTTCCTCCTGCCTACTGGTGCCTTTTACTTCAGCTGGCGGGGGACCCAACCCCCGCCAGCCCAGCCGAGGTCTTGTTTAAGTTTTCTTCCTCGTGCTGTGCTGTTAAAAGCTGCATCCCTTCCCTTCCAGTTTTGGATGGAGTCTGACGTCGCAGCACGTTGACATCCTGCATGTACAACGTGCTGTGACGTCAGACTCCGCCCGAAACTGGAAGGGAAGGGATGCAGCTTTTAACAGCACAGCACGAGGAAGAAAACTTAAACAAGACCTCGGCTGGGCTGGCGGGGGTTGGGTCCCCCGCCAGCTGAAGTAAAAGGCACCGGCAAGCAGGAGGAAGCGGACCTCGGCGGGGGTAGGTGACGGCGGGGGAGGGTTGACGGCGGTAGGGGGGTCCAGGGCGAAATCTGCGGGGGCCCAGGCCCCTGTGGCCCCACGCAGATACGCCCCTGGCTGGGACCCAGTTCAAGGAATTCCCAGTCTGCAAACTGGCACGGTGCAAGCTGTCTTCAGGTGAAGCTGCATTACATCTAGGAGCTCAATGGAAATAATAAGCAGCAGGATGCAGACACTTTTTCTGAGAGAAAAAAGTGCCCTGGGAAAATCTGGGTGGTTTCTGCGGAGCAAACACCAGAGCTCCACAGATACAGCAGCTTTTTAATAGGTATAGAAGCACGTGGAGTGGAATACGCCTAGGCAACGATATTTACCACTGTCGGTCAGGTAATGTGTTTGCAGAGCTGCAAGGAGATACAAGAGTTAATATTCTGCAGGCAGGAACAGGGCTTCTGACTCCACTTGAAGAAATTGCCCCCTTCCCCCCCCCCCCCCCCCGAGACAAATAAAGATGATTGATCTACTGCAGGGGGATGCTCCTTCCCAGAGCAGGATGCTGGGGGTGTAAAGGAGAAGCTGAATGCATTCAGACCAAGAGAAGCCTCCTGCAACATGGTTCTAACCTAGCCATAGGCGTAGACTGGGGGGGGGCGAGGGGGGGCAATGCCCCCCCAAACGATGCGAGGCGCCGCCGCACCATTAGTTTAAAAAAAAAAAAACACATGCAGACACGCGCTCCTCTCCATCTGCTTGGCTTCCCTGCCCTCTCTGTCTGCGTCCCGCCTTCCTCTGACGTCATTTCCTTTCGGGCGGGATGCAGACAGAGAGGGCAGGGAAGCCAAGCGGACGGAGAGGAGCGTGTCCGTCTACCCCTCTCTCTTCCTCCCTCCCTCCGGCGCAGGCAGCAGTTTTTTCCAGCGTTCCTGGCAGCGGTAGCGATGTACACGCTGCCTCTGGCTCTGCCCCGAAGCCTTCTCTTCAAGTTCCTGTTCCCGCATAGGTGGGAACAGGAACTTTAAGAGAAGGCTTCCGGGGCAGACCGAAGGCAGCGTGTACATCGCTACCGCTGCCAGGAACGCTGGAAAAAACTGCTGCCTGCGCCGGAGGGAGGGAGGAAGAGAGAGGGGTACACGAGTCACCATCTTGGACCTTGCGGGGGGGGGGGAGATGGATGGGACGGAGGGATGGTGAGCAGAGGGAAGGAACAGAAGATGGATGGGACTGGGAGCGTTGGGAGCAGAGGGAAGGACCAGGAGATGGATTGGACTGGGAGGGGTGGGGAGCAGAGGGAAGGAACAGAAGATGGATGGGACTGGGAGCGTTGGGAGCAGAGGGAAGGACCAGGAGATGGATTGGACTGGGAGGGGTGGGGAGCAGAGGGAAGGAGCAACAGATGGATGGGACTGGGAGCGTTGGGAGCAGAGGGAAGGAGCAAGAGATGGTTGGGACTGGGAGGGGTGGGGAGCAGAGGGAAGGAGCAACAGATGGATGGGACTGGGAGGGTGGGGAGCAGAGGGATGCCTACTGGAAAGAAGACACTGCATAAAACAGAAGACACTGGGATCAAAGCGAATAGAAAAACTAAATGATCAGACAACAAAGGTAAATAAAAGTATTTTATTCATAATTTATTAATTGAAATGTGTCAGCTTTTTGAAATGTGCATCTGTGATATTTTGCCTGTAAATTTCATTTCCTTCCTCCATATTAGCATATTCATTTGCATATGTATATATGCAAATGATATGCTAATATGCTCCGCCCATTCTTTGCCCCCCCCCCCCCCCCCCCCCCAAATGAAACAGTCAAACTACGCCTATGAACCTAGCTCTAGATCTGGGGAACATTCAAGAGCTGCTGAGAGACAAAGTCAGACCCAGGGCAAACACTCCCCGACCCCCTCCCACGCATCCCCCCTCTTGGGCCTGCTTAATTGCTTAATACTTGTCTCCTACTCATGTGTGCTGGGACCATGTTAACTCTGCTCTGCCACACAGGCCTTCTTCCTGCTGTATCCCTTTCCATGTTTGCAGAAACAGGAAGTACTTCACACAGGAGGCTGGATGAAGCAGGAAGAAGGACCTCTGGCTGGCACAGCAGAGTTAATACAACAACACAATAACCCGGCACTGTGGCGCACAGGAGCAGGAGACCATGCCAGCGCCGGGCAAGCCCCCTTGGAGGCTGGGCCCTGGGGAATCTTACCCACCTCCCCTGCTGGCCCTGGGAACATTTGACTTCAGTTTTCTGGGGAGTCACAACAGTGGCGTAGCTACGGGTGGTCCTGGGTGGGCACCGGCCCACCCATTCTTGCCTCAGGCCCACCCTGTCTAGTGGCTCCCAAAGCACTTCATTGGTGGTGCCTCACTCCTCTCTCTCTCTCTCTCCTCTCTCTCATGGCAGCTGCCCAACTCTCTCTGACCCCTCCCCTCCCACTGGCAGCGATTCCTGTAAGCAACCTGCGCCAACCCTGTAGGCTTCCTTTTACTGTGTCCTGCCCTCAGTGATGTCACTTCCTGTTTCATCACTGGCAGGAATGCAATAGAGAGAAACTTGCAGGGCTGGTGCAAGTTGCTTACTGGAGGTAGACTGGGAAGGGAGAGAGGAGCAGATGCTGGATGGGGGAGAAAGATGACGATACCAGGGGCAGAGGGAAATTTTTTTAAAAAACTGTATGCATGTAGGGGGGTGGGGGTGGGAAGGACCCACCCGGTTTAACTCGGGGCCCACCCAAATGGTAGGTCTGGCTATACTCTTGTGGGATGATTTAAAAAACCTAAGGGGCCCTTTTATTAAAGTTTAGCGCAAGTCGAGCGACATTGTGCAACGTGGCCCACAGATATAAAATAGTGCTTGCAGCATTTAGCACACGCTAACGTCTCTTAACATGCTAAGCTTTACTAAAAGGGCACCTAAATTTGCTGCCCACCCAATCTGCAACTGCTCTCAGCAGTGAACAGTGCAGAATGCGCCACAGATACACATTTGCCATATAAAATCTGCTAATTTCACCATCTAAACCCATCAAAAAAGATCTTAAACAGGAAAAGATTATGAGCCAGACATGAAGACCTTAAATGCTGCACCATGGGATGGGAGGCGGCAGGAATACAGCAGGCACACACGCATAAGATGTTATGAAAATACATGCAAGAACTTCCAGCCAAATTTATGAATCAGACCAAGGCAAGGAAGCAAGTAAAAACAGTCACAAAGCAGTTTCCTGCCCAGTTCTGCTACAATGTCTTATTGTTTTGCCCATAAATCAAATTTCCTGCAGCATTAAGAAAGAAAAAGTATCAGAGAAAAGCTCTGACCAGGACATCTGCAGAATCCTTAAATTTAGCCCTTAGAGAAGCATTAAAGAGCTTTCAATTGCCTAATTAGCTTTTTTGTGAAATGTTTTCCATCCTAGAAGCTAAAAAGAGCAATTTTGAGAATGACTTAAGGAGTTAGCCCTAGAGATCAAAGGGTTTGATAACTGAAGTTGCTCATAAGAGGGCATTTCAGGAGAAGGGGTTGGGTTGAAGGCTGAACTACAGGTACACATAGAATTTTCATGAATGTATATACCTGACTCTCCCTGTCTCACCCCAGTAACAAACACAACAAACACAAAGTACCAGGGATTTTTGTACCTGCATAAAAAAGTTGCTTTGTAATGTTGCTAATATTACCCACTGAATTCTTTCTCATAATGTCTGGGTGATTATTAGACCTGGGTGATTATTAGAAACATGTTGTTTTCTGGAGTCTAGGGTGGGCTATTAATGGGGGCATTTCAATTTTTAGGAAGTCTTAAATTGGTGACACAAGACACATTTCTCTTCCCCTCCTCCTCCTCTCCTTCCCATCCTTGGCGGTGTCCAGCATTTCTCACTCCCTCTGTTGAGAACTAGAAATTGTATTCTTCACCCCTCCCCATGATGACTGGTATTTTTCTCCTCCACCCTACTCTACCTGGCACTTCTCTCTCTCTCTCCCCCCCCCCCCCCCCCACTGTGATAACTGGAAATTCTATCTTCCAGCCCCACCTCTGGGATAACTGTTTCACCCCCCCCCCCCCCATGATGACTGTAATTTTCTCCTCCACTCTGCTCCCCCATGGTAACCAGAATTTTTCTCCTCCACCCCCCCCCCCCCTTACAATGACTGGATTTCTCTTCTTAGCTCTTCTCTCGGTTGATGCTGACACCAAGGTTAAGATGCTGGGTTGGTGTGGGGCCTTGAGTTAGCCTGGTGTCATAATTCTGGTGTCAGCATTGTCTGGGAGAAGAGGTAAGAAGCGAAATCTAGTCAATGTATATGTGTGTGTGTGTGGGGGGGGGGGGGGGGGGGGGTTGGAGGACAGAGGAGAGAAATCATCCAATGATGCCTGATGGACGAATTCTGCATGGGCAATTATTAGTGGAAACTAGGTTATATTTTACACTAAATTCACAGGGTTTTTCAGTCCCAAAATGTGTGTGTGTGTGTGTGTGTGGGGGGGGGGGGGGCGTTATTAGAAAAATATGGCATGTACTTTGCTGCTAGGTGACATGGAGCGGGATAATCAAACGGGGGCGCCCATCTCCGAGGACGGGGGTGCGAAGGGGCGGGATAGACCGTATTATCAAAAAAGATGGATGGCCATCTTTTCTTTCAATAATACGGTTGGTGCCGGCCAAATGCCTAGGACTTGGGCGGATTTGAGATGGTCGGCATCGGTTTTCAGCGATAATGGAAACCAAAGCCGGAATCTAAAAAACGAACAAATCCAAGGCATTTGGTCGTGGGAGGGGGCCAGGATTCGTAGTGCACTGGTCCCCCTCACATGCCAGGACACCAACCAGACACCCTAGGGGGCACTTTAAAAAACAAAACAAAACATTAAAATACGTCCCAGGTGCATAGCTCCCTTACCTTGGGTGCTGAGCCCCCCAAATCCCCCCCCCCAAAACCCACTCTCCACAACTCTACACCATTACCATAGCACTTATGGGTGAAGGGGGGCACCTAGATGTGGGTGCAGTGGGTTTTGGGCGAGGGGTTTGGAGGGCTCCCATTTACCACCACAAGTGTAACAGGTAGGGGGGATGGGCCTGGGTCCACCTGCCTGAAGTGCACTGCACCCACTAAAAACTGCTCCAGGGACCTGCATACTGCTGTGATGGAGCTGGGTATGACATCTGAGGCTGGCAAAAAAAAGCTTTTAAAGTCCTTTGTTTTGGTGGGAGGGGGTTAGTGATCACTGGGGGAGTCATGGGAGGTCATCCCTGATTCCCTCCGGTGGTCATCTGGGCAGTTTGGGCACTGTTTTGGGACTTGGACCTAAAAAAAAAGGGTAAAAAAAAAACGGACCAAATTCTCTCTAGGGCCACCCTTCTTTTTTCCATTATCGGCTGAGGGCGCCCATCTCTTAAGCACACCCCTGTCCCGCCTTCGCTACCCTTCCGACACGCCCCGGGAACTTTGTTCGTCCGCGTGACGGACTGCAGTTGGGGGCGCCCAAAATCGGCTTTCAATTATACCGATTTGGGCGCCCGCGAGAGAAGGGTGGCCATCTCCCGATTTGGGTCGGAAGATGGCCGCCCTTCTCTTTCGAAAATCAGCTAGTTAGTGAGAATGACCCTCTCTTCCAGAACTGTGCAAACTTTCTTTTTTTTCTTTTTTCTTTTTTTTTGTATTATTTTTACCTGTGTTCTCAGGTCTTAATTCTGGCCCTTAGTAACCATGTACTAAACATTTTCCTTAGTACATCTGGTCAACACATAGTATTTCCACCATTATGAACCAAAATTGAACCTGCCATGAGTGGGAAAGCGCGGGGTACAAAAATGTAACAAAAAAAAAGAAAATACGGGCTTTGCCTGGGTCGATTTTGGCCTAAGCAGGGAATGAGCCAGCACAAAACAAACAGCCACAGCCTCTCCAATGGTGACATCTAGTGGCCAGCCCTGGTAAACAGTTTTATTTCAGCAGCAACTGGTAGCTTGCCTCAAGGTTCCTTCACAAGAACCAGAGCTCTCTCTACATCATAGTCTGCATCTCCCATTAAAAAAAATGGGGGGGGGGGGGGGGGGGGGGGAGGTCAATTCTAGCATTGAGTAGAGGAAAGAATGAGCTATTCTGCATGCTGTCAGTTCCCAGCATTTACAAATGTGCCATTGGCAGACATTGATCACAGGGAAGTGAGTAGGATATGTACCCGATTCATTCTGTGACCCTGGAGAACTCCATGCAAAACACTGCAGCTGCATGGGACATGTGGCCAAAAGAGTGTCCCTTTAAAGAATAGCAAGAGAAGGTTTTCCATTAATATCACACTGGGATCTTTAGTGGCTTAGTGTCTTGCTAGTGACAGATGTAGTGCCCCAGTGGGCTCAGGGAAGAATACTTTCCAATGTGCTGACTTTTGTTTGGAAGATCTGCTGAACAGATTAGTGTAGCTGGGTTCTTGGTGCTGTTTGCTTTGCACAATGAGCCCCTTGATATACCTCCTTACTGTGGCTACAATCAAAGCGGTTTACACAGTATATACAGATACTTATTTTGTGCCTTGGTCACTGGAGGGTTAAGCGACTTGCCCAGAGTTACAAGGAGCTCATGGTTTAGCCAGCCATGCTCCCACACAGTACCATAACAGACTCTGTATCAGATCCTCCCACCCTCCATACAGTTTTCTGTCATGAAATGCGCAAAAATAATCCATTTGGAGACATTGTCCCAAGAGGCAAACCATTTAAATGTCTCAGGACAGTGGTGGACTCTGACGATATCCAGAAGGCAGAATAATAAACTTCTTCCCATGAACACAAGAGACACCAGTACAGGAGAATGACAACCTGTCACGTCTGTGGCCGTGACCACCCTCATACTTACCCTGTTTCTGGGAGTCAGTGGCTGTGCTGGCTTCTGCTTGTCTCTGTGTCTGTCTCTGTCTTAGTTTCTCTCTGGCTCTGTGTGCTGATTGCCCTACTGAATCTCACCTGTGTGGGCTTTGCCTCTTCCAAGATGGCTGCCGCCTCTTCGTCTCTGCCAGTATCCAAGATGGCTCCCGCTGTTACTTTCTATGGGATGCCTGCTCTGAGTGTCAAGCCTCTGTTTGGTTGCAAGGTGATTGCTGCACCTGTGGCTCTGGTGTTGAGGGGCTTTATTAGTGACTTGGAAACTACAGTCCTGGCCTTTGCATTGCCATTTCCTCCGCAGTGCCTTAGGTCCCGAGGTTAGTGTGCTGTTAGCACCATTTGCTTTCCTTGTCTTTTGTTCTGTGGGTTTTCGGCCCTTCTGTGTTTATCGCTTGTGGGTTTCCAGCCCTTCTGTGTTTATAGCTCTGTAGGGTTTTAGCCCTTCTGTGTTTATCGCTTGTGGGTTTCCAGCCCTTCTGTGTGTATAGCTCTGTAGGGTTTCAGCCCTTCTGTGTTTTTTGCTCTATGGGTTTCCTACCCTTCTGTGTCTAGCTCTGCTAGCTCTCTGTGTTTGTTCCTAGTGTTAGATTAGCCAGCTTAGCTCCGCCTGTGTTTGTAGCCTGTGCCTAGCTCTGCTAGTTCTCTGTGTTTGTTTCCAGTGCATGATTAGTTAGGTTCTTTGTGTTTGTTTCCAGTGCATGATTAGTTAGTGCTAGTTCTCTGTGTTTGTTCCTAGTGTTAGACTAGCCAGCTTAGGCACCGTCTGTTTGTTAGCTTGCGTTCAGCTTTCCTAGTTCTCTGAGTTTGCTCTGTGTTTGTTCCTAGTGTTAGACTTGGTAGCTTGGGCACAGCTTTGCATTGTCTGCCTGTGTACAGCTTTCCTGTGTTTTGCTTTATGTATGTTTCGTGTGTATGACTGGTTTGCTTGGGCTTAGCTTTCCTACTAGCTTGTACAGTTGACTAGTCTTCTTGTGTTTAGCCTGCTGGTTTTCCGTGTGTGTGTCTTTTGCTTCTGGAGCTTCTGCCCTTGTTCTATCTGTTGCCAGTTCCCCTTGATACTGAGGCTCCAGTCGTAGTTTTGTTCCTTGTCCTGACCATTGCTTTGTATCTGCCTGCTGCCGGAACCCAGACATTTTCTGCCTTGCCTTCGCCTAGGTGCCAGGGGGCACTCCTGGATCTTCATTCCTGCTGTTCCTGTAAGTCCTACCGGCTGCCAGAACCTGAGGGCTCAACCCGAGGGGGAAGGCAGTCAAGTGTAGGTAAAGCCTAGGTCCAGGGTGTTCCAGTTCCGCGGGTTCCGCTCCAGTGTGTTCCAGTCCAGCGGGTTTCACTCCTGTATGTTCCTGTCCAGTGGGGCCACTCCAGTGTGTCCAGTCCAGCGGGCCCCACTCCAGTGCGCACCCGTCCGGTGCGTTCCAGTTCTGAGTATTCCTGTGTAGAACTCCAGTCCGGGGTTCCGGTCCAGTTTTGTTTCCTCTCTACCTGGAGGGTGATTTGCCTTAAGGACTCACAAACCCCGCGCTCCCGGGGAAGAAGCCTGAAGGTATGCAAAGGACCTCGAGAGCGCGTCCCGCATGGGCGGGCACGCGACAGAATGCAAAGGCCATGAGTCCGGCAAGATCATCCGTCCAGCTGGGCTTTCTGCCCATGACTTTGGTTCCAATGGACAATCCAGGGTCCAGCACCAGTGCAGTTCCTGATTATGGTGTGGATTTCTACAACCCAATTTTTTCTCTGAACCCTGTTTTGACGCTCCATGATTACCGGGAAATACTTTTGTCTGATCCTGCCCTGAAGGATACTCCTGAAGCAGCAGCTGAAAGAAAGCGTCTCTGGTGGCGTCTGGTCCGCCATAGCCCAGTTTCTGACATGAATCCTGCTATCTCGCTCTGGGATTACCGCCTCAGACTTCTGGAGGAGCCAGCTCTGCGGGATACTCCGGAGGCTGAGGCCGAAAGAAGACGCCGGGGAATACCTCCGCTCAGGCCCCCTCAGCAGAGCAGCCTGCGGTACCATAGCGGGTTAGTTCCTATTCAGGATTACAGTCCACCAGCGCTGAGTCCAGTCCGAGGAGGGTTTCAAGCAGAGCCTTCGAATCCTGTTCAAGTGAAGCCGCCAGCTAAACTTCTGAGTTCAGCCCGAGGGACGGTTCTATGCAGGTCCATGAGGTCCGGCCGAGTGAGACGGCGTACCAAGCCTCTGATTCCAGTCCAAGAAGGGCCGACACCTAGGTCCCTGAATCCAGTCCAGGGGGTGCTTCATACTGAGCCTCCGATTCCAGTTCAGGTAGCGCTCCCAGTCAAGCCTCTGAGTCCAGTCCGAGGGACGCTGCAAATTGAACCTCCGATTCCTGTTCGAGTGGCACAGCTGACCGAGCCTCTGGTCCTCCTTCAAGTGGCAAGCCCTCTGAAACCTCTGAGTCCAGTCCGTGGGGTGCTTCTGACGGAGCCTCAGATTCCTATGCAAGTGGCGCTCCAGGTCGAGCCTCCAGTCCTAGTTCAAGTGGCACGCCCTTTGAAGTCTCCGAGTCCAGTCCGTGGGAAGCCTTCGATGGAGCCTCAGATTCCTGTGCAGGTGGCGCTTCGGGTCAAGTCTCCGGTTCTTGTTCAAGTGACCCGTCCAGTCAAGCCACTGAGTCCAGTTCGAGGGGGGCTTCTAACCAAGCCTCCGATGCCAGTCCACAGGGTGGTTCAGGTGGCACCTCCGCTTCCAGTCCAGAGGGCACCTCCTATCAAGCTCCTAAGGCCAGTTCGAGTGGTGCTTCAGACCGAGCCTCAGTTAAAGTCCAGTTCGCGGGGCGCTCCCAGCCAAGCTCCTGAGTCCAGTTTGAGGGGCCCTGCCAGTCAAGCTTCTGATTCCAGTCCGGGTTCCAGTCCCGGTTCAACTCCTGTTCAGAATTCTTGTTCCAGTCAAGACTCTGATTCCAGTCCGGGTCCCAGTCCCGGTTCAACTTCTGTTCCAAGTTCCAGTTCTAGCCCAGATGCTGACCCTGCTCCTAGCTCCAGTTCCAGTCAAGATGCTGAATCTGCATCGAGTGCAGAGGTCAGCCAAGATATTGAGTCTGCTCTTGAAGATGAGATGACGTTCCAAGAGGACTGTGATAGACCTTGTTTTGATTCAGCCTGGGAGAAGACCTCCGAAGCAATAGCTGAGAGAAGGTGTGTTCAACGGCTTGGGGCCCGGAGAAACCCATTTTCTGCTTTTCAGCCTGCTAGCATGCTCTGGGGATACCAGGGCCGTCTCCTCTTGAACCCTGTTCGGCGGACGCCGCCTGAAGCTAATGCTAGAGAGACGTCCCAGTCCGGCCAGAGGGGTGTGTCCAGCCCTGCAGCTGAATCATTTCCAAGTTCCAGTTCCAGCCAAGATGCTGACCCTGCTCCTAGCTCCAGTTCCAGCCAAGATGCTGAGTCTGTTCCAAGTTCCAGTTCCAGCCAAGATGCTGACTCTGCTCCTAGCTCCAGTTCCAGCCAAGATGCTGAGTCTGTTCCAAGTTCCAGTTCCAGCCAAGATGCTGACCCTGCTCCGAGCTCCAGTTCCAGCCAGGATGCTGAGTCCGTTCCAAGTTCCACTTCCAGCCAAGATGCTGACCCTGTTCCAAGTTCCAGTTCCAGCCAAGATGCTGACCCTGCTCCGAGCTCCAGTTCCAGCCAAGATGCTGAGTCCGTTCCAAGTTTCACTTCCAGCCAAGATGCTGAGTCCGTTCCTAGTTCCACTTCCAGCCAAGATGCTGAGCCTGCTCTGAGTTCCAGTTCCAGTCAAGCTTCTGACGCCCGCCTGGGTCCCAGTCTCGGTTTGCTTCCTGAGTTCAGTCTGGGTTCCCTCGGAGAAGGGTGCCTTTTGAATGTGGTTCCTCTTGATGCATCCAAGTTCCTGAGTTGGCCCAGCGGTGATTGGAAGGAGCCTTCTGTTGACAAGTTCCGCTCCTGTCTGCCAGTTTTGAACTTCTTTGTGACTTCCAGTCCAGTGATCCATGTCTGGGGGTTGAAACCGATCAGAAGGTTTCACCACAGTTACCCCTGGACACCTGACCTCCTCAGGGAGACCGAGAGGGGGGTCTTGAGGAGGGGGTACTGTCACGTCTGTGGCCGTGACCACCCTCATACTTACCCTGTTTCTGGGAGTCAGTGGCTGTGCTGGCTTCTGCTTGTCTCTGTGTCTGTCTCTGTCTTAGTTTCTCTCTGGCTCTGTGTGCTGATTGCCCTACTGAATCTCACCTGTGTGGGCTTTGCCTCTTCCAAGATGGCTGCCGCCTCTTCGTCTCTGCCAGTATCCAAGATGGCTCCCGCTGTTACTTTCTATGGGATGCCTGCTCTGAGTGTCAAGCCTCTGTTTGGTTGCAAGGTGATTGCTGCACCTGTGGCTCTGGTGTTGAGGGGCTTTATTAGTGACTTGGAAACTACAGTCCTGGCCTTTGCATTGCCATTTCCTCCGCAGTGCCTTAGGTCCCGAGGTTAGTGTGCTGTTAGCACCATTTGCTTTCCTTGTCTTTTGTTCTGTGGGTTTTCAGCCCTTCTGTGTTTATCGCTTGTGGGTTTCCAGCCCTTCTGTGTTTATAGCTCTGTAGGGTTTCAGCCCTTCTGTGTTTATCGCTTGTGGGTTTCCAGCCCTTCTGTGTTTATAGCTCTGTAGGGTTTCAGCCCTTCTGTGTTTATCGCTTGTGGGTTTCCAGCCCTTCTGTGTTTATAGCTCTGTAGGGTTTCAGCCCTTCTGTGTTTATCGCTTGTGGGTTTCCAGCCCTTCTGTGTTTATAGCTCTGTAGGGTTTTAGCCCTTCTGTGTTTATCGCTTGTGGGTTTCCAGCCCTTCTGTGTGTATAGCTCTGTAGGGTTTCAGCCCTTCTGTGTTTTTTGCTCTATGGGTTTCCTACCCTTCTGTGTCTAGCTCTGCTAGCTCTCTGTGTTTGTTCCTAGTGTTAGATTAGCCAGCTTAGCTCCGTCTGTGTTTGTAGCCTGTGCCTAGCTCTGCTAGTTCTCTGTGTTTGTTTCCAGTGCATGATTAGTTAGGTTCTTTGTGTTTGTTTCCAGTGCATGATTAGTTAGTGCTAGTTCTCTGTGTTTGTTCCTAGTGTTAGACTAGCCAGCTTAGGCACCGTCTGTTTGTTAGCTTGCGTTCAGCTTTCCTAGTTCTCTGAGTTTGCTCTGTGTTTGTTCCTAGTGTTAGACTTGGTAGCTTGGGCACAGCTTTGCATTGTCTGCCTGTGTACAGCTTTCCTGTGTTTTGCTTTATGTATGTTTCGTGTGTATGACTGGTTTGCTTGGGCTTAGCTTTCCTACTAGCTTGTACAGTTGACTAGTCTTCTTGTGTTTAGCCTGCTGGTTTTCCGTGTGTGTGTCTTTTGCTTCTGGAGCTTCTGCCCTTGTTCTATCTGTTGCCAGTTCCCCTTGATACTGAGGCTCCAGTCGTAGTTTTGTTCCTTGTCCTGACCATTGCTTTGTATCTGCCTGCTGCCGGAACCCAGACATTTTCTGCCTTGCCTTCGCCTAGGTGCCAGGGGGCACTCCTGGATCTTCATTCCTGCTGTTCCTGTAAGTCCTACCGGCTGCCAGAACCTGAGGGCTCAACCCGAGGGGGAAGGCAGTCAAGTGTAGGTAAAGCCTAGGTCCAGGGTGTTCCAGTTCCGCGGGTTCCGCTCCAGTGTGTTCCAGTCCAGCGGGTTTCACTCCTGTATGTTCCTGTCCAGTGGGGCCACTCCAGTGTGTCCAGTCCAGCGGGCCCCACTCCAGTGCGCACCCGTCCGGTGCGTTCCAGTTCTGAGTATTCCTGTGTAGAACTCCAGTCCGGGGTTCCGGTCCAGTTTTGTTTCCTCTCTACCTGGAGGGTGATTTGCCTTAAGGACTCACAAACCCCGCGCTCCCGGGGAAGAAGCCTGAAGGTATGCAAAGGACCTCGAGAGCGCGTCCCGCATGGGCGGGCACGCGACACAACCATTTTTCCCCCTCTGGATCTCATATAAAGCATAATCTCCAGGACCAGAGCTGGACAGCTGGAGGGAGGGAAACAAAGGCCTTTTCCTAGGGCAGTATTATGAGGGTGTTTTTACCTATAGGATGGCTATTTACACAGGTATAAGGACTGTCTGAAAACTGCCAACTCTTGTGTGCGTGTAAAAGTAGAAAAATTAGGGGTATTCCTAGTGTGGGGTTAGGCAGGGAATTGAGGAAATTCCTGAGGTGAGAAAAGGAAGGGGACTGGGCATTGCCAGGGTAGGGTTAGGAAGGGGATTGTGGGAGATAAGGAGGGAACTGGGGTTGAGTTAGGGGGATTGCTACATTACATGTACTTTTAATCAGAAAAGGTACAAGACCTGATTTTTCTCCTAAAATATCCTTTTTCATGTCCTGTCACTGGGAGCCAAGGAATGGGTCTGCTGCCATTAAATGAATGCTGATAGACATAAGAGATGACAGTCTGAGGAAAAGGTCAGGTTTCAGATATGAATCTCGTCCTCCTTCCTGGCAGCACTCAGCACTGTGCACAGCCACTGGGCCTGGTCTTCTGCTTCTTATTTAATTTTAATTTCGATTTTTTTTGTACTCGCTTTCCCAAGAGGACACATCCAAGATACATATGTCAACAGTAGAAGGCAGTAAAGAGACAATGAAAAGACAACAAAGCATACTTGGGAAGGGCTGAGTGTCTGATGTTTACTTTAACTGGAATTAAAAAGATCTTAGAATTAAGTTATCTTCTACTCTCCTTGCTCAGTTTCAAAGTGGCTTCTCCTTGGAAAAACTCTAGAATAGATCAGACCCCAAACAAGGTGGAAGCCTCAACTGTCTTAAAATATGGGTGGGAGGGCACTGTAACAACATCAGCTCTCATTCCCTGTGGCCATAGAAAGGGTGCCCTCCTCTCCCTCCCACCCCCCACCTCAGTATCCTCTCCCCTTACATCCATTCAGTGAGGCCTCATAGCCAGCAGTGTGAAGGGCTTCTTTGCTTCCTGTGGAACTCCGGGGAGGGGTCCAGGGGTCCATGTAAGAATTCGATCTGGCCTTCATTTCTTCCTTCAGTATCATCCTGTTGATACCACCCTGGATCTGCAATCAGAGATTAGGGAGGAAGGAAGAGTTATTTAAGCAGCATTGAGCCCTTGCTGTACCCCATCATCTACACACACAACCATGTACACAAAGATAGGTAAAGATGCACGTGCAAATCAAAACACCACACTGAAAATCTAAACTGATAAATGAGCATTTTTCTGTGAAGGCAGTATATCAAATCCATTAACCCCACCCCCACCCACCGTGCTTGCCAGGGCCTATTTTAAGTTAGGGATTTCAGGGTATGACCCAGAAACTTTATGGATCCAAAGCAGAACCTTTCAACTGATATTTTGGTTGATATTTAATGTATACCTTATCATTGATCACTCAAGGTGAGTTACATTCAGGTACAGTAGGTATTTTTCTGTCCCTGGAGGATGACCAATCTAAGTTTGTACCTGAGGTAATGGAGGGTCAAGTGACTTGCCCAAGATCACAAGAAGCAGCGGTGGGATTTGAACTCGGCTTCCCTAGTGATCAGTCTGCTGCTCTAGTCTCATATCTAATTCCTGTTGCACACTGGATAAAGAAGGCCAGATTAAACCTGCTCAAAAGTGAGGTAGGATTGGTCAGAAGACCCTTCTGTTACTGCTCCAGCCTCATTGAACTTTCTCCTCCATTCTTCCTCTCTCGGAGGGTGAAGTGACTGCTCAGTGTTGCAAGGAGCATCTGAGGTACTTGAACTCTGGCTTTTGTGGGTCTTAGGATGTGGTCCTTCCACTAGGCTACTCCTCCATCCTACCCCAGAGTTAAGCAGGCTCACAGGACAATCTGCTCTCCCTTAGCCTGACGGATCACATCCTCCATATGTCACTCTTTCCATATGATATGACACCTATGACATGACAGAAGTTTACAAAGTCATGAGTGGGGTGCAACAGTTAACTAAGGAAATAGTTGTTTAACCTGTCAAAAACAAGAGGGAATTCCATGAAACTAATGATCAGCAGGTTGAAAACAAATCATTAATAGTTCCTGCTTTTCATACAGCCCATAATTAATCTGTGGAACCTACTGCTGTACTCTATGATCTAGAAAGTGACCAACATAGCAGGGTTAAGAGGAGGACTGGATCGGTTCCTGGAGGAAAAGTCTATAAAACATTATTAGCCTGGTAAACTTGGGAGAGCTATTGTTCACTCCTGAAAATGAGCTTTTTGGGATCTGTCAAGTACTTGTGACCCAGACTGGCCACTGTTGAGACAGGATGCTGGATTCGATGGATCTTGGTCTGACTCAGCATGCTCTGCTGTGTAATTCGTAAGCAACATTCCCTATAACTTCTGTGGGAGTCCAAAGCCCACTCTCTTTCCAACAGAAGTGCTATAGTAATCTTGGGACAAGAAGGTTCTGTGGAATTGTCAGGGGGTCAGCTTCCCCCCCCCCCCCCCCCCCCCCACAATGGAAACCATAATATTGCTTTAGGACACTTGTGGGCTCATTTTCGAAAGAAAAGGACACCCATCTTTCGACACAAATCGGAAGATGGGCATCCTTCTCCCAGGGTCGTCCAAATCGGTATAATCGAAAGCCGATTTTGGACATCCCCAACTGCTTTCCATCGCAGGGACGGCCAAAGTTCAAGGGGCATACTGCATCGGAGTATCGGAGGCGTAGCAAAGGCGGGACTTGGACGTGCCTAACACACGGACGTCCTCGACCCATAATGAAAAAAAAAAGGGCGTCCCTGACGAGCACTTGGACGACTTTACCTGGTTGTGTTTTTCTTATGACCAAAGCACAAAAAGGTGGCCGAAATGACCAGATGACCACTGGAGAGAATCAGGGATGACCTCCCCTTACTCCCCCAGTGGTCACTAACCCCCTCCCACCCTCAAAAAACATCTTTAAAAATATTTTGTGACAGCCTTTATGCCAGCCTCAGATGTCATACTCAAATCCATCACAGCAGTATGCAGGTACCTGGAGCAGTTTTAGTGGGTGCAGTGCACTTCAGGCAAGCGGACCCAGGACCATCTCCCCCTCCCTACCTGTTACATTTGTGGAGGAAACAGCGAGCCCTCCAAAATCCACCACAAACCCACTGTACCCACATCTAGGTGCCCCCCTTCACCCGTAAGGTAATGGTGTACAGTTGTGGGTAGTGGGTTTTAGGGGGGGGGGGGTTGGGGGCTCAGCAGACAAGGTAAAGGAGCTGTGTTCCTGGGAGCATTTCATGAAGTCCACTGCAGTGCCCCCTAGGGTGCCCGGTTGGTGTCCTGGCATGTCAGGGGAACCAGTGCACTACAAATGCTGGCTCCTCTCATCACCAAAGGGCTTACATTTGGTCGTTTCTGAGATGGGTGTCCTTGGTTTCCATTATCGCTGAAAATCAGAAACGACGAAGTCTAGGGACGACCATCTCTAAGGACGTCCCCGACCATATTATTGAAACTAAAGTTGGATGTCCATCTTGTTTCGATAATACGGGTTTCCCCGCCCCTCCATCGGGACATTTTGCGAGGACGTCCTCAACAAAACGTGGGCGTCCCTTTCGATTATGCCCCTCCATATGGTACGAATGAAGGCACCAGACTCCTGCACCGTTTAGAGTGAACAATGCACATACACATGTACATGCTAATTCGGTTCTGGGACCTAGGGTAAAACTTCTCCATTAATACTAAGACAAGCATCAATCCTACACAATCAGTCCCAATCCTGATCCTGTTTTACTGAAGGAGCAGACCTCTTAAGATACTCCACATTCTCTATACCAATAGAGCACTACCAGAGTCCTGGATAGAACTGAGATAAATAATCCCTTGGGATACTCACCTTGTACATGCTTCGGTCAAACCCATCTTCTTCTCCTCCTGATGAGAATCTCCGGGCTCGGGGAGCTGCAGGGTGACATCAGAAGGTCAGGTCAGTCCCATGAGTTTTAGTACAATGAGTGCCGAGTCCCATGGACAGGAAGACAGTCATTGCTGAAAGATGCCCAAGTCCTGTATGTGGCACTAGTAAAAATGGGAGTGAGTGATTTTGTGAAGATTGTGTGGTTGGAGCTGCAGCTAGAGCTGGAATATCCTTAATCTCTTCCCCTTTCTCCCTGCAATCCATTGTGTCCTGAAATTCCAGTGCCTTATTTACACATGGGTTAAATAGTCTCTCTTCATGTTTACATTTTAATAAGGGAAAGAGCTTGGAAGATAAATTTACTATTCTAATCCATGGCAAACCAACAGATCTGATTGGATACAATGGGCACCTGACATTACAGAGGGGTAACATCATCACAGAAGGATGTGACATCATTCTAAGACACAGCATTCTGAATGGGATTGTGACATCATAGGTTCATGTTATGGAGCTGAGCTGTGTCATGGCCCCTCAAAGAATAACATAATTGCCAGAAGGCTGTGCAGTGCCATTGGATTTAGTACCATGCAAGAATGCAGTACGATGATAAGATGCTTCTGGGACTCGGGAGTCAAGGTGAAAGGACAGGGCTCACATGTTCTTAGGATTCTATTTCTATACCTAGCTCACCTCAGGTGCATAACTGACCTCAAGGTTTGGGGTCTATAAACGCAGCTTTAGGATGGCCCTTTGCTTCTTATGCTTATGTCTACTAAAATTTGCTTAATCACTATTTTTATACCTTTAGGAGAGCCCTGGAAGGTCCAGTACTCCGTCTCAGGGTGATAGAATGGGTCAGAGGAGTAAGCTGTAAGGTATTTGGATGCTTGGACGATGTCTTCGCTTGTTTTGCTCTTTGTTGCTTCAAATTCATCATCTGGAACATACAATAAGGGGCACCTAGTGTTACAAGTTCTTTATCTAAGGGTCACTCCCTGCATGTGTCCTCATCCTGAGGGTGAGGCATACACTTAGAGGGGAAGTTATCAAGATGAGCTACCATTAAGACTGTTAACCCTAGTTGCTAGAAATTAGATCTCATCACACAAAATGGGACCTGTGTTTAAAAGTATAAGTTAGTGGTAAAATAACCCATCTTCACAGTAGCCCATGTTGATAATGTCCCCCCTTAGTGTGAAGAGTTTCAGTCTCTGGTAACTACAGCTGATGTTGTGATGTCATAATACCTCATTTCACCAATAAGAGCCAACCTCATCACTGATGTCACAATGTCATCTACTGATATTGTGATGTCATAATGCCTCATTCCACCAATAAGAGCCAACTTCATCTGTGATGTCACAATGGCTTGATTGTCCTCTACTTGGCTCACTTTTCTTACTTAGAGCAGTGATTTCCATTTCTAGAGACATTTCTTTTAAGGGAAAATTATCAACATGGGCCACTGTTAAGAGGGTTATTTCACTGTTAACTCCAGTTATTAGTAACAAGGACTCCTTGCATAAAACAAAAACTGTGTTAAAATAGCACATTAGTGATAAAATAATATGTCTTAATAGTACCCCACATTGATAAGTTCCCCCCTTAGGGGGAGATGCTCAGAGCAAACTGGACTTGCAACATTTCATTTACACTGGTTTTAGCCAGTCTAAATGAAACGCTATTGTGCGGCTAATGCACAGAGGCTTTCGGGGGGGGGGGGGGGGGGGGGGGGCTGCTTTTACTGTGCAGAGAAGCCACTGAAAGTCCTTTGCAAATCAACTCACTGGTATTTAAATGAGGCCATTAGTGATTCTGTGCAATTCTCAGAGAAATGATGCACAGAAACCCCTTGCCCTAATGACAATAGTCCTTAGGTGGTGCTCAGACACAGCTGTGTCAGGAGAAGACAAACTAGCAAGATCCACGGGAATCATTCATTTTCCCTGATTGGAGTGACCATAAACACTAGGCCCAGATTTCAACAGACGTGGGTTTTTTTTTTTGTTCTCATTATTATGAAGGAAAAGCAATTTCCGTACATGGAGTGTTTCATGCTCCAAGAACCTTCCCCCTTCTTTAATGTCCAATGCTCAACACTAATAGCGTGTATATAATTTGCATGCTGTTATTGAGAATTGGTCAGTATTTTGTTTTCATCGTGACAGCCGGTACTTTCTGGAACTATTCTCTACAGCACTAGAGTTCTGTGCATCTGCCCCTCAGTGTCAACCCTGAACTTGGTACCTCTGGACAAGTGACGCTCATGTCTTCCTTGTCTCAGCCTCTCCAAAATGAAAGCAGGTGAACCTGCAAGAGGGATTCCTCTCAAGTTTTGCTTTGGAATTTTATGTGTTGTCCAACTAAAAGATCATAAACTTAACTTTAGCTTTTTCTTTTTTGTCTTTTCTGTGATTGGTGTAATTTGAATTTTTTTTGAGTTTGGTCCCAGTTATCTCAGGACTGAAGGAACACATGCAGAGAGCTGTGTATAAAAATGCAGGCAGAGGTGAATGTCCTGCACAGCTGTGATCCCAAACAGAAAGAGAAAATAGGATTCAAGTTGCTACTTACATTAAAAAGGACAGATGGGGCCATCAGGGCAAGAGTGCAGAGAAGCAGAGGCAGAAAAAGACATAAGGGAAGGAGTGACATGAGAGCAAAAATTAGAATTTTGCTGATAAGCTGAGCAAGTCAAGAAGAAAACCTATAGAGGTTAGAGCTTCCTGGGGTCTTGGTGACCTTTCTGGCCCAAGACTGGATGCATGGAGGACAAATATCTGGAACTAGAAGCTATTTCTCTTTGTTGTTGTTCTTATCCAGCAGTTTTCTCTTACTCTTTCAAGTTTCAGAAACAGTCTCTGCTGGACTATGATACCCTGAGCCTCCCTCACAGCTCTCAGGGATTTTCCTTTAGTTTCTCAGCCTCTTTTTTCACAGAGATAGGCCTCAGTAGGAAGCCAAGAACCACAGCTAAGTCCAGTACTCAGTGTAGAACCCATTACTGCTGTGTGGTCACTGAGACTTCCTCCCGTATGGTGGGGGAAGGGGGTGGCTATGAGTGCTACGCCCCAACCTGTACTGGTCCCAGCAGAATCACACCCAGGTCTATACTATGGCAATGCCCAGTTCTGCCACTAGGGTATAAGCTCTCATTACTGAGTCACATACTGGAAACCTGACATACAGTAGCAGAAGAACAGGGGGACCCACCTCTGGAGATTTGAGAGTGGCTATAAGTAGGTCCCTCCCTTCTCTGGTGCCCCCCTTTTCTGTAGAATCTACTTAGGTAGATTTATGCCAGTGGCAGTGCTGGCATGACATCTTATGTGACACATACATTCCTGTATGATTGACTGTGTCATATATGATGTTCACGTTGCCTTCTCTCTGTCCAGGGCCATTGACTTGATTAAAAAAAAACCCTCCCCCCAGGAGACCCTTCATCTCACTTCATTATAAGTGCAAGAAGAAACACATGTGACAGTACCGTGTCGTTTGTAGATGGGAGGTTTCCTGTAGAGGTTACTTTCACCCATTACTGTGGAAAGAGGAGGGAGGAGGGTCAGTATGGCAGGGGACATCTATTTGCAGGCTTCTGTCCTGCAAGTTTACCTGTGAGAATTAATATGTGTTTTCCGTCTCTGAAAAGACTCCAGTTTAGCAGTTTTATTGATTTTCCACCCCTACAGATGTCTGTATGATCCAGCTCATCAGACCAGAACTTCCTCATTAGTACTTAGGGAGGGACCCTGCCTCTCTGTATGGGAAGAGCCTGAAGAAAGTCCTACTACAGCTATGAAACTGGCCATTAAGACTAGTGGCACTCTTCCTTACTTCATTTCTTTCTTGTGAATGCTGGGTTGGGACCAGTGGTGGCCTCCAACTTTCGTTCTAACTGCACTGGGGAAATGAAAGCAAATTCAGAAAGCTTCCAGGTTAGTGATGTGGCAGAAAGTCACCCCAGGGGGGTGTAGGCTCATGCTCAATGTTTGGCAGACCAGGTCTGCCTCTACAGGAAGCATGCCATGTACCCAGAGTCCCACCCCTCTGCCTCCTCACCCCCTACACTGCCTCTCCCACAGAGCTCTCTTGGGTCCTTGGACTCCAGTGCCTACCTGGAATGTGGAAGTGCCTGGGTCCATGGTATGTGGTTGGAGTTGACGATCTCACATCTAATTGGCTACAGTACGGGGAGCTCCGCCCACTTTCTGTGCCTTAAAAAGCAAAAGGAAGAAAGCAGCAGTGATGGAGATAGACAAGAGGCTGGGGGAAAGTGTCACATGTGAGATCAGACTGTGCGTCATAGTGCATAAGACAGGTTCTGCAGCTCTTTAACAGTTGGAGACAGTCCCACAAACCAATATCCTAATGACAGGGAAACCATTTCTTGCAATTTTCCCCCTTGCTCCCAGCATTGGAAACATACTGGGGTAAATTTTCAAAAGCTTAATCAGGACCCACGTGCATGAAATAATGAGGTGTGCACTGAAGATGATTTTCCACGACCTAAATCTGCACAGGCATAAGAGGAATGTTTCAGGGACATGCATAATTTTAATTTTCAAAAAGTACGCCTATAGCCTGCATGTTGCTAATGATGTACTTTGAGCTGTTCTTCTGAAATGGCTACATTTTAGCTGTATAACAGTCCCATGTTTCAACACAGTGACTGCACATACCTTGTGTGTCAGGGGCATAGCTATGGGGGGCAACGGGGGCTTGGCCCCCGCAAATTTCATCCAGGCCCCTGGTTTGGCTGGCAGGGGTCCCCAACCTCCGGCAACTGAAGCCTTCTTCAGCTCCGGTCTCCGGCGCAGCCTCGTTCGCTGCCCTGTTCTTCTTCTTGCTCCTCCTGTGCACACTGACGCTCCTGAGGAGCAAGAAGAAAGAAAAGCAGGGCAGCGAATGCGGCTGCGCCGGAGACCGGAGCTGAAGAAGGCTTCAGTTGCCGGGGGTTGGGGACCCCCGCCAGCAAAGGTATTTGTTTTTGTGGGGGGAGCGACGAGGCGGTGGGGGGAAGAGGCAAGGAGGCGAGGCGAGGTGTGGTTTGGGGGGGGCAGCGGGGCAGCACTCAAAATGTGCCCTGAACCTCTGGCTCTGGCCCCCTCCCACCATGAGGTCTGGCTACGCCCCTGGTGTCCGCAGCAGGTTGTTCTGTGCATGCTTTCAGGCACAGGCATCAGTTAGGTGTGACTACTGCAACGATAGCCACGTTCAGATAACCAAGAGCCAAGATGGATGTTTCTGGAACAAGTCTGCAGCCTCCACATAGCAAAAGGTAGGAACCAAAATGCTGGCTGCTAAGCCCAGATACTGGCACAGAAATATTAGTGTAACTCGGCATTCTGTGCCAACATTTAGGATTGCCCACTTATGCCATGTGTATGGTGGGTCTAAATGCTGCACTATGGTGAGTAAATGACATTGTTCTGTAACATTTGCCCACATGAATGCCCCCCCTTGCAACTGTGCACTATGCAGGCAGCGCCAAATTAGCACTTACGTGGAAATCTGTAACATTCACGCATGTAACTACTAGTGTATTCGATAACATGAGTCACACGTTGGCATCTAGCTTCAGGCAGCTGTTAGAGATGGAAGGGGATGGTGTCTTTAGTAATTACTTCTGGCTGGTCTTACCTAATCGGTAATAGTGCTGTGGAGAGCGTGGCAGGGTTGGAGACATGCCCTGGCGGCTGTAGGTGGGAGAGTCGATGTACCCAGGACTGGAGGATCTCCTCTGTCGAAGGTCAATCCCTTCATAGATATCCTACAGTGGGTGATAATCAGAGGGAGCTGGTGATGAAATAAACACTGGACCAGCAAAGGAAGGAAATGACGGGTTCTTCCAGCTTGAGGAAGGCAGAACTATCATGGCTTTCAACACAAGCAGAAACCTTTTCAAACTTGAAGCGCAGCGCAAGCAGCATACCTGAGAGTAAGGAGACAGCATTCCCAGGGACTGAAGGCAGCAGGAAGGAAAGAAAAAGGACATTTATAATTAAGAGCCCAGTGAGTGACTGGAAGCACTGGCACTTCATCTTCTCATCTCACAGGCTACTTATACCCAAGGTAAACTGCCATTAAACCTGCCAGTGTCTGATTAAGGCCTCTGGGAGGCTGCAGTTTATCTCCAGCCGATAAATCTCCACTCCTTCTAGGAGTTGCAGCTATTGTTATATACAAAACCAGCACATCTCACTCCTAACCCATCCCAATAGACAGACTGACTACAGCCACAGGAGAGCAAGGGCAGGAGAATAATTCTGATGTATGGCAACTTATTTACACCCTGCCAGGGCAGAAGATTTATATTCCGAGGAGGCAAGCGCCTGCTTTTCACTCGCTCCTAACTAGCATAACTGTTAGCACCTAGACTCAGTTACCCCTCTCCCTCAGCTGTCCCCACAAAGACCCCTCCCACCCCAGTGCAGTAACCCCTCTATGAGCACAGGAATCACTACCTCTGTCTTATTTTCATCCAGTTTATCCTTTCAGCTTCTAGCTCAGTTGAAATCTGATCCAACTAGGGAACCTTCCCTAACAGTTACCCCCATTCATAACCCAGTCATCATGGTGAAAATTCTTGGTAGGGTGCCACTAACTGTAACTCCATTCAGGGTTCAGTACACATACACCTGTAGGTGTCACTATTGTGCAATGGTTGGGATTTCAAATGGAGTTACCTTCACCTAGGAACCAAACTTAGGTCTCCACTAATGTCACTATCACTGTGGTTCTCATGCTACCATTTACTTGTCTGTTATCATAAAATCCTTGATGATGCATGACTGTTCTCCTCAGGGAATGTAGTGTAATTTCTTACTGTTTCCTGGATTCCCTTATTAGATTTAGCAAACATCTTTCTCAGTAGTTCGAAGTGAGTTACATTCAGGTACAGTAGGTATTTTCCTGTCCCAGGCAGTGGTGGGATTTGAACCTTGGCTCCTCCAGTTCTCATTCTGCTGCTCTAATCATTAGGCTTCCCCTTCACATATTGTAGTGACCCACCACACGTCCTCAGTCCCTGCCTGCAGTGGTCAACTCCTTTCCCCACAGTGTGACTGATCAGATTTTCGTCCTGCTCTACTCAGGTTCCTGGGGATTACCTGAAACTGTTCCATACCTCCCCATAACCGTATCTCTCCAGCCTGTCGTCCGATGCATATCTCTGATAGGACTCGTAGGAAATGAGGTCTGGCCGTTGCACGTCATAGATGGCTTTAACCTTGGGGAGGGCAGCTAAATCTTTGTAATTAAGGATCTCATTATCGACTTTAGCCTGGAGAGAGAGGGGGAGGGGTGATAAAGCAGAATGAGAGGAAAGAGAAAATGTGGAAAGGCAAAGAAGTGAGGAGAATAGCTGGATCAGGAGGCAAGAAGCATGGGACTCACTTCTACTCAATATGAATCGTTGCTTTACTGAGCAATGTTAACACAGAGGAAATGAGAGAGTTATGTGTCACACATTTCTCAAAGAGGAAGAGATGGTGGTAGCAGTGGGAGGCAAGGCAAGGTATATCAATGCATGGGCAGTCTACAGAATAGCCAACATGAAAGTATGTTCATAGAAGTCTGATTGAAACAGGGATTGGGCAACACTTCATTGAACACATGGAGGCCTTGTGTCTCCAAATGCAACTCAGCTTTGTAGTTATGTGAATGCTTTTCTTTTGAAGTTGTTATTTGGGAACTCATTTTGTAGCTTCCTATATGGTAGTGAAGGTGTCACCATTGGTACTGCAGAAACTCACATTGCAAAGACCAGTGGGACACCTGACACATCACTTATGACAACTCTAACACCATGAACAACAAACAAACAGGGAGAACCTCCATGTAGAGAGTCCAATCAAAAGAGTAGAGGGTGGAGAATGGACACTGCAACACAGGTGCTTAAAAGTTGCTTTATTGGGTGCTAGTACAGCAGGACCCAACACGGTCTCAGGGGTCACAATATATTTGAACGGATAAACAATGAAGCTGTCCAAAAGCTTCCGTTCGGAACGACAGAAAGACATCCCTTCGGGTTTTGCTGGATGTCTTTATGTCATTCCGAATGGAATCTTTTGGACAGCTTCACTGTCTATCCATTCAAATATATTATGACCCCTGAGGCAGGCAGTTTATTATGCCGAAACACGGACCATATTTGGTCCTGCTGTACTAGCACCCAATAAAGCAACTTTTAAGCACCGGTTCCTGTGTTGGAGTGTTCATTATCCAACCCTTAATCCTAACACCATGGCACCTCCCAGGCAAGTTGCACCGAGAAAAAATGATAATAATTTAAGAGCACAATGGCCCACATTGGTTTGGGTTTATAGAGCCCAAGTGCAGCCAGGCTGTCAGTGTACATCATACTTACACAAATGACACGGTTAGGAGAGCCGATGCTGGACCCTGGAGGAGAAATGGAGGTCTCAGATGCTCGTCTGTGCTGTGTGAATATGAAATAAAGTGTCAGGCACAAGAACAGGACATACCTTCTTCAATTTGCACAACAGAGGTACAGACCCAGATTCAAATAACTCTGTCTTTTCTCTCCAAGAAGTGTATAAGATGAATTAATGCAAGTGTCACAGCATCAGTCTACTAAGATACCAACGGGATCCCGCATTGTCCACTGGCCTCTAGTTCATGAAGGTGCATATGATGTAAGCATCTCTTATGCACTCTCTTCTCCATTGCACACTCTCAGACAGCCACAGCGCACACATTGGGGGCAGGTCTACAACTGTGAGAAGCCTGCAAGGATCCTATTCTATACAGGAACTTAGACGCCAACTTTCCTTATAGAATATTACTGCGCTCATAATTTAGGCGCAAACACTTTCACCAGCCATAGAAATGGCTCAAATCTGTAGCTAAGTGCCAGAGCTCTGCGCATAACTTATAATATACTATTAATTATGCATGCAACTTTACACCCCGCCCTCATTCTGCCCAGTCTTCATCTATGTATGAGATGCATATTTACAAAACAGTGCATTGGGGAATGTGAACATAATTCAGTAGAGGAGGTCGCCTGAAGTTAGGGGCTGGGATGCTGCTTTCCAAGCGCACATTCTGTATCTGCAATTATGCGCATAATTCATTATAGACTTTTATTCTATTCTACCTCTGCTTTGCATACCGCCCACAGTCCTCGTTGCAAATATTGCGGTTCATACTCAGAAAAGGACCTCAACATCTGAGGGATGTATAATCAACACATTCATAAATAATCACATTAGTTTTCGAGGCCTTTCTAAAACATACATAGGATGGGATTTGTCCTAGATCACCGGGGAAAGCATTCCAAATTCCTGCACCTTGAAACGGGAGCAAATGATCACACACAGACTTTTCATCGGACATTTCTAAGTAAAATGTATCCTAATGGTACAGTTCACAAAAAACAAGAATTATGTCTATAAGGAGGGATAGCAAGTAGTTCAGTAACTCCCCTTGAATTTTGGCCATAAATTAATTTAAAAACTAAACAAGCCAACTTAAACTCAATCATCCCAATATTCAGCGCTATTTAACCAGTCAGAACGTCTGCTGACTGGTTAAGTAGCGCTTAACTGGCTATCCGCCAATATGCAGAGGATAACTGTCTATCCCCCACTGAATATCCCTGGTTAGTATCTAGTCGGTTATATCACATGATTTTTAGACCGGGTTCAGCGGCCATATTTGGCCGCGTCAAATAGTGGGATACCTTTGGCCGATTTGAAGATAACCGGCTAAGTCTGAATACTGACAGCCGGTTATCTTCAAACCAGTCAAAAATAAACTGGATATTCAATGTTGGTCACCAGAAACAGCCCTGCATTGAGTATCTGGGCTTAGATAATGCAGCTGAGTATGGGGATCACTAGGGCTCGTCCGTTTAGCAGGTCCTGCTATTTGTATAAACTCTTTGGATGTTGAATATTGGTCCGCTTGTTTTTATAGTGGCGAAGGAGAAAACCTCAATTCCAGACCTAGCCGCAAAGCGTGAAACCAGAATGAACTCAACCTATTCCTTAAGGCACGATCCTGTGTCTAACATACCTTTAACTTCTTTTCAGCTCGAGCAGCCTGCTTACATATGGGATGCCAGACCTCCGAACCTGAAAGCATGAAGAACATTGAAGATTGCCACAAACCCTGATAACGTCACACATCTTCCCAGTAAGGCTTCTCAAGACCATGAGAACATGTAGGAGTTTTCCTTACAGGATGTGTCTCATACTAGCTCTACCTTTATGGGTAAGGTCATGCATTACATGTACTTCCTAAGCAGGGGCACAGGGGGTCGGTTTAAGTAGCTGAAAAACAGGAATTTTAAAGATGCTCTTCTTCCGGGCTGGTGGTGCATTTACACCATTGTGCTTCTGAGGCTGAAAGACCACAATATGTTCTTTTACATATTGTATCTGACTAGCAGCAGTCCAGAGATATCAACCCCATCCCTCCCTCTTCTTAAGATGGCTACTTCCTTGGGCCAGTTTTTGCCAGTCCCAGACCCAGATACAGTATCTCAGGACATGTGAGAGACTACGAGAGCTCTTCCAAAAGATTTTTTCCATGAATTTTGGTCAGTTCCTGGAGCTTGAGGAGTTTATTAGGGAATAAGCAGCAAGCCAAGAGGATACTCTGGGTACCATAACCTGGTCTTTGAGAGGTTCTGCTCCTGTTACAGATAAGGATGGCTCTGTGACTCAGTCACTGTGCTGTAATTTTCTGGAACTCCTGCATTTGCTCCTGCTGTGCGTTCTTCATCCCTCTGACGCGAATGAACACTGTAATTACAGCTGTTCCCAGCAGATCCAAAATGTCAGGGCCTTAGCGGAGTAATTATTACCATTAAAGGGTGCAGTTTTTCATACATAATTCTATGTTTGTGTATGAAAAATATCAAACAACATGTGACAAGAAAGCTTTTGGAATTAACAGAACATCAGTGATAAAGGTTACGGCATAAAAATGAGAATCTTTAGGGAAATATCTCCAATTAAGAGACAGACAGTCTTACAGTTTTTAAAGTATCAAGATGTTCAGCCTGTTTGCAAGAGGCTCAACTCAGAGCAAGCACCTTATGTTGTCAAGTAAACGTTCCTCTGTTGTAAGAGTAGACTGTTACATACCTTGTTTCATATACAGCTTCCTCTTAACATACCCAGATCTTACTTACATCCCCAAGTAGAGAGCTGCATGGGAATGGGGACTGCAGGAATCCAGCAGAAGTTGCAGGATTCCCATGGTATGGAAGAAGTTTCAATGGGATTCCCACACGATTGGAAATAGTTACCATGGGACTCCAATGGGGATGGAACAGGCTGCTGTGGGATTCCTGTGGGAGTGTAGTCAAAATCTCTGAAGACTCCAGAATGATGCTTGGAATGCCCAGAGAGGAAGCTGGAACACCAGACTGAGAGTTGGAATACTCACTGGTTGAGTAGTGAAAACCATCCATAAAACCATGGGAGGCTGTTGGAGTTGGGAGGAAACAGAGGGCTGTGAGCAAGTAAATAATAGTGCTGAATCCTGCAGGTGTGGGTGGGGATGGAGGAGATTAATTGTTGGGATGAATAGGGATGGGGTAGATCTTAGTGGATATCGGTGGGTATGGGTTAGATTCCATTGGGGATGGGTGAAATTACTAACCCGATTCAAGTCTCTAATCCCAAGGGCCATTTTGTCCTCATAGAAATGTTTTTATATTCATTTAAATTTACCCTAATCCGTGTCAATACTTCAAATATATTCATTGTGGATATCCTGCAAAACAACTGGTTGTGGGTCCCCCAGAAGAGGTTTGGGAAAACTTATTCAGGTGAAGCAAATATTTTGCCATGTGACTACAAAATGTTTGATAGAATAAGGTAGTACAATCACAGACCTAACTTAACAGCTGCCTTTTTGGATACTGATCAGGGGTAGTTAAGCCTACTGATATTTGTATTTTAATTTTGCACTTTTACATGTTATCCCTGATGCAGTCATCTGACAAACCATGGTTGTGTTGGGGCTTGTAATTTGTCCTAAGTTTGGTATCTAATATTTTTACTTTCTTGTCTTTTACATTGTTAATTCATTTTATTGGTTGTATTTAATGTGAATTTCATATGGTTGCCTTTATCTCCTGCAGTTATGCTCGGACTCCAAAATACTCCTCATAGTTTATTCATGTTGCCTGATTTTCCATTGAATTACTCTTGAGGACTGGCTTTGAACTTATCACTTGGAGACATCAGACCTCCAGATAGCTTTTGTTAAAAGATCTACCTTTGCCTTTAGGGGTAAGAATGAATAGAATGGAGCCAGTGTCATCATTGGGCCACCTAACCAGTTTGTTAGTGTTTTGCTTATTACTATATTGAAGATTTATCAAGAGGCATCAGGTGGTCACATTGTGTGTTGTAGTTTCCTGGATTGTTATTTGTTATACTGACATCTGATAAATTGCAGTAAAAATATAAAGAAAAGAGTTGAACGTACACTGCTATGTCCGGGAGTTTACTTCTTACTCTCCTGATTACTGCAAAGCAGAAATAGATAAGGTAATATGAATGTGGGGTTTTTGTTTGTCAGAAAATTAACTCCTTGCAGGCTGTTAATGTGAGATCAGCCTGAGCTTTGTTCTCTGCTTCCACTCTGCAGGAAGTGACCATGTAAAGAAGTGGGGTGGGGTGGATGCTAACTCCAAAAGTAGCCCCAGAAAGGGAACCAGAAGGCTGCAATTTTACACAGTAATTTAATGCTCAAAAGAGAAAGGCTGTAATGGGATACATTACTTCATACACTTCTTCTGCATTCTCTTCTCACTGGTGCAGTCCTGTATGTCTGTATATTCCTGTGTAATATATTATCCATGTGCATATGGTTCTGAAGGTCACCTTGAATAAAACCGCTCCTCGAAAGAGCTCTGGGGAACCAGGTTAATAGCTTAGTCTGACATCTCCTCATAGCTGGCACTGCTCAGTAATACATCTCTGTCTATCTGCTACTTATAGATTTGCTGGTCGCACAATCCCTCCAAGCTCTCACCTACCAAACAATGCTTTGCTTAAATTTATGGCAAAGCCTCAGCCATTTCATTTGTGTTTCAAGAAACAGTTTTAATCTTCAAATTGTCTTTTCTGGAATTGAACCTGTGTTCTTTCTTTATGTCGCACCTGGCATCCCGACTCTTTCTTATCGGAGATAGGAGAAGTCCACTGGCAGTTGAAGCTAAATTCATGCCAGTATCATAGTTATAGGTAAAAGTAGCCACATTTCCCTAATTTCCTGCTTAAGGGATCCCAAATGGTTTCCAGGTAATGAGGGACACTTGAGGGGAGCTGGGATTTCATCATGACAAATTTAGATTTGTTTTTAGAAAATAAATATACATAAAACATTTCTATCTGATACCTTTAAATGGACTTGGATATAACAAAAGAGAGGGAACGAAGTACAAACTAAAGTCCAAACAAAAAAAACAGCACCACGGGCCTTTAAAAATGGAAAATAGTTCTTTAATGAATGAGCCTTGACAAAAAGACCCAACACGGGCCGTGTTTCGGTGACTAGCACCTGCGTCAGGGGTCACAGTGATGACGTGGAAAACTTGGGGAATAACTCGAATATATTCCTCTCCAATATATTATTCCTTACCCCACGTCTCATATAGTAAAAGCTACAAAGCACAAAGGCACTTTCACTTTCTGTATCCAGTGGTGCTGTTTTTTTTGTTTTGACCTTTAAATGGACTAACATGGCAAGCACACTATTTTTAGAAAATAAAAGAAGAAGCCCACAATGAGTTGGTCAAAGAGGGTCCCAGTGGTTGGCAAGATGGCGGAAGACAGTCACAAGTATGGTGAGATGGCAGGAGATGCACACCAGTGGCTGGCGAGTTGGTACAGAATTATCCCAATGGTTGTGAGATGAGGTTGTTTAGATTTGTGACTGCCCCTTCCCCATTCACCTTTTGTGCATGTTCATGGCTTATTGTCTATTGTCTAGTTGTGGTATTTCATGTTCCTTCCCCCATATATATTTTTATCACAACTACGTTAACTGCTTAGACTTTTAATTATAGTTGCAGTATATCAAATAAATTGAACTTAAACTTAATGAAAAGACACACACAAAAGGTGTTAGATCCGGTGTTTGGTGAGCTCTAATGGTTGTGACATGGCAGGGGACACACACAATGGTTGATGGGTGTTAGCTCCATGGTTGGTTAGTACAGAATGGTTCCAACAGCTGTGAGATGATGGGGGATGTATCTAATGATTGATGGTCCTAGTGGTAGTGAAATAATAGGGTAACCACCTGTTTATTTGCGCCTTCACAAAAATGTAGCACACTGGTGAGACAAGACTGCCCTTGGCTGAATCCATGTTGACTCTGCCCCATTAAAACATGTTTGTCTATGTGTTCAGTAATTTTGTTCTTTATAATAGTTTCTACCATTTTGTCTGGCAAAGACGTCAGGCTCATGGGTCTGAAGCACTGATCCTGGCTGCTGCAAACACTGGTAAGAATCTCTATTTCATTTAGTAAATGAGATGGGATGAAAAGGACCTACTTTAACTTTCCCTTCCCTCCTTGATAGCTCAATGAGACACAAGGTGGTGCTTGAGGGCTCTTTTCTGACCTGTTAGGTACATCTCCTCCCCTTCTGTGAACATCTGGTGGCAACGGACACAGCGGGCACAGGTTGGATGGTAATGCTTCCCTCCTGCCTGAAAGAACAGCAAAGGTTACAATGGGTCGTTCACTGCCACTCATCCTGTATTAGGGGGCAATTCAATACCTGGAGCCACAAGTTAAGTACTCAGATGCAATGCGTTGAGCGTTAATTCTATGATGACATCCAGGCATCAAGATTTCATTATAGAATACTAGCGTACATTGGCATCTAATGTGTCTATGCCTAAATGTACTACTTTAGCACAGAATGTGCATGTCTGTAAGTTACACATGCATGCCCTACCCATGCTCCTCCCCTGTGAGCACCCCCCTTGCATTTACATGCTTAACAAATTGCTCATATCATTTATAGAACAGAGCTGAGCATGTGCCTAGTTCTCCTGTGTGTCAGTGTACAGTTACCCATCTAAGTGCTAGTATTCTATAACGTAAGTGTGAAAATGGTGGTTACTTTTAGGCACTAAGTTATACAATGAGGGGGGAGGGGTTAGTGCCTTTCTGAGAGCTTAGGACCCCTTTCTGTGCCTTATGAATAAAGGACTGCAGGGAGCAAATGGTATGGGCACAGGAATTTAAGAGAAGGAAGGCTTGAACCCTATTCTCTTGACACCTCATCATCCCCTTCGGAGGACGATAAAGACTCATCAATTGAAAGGTTGAATCTCAAAGCTGCACTTGAGTCTCATGGTTGCAACACAGAGCGGATGGGACCAGAAGTGGTCACCACTTCTGGACCCGCTGTGCGTTGTATCTATTTCTGGTGCAGATCCGTAGAGCCTTTCTTGTTTTGTACTTGGGCCTCTTAGGGGGTCTTTTACTAAGGCGCACTAGCGTTTTTAGCGTGCAATAAAAATAGGTGCACGCTAAACGCTAGAGACGCCAATTTAAACTTCTCCTATTGACCTATAAGTGCATTCACTCTGCCGCTCCCCAGTACCTCTCCACTCTTGTCTCCCCCTACGTTCCCCCCCCCCACCCGAGTACTCCGTTCTGTAGATAAATCTCTCTTATCCGTCCCTTTCTCCTCTACTGCTAATTCAAGACTCCGTTCCTTTTATCTCGCTGCACCTCATGCCTGGAATAGTCTTCCTGAGCCTATACGTCTAGCCCCGTCTTTAGCCGCTTTCAAGTCCAAACTCAAAACTTACCTCTTTACCACTGCTTTTGACTTACCCTGTTCTTTATCCTCACCTCTTTATTCCCTCACCCTTAATTGTTCTGTCTGTTTACCCGTCTTATCTAGATTGTAAGCTCTTTGAGCAGGGACTGTCTTCTATGTATGGTGTACAGCGCCTCGTATGCCTTGTGGCGCTATAGAAATGATAAGTAGATAGATAGATAGATAGATAGATAGATAGATAGATAGATAGATAGATGTATTCCTATGGGCTAAAACACCAGTGTGCCTTAGTAAAAGACCACCTTAGTGACATGGAGCTGGGCTGCACTTCTGCTCCTGAGAAAGCAACAGTAATTCCACAACCTAGACTCCAGCTTCTTAGAGAAGACTTTGTGTACTGTGCAAGAAGTCACGATGCACATCTTGACAAGGATTAATTAAACATTCTGCTGCTAATTATTTTGGAAATTCTCAAAGCTACTTCTGTCATTTAGTCCAGCTTGGAAGTGGACATGGTACCAAGAGACCCACAAATTAACTTTCTCTCTTACTGGATGTGACACAAACTCTAACAGAAAATGTATATACAGCTCCTACATCATCTAACATATAAGCAAATCAAAAAAAGTTAGATGTATCAAAACTACAGTGTACTTCAAATTGTATACTGTCAACAAAGCATCTAAGCTTTGAACTATAAGGAACAATGGTGGCTTTTAAAATTAAATATTCTTATTCTTTCTCACTCTAACACGCCACTGCTTTACGTTTTAGTGAAGGTAACTCTTGATTGCCGATCTTGCAAGGCATTGCGTTTTGAGCATTGCGTTTCATATACAAGGTTATATATCGACAGACACATGGTTTTTCCATAGGCAATTTTAAAAGACTGAAAAGACTCCAAAGGCAGGCCAGTCAGCCGAAACATGACCGTGTCAAGTCTTTTGAGCTACACAATAAACCTGGACTTTTTATACATCGTCTAGAGACCATATTCTAAAGACGTTGTCACCATTCTTTTTCAGCAACATGGACAGGAGAGACAGACCTACTGATCTACTTATGGCATACTTGAAGTTATCCCCGACTTCCTGATGTAACACACGAAACATGATCATGTCGAAGGAGGGAGAAGTTTTTAAAGATAAGTCTGACCTATTTTTGAAAAAATTGAAAGAAACTTTTGCTTTGGACATTTAGAATAGTATGGACTATCACTGAAACGCACTGAAAAGCACATTGCACTTGAAAATCGCAGACTAATATAGTGGCTAGAGGCTTCGTCAAAAGAAAGTATACAAACAAGCCCTGCAATCTGATGTCCACTTAACACTTAGGGCCCTGTTAACAAAGACACGCTAGCATTTTTAGCACACAATAAAAATTAATGTGCGCTACCGTGTAGACGCGCATAGGAATATTATGGGCATCTTCAGAGTTAGCGCTCGCTAGAAATGCTTGTGCGCCTTTGTAAAGAAAATCCTTATATTTGTAAAGTAGTTTTGTTACATCTAACTTTTTTTTATTTGATTTCCATATAAGCTCTGACATCGCAAATGACATCATAACCGCATGCGAACCAAACACCAGTGGGCGTGATGTGATTTGTAATTCTCTTTCCAAGATGGCTTCTCTTAGGAATGCTAGAGAACTGTAGGAGAACCACTGAGGAAATGCAAAAATAACGACTTGAAGAGGAATATTTTTCATGAGTAAAAGGCACATATTATTCTGACATATCAGACAGCGTAAATGGCTAAAGCTGATTTTGAGATCTCATTCTGAATCTGATCAATTCTCTTGCTTTCACGTCAGTCTTTAAATATGAAAAACAGTCTAGTTACCATCCCAACCCATGAAGACTCATTCATCACTCTGCACTGACGAGCAGCTGAAAATCCGAAAGACCAGAGGACTGTAAAGGAATCATTTCTATGTATACAAAGCATATTATTCAATTCACTAGTTTATCAGATCCCTCTTTAAAGGAGACAAATGGAGAAAGAGAAATCAGGCTACGATCCCTTCACTGAGTGAACAGCAACTGAGCAAATCTGAGCTGCTGAAAGAATGGAAACTCAATAGATCCAGAGGGTAAAATGCAGCCCCTGTCACTATTCACAGATTCTGAAGAGAATGCAAGAGAGGGAGATGCTGCTTGAGGTTTCCTTAATTCTTAGGGGGTCAATCTTTAGCCTCTTAATTTACTGTGCTTGGGGTTCCTATTATGTATTTGAAAACAGGAGTCCATTGAATTAAGAAAAATAGCATTTGAGCTCAGATACCCAGTGTGCATTGAGTTAGGAACAGGGAGAACAAGAGCAATTGATATACTCAGTAGACAGGCACAAAGATTGCATGAGCACAGTCATCCTTCTCGGTGGACATTTTCCTTGTTTCTAAGTTAGGTTATAGAACAGATCCTCAGGTACAGTAAATACTAGGTATGTCGACTCATCATAATTCATTGGATTCCTGTTTTCTAACATAACTGTAGCAGATCATTGCAAGAAGCACAGAAAGATCTGTTGGTGCTAAGATGAAAACCACAAAGATCTGCGGTACTGGAAGGCGATGCAGATAACATCTTGGTTCAGGTAGATGAAATAATGGATAAGAGTGTTGGTTTTGCTTTAACAGATCAGTCTAGTGATGCCTTGGTTGGGAGTGGGGGGTCCATCCTTCTCCATCTCAGAAGTCCACAAAGAGTTGCCCTTCAAATGGAGATAAAGGGTGAGTTCTACTGTTTGCGATTCTGAGTGTCAGAAATTAACTGGGTCTTTAGGATTACTGAGGCAGGGTGATTATATTGGAGTCCACTGGATCATTATTACTCATGGAACTGACTGGCAGTGCCAATCCTATAAAAGGCTGTGCTGGCTCTTTATTTCACAGTGGGGTGTGTTTCTTAAAACATCAGTCTAGGAAATCTTCACCATAGTGTGTGTGCAAGGAACAATATTTATACCAAGAGGGGCATAATCGAAAAGGGGTGCCAACGTTTTCATGATGGCGTCCTTGCAGGAGGGCCCCGTGAAGGGGTGGGGAAACCCGCATTATTGAAACAAGATGGGCGTCCATCTTTCGTTTCGATAATATGGTCGGGGACATCCAAATCTCAACATTTAGATCGACCTTAGAGATGGTCGACCTAAATGTTGAGATGGTCGTCCCCGGTTTTCAGCGATAATGGAAACCGAGGACGTCCATCTCAAAAATGACCAAATCCAAGCCCTTTGGTCATGGGAGGAGCCAGAATTCATAGTGCACTGGTCCCCCTGACATGCCAGGACACCAACCGGGCACTCTAGGGGGCACTGCAGTGGACTTCACAAATTGCTCCCAGGTGCATAGCTCCCTTTCCTTGGGTGCTGAGCCCCCCCCCAAAAAAAAACCAAAACCCACTCCCCACAACTGTACACCAGTACCATAGCCCTAAGGGGTGAAGGGGCGCACCTATATGTGGGTACAGTGGGTTTCGGGTGGGTTTTGGAGGGCTCACATTTACCACCACAAGTGTAACAGGTAGGGGGGTATGGGCCTGGGTCTGCCTGCCTGAAGTGCACTGCACCCACTAAAACTGCTCCAGGGACCTGCATATTGCTGTCATGGAGCTGGGTATGACATTTGAGGCTGGCAAAAACATTAAAAAAATATATTTTTTAGGGTGGGAGGGGGTTAGTGACCACTGGGGGAGTAAGGGGAGGTCATCCCTGATATTCTCTGGTGGTCATCTGGTCAATTCGGACATCTTTTCATGGCTTGGTCGCAAGAAAAAATGGACCAAGTAAAGACGGCCAAGTGCTCGTCAGGGACGCCCTTCTTTTTTCCATTATCGGCTGAGAATGCCAATCTCTTAATCACGCCCCAGTCCCGACTTCGCTATGGTGCTGACACCCCCCCCCCCCCCGTGAACTTTGGCTGTCCCCGCGATGGGAAGCAGCTGAGGACGCCCAAAATCGGCTTTTGATTATGCCGATTTGGGCGACCCTGAGAGAAGGACGCCCATCTCCTGATTTGTGTCGGAAGATGGGCGCCCTTCTCTTTCGAAAATAAGCCTGCAAGGGTGTCAAATTGGTCCCAGAAGACCACAAACCAGACTGATTTTCAGGATAGCGCTGATGTATTTGCATACAGTGAAATCAGTGCATGTAAAGACATCTCATGAATATTTATTACCACAAAGGCAATATATGGGAAACTCAATTTCAATATAGCTGTAACAACAATTACATACAAATATCATCACAATTATAACCAATTGGTTATAGATGTGATGATATTTGTATATGAATATTTCTTAGGGACACTCTGAAAACATGACTGGTCTGTGGCCCTTCAGAATTGCAGTTTGACACCCCTGATTTATGCTTTTTCTAGTAACTAAATGGTTCTAAATAATATTACTGGACTGTGAGCTGAAAACATAAGAATAGCCATACTGGGTCAGACCAATGGTCCATCTAGCCCAGTATCCTGCTTCCAAACAGTGGCCAATCCAGGACACAAGTACCTGGCAGAAACCCAAATAGTAGCAACATTCCAGAACCTCAAAGAGTAACAAAATTCCGGAATCCCAAAGAATGACAACATTCCATGCTATCAATCCCAGGGCAAGCAATGGCTTCCCTGTGTCCATATCAATAGCAGACTATGGACTCTTCCTCCAGGAAATTGCCCAAATATTTTTTAAAACCCAGATAAGCTAACTGCTGATATCACATCCACCGGCAGCGAGTTCCGGAGTTCTTTGAGTGAAAAAATATTTCCTCCTATTTATTTTAAAAGTATTTCCATGTAATTTCATTGAGTGTCTTCTGGTCTTTGTACTTTTTGAAAGAGTGAAAAATCAATTCACTTCTACTTGTTCTACACCATTCAGGATTTTGCATACCTCAATTGTATCCGTCTCTTTTCCAAGCTCAAGACTTCTAATCTCTTTAGCCTTCCTCATATGAGAGGAGTTCCATCCTCTTTATCATTTTGGTTGCTCTTCTTTGAACCTTTTTTTTTTAGATATGGCGACCAGAATTGAAGGCAATGCTCAATGTCATCTCATATGCAGAATTTATGAACAGCCTTCTAATTAGATCAATATGTTGATGCCTTCTGCTGTTAAAGAAGAGGGTCTCTGTCTTTTTTAACATATCTGAGAATTTATCGTACCATGAAATTATACAAAAGGGTGCAAAATGATATTGCAAGGAAAGAGCAACTTCCTTCCACTGGTTGCGGGGACAGAACCTTTTCGGTGACTGAGGGAGAATGAGATATAAAATCAGTCACCCCTTTAGTCTACAAGCATGACATGAACAAATCAGTTGCATATTCATGCGTACATCTAGCATGGGCATTTACTTCAGCTGTAGGGCTGGTATAAGTGGTCACACCTGGATGTTTGCATGTTCTCTGCTACTTCTGCCAGGTACCTAAGTTCATAGAACAGACCTACAACAGGCACCAATACCCAGGGCATACAGTAGGTGCTGTGCTAGAGAATTACCTCGCCATGTGCCCAATCCTCATAGAAGTCTTACTGCAATGGTGATGGTCTCTGGCTATACAGAAGGCCTATGGGTCTCACAGATAAGACATAGCCAAAAACTGAGAAAGTGAATATCTGGAAATCAGCAGCTAACATTGTAACAGTATCACCAGGAGGAGAGAGAGAAAATTAAAGGATAATTAGCAGAGTAAGATCCAGAAATAGTGACCCGAGAGGGTGGTAAGAAATTCTGAGCCAGTGCTGGGTTTATCTCATGACAGGCATTTCCTTATGAAAAACTGGAAAAGCCATGAGGAAATCTAAATTTAATAAATAAAAGCAGGCCACCCTTTCTGATATTCCTAATGAGGAAGCAGAAGAGGTGAGGATATACAACTAGGAAGAGAATTAAGCTTTTAGGGGATGGATTTGTAAACTTTGGACTTAGCCTCACTGGAAGGAGACATCCTGAATACAGGGCAGCCACTCCTTTCCCTAAACCACTCCTCTCCACCGACTCTCTGGTACAGCAACGCCGCGGCTCCTGGAGAGCAAAATCCCTGCAGAAGTGGGTGGGTGCTAGTGGTGTCTACTTCCAGTATCAGCTGCGGAGTAATGCATAGTCCAAGTGCACATGGATGGTTGCCACATTTGGCTTTACATTTTTGATTCTTCTGAAATGTAACATGTTCAAGATCATACGATGTCCAGATATTTATATAAATCTCAAAGTACTTACTGTATTGCTAAAGGATCATCTTCATAATAAATTCGAGTGCATTATTCTTATTGGGGTAATTCTTTGAAAGACGGTGGGTTAATAATATGGGACTGCACTGTAGTATTTGCATTCCAGTACTGAGAACACATCTGCCCAGCAGGGTAGAGTGGCACAACCCACAAATCCCCCTCCAGTCAACAAATGGTGCTTGGGCAGGTCTGCTTGCACAAGCACACATCACTATTATCAGCAGCAACAGTGATCAGGTTTCCACCTGGGTACATCAGATCTTTATCGTTCCCATAAGTTCTTTGCCTTTGGCTGAGATTCAAGAGTAGGGTCTGAGCCGTCAGCTCAGGTGGTCCCTTGTTGGCCTTGGGCTGAGGTTGAGAACTTGCTTAATATGGGAAGGCTGAAGCATTGTCACTCAATCTCAGTGGGGAACATAATGAGGAAGGACCATTGCCAAAGCTGGAAGCTTAAACCAAAAGAAATTGTTAGTTAGTCAGGATATGGTTAATTCCCTCTGAATCCATTGTAAACGCTTATACTGACACTTTACCTCTAACACTCTTCCGCTGATGTATCTGTTACAGGTCTCACATTTTATCCCAAACTGAGCATGGTAATCAGATTCACAGTATGGTACACCATCCCTGGAAAAGCAGAAAAGCAGAGGCATTTTTCAGTTTTGACTGTTTTTGACCAAAGTGTACCTGGGCATGGTAAAGGCGGAAAGGTAGAGCCATGCCGTATGGGGAAAGTGCTTTGCGATAACGTCCAAACTATTGCCAAGTTCACTATCCACTACTTAGCTTGCCAGGGTGAACTAAAGCATATTTCCAACCCTATTCTGTAAAGATGCTCATAGGGTGCTGATGACTGCTGTGGATATGGTGTATTCTCTCCAGTGCCAGGACTGTGCTCTCCACAGCTTCAGAAGTTCAAGCACCAAGTATAACCTGATTGAGTAAGTCCAGAGGGCACCTACTAAAATGATTAACAAGCTTCATAATAAAAAGTCAAGATCTAAATACTGTATTGTTTCTAATAATAGTCCATTTTTTATAATAACCCTCTTCCCATTTTAGCACTGAAAAACCCTGTAGATTTCATCTTAAAGCCAAATTTAGATTCCCCTAATAACAGCCCCCCCTCAAAATTCGCATTGCTCTCCTCCACCTTCCACCCTCCCCTGTGATGACCAGATCTCTCTTCTCCTCACAGTTATGGCATAACCCAGCGCCATAACCTTAAGAAGAGGTAGGAAGACAAATCCGCTCATTGAAGGGGAAGGGGGGTGTGGTGGAGAGTGGAGGGTGGAGGGGAGCAATGCTGGTTATTGTGAAGAGCACGGTGGAGGAGAGAAATTGTGCCTCCATTAATTGCCAACCCTAGACTGCAGAAAACCTAGTGTTTCTAACAATAGCAGGGTAGGTGTATCTTAGAGCCTGATATTCAAAAAAGGCTGAGCTCATAAATTTAAGCTTCTAAAGTTCTCTCTGTCTACCCCCTTTCGTTCTATGAGCCCTCTTTGCAGAGACTCCCTTCCATTGTAAATTTATAGCAATGAGGTCTTTAAATGTCTCTATCATATTCTAACAGTTTTTCTTAGGCCGTGGCTTTTCTGCTCTGGGAGAGAGGGATAGGGGCACATCCTGAATTCCCTGTAAGCTTTTGGGGGCTGAGACCACAATGCTTAACCTCTTTTCTCCAAACTGGGACTAAGAGATTCCGGCCATAAAGGTTATCAGCATATCACCTCCATGCAGATATGGAACCCACCTACCAATAACCTGTGGTTGTACTCACTTGCTGATGTACTCCCCAGTCAGAATAACACTGCAGGTCTGGCACTTGAAACAACTGACGTGCCACTGTTTTTCCAGGGCTAGGAGTGACTGTCCATGCTTAATTTCTTCCTTACAACCAGCACAGTCTGAAAAATATCAAAGCAATATATCTATTCACAAATTATAAAAAAGAAGTGTTACCCCCCCCCCCTCACTCCAGAGCACCACACTGATCACCATCACCAAAAGAAAGCAACGCTACACCCCTATCTGAGCTCTCCCACCACCAGGGGGCAACACTGCACCCCTTTCTGAGCTCCCTCACCACGAGTGTCACAACACGGGTGCGAGAGCCACGATCACAGGAACGGGGGCGGAAGCTGCGATCGCGGGAGCAGACATGGGAGCTACGGGAAGACTTAGTGCTGCTCTGTCCCTACCTGCTGCTTGCACGCCGCTTTGTCTCCAGGCCTGGACCATCTCCCCCACAATCTCTTGGACTCTGGAGAGTTTGGGCTCACCACTTCCCCCTGTGGGCATCAGTGGTTTGCTGCCTCTTTCCTCTCGGGGTTCACGCCTTCAGAAGCCTTTCTCTCTGACATCAGTAGTGACGTCAGACACCTTCTCCTTCAGGTGGATTCCTCCTGAGTTCGGAGCCTCAGCTATGACCCATCTAGAATAGCTTCCGTATTTGCTATTTACTCTAGTCCGTGCCTGACTCTTAGCCTGGACCTGACGCTCCTCTGTCTGCTGCCTGCCACTGACTGCTCACCTGGACCTGACGGTTTTTTCTCCTTTGCCTGTCCTCAGCTTTCGGTTTGTCACCTGTGTTACCCTGGTTCCTTGATTAGCCCCCAGACCCTCTCTAAGTCCTGTTGGTCACCAGAAACTAGGGGCTCAACCACTGGGGAACGGTGGCTGCAGCAGATGAAGCTCCTGGCTCGTTGACTGTTGATCCTCCGGACCAGCGCAAGGGCTCATGTGTCGGGACACTGAGGGCAACACTGCACCCCTATCTGAGCTTCCCCACCATCTGAGGGCAAGACTGCATCGCCATCACAGCTTCCCCCAATCCTGACAGCGTATTGGCATCACAGCCCCCCCTTCTTAGTCCCTCCCTGAGATCACTGCTTATCCATTGCCCCCTGACAGCAACATGTCTCAATCACCACCAGACAACACCACTATGTTTTTACCATTAGAGAGCAGCACAACGTCTCAACTGAAATTGTGTTTCAGTTGTGTATCTGTCACAGCATGACTATGATCGAACAGGACATCACGCAATCTTCATCCATTCCGACCCTCCACTTATACCTCATATGATCACTATACAACTTTGTATTTGTTATCCACTGACTGGGCAAACGCCTTTGACGGTACTATGTAAGCCACATTGAGCCTGCAAATAGGTGGGGAAATGTGGCGTACAAATGCAACAAATAAATAAATAAATAAATAAATAAATTTCCTTTGCATCTTTATGCAGAGCGGAGGGACACAGAGGACCCCTTGTTCCTCCCCTTTCTACTGCTGCAAAGAGAAGCAGAGTGCACAGGTCATGTCATGAACAACTTACGACTTGGTCCATGAACCTTTATCGGTTTGTTGCTGACCAGCAAGTGGGAGCAGTTTTGGCAGACACAGTCCTTCCCGCTGAAGGTCACTTTGTCTCCAATGGGAAACGGCTTCCTGAAAACAAGAGAGACAATTATGCATATTCACGAAGGAAAGTCCTGACCAATCAGGAGAGGGCAGGTTACAAGCTAAAAAGATTCCTTACTTTCACCAGGGCTGCCAAAGGGGGGGGGGGGGCAAAATTCCCCAGGCCCAGCCTCCTAGGGAGGGCCCAGGCAGGACGTCAGGCCTTGCAAGCTTCTTCCTGCCTGTCTGCCCTGTTTCTTCCCAGTCTGTCCTCTCCTACTCCTTTGTGCCACCCAGGACCCGGATGATTGCATTAATGTGATATCACACCCACACACACGCACCCACTCACAAGGTACACACAGACACACACCACTCACACCTTCACACAGTGGTTTGAATATAACAGGATCACTGCATCTCTCCTTATAATTATCAATTAAAAAAAAAATTAAACTAGCTAGTGAAAGCGGAGACAAACACACTAAGGAATCCAGTGCATTTAGGCAGTGGCGTAGCGAGGGCTGCTGCCACCCGGGGCGGTTCACCACTGCACCCCCCCCCCCCCCGGTGCAGCATGACACCCCCCCCTTGGCGCATCACCCAAGCCCCCCCTCGGCGCATCAACCCCCCCTCGATGCATCACCCAAGCCCCCCCCCGAGTGCATTCTTGCCTGCCGTGTGCACGCTGCTGGGGGGGGGGGGGGTGTCGGTTCCGCTGGTTCCCTGCTCCCTCTGTCCCGGAACAGGAAGTAACCCGTTCCGGGGCAGAGGGAGCAGGAAACCAGTGGAGCCGACACCCCCTCAGCTGCGTGCACCCGGGGCGGACCGCCCCCACCGCTCTGCCCTTGCTACGCCACTGCATTTAGGTAACTGCGTAGCTCCTGGAAGAGGAGCTGGTGACAGGATCACCAGCTTCCTTTAAGTTCTGTAGGCAATGTAGAGGACAGGGTTAGTGCAGGGGTCTTGAGGACAAACCTTCAGCCTTCTGCCCCCTCTCCTTAACTCAACCCCTTGAGATTCTGATAATTAAACTCAATCATGATTATCCGAACATTACCCTTCCGCCATATTTATACATACAAAGCAAATCTTCATATTTAAATGTGATAATGTGTGTGCAGTGAAGGCAGTTTCCAAAAGTCATGTAACCTAGTAAATGAGAACAGATAAAGAGACTTGTCTGGTCCTTTTCGTCTGCTCTTTGCTGATTGCACCCCTTGATGCCTTTGTTTAAGGTTGTAGCTGGCCACCCTGCCTGCAGGTAACAGAATATGCTGATGAATCCTAGGGTTTGTCTGGCCATCAGGGTCTATTGTTTTGCTTCAACCTTTGCTGGTCTTTGCCACTCCTCAGGAGCTGCCACCCTAGGCCACTGGGTAGTTTTGCCTAGTGGTTAAAAGCCAGCCCTGATAGTAAGTGATATCTGTATCCAGAGGAAGAAGAGAAGACTGTAGGGACAGTGGCCTGATCAGAAATTAAAAAAAAAAAAAAACCCAAATAAAAATATATTGAGAGACAGAGGTGAAAAATCTCAGATAAATTGAAAGGTAATAAATAGAAATAAATCAAAACATAGAAAAGAAGATATATTTTTTTAAATCAACATTTTAGAGGAACAGGATTTTACAAGAACTTCTCATAATAAACTCATTTATAAGATAACTAATGTAGTTTGGGCCTCTGACAGATAAAAACTGTCACAATGGATCATTAATGAAAGAAAAGGAAAGCAAATCCTATTTCACTGAGCTGCTCAGTGTCCCTGATAGAAGAGAGTAAGAGAGACAATCATATCAATTTGCAAATGTGGTAGTGTAACATTGTGTTAGTCTTGAGTTTCAAACGTTGTGTATGTTGCTAAATATTTTTTTTTATTCTTTGCCAGGTTGGTGGGTAATAATTATTTGATTTTATTTATACCTATATGTATTGGATGATCACTGTTCCTTTATTTGTTCTATTTGATTTTTAGCCCTGCTTCTCCTCCCTACTTCCGGGGTATGGAACTGGGTAGACAAAGAGTCCAACAAAATCTCAACCCAGTAAGGAAAAGGGATTTCTTTCTGTAAACCTCCTAAGGGTTGGTCATCTTGAAAGGACCTGTACATTTATAACATCTTCAAAGAAACCCTTTAGGGCACCAGCAGATGTGCTAGCGCCCCCCCCCCCCCCTCCAAAACAGCAGGTGCACATAGGAGATCTCGGGCAATAGGGAGGGTTACAGAAATTTAGAGACTATTTTCTCCCCCAGTTTCTCTTTTCCTTTTGCAGTTGTGCTCTTGTGACTAGGGTATACCTGCTGTAACCAGACACTAGAGTGATGTGTTCGTTGGTCTTCTGTGGCCCAGGTGGAGTCATGAGCTGAAGACTTTATATCATTCACCAGCAATGGGACTCTCACATGGGTAAAGTATATAATCAGCACATTCTCATGGACACATTGTAACTCCGTGAATGAATGGCTGAATTGTCCCTGGATACATTGTTTAGTGCTGCCTCTTGCTTCTAGGAAACTCTTAGACCTCTTTGTTATTGTCAGACCTTGCCAGTTTGTCCTATCTTTCTGGTTTCTGATTGTTGATTTCCATCGCTTCTGCTCCTGCGGGGTCACCACAGCTGAAACGTTGCTCCTGGACCCCTCTGAATTTCATTTTATTAAACGCTTCTCCTGTGGGTGACAAGGTACACACAGCTGTTCTATCACAGGCCTGAAATATCAGCATGAACAGCTGCAGACTCTGCCATCACCGAAGGCCAACCCTGGCATTAGGTAACCTAGGCACCTAGTGTGGCAAAATATCAGGGGCAGCAATCTTTCCCACTCTCCCCCGTCCACAGTCCAGCTTTCCTCCATCCTCTGTCACCTCCCTCCCGCTCACAGTCTGACTTCTCTTTTTCCACTCCCCCATTCAGCAAGTCTCTTTTTCTCCCATTAGTGTACTTTCAAATTTGGGTTCACTTCTAAATGTTGCCGGCAGTGGCAGGCAAGTTGCACACTTGCCTGCAGCTGCCCCAGAAAAGTTCCCTATGAGAATTCCTGCCCTGCCAGAAACAGGAAGTTGTATCAGAGGTAAGGCTTTGGGAGGGGGGGTGCAGGTACATTGAGGGGAGAAGGGGGACTAATTGTGGGTGAGGGAAGAGGAGTGGAAGAAGAAATGCCAGACTGTGGGTGAAAGAGAGGGAAGAGGAAGAAGGGGGGGGGGGGGGCTGGAGAGAAGGAATGATGCTGGACAGGAATTAGAGTGGAAAATTGAGATGATGGGGGGGGGGGGGCAGTTTTCAATTAACCACTTATCTGGTAAGTTGCTTTTGGAAATTGACTTCATTATGTATGTATAGAGATATTTTCACAAAACAAACTTTAAAATGTAAATGTATGATGCTCAATTATGCAATTTATTTTAGAGGATTGTTCTGGAAGGGCCTAGAGGCTTCAGAGTTAATTGGGGGGGTGGGAGGAGGCTGAAGGTTTCCCTGGAGTACCTAAAACCCATACACTGTATTAGACATTGTATTCTGTGTTATGGGATCCTGCAGGAACCCCTAGAGATCTGCATTAGATACAGTGGAAGATAATGTTTCCTGTGTTGTGGGATCCTGCAGGAATGTTGTCCCAGTTTTCTAAGTTCTATTTTACATAGTAGTGAAGAGTAATAAGAACCTCATGCCTCTTCCTAATGATGAGGGGGGACATGACGGCACCCCAGGATTTTGTAAACTGAACCCACCTACACATGCTGCAGACAAAGCACTTGGGGTGGTAGGTTCTGCCCAGCGCAGAGATGACCTCGCCTGTGATAAAATTCCTGCAGCTGTCGCAGCGCGTCCCGTACAGCTGCTGGTAATCCTGAGTGCAGACGTACTCCCCATTCTTGAAGAAAAACCCCGACTTGGCCAGGTCACAGCCGCACACTTTAAGAAGAAAAAGTGATGAGAAGAGTCACTCAGCAAATTAAACAGCACAAAGAAAACAACATCTCCTGGGAGGTCCTGACCCACCCTTTCAAAGTCCCTGTGCGGTTATGGAGCACTTCAGCCTGACCCAGTCTGTGCCCGCCGGGTCTGAAATCAGTGATCCACGAACAGGCAAATGTTCAGAGCTTTCACACAGCACATCTGCCTCCTATTTAGATGTATTTATTTAGATTTGGCTGACCCTTTCTTCCTATGAAAGCAAACATTCCCTCTACAGTTTTCATTTCATCAGCCCTTGGTGCAGGACAAAGTTCACCCTGACATCCCCTGACCCTGTCCCTTCTATATAGTCAGGGTCTGCATAACCACTAGGCAGACCAAGCAGTTGCCTAGGGTGGCAGCTTCTAAGGGCAGGAAAGAGCATCTGCTACAAAATCTCAAAGAACCACCAGTGTGCAGGGAGGGTGAGCGATTTTCAGACAGTCTCTTTGCCCAAACAAATAGCTGTTGCAAATTGCCCTTAGTAGGGATAATTTTAAAAAGCATTTTTTGTGTGTTTACATAAAGGTCAACTGTAAAATTGTGTAGCCAAACATGTGTACAGGTGGGGCACACAGTCAAGATCTTGTACACACACTGTGTGTAAGTGTGCCTGGGGACAGTTTTGGTGTAGCTGGTGCAGAGTTTCAACGTATACATATATTATATTTTATAAAAGAAGTATGTGCTTACATAGGGATGATTCCGTAATAAGACACCTTCATAATGCGGGTAGTGAGTGTCTTCTATATGGACAGGGCTGCCGAGACACAGCCGGGCCCAGGGCAGAACCGGACCACCATACGCCGCTGCTCCCTCCCTCTTACCTTTGTCTCTGCCTTCAAGGGGGGAGGGGCAGGCCCGGTTCAGGCAAGCCTCTTCCTGCCTGCCTGCTCCCACTGTCTGTCCTCTTCTGCTCCTGTCCATGCCAGGATTTAAGTCCCGGATGATTGCATTAAATTAACGCAATATCGTGCTAATGCAATCATCCGGGTCCTGGGTGGCACGCAGGACTGAATGCTTAGTCCAAGGCAAGGATCTGATTTCCTGTGATAAATGTATGCACATTGAAACCCTCATAAAAGAAGTACATGAACTAAGAGATGACTCAGAAGCATCTGTGCCAACCAGAAATTCATTCCAGAGATGCATGTTGAAACACTGGTGACCTCTAGCAAAGGGAAAGGAGATCTAATGGAGAAAGAGGACAGCTGGACACACATTACCAGATCCTACAATATCAACCCCCCCCCCCCCCCCAACTCCATCTTCTGTTGAAATGAAGAATCAGTTTGCAGCCCTGAATGTAGAAGAGCTGAAAACATCTCAAGAACAGGAGGAAACTACGATCAAAAATCCCAAAGCCGCTGGACTGGTAGCCAATAAGAAAAGAAAGGTAGTGGTGGTTGGTGATTCTTTTCTGAGGGGTACTGAAACGCCCATCTGCCAACAAGACATGATGTCTAGGGAGCTGTGTTGTCTGCCTGGTGCCAAGATTCGAAACGTAACGGAAAGTTTGTTGAGACTCATCAAGCCTACTGAACTCTATCCTATGCTGCTCATCCATGTTGACACAAATGATACTGCTAGGTATCCTACTGAACATGTCAAGCAGGATTTCATGGCCTTGGGTCAGAAGGTAATGCACCTAGGTGCAAAGGGAAGCTCACATATTGGAGCTGAATGTGTGGCAGCGTGGATGGTGCCAACGTGAGCGCTTTGGCTTCCTTGACCATGGGATGATTTTCCAAGAGTTACTGAGCGGTGATGGTGTTCATCTATCAAGGAACAGATGAAGTGTCTTCAATTACAGACTGGCTAAAGTACTACAGAGGGCTTTAAACTAAATTGACTGGGGATGGGTGAGAAAAGCCCTAAAGTCATTAATAACCCTCAGAAGGGCAAAACATCAAATACCTTTATAGAAAAGGGGGAAAAAAGAGTAAAATCTGGAGAGCCTTGTATACCAATACCCGTAGTATGGGAAACAAATTTCTAGATTTAGAGTCTGCAATGATATAAGCCAATTTGGACAGTGGTGGTCCAGAGATGTGGTTCACAGAGAACCATGACTGGGACATAGTTATACCTGGCTAGGACAGGATAGGAAAAAAGGGTGGAGGAGTGGCATTATATGTTAAGAATAATATTAAAGTGACAGAATTGCAGGACATATGGGGTAAGGAAGAAGCACTGTGGGTTAAACTGGTAAGAGGGCAAGGAAAATGTATTTACATTGGTGTAAAATATAGGTAACCTTCACAGTCAGAAGAAATGGACAGAGATTTAATTGAAGACAAAACCTAAGCGTTCCTTTGTAAAAGGGGCCCTAAAATATTTATACATGGATCTTTACAGAATAGCGCTTAGCGGCATGTGCACATAAATCCAAATTGTTACCAATTAGTGCTAATTGCTCGTTAGCGCCCAATTACTGGCACTGATTGGTTCACTGCCTATTTATTTCTACATGCATCTCAGAACAGCACATAAATTTCGGCACCATATATAGAATCTGAGGGTTAATGTTTAAACCTATGATGTTCAATTGTGTGTTTTACAGGATTGATTTTTTTTTTTTGGGGGGGGGGGGGGGGTTCATAATTGTTGAATTGAATTACCCAAATCATTTCATGGTCCAGCTGATTCCTTCACAGCCTTTAGGTTTTTGATGTACAGCTACTGAGTCGACCCTTCTCCTCCTCCCAGGCAACCCTGCCTTCACAGCTCTCGGTTCCAATGACCACAGTACTGGCCTATTTACTGGCTCTGGAGCTCATGGTTACACTCTTGCCGATTCAGGGACCACAATTAAAACAAAGCAGGGAAATAATATAATTTAGCCTCATTTATTTTCTCGGCTTGCGAGGGTTTCATCATTCTCCCTGGGCCCGTTAGTAAATCCCTCCGGTACCTGCTCTGAGCTTGAAGGCAGACGACTCAACTGTTTACAGTCTGACCCAGCACTTTACTCTTACCCAAAGAGCACATTCAGACGATGTATCCAAATCAGCTTAGTATCACATCCCGAGTAAAATCATTCTTTCAGTCCTTTTGGTTTTCATTGTATACCATTGATATACCACCTTTCACATAAAATCCAAGTGGTTTACCAATATAAGAATACATAAGGAAAAGAACATCATAAAATGACAGAAAGTACACCTACACCAAGATCTCACATAGGACATACACTCACTTCAAGAAAAGTTCTATGTCACTCTCCAGAGCCCTAATGGAGCTGCAAAAATGCTTTTGAAAAAGCCAGTGTTCACCTAAACGTTATTTGGAAATTTCTTCCAACAGGGAAAACAAGACTTTCATTTCATACAGGTTTCTAAAAGAAAAGAGGCCTGGAAGGGCAGCAAAAGAACCTTCCGGTTTCCTCCTCAACCTGAGGAATTAGTGTTTCTAGTTCTGAATTGCTGAAGCTCTAGAAGCTGTTTATTTATTTAAAACTTTCTATTCCACACTATCACATGATCCTCCTAAGGGTTGGCTGCCACTGCTTTTTCTTGTCCTTTGTAAATATCCTTTTTTTTGTTTTGGACCATTGGAGAATCCTGCTTCTGAAGCTGAATGCACTTTTCCCTACCAGCAGTACTTGACCATAGATCTCTTGCCTTAAACAGTGGGGGCCCTGGGAAGGGGGGGGGGGGGGGAGGCTTGTGCTGTGATCACATTATAGAAGTATCTAGAGGCTGAACTTAGGTTTTCCATCTATAAAAAGGTGCACTTAAAGTCTGCCTGGGAATAATCCTTTACATAACAAACTGCTGGAATCTGTAATAATATTCCTTATTGGATTCGACAAATCTCATCTTATTTTCTTTTTCGAAAGGCAGTTAAAACCTAACATAACATAAAAGTAGCCATACTGGGTCAGACCAATGGTCCATCTAGCCCAGTATCCTGTTTCCAACAGAAACCCAAATCGTGGCAACATTCCATGCTACAAATCCCAGAGCAAACAATTGCTTCCCCATGTCTGACTAAATAGCAGACTATTAACTTTTCCATACCTTTTTTAAATCCAGATACGCTAACCGCCGTTACCACTTCCTCCGGCAAAGAGTTCTAGAGCTTAACTAGTAGTGAAACAATATTTCCTCCTGTTTTAAAAGTATTTCCATGTAACTTCCTTGAGTGTCCCCTAGTCTTTGTACTTTTCGAATGAGTTAAAAAAATCAATTTACTTATACTAGTTCTACACCCCTCATCCGTCTTTTCCAAGCTGAAGAGCCCTAACCTCTTTAGCCTTTCCTCATATGAGAGGAGTTCCATCTTCTTTATAATTTTGGTCACTCTTCTTTGAATCTTTTCTAATTCCGACCAGAACTGAATGCAGTACTCAAGCTGCAGTTGCATCATGGAGCGATACAGAGGCATTATAGTATTTTCGGTCTTATTCACCATCCTAGCATCCTCTTTGCTTTATTCACTGCCACAGAGCAAATTTCAGCATATTATTTGAAATCAACAGTTGTAAATCTAATTCCCTCGAATGTGAAAGTCTTGCATCCCTAGGGATAAAGGCAAAATATAAAATGCATAATAGACTGGAATCAGGGGGCCTAGATGTCACTGCTGTAATTGGACTTCCTCCTTGTAGGGGCTGTGAACACTGTATCTACATCAACCCAACGGAATCAAAGATCTGACCTGGGAGATCCCCTGGCAGTGCAAAATACTGGCTCAGCAATTTTGTTTCTTGTAAGTGTCAAGTTCAGTTATGTAGAAAAAAAATGTTCATTCTGGTAATTTAATTCGGGAAATGCATGCTCAGAGCAGGTCCTGTGAAAGGAAAACTGAGAGATCAATCACAGGAGTGTGAAGAAAGTAAATTGGAACGTGTCTGTGTTTGTACCCTGAGACACTGTTCTTTCTGTGTCCTCTCCTGTTACAGATCTCGGATATCTGTTATTTTCCCACACATACCACAGGAAAAAAAATTCACATAAACCTCACTGCACACAACTGTGACCAGACCAAGTGTCATGATGAAAGTTTCCACTTCAGCTATCCTGCTCTTCTGGTTGCCCCTAGCAACCCTCTGCTTATCAGAGATACCCTGTCCATCCATGAAGACGTAACTTCATATTTCCTTTTTAACACTTCCCGAGGCAATGATATCCACAGTCTTGCCAGGAGTAGGTTATTCAGTGGAACCACCTGTAGTGACAAAATCTTTCTCAATACTGTGCATCTCCATGTCAACTTTCCGATTTTGAATCACAGCTACTTCCCCAGGTTAGAACTGGATCATCAGCAGAACATAAGTGGTTCTGCTGTAAGCCTGGTGCTCCTCAAGAGTCAGGAGGTGGCTAAATGGAGATTCCCAAAGGCAGAATCCCATGATTTATCAGGAAATTCTGCTTTCTGCCACTGGTAGAGTCCATTCCTGTGGGTGTCATCCACAACTGACTCTGTCAAAGACTTTTGCAGGCTGTTACCCAGTTTTCCTTGTCACCAACACTGCAGCTGTGACAGAATTCTTTGAAATTTCTTCCAGGAGGGGGGTGCAGCCATGTCTGCTGCATTCTGTCTTGGGTGCATGAAAAGGCAGCCATGGTAACAGATCATCCCAGCAATTCCTCAGTAAAAGAGCCACAGAAGATCGAGCAGGTTACTCTGCCGCTAGTCGTACTGAGGATCTCGAATGCAACAACGCTTTGTACACATCCATGTAAGCTGATGTTGAGAAATCTGACAGTAGCAATATACATTAATCAGGATACAATTATGCAGAATCAAAACCTGTCATCAACTGGGACATTTCTGACCCCTCTAATGAGAAGCCTGAAGTTAGAAATCCAGACGTTGTGGTAAAAGAAAAAAAAAAAAACACAGACACAAGAACAGCATTATTAACAGAATTGCCAGTGCCAAGTGATACTTCTGTACTACATAGATTGTACTACATAGATTGGGTGGCAATGCCGGTATTTGGAGAATAAAACCGGAGCAGGGCGGATTTCTATGGTCTACGCCCTGATCGTGACTGAATAGATATGGATGGGCTGGAGTGTAAATTTTAAGGGGCTTTGACGTTAGCGTCAGAACTTTTAGAACAGGAACAGTGCTGGGCAGACCTCTACGGTCTGTGCCCTGAGAAAGGCAGGGACAAATCAAACTGGAGTATACATATAAAGTATCACCAGGTAAAATGAGTTTATCTTGTTGGGCAGACTGGATGGACCGTTCAGGTCTTTATCTACTGTCATTTGCTATGTTACTATACATGTGGAGAGATAGAAAATCCTTGAATATCAACAAATGCATCAGAGACCAAGGACGCAGAAAGGTGGATGCCACCAGCCTGGGATATTACACCTTTGGAAAAATGAAGTGTTGAGGTGAGAGTCAGTAGTAAATCCCGGACACTGAGATCATAGTCCACATCCCCTGGTTTAGGAATGAGGTTCATTCCTGTCATGAAATGTGCAAAGCCAACACTATCCCCCCCCCCCCCCCCCCCCCCCACTATCCACCTCCAGCAACACAACTGGTGCTGCAAGATAACTGAATTCATGTGCAGGAAACAGATAAAAACTGAAAAAAAACCCCACAATTTAAAAGGCTCAGATCATAAAAATGTATAAAAGTGTTCACAGTATTCTGTAAAATTGTTTTTAAAAGAAGGTGACCTACAGATTAGAAAAATGGACTATGAATCTGGAACTACGGGTTAAAATTCTGTTTCTGCCACTGAAATTTGTTACAATCTTTGGTCGTCATTCTCTGATTTCACCTCGGGTACTCACTTAAGACTGTAAGCTCTGTGGGGAAGGGACTCATTGTGCCTGGATGTACAGGCACTTCATACATGTTGAAATAATACAAAAATTCATCAGAAATTGGGAAAATATGAAAAACAGAACAAGCTGATAAAACACAAGCTGTTGTTATAACATCTGCGCTATGGAGAGAGGCTCAAGTTAGAAGGGCTCCATTTATCAGCCCTTATAATTATACAGTGAAGGCTGGGGCAAGTGATAAAAGGAAAATGCCATTGCCAAGTGCCTGAAACTGCCCAGGAAATGTAATAAAAGGAAGGTGGAAAAGGGCTGAGAGCAGGACGTATCATGACTGATTCCTCTCAGTATAGAGAAAGCAGGGACTGGGACTTGGATTTATAGATCCCATTTGCTGGGCTTGTACTCTACAGTAACAGACAACCAGATATAGAAGTAGTCCTCAGTGTCCATTCTGCTTCATTCCCTGTACCTGAATGCAATTTGCCCTCAGTTACCACTGACAAAAGACATTCAATTGTAGGGAATTAAGCCGCTCCCAGAAAAAAGGAACTCTATTGTTTAATCCTACCAAAATAATCTAATTACTGAAATAATTTAAGCAGCTGTTAGGATAAACAAGATCATTAGGCGAACAACATTTTCTTTTGATGTTTGTTCTCTGCCGCAGGTGCAAGGCTGTGTTTAAGGCTCCTTCTGACACACAGGTTGCAACAGCCATGGATCAGAGATCAGAAGGGGGGGGGGGGGCATTCGCTTAATCCAAATCCAAAAGAAAACAAGACTATCAGAGAAGCTCGTTGGGTGACGCTACGTACATTATTTATAGGGTGAGAGAAAGCCTGTGTTCAGGTAGTTTATTTGATAAAGGCACCACAGAGGTCTCTGCACCTTTAGAAAATAAGTATTCAACGCCAGCTCCAATAACACACCGATGCCAACACAAATGTATACATTTACCTCCTAATTCTATAACTTGTGGGCTCAAATTTTTGATTTGCATATGGCTATATGAAAATTGTAGAGTGTCAGTTCTGCACATAGCTTAATTAGCTCTTGGGAAATCAGCATCCAGGGGTGCTCCTCTTCCTCTGATGCTCTGATTCTCCTCCCCCCAATCTTCTCCCTCATGTGTGCTGCCAGTTCATTTCCCAGCCAAGCGACATGTGTGTGAGTTTGGCATGAATAGTGAAAGTGAGCAATGCCCTGATGCCGGACCCCACTGATGCTCTTTTCCAGCCTGCTGCTTTCTGTCTGTTTCCTGGAGTGAGACTGGAAGTTGCACAGCTTTCACAAGTCCTGAACAAGCAATCCTTGGACATGCACCATAGGTCTGTGGATTAAACAATCAGCTCTTCTTTGAAACCTTGCTGGAGCTCCTGTTTGATCAGGAAGTGTGAGAATCTACTCCCTGATCCCAGGAAACAGCTCTGCACCCAGGGGCAGATGTTTAAAGGTGCTGACTAATATGCACATTGTTCTGTGTGAGACACAGCTGGGGGGGGGGGGGGGTGCAGCCCTAACATTTACTGTGTTGCTTACAGGAATACTTTTTAATTTGTTTTTAATTATGGAAGTAATATTATTAAGAGTGCATGCTTTTTCGGAAAGAGTGCCCCCCCCCCCCTTTGCAAACAGTGCACGGTATTAATGACATGAAGAAAACTACAATTTCAGGCTTTTTCTGTCATTTCAGAAAACAAAAACCTAACATGCAACAGCATGGGAAATGTCTTTTCAAACAAGTGCACGTCCCTAGTGCAGGCCAGGTCTGGGTGAATCTCTTCATAAAGGCGGTTAATAAATCCCAATAAATAAATAATACCGACTAGTCCATCTGCTCCTGGTCCACTGCTCATGTTTATTGTGCTATTTCACAGTGAGCTATAAGAAGGGTGGGACCAATATGCAAAGTGAATTAAACAGCTGCAGAGGGCTCCTGGCCAGTTAATTCACTTGTCTGGGGCTAAAAGAGAATATTCAGAGGTAACGTAACCAGATAGTGCCACTGAAAATGCCAGGTTAGTTTCCAAGATGAAACCGGCTATTTTGTGGACACTCTGGGGGTGGAGTCAGCATTTAACCAGTTAAGCGCCATATTCAGCACTTAACTGGCTAAGATACCACACAAGTCACAGTCTTGTCTTTAAGCAGTCCTTCTTAGCTAGTTAAGGGGCCCTTTTACAAAGGCACGGTAGGTTCTACATATGTGCAGCGCATGCCAAAATGAGACTACCTCCAGGCTAGCATGCCCCTCCCCCAGTGGTAATTTTGGATTTGGCGTGTGCCCATACTTCGGGCAAATTAATTTTTTATTTCCTACTGCACGTGGTGTTTCCAGTGTTAATCAACAGTTGGCATGTGCCAACCAGACAACGCATGTGTAGCGCCTGAGCCCTTACCACTAGATCAGTGGGTGGCATTAAGGGCTCAGGCTGTAAATTGGCATGCCCTGGTTTTAATTTTACTGCAGATCCTTTTCCTGGCCCATTGAAAAGAACACCCTTTTTCCCAGACACGGTAAAAACTGGCCCAGCGCACACCCAAAACACGTGCCCATATTACCGCAGGCCACTTTTTGTTGCAGCTTAGTAAAAGGACCCCTAAATATTGAATATCACATTTAACCAACTAAATTTAAGCTGGCAGATGCTCAATGCTGGAGCCTGGTATGGCCCAGCATTGAATAACTGGGCATGAATCCATCGGTGGTCAGCAAACAACTGAGTGCCGTTGACCGAATATTTGCCCTGATAAATCAGACTTAGAGAAGTGGACCAAGGATGATCAATAGATGCCACAACTTTCCAGAAGGCTTTGCACATATTATTTATTTATTTATGCATTTGTATCCCACATTTTCCAACCTGGTGGTAAGTTCAATGTGGCTTACAGTAAATCAGACAAACAAGTTTCTAGATGTTTGAGATTGATGCAAACACCCACAGAAGGTGAGCTCTCCACAAAGAAACCGACGATAGGAAAAAACACACAGTGGATCCAAGAAAAAGTCCTCTCACAGTGGGTGTCTTCCTGAACAAGGTCTTTATTAGCAGTAACAGAATTGGGTCAATTCTGTTACTGCTAATAAAGACCTTGTTCAGGAAGACACCCACTGTGAGAGGACTTTTTCTTGGATCCACTGTGTGTTTTTTCCTATCGTGAGATTGATGCAAGCCTGGTTCGGTTTGTTCGGTGATCATGGTTGTGGTGTGATAGCCGAGATCTCCTTGGTTATGCGGTTTCATCAGAAAGAAATTTCCTAAATACACGGGCTTTGAGATGTTTTCAGAATGAAAAATAATTTTTCTTGGATTTTAATTCTTTTGGTACAGAGTTCCAAGTTTTGGTGCAGACGCATGTGATACTGGTTGTAAGTGTAGATTTGTATTTTAGACCTTGGCAGTTAGGATAGTTGGGATATATTACAGAATCAGCTTTTGGGTAAACACTGTGTCAGCTGGATCTTGGATTTATTTAGTAAGTGATGGCAGATAAAGACCTGAACGGTCCATCCAGTCTACCCAACAGTGACATTCATTATCAATTCTAGGTTATTATATGCTTGATCATGATCTTTCTTCGGTGTTTCTGGAACATAGACCATAGAACCTTGCCCAACTCTGTCTTATGTTCCAACTGCTGGAGTTCTATATATCACAAAAACAATACAAGAGATACTTTTTATAAAGTATGAACTAGCCAGAATTCTTTTATGCTAAAGAGGCGTAAGGAGGAAAAAGCCTCAAGAAGCTCCCAGCATGATACAGCTATGGGAGCAGGACTGCTTCATCGTTGGCTAAAAACTTCCTCTATAAAACGTTATTATGCCTCTCAAAATTTAGCAAAAATATATCAAAACAGAATTCAGCCTTTGTCAGATCAATAACACTTGCTCAATAGTATGAACAGAAAGAGTTCAGTGCAGCAGCAATTAGCAAAAACTTAGCTAATTTTTTGCTTCCTCTTTCGGTGCTTCCTTTTCCACAATCACGACCCTGACCTATGATGGGCCAGCATTTCCTTAGCCTGCTTCAGGGTCTGGTGGCCAGTGCTCTCCACAAGTGATTTATCAGGAAATTCTGCTTTCTGCCACTGGTAGAGTCCATTCCTGTGGGTGTCATTTGGGCACAACTGACTCTGGCAAAGACTTTTGCAGGCTGTTACCCAGTTTTCCTTGTCACCAACACTGCAGCTGTGACAGAATTCTTTGAAATTTCTTCCAGGAGGGGGGGTGCAGCCATGTCTGCTGCATTCTGTCTTGGGTGCATGAAAAGGCAGCCATGGTAACAGATCATCCCAGCAATTCCTCAGTAAAAGAGCCACAGAAGATCGAGCAGGTTACTCTGCCGCTAGTCGTACTGAGGATCTCGAATGCAACAACGCTTTGTACAGTCCTGCTTCCATAGCTATATCAGGCTGGGAGCTTCTTGAGCCTTTTTCCTCCTTACGCCTCTTTAGCATAAAAGAATTCTGGCTAGTTCAGACTTTACAGAAAGTATCTCTTATATAGTTTTTGTGATATATAGATTAAATTGAAGAGATCACCCCCCTGTGTTGGGCTTTAGTCCAACTGCTGGAGTTGCTATTAAAGCTCACTCTAGCCTATCTGAATCTGTCACGTCATTTGCGGCACACAGACCGTAAAAGTCTGCCCAACACTGCCCACTCCAGCCCATCCTAAATCGGATTGCTATATGCAAACTCTGACCTTACAAGCCAGCCCAGCACCGGCCTCAGTTGATGCAGCCAGGGCTGTCATCTAAACACCACTTGACATGCAAACACATATGCAGCCTTTTACATTTTGTTTTTATACCATTCATTTCCTAATTAGAGATCCTCTGTGTTCATCCACTTGGTTGTTGGGTTTGTTTGGTGAAAGGTGTGTGAACTGCCTTGTGATGCAGCTTCTTCTCAGTTACCTGAGGCTCTGCTTTCCTATAGCATGTTGACACATCGCTACACATTCAAAGCAGGGGCGTAGCCAGACTTCAGCGGGAGGGCGGTCCAGAACCCCGAGGTGAGGGGGCACATTTTAGCCCCCCCCCTAGCGCTGCTGACCCCCCCGCCGCCAAGTTTCTCCCGCTGCCGCCGTCACCGCCTACCTTTGCAGGACATCAGAAACAGTCAGAACGAAGCCTTGCGCAGGAAGAAGAGGACCTCGGCTGGTGGGGGTTGGGGTCCCCCGCCAGCAAAGGTAGGCGATGGCGGGTTGGCAGCGGGAGGGGGGGTCGAGAGGGTCATTGGCAGGGGGGTCCAGGCCCCTGTGGCCCCACGTGGCTACGCCACTGATTCAAAGGGACTAATACAGTAACCACAATACTGAGCTATAAGCTGAAAGGAAAGCCAGTGTCTTACCTTGGCAGGTGAAACATTTAATGTGGAAGTGGTTGGTTTGGACTCGCACAACCTCCCCTTTACAGGTGTCTCCACAGCGATAGCACTGGATGGTCCTGGAGCCCCCCTGGGCACTGTACTGGTTCTGCTGATAGGGAACTGCTGGGAAGGAGAGACAGACAGACAGACAGACAGAATCATTATTGGCAGGGACGTTTCTACATGGTTGGTTATGGGAAAGGATCACATCAAACCTAATTACTAATAACTGAGGTTTAACAGTAAAATTACATATTGTAAAGAGTATGTAGGACAGGCCCCAAAGGAACCCTGGGATAGGCCAGAATACCCCCGTTATAGGCAGGCATTCCCCAGGAAAAAACTAGAAATAAAGAACTACAACTCCCAGCATGCCCCAAGGGAGACCGGGGATAAGAGAAACTATGTGCATTCCCAGGAGTCTCCAGAGGAGGGCCGCAGGGGAAGGAATAAGGCTGATTCTCCAACCTGGTGGAAGAGGTGGTGGAACAGGTGGGTGGAGAAAGAAGAGCCACCAAAGAGCTTTGATGAAAGAAAGGGGGAGCAGCTGGGAGAAGGGCGGGGCGAGGAGAATATGGATTGGGCTCCTGAGGAGAGAGAGGGAGAGAGTGAGCCTTGCCCTATGGAGTTGACTGAACCGGAGAACACCCTGGAAGAGCCGATGGACTTTTCAGCTCTGGCTCAGCGAAAGCCAAGGAAGTAGCGGGGCCAAGCCGGGTCATGCGGGAGGAGGTCAGGTAGGAGTATGACTGACCAAGAGGGTGGGACCCTAGGCTTTGAGCCCGCGCAAAGCCATTACTGTGTTTTGAAAGCCTGGCTAAACTGAGCTGTGTTTTGAAAGCTTGGGCCTAAAATTGAACTGTGTTTTTTGGAAAGCCTAGCTGGACTGAGCTATGTTTTTGAAGCTTGGCTAGAACTGAACTGTATTTTGAAAGCCTGACTAAACTGAGCTGTGTTTTTGCAAGCTTGGCTAGAACTGAACTATGGTTTTTTTGGAAAGCCTGGCTAAATTGAGCTGTGTTTTGAAAGCTTGGCTAGACCTGAACTGTGTTTTTGAAAGCCTGGCTGAACTGAGCTGTATTTTGGAAAGCTTGGCTAGAACTGAACTGTATTTTGAAAGCCTGACTAAACGGAGCTGTGTTTTTGCAAGCTTGGCTAGAACTGAACTGTGTTTTGAAAGCCTAGCGGGACTGAGCTGTGTTTTGTAAAGCTTGACTAAAAGTGAACTGGGTTTTTGGAAAAACCCGCTACTCTGAACAGGGTATTTTTTTCTTTTTTTTTATTTACTGCTACTCTTCCCCAAGAGGTAGGGAGAGGAAGCAGCTGTGGAAGCCTGCACTGGGAAACTAGCAGGATTGAGAAAGGTGAATGATAACCGTGCTTTGTTTTGTGTTTTGGTGCCACAACGGAGGGAAGGAGGGAAGCCCCTCCTAGGCAATAACAAGCCTCATTGTTCTGAGAGAAAAAAAGAGCAGTACTGGAAGGTGTTCTTCAGGTTGTGGAGAGCTGCAACCGCTGAGGGAAGAGGATCCGCTTTACAATATCTTAACATTGATAACTTCCTCCTAAGACCATTCCTACATGCAAACAGCGACATTCACAGAAGTATGCTGTCTGCACATGTAAATATGATTTCAAAAAGCTGATATTTACACGTAGAGATCCATACCACACAGACATTTCAAGGGGGCGTGGTCTGCGTGTGACACGGGCAGAACTAGAATCTACACTTGTATTCCTCATTTTCCAAAAGGAATACATGTTCTTGGGAAAACTTTCTATGGCAGTTTTACACCATGCACCATGTGCCTGTATTTCAGTTTTGTACTGTGTTTCCTGCAACAAAAAATTTTTATGAAAGTATATTTTTTATGTGATGTTAAGATTCAAATCCTAGGCATGTAAAGGATGTCTGAATCTGAAGACATGTTCCCCCCCCCCCCTCGTTTACTAAGCCATGCTAGCAGCTTCCATGCGGCAATACCGACACAGCCCATTCAAAGTGAATGGGCTATGTCAGCATTAGTACACGGCAGTCACTAGCGTGGTTTAGTCAACGGGGGGGGGGGGGGGGGGGGGGAGGGGGAAATAGTTTTGCAATTTAATTTAACTTCAGCATTTAGATTCTGCATTACCTTTCAGCTCAAGGTGGATTAAAAATATAAAAAAAAACCATTACATTATGCTTCAATTGCAACTTTAAAGGTACTTACATATCCCATTAATTCACAGAAACTAACAAGTATTTTTTAGAAAGCCAAGTTTTCAAATGCTGTCTAAACATTCAACAGAAAAAGATCATTCTAAGCTGATTCGAAAGAGAATTCCACAAGGCAGGTCCATATCCTAAGATGATTTATATCCTATGATGATTTTACATTTTGTATTGTGCAAGGACTTGGCAAAGCTAATTGAATTTCAGTCTGTGATCTTAAACATCACCCTGGGACATAAACATTCACAAAATGGCACACATAACCTGGTGCAACTCCATATAATACCTTAAAACTTTAAACTCTATTCTCACTTTTAAAGTAGAGAGGTGTGGTAGCCGTGTTAGTCCACTCTTAAAGGTTATCAATAGAAATCAAACAAAATAAAACATGGAAAAGAAAATAAGATGATACCTTTTTTATTGGACATAACTTATACATTTCTTGATTAGCTTTCCGATCTGACGAAGAAGGGCAACCTTCGAAAGCTAATCACTTTTAAAGGTAACCAATGTTTTTAAAAACTCTATATGGAGTGATGTGCTCAGAATAAGTCCTTCCCCAAATTAATTTCACTGCCACATTTTGCAAAACTTGGAGCTTACGGATTTGCCTATCAGGTAAACCCAGTAACATAACATTCACATAATCCAGGTGTGATAAAATTAATGCCTGCGTAATCAATTTCAAATATTATGCCTCTAAAAATTTGTAGATCCATCTAATTAACCTTATATTATAAAATACTTTTCGCACCATCATATTAACATGAGATTCCATAGACAGTTTAGCATCAATTATCCCTCCTAATATTTTTATTTCTGGGGATATAGAGACAGTCGCACCAGTTAAATAGTTGCTTGATATAACTCAGCATATTGTCCAGATTTATCTTCAGTGCATTTTTATCCATCCAATATTTCACATTCTTAAAATCTTAATTTATAAAAAAGAGCGTCTTTTGCTATGAATCCTTAATTAGGAATACTAACATAATATCATCCACATAAATAAAATGCATAATACCCAGTCTTCAGCTGGTAGGGCTTGAGGATCCCCGCCAGGTCAAGTATTAAATTAAACAGAGACTCACAGAAGGGACAGAAATTATTGGGGTATGTTCTTAAGTTTATTTCATGCCATGCAATATGTGCTACCAGAAACATACATGCACCCTGTGTAACATGTAACTGATAGAGAAAGAGAGACTGGAAGGACAGAAATTCCAGTATATGAACTTCAATCCAGGCAGCTAAATGCCTTCATTATCGAATCTAATCCTCAGTTATTGATGTGGAATGAACCTGTTATTCTAATGGCAAAGTGTAAAAGGATTCCACTGGGTTAATCCATCCTGAAACAGCTGTTGGAATGTCCTGCGGCAGGCGTTTATAGCCTGGATCCGGTTGGTTTTCAGCCAAAGTCTACACAAGTCCAGCAGCACAGAACAGAGTCTTCCGGAGAAGATCTCCCAGAGTGTGCAGTTAGGGTCCTATTTACTAAGCATTCTTCCCAAAGACACAAAATTGGAGAAAATCTTTAGAAAATAGGACCTTCCCTTCCCCCCCCCCCCCCCCCCACCTCTCTCCACCTTCCAAAGCTGTGTCTGCAGAAGAGCCTTCTGAAATTTCAGCAGGCAGCTCCACAGTCACATGTCTAGTTCCACTGCAGTTACCACTGGTGGGTGCTGATAGCAGTGGCATAGGAAGGGGCCCCACCCACATTGAGCCACCCTTACTATGGCTGGTGGGGATCTCTAAGCCCCACCAGCTAAAGAGTCCTCCTGGCCAGAACATTTTGAAGCTGGGTAGCTGATGGCAGAATTCCCCTTCCCGCACATGTGTGAAAACTGAACATGTATGAGGGAGCCTGTGGGGGTGGTAGCAGCCACTCTGAGACACTGCCACCAGCTACCCAGCCTTGAAGAGTTTTGCCTGGGAAGGAGTGCTGTAGCTGTTGCCAGCATGCTTGCTTTAAGTACGGGACGTGTGTTTTTTAACCTCCCCTTTTATTTCCTGCCCCTGAAGCAGCCTTGTATAGGCGAAAGGTGGCCACTTTGGGCTATTATCAATAAAAGCATTTTTCCTTAATCTCCTGTGATCTACTTTCTTTCTTCGTTACTACTAACTGTGGATCCCACTTGCCTCTCGTGTGTTGATAACGTTACACGGTTTCCCCTGGATTCCATATAGTGTAACTTAAGGTGTGCGTGCAAATCCAGTTGTATTCTGGATTTGTGCATACAACTTAATTAGTTAACAAGCCAATCAGCACCAATAATTGCCACTTAACAAGCAATTGACTCTAATTGGCATTAATTAGAATTTACACAACAGATCCTGCTACACAACGAAACCAAAGCTTGCAATGGCCATAACACAACTCTTCCTCTCTATGATTCCAAATGTGTCTGTAACACATGAACCTTATCCTACCACACATCACACTGTATTTGCTCTTTACCGGACTGGGCTAACGCCTTTACGGCACCATGTAAGCCACATTGAGCCTGCAAATAGGTGGGAAAATGTGGGATACAAATGTAACAAATAAATAAATACACGCAGAACTGTCAAAGTGTATAACGTAATGCGTGTAAATTCTAAGTCTCATAGTTAAAAAGGGTGTGTGGCCATGATCGTGGAATGGGTGGGTCTTGGGCATTCTAAAATCTATGTGCATTGTTATAGAATACACCCAGTCCATGCCTAATTTAGGCTTTGGGATTTACACAATGTTTAACTTGGTGTAACTGCCCGTGACTAAATTTAGTTCTGCAGATGGGCACTTGGTGTATTCTATAAACTGTGTGGAAATTTAGGTTTATTCTATTAAGTAAGCCTAAATTTATAGAATGCACCTAGGAGTATTTTGTTTCAGCGTCAATGTTTTTAGGTGTGATATATAGACTTTAGTCCTTTATGTGCCAGGAGTTCATAGACAGAAGATTTTGCTATGTCTGCATCAGCTGATTATGGAACGTAAGATATACTGCTTATCCTGGAAATAAGCAGTAGATTTTCTCCAAATCCATGGAAATACTTTTAAAACAAACAGGAGGGAATATTTTTTCACTGAAAGAACAGTTAAGCTCTGGAACTCAGTGCTGGAGGATGTGGTAACAGTGGTTAGCGTATCTGGGTCTACAGAAGGTTTGGAGAAGTTCCTGGAGGAAAAGTCCATAGTTTGTTATTCAGATGGATATGGGGAAGCCACTGCTTGGCCCAGGACTGGTAGCATAGATTGTTGCTACTAATTGGGTTTCTGCCAGGTACTTGTGACCTGGATTGGCCACTCTTGAAAACAGGATACTGGGCTAGATGGACTATTGGTCTGACACAGTATGGCTACGCTTATGTTCAGCCTCTGGTGGTTGGTGTACAAGAAAACTATACTGTCCTCAGATTGAGAGGCACTATTGGAAGGAATGACGAGAGATCATTCCCACCCTGTGAAGACTTTAGGCATAGAGTGAGAGGCAGGAGCAGCTTTTAGGATCAGAAGAGGGCCCAGGATGCTTCACTAAAATGGTTTTTCATTAAAATTAAATAATTTGATTTTATTTCAGTTCATTTTAAAAAACAAAGTTAAATCAGACAGGAAATGTATCTCAGGTTCAGGAATGTTTACTCCGGACATTTCTCAAAGAGCACAAGAATTATCTCTGTAGATCATCCCCTCAGTGGGATAGAAGAACACCTGGGCAGATGTTGAAGCAAGGACCAGTTTAGCTATTAGAATTCTGCACAATAGGTCAGATAACCTGAGTGAGCTTAGTGTTCACTGCGTAGAAATATGTCCTGTGTTCATTGATTTGCCACTGCTAAGACCCCAAATTGGTGATGCAAAAACCTTGCCTTACCAAAAAAAAACAAAACTTGAATTAACAGCTAGATACCACTGTTGCTATAAAGATAACATTACGTTCATACAGAAATAACACTGTGCTATTAGTGAAATTGAGCCTTACCAGCCTCACAGTCATTCTTCAGTTCCCCTGTCCATCCTTCTTCTGCCCCCACACCCTTTGCATACAGAGCAGATAACCCTGCTCACACACCTAAAACGGCTGCTCACCTCCACCGCCAACTGCCCTCCTAGACTTCATTTTCTAAGAGGTAATGGACAGTTAAATAAACATTTAATCCAATGTGTGCAAATTTACCCATCACATTTCTCAGCTTCCCGTTGCCAGGGGACAGTCGGTATCCATGGAAACATGTCGTCAGCATCCCCCTGAGCTGACAGCAGAGGGTGCTGGAGAAGGAAGGAGGATGAGAGGAGAAAAGCCATTAGCAGCAGTGTTATCCCACTTCAGTGACTTCCTTTAGTGTGCATGGAATGCTTTGCTTGATTTAGGATTAAACTAAGAGCCATCCAAGAATTTGCAGGATTTCTCTGTTCTGTTTGCTTGAGATCTGGTGTTAGCTGAGTGGTATTAAGCTGGAGCTTAGCACAGCTGAGGACAGTTGATGGGGACAAGTTCATGATAGAGGTCCATAAAATACTGGGTGGAGTGAATCACTTGTTTACTCTTTCCAAAAATACTAGGACTAGAGGGCACACAATGAAGCTATAAAGTAGTAAATTTAAAACAAATCAGAGAAAATATTACTTCATTCAACATAATAAACAGAAATAAAACACATTAGAGAAAAGAAAATAAGATGATACCTTTTTATTGCATTTTTATTTGATTAGCTTTTGAAGGTAACCCTTCTTCAGATCATGTAAAAGCAAATGAACAAACTTATGGAAAAAGAAACAAAAGTGAATAATCACCTTTACTTTCTGATTATTTCTGTGACCACAAACTATCCAGTCCCATGTGACCTGTAATGTGAGCACTTGCTGAAAACTCATTCCATAGCTAGAGTTCAAAGGACTTCATCTCTTGAGCCACAGCTTAAATGAATTGCTCGTAAATGACTCGTCAGTCTAATCATAGGTCCCAAAGTCCATAATACATATATGCAAATATTTTAATTTTTTGATAATGCAATTAAAAATATACTTATGTGCTCAGTGAGATCTTGCTCTGAACCCAGAGTTCAAAAATGACCTAACTCAAGTTTCATTTGTGCTTTAAAAATCCAGAAGTCTACTGAATTTGCTTGAAAATGCTGTCAAGACACCAGGAAAGGGGTAAAGTAACAACAGCATTGATACAGAGTGAGAAATAGTATAGTGATTAGAGCAGCAGGCAAGAAACCATGGAAGTTAGGGTTCAAATCCTATTGATGCTCTTTATGACCTTGAGCGAGTCACTTAACACTCCGCTGCCTCAAATACAAGGGGTCCTTTTACTAAGTTTTTCCACATAAGATTGTCCCTCTCGTCTCTGGAACCTGTGGTCCATCGCCCACTTTTTCCTCTTCGCCTGTGTATCCTTGTGGGACCATAGAGTTCTCCGCTCCTGCGGATTTCTGTTGGAACACTCTTATGAAGGACAGAACATAAAGGCCAGATTGCATTTCTCATACTAACCCTTTCTCCTATAGGATTTTAACCTTCATTGCTGTTTGGCATATTAAAGACCATCAGAGGTTTCCTGATTTACAAACAATGACGAGAACAGGATACTATAGCACTTCTTCAGTTGACGGCCCATGGTTGATGGATCACAAATATTGCCTGTGTACCCAGTTACAGTCCTGCATTCTCATGCAATGATGGGCGCATACAGCGAAAGTCTAGCAGTGGCTTTCATCTTGCAGTGCATGATGGGATTTGTACTATTGATCACTTCAGTAGCTAAAGCACAGCTGACAAAATGCATTGGGTTGAAAACGCAGGAAATACTCCAGAAGCACTGGAAATATCATCTTTTCCCCAGCGCATGAAACCAATATAATGCAGTTTTGTGATTGCTAGGGGTGTTGGTTATCATCAGTGACAGTGTGAGTAAACTGTAGCTGAAGCTTCAGAGCGTATTAGCTGCTGACAGACCACACCTTACTGCCGAATGACTGCTGGAATGTGCCCCTAGCAGAAATTCTTACCAGTGAGTTTAATTGAAAACAAGAAGGGTTTGTGCAGGCCCACTGAGTGACCCATTTTCTGTAGACAAATTCTGGTCTTGCATGCTGCCTTCCAGTGCATTCTGGTACCTGCAGTGCATATTTTAGGAACTACTAATCTCTCATAATTTATCTTGTCTCTGTTTTTTTTTTTTTGGGGGGGGGGGGGTCTCTCTTTATGTGGTTATTCAGTGTGGAGAAACATGAAAAGCTTTTGACTTGTTTTTCACCCAGGGGTGTCCGGATCAATGATGCCTTGACCCAGCATGATAGCCTTGGGCATAAGGAGTCTCCCTTAGGCAGACTGACCCCTAGGGATCCATCCCAACTGACCACTAGAATCAGGCACAGCCATTTCAGAAGACAGAGGCACTAGAGGCAGGATTCCTGCCTTCCAGCTCGTGAAGAGGTGGTGGTGGTGAAGTTGGCAATGGACTCAGGAGGTTCATGGCCCAATGGGCCACCAAGGAAGGTTTGTGGGGTGGAGGTTTAGGAGTCTGGGACTACTGAGCTATCTGGAAATGTTTTCAGGGTGGGATTCGAGGAGGGTCCAGGTGGATCACTCATAGCTTGACAGGATGAGAGACACCTTCACCCGATGCCGGAAAAACTGGCAGATTACTACGGCAGTGTACTCTGTTTTTTTTTTTGTCAGTGCACATTTTTTTATTGCTGTAGTAATTTGAATGCCATTAATTTTATGTCCGTGGAGTAAAAGTTTTTGTCAGTGCATGCGTTAAAGTGCTGAGTGTATATAGAACACATTGACCTGGTCTATATGAAAAGCGTGAAGAACAGGAACCCCCCCCCCCAAAAAAAAAAAAAAAATCCCCAAAACAAAAAAACCCTCCCCCACAAAATAACCAAAAACAAAAAGAGTCGGGACCAGTCTGGAGGAGTGTAGAAGTGTTGTGAAACCTTTACATTTATTGGCTTTACAACACTCCTCTGGGCTGATCCTGTTTTTTTGCTGCTCCTGTCTCTGATTATGGGATTTTTTTTCCTTCTCCTGCTTGCTCGTATGAAAGGTTTTTACCACATCAAACTGAGATTTGATTATGGAGGAATAAACTGAAGCTTAACCTTTTGAAAACAGAGCTGTTCTGCTTGCATAGGCCCAGCCTTCTGACTCTTTGCCCAGATGTTAGGTTGGATGATCAGGTTTTGAAATCTGTGGAAGAGATTAAAGTATTGGAGATAATGTTGGATGTTTTGCTGACCATGGAGAAACAGATTGCAGCAGTGATTAAAAATATTGATATTATTTATGAAATATTCATTATCTACACTCCAACATCAGGGGAAACCCAGGGAGAACGGATGAATATTTGTCAATGAGACGGCTTCCAGAAGGCAATGAAAAATAGATGCTCAGATTTACTGAAAATGTCCATGTGAACTTGTGCAGCAGCATCACATACATGGAACATGTTCATTTCTTTCACTTCCAAATGTCTAATCTGATTCTCATGCAAAGTAAAAATAAGCAATGACGCTCATACCGGACAGGGGAGGAGGGGAATGATGCTGTTGATGCTATTGTGTGTTTATTTGTTTTGTATGGGTTTAAAAAAAAAAAAAACTTTGGGCCTTGTTTACTAAGCTGCGCTGTAGACATGCTAACGTTTTAGCACACGCTAACGATAGAGGTACCCATAGGAATATAATGGGTGTCTCTATCATTAGCACGCGCTAAAAAGTTAGCATTCCTACAGCAGTGGCTTAGTAAACAGGGCCCTTTATTTGTTTTTAACTGTACCCCGCCAAGATTTGTGGCTAGTGCAGGTAATAAATGTTTTAAATAAAACAAATACATGGGGGTATGTGGGGTAGGTGAGGAAAGGGGATGGGGAAGACAGTAAAAACATTTCACTTTTCAATCTTCATTTTCTCTAGGGCTGTGTCTGCGAAAGTCACGGAGCGAACAGGAACTAAAGCCTTAAAAGAGGACAATGAGGTTTCTGTGCTCGATTTGCAAATCTCTTCTGATCCAGCGCAAGTTTACTATTCGCTCTGCAGTTCGGAATAGGAGTGGGCCAGAAAACACTGAATCCTCTTCAGCCTTCTCTATCTCAGGTTTCACATGCTTAGTCAGATGATAGGAGGGTAAAAGGCATGACCTGGGAGTGACAGGACCTGATCCGAACATTTGCAGAGCTGCCTGATTTCTGTACAACTGGCAGTTGTCATAGACCATCAATCAGGATGGTCCTTCCATTCTTTGTAAATTCCATTGAGGTAATTAGCCAGTTGTTGCCTGGTCCTGTTTAGAAATGCATGAGATATTTGCCTGCAACAAATCGAGGACTTCAGGCTTCTGAGTAATTCCAACCTAACTGCAGTTATCTTACCTTGACTTTAAGAGGATGGGTGGTAATTTCCTGAAATATTTGGTACATGCCAAAGATTCTCACTTCTGCTCTGGGCACATTACATTGAGTCTCATTCTACTGGTCTCCCACTCACCCTCTAGCTAATTTATTAACTATACTCCTGAAATCCACGCAGCTCTCTGTAATGACAGTTCCCTTCTCCAGTTTTACAGATTTATTCATATTGCATTCTTCTTCTCTGACTAACTCCTGGGTTCTTCCCACAATCTTTGCCTATATTCAGAACCCCCCCCCCCCCTCTCTCTTTTAGCTTCAATGGAGACCTGGCTTTCACTCAGCTGAGGTTCTCTGTCACGCAAGGTACTTTTTTTTTTAATCCCTCACCACTTTTCCCAGACAATAATTTGATTTAATTTAATATAATTTATATTCTGCCTTTCATAAATAAATCACATCAAAGCAAATTCCAATCTATAATTTAGAGGAGTTGATATTTAGCGTCAGATAACCAGGTAGGAGGCAGCGAGGACAAAAAATCCAGCTCTTCAATGACAATATCCAGACAGTGGCTTCCGTTGAATATGCAGATACTATGGCGAGTACAGCACTGATAAGCAGTTACTATCTGGAGAGCTTATCCAGAGAACACAGGACATCTTGCTGCCCTAAATTATCCAGATATTTATCTTCATTGCCGGAGAACGTGGTACGGGCGGTTAGCTTGACGGAGTTTAAAAAGGGGTTAGATAGATTCCTAAAGGACAAGTCCATAGACCGCTATTAAATGGACTGGAAAAATTCCTCATTTTTAGGTACAAATTGTCTGGGATGTTTTTACGTTTGGGGAGCGTGCCAGGTGCCCTTGACCTGGATTGGCCACTGTCGGTGACAGGATGCTGGGCTAGATGGACCTTTGGTCTTTCCCAGTATGGCACTACTTATGTACTATGTACTTATGGTGCTGAAGAATCAGCCTTACCTGAAAACACTTGTCTCTGCCCTGGCTCCAAGGCCTTGGCCCTATCCAGATAGTGTCAATGAATATCTCTAGACTGTCACGGCACTATCCAGAGAGGGCCACTGAGGTGGTGTTAAAGGGAAAGGCGCAGCACCACAATGAGGTTCAAAGGAGTGGAAAATCAAGTATAATATTGGCAACAAAGCCCTTGTGAGAATCCCTGCACATCTGGAAGTTATTCTTAGGCAGGGCAGAAATTAAAAGTTCAGGAAAATGATAGATCCAACATCAAAAAATAGTAATTTGAGGGACATATGTACCTTTTTGAAGATTGCCCTTCGTGCATAGAATTGGAACAGCTAGGTTGAACTAGCCATGCCACACACACACAACTCTCTGGTCACCATCTCAAAATGAGATGGCTTAGCATGAGAGGTCTCTGACAGTCTAATGTTCTTATGCCTCTCTATCACATCAGAGCAGAGGAAAAGATTTATCTGGAAGGAATTACACGGACTGGCACAATGTAATAGCTGACCCGCAAAGGGCACGACACCCACGTTTAAACTCTCCCCAGGTACACTGAGACCACACACTTTGTCTCTTAATGCTGTTCTATGGCTGTTACCATTCTGTGCCAGCTCCCTGTCATAGGACAGAGTCATAAGGGGGGTTTTGGAGAGGCGCAGAGAAAAAAAGGGGTGACCTCAGGATGGCACTCTGATAAAATGGGTCAATCTCTTTATAAAGGCGGTTAACAAATCCCAATAAATACATAAGAACATTATGCCAGACCCAAGCAATTTGAGGTGGACATTACTGGGGAAAAGTAAGTTTCTGGAGGAAAGTCCATAAACCATTATTTGGCAGATAGCCTTAAGAAAGGCCACTGCTTATTCCTGGGAGTGAGCAATGAGGAATAGATCTACTTTTTGAAATCTGCAGAACTTCTTTAATAACCCAAACTGGCCACTGTCAGAGACAGTTCTTATAAGAATAGCCATATGGGACAGACTGATGGTCCATCTAGCCTGGTATTCTATTTCCGGCAGTGGCCACTCCAGATCACAAGTAGCTGGTAGAATGGCAAACAGTAGCAAGATTCCATGCTACCAATCCAGGGGCAAGCAGTAGCTTCCTCATTTCTATCTCAATAGCAGACTATGGACTTTTCCTCCAGGAACTTGTCCAAACCTTTTTTTTTTAACCCAAACACACTAACCACTGTTACCACATCCTCTGGCAACGAGTTCCAAAGTTTAACTATTCATTGAGTGAGCTATGATCTGAAACAGAACAGTGTTCACTAAGCTACAGAGTACCACACAATCAGTTTAAACTCAGTTACATCCATTTTTGAGGATTAAATCTGAAGAATGTTTGTGTGCATACATGATTAGAAAGCTATTAATGGTAGCAAGGATCAGCTTTACCAATGCCTCTCACTCCTGCCCTGCAGCACCTCCTATCCAAACACAAACAGCTCTGCCACTGCACCTCATTCCTGACCTGCAGCACCCCCTGGCTACCTAATACTGAGAGCAAAATACATACACAGCTCTGTCAATGCATCTTATTCTTGTCCTGCAGCCCCCCTGGCTACCTAATACTGAGACCCAAACAACACATAAACAGCTCTGGCAATGCACCCTCACTCCTGCCCTGTAGCACCCCTTACTATTCCAGTATTGAGATCCCTGAATCCAATTCTACTAATACTGCTAGTCCTGCCCTGCAGCATTTCTACAATTTCTAACTCCAAGGTCAAACATTTTTCACATATACAGAATGGAAGAGAGCCTAGATGAACCAGAAGAGATTTAAAACCTTTTCCATCCACGTTTCATTGATGCATTAAAATGAAATGGCCAGGAGAGGGAAATCCTTCTTCAGACTGAGGGATGAGAAAAAAAAGTAGCTTTCTGAGGTACAGTTGGAGGCTGAGGTTGGAGAGCCCCAGCCCCACCCCAGGGAAATGTCTGCTGAAGATGAAGGAGGAGGGTAGAACAGAGGAGTGCTGGCAAGACAGTGGCTTCTTCCATGTTGTGCCTTTGGGAAATCCTGTGAGGAATCAGACCCCAAGCATGGTTGTCAACATTCTGAAAGACTGGGAGGGGGGCAAACACAGTTCACTTACTCTAATCACAATCAAGGAGATTCTTCAATGTTGGGGTGGCTCAGCACCCACTGCCCACACAGAGCTGGTTTGGTGTGACCCCCAAGAAAATAAGAGACCATAGACACAGGCAGAGGAAGACAAGAATTAAGGGGGGTGGGGGACTGAGAAAGGAAGAGAGACAAGAGTTCTTAACATTTTGGGACTGTCCAATTTGGGTCATTTGAGGTGACAATTGTGAAATATACAGCATTTTGCTTGGGTAAAGCAGGCTGTCTACACACAAATATTGTGCAGTTGAATTCATGTACCAAAACCAGCACACTGAAAGATACAGCCAATTTTTACCTGATCTGCATGTCGGCATTCCTGAGGTCCTAGTTTTGGGCAGGGTTTGTAATGTACCACAATTATATACACTTACAGTCCATGAACACATCTCCCCTGTCCTGTAGCAGGTAATGCTTGTATACGCATATTTCTGTGCTACTGGGGCTGGTTTTGGGAACCCTTTTATACAGGTGATGAGGCACCTATGCAACCCTTACAAAACAACCATAAGACTGGAACTTTTCAGAATGTTAAACCAAATAGATATGAGCTGTGAAAACCTAAATAATCTCAGGTTCTCTGGAGTTTAATTGATAAAAAACCAATCCAGAGGTTTTCTCCATCACATCTTTGGGGGTCTGGAAAAATTGTTTCCTTTGCCTGCTTGGATCAGACAAATGGCTGGTTCCGTGGTTAACGATGGATTCACTTTGCCTACAAAAATTGATGAAAAGGAGAGGAGAGATGGAAAAAAGAGAAACAGCGATGGGAGAGAGAAAGCTTGGTCTTTTCAGGAAGGCTGATCTGTTTTCTGGCTTGGTATCATGGAAATACTTTATAATGAGTGATGCTGAAGGAAGCTGCTCATTGTCTTCTTCTGGCTAATGGTGACCTGGGATTCCACTGCCTGGGCTCTTGCAGCACGTTCCACTGGCAAAACAGGATGTTACCTCCTGAATTTTGGGAAAACCAGATCATATCAAGATCTGCTGATCTCTCTCCCATGCAGCCTCTCCGCATACATCAACTGACAACCGGAGCACCAGTATCCACTGCACCCTACACTGACTGACAAGTGCTGGCTGCCTTCCATAATAACACAGTACATGATTTATTTTTTAGATTTTTGCTCACACCTTTTTCAGTAGTAGCTCAAGGTGAGTTACATTCAGGTACTCTGGATATTCTCTAAGTTTGGTACCTGAGGCAATAGAGGGTTAAGTGACTTGCTCAAGACCACAAGGAGCAGCAGTGGGATTTCAACCGGTCACCTCTGAACTGCAAGACCGGTGCTCTAACCACTAGGCCAATCGTCCACTCTGATGGCAGATAAAGATCTGTAGGTCCATCCAGTCTGCCCAACAAGATAAACTCATGGTATGAGATACTTTATAGTTATACCTAGCTTGCGCTCTCCTCTATAAACCTGCTGGTCCAGTGCTTTCTGCCCTCTATGGCTTTCAAACACTTTTTCCATAAACACTCACTGACACCCAGCAACCTCTGAGGGGATAACGTGCTGTGACAGACCAGTGGTCCATGGAGATGCCTTTTACAGTGACCAAGCTCAGTCACCTGGAAGTACCTGGCAGCTTCTCACCCACTGCGCCCCCTCTTTATAAATACCCAGTGTACCTGAATGTAACTCACCTTGAGCGACTACTGAAAAAGGTGTAAAATCCAAAAAAAAAAAAAAGCTGACACCCACTGACCCACTGCCCTCATCCACTGCACCCCCTCCTTATAATAGACTGATATACAGTGTCCTCATCCACTGTGCCCCCTCGTCGTAAACAGACTGATACTGGTGCCCTCATCCACTTGCCCCCTCTTATACACTGACTGACACCCTCTCACTCATTTCTAAAGACTGGCTTCTTTAATATTCTGCTTGATTATTCTAGGCAGCATGGTTGGATAGGAATGTATATAAATTAACGAACATGTCTGGAGGGCTCTGGGCCTCTGTGCAATAAAAAGGGTAAATACTAAGTAGTAATAAAGTGAAGTTTCATTTCCTGAGAGTCACAAATCAGGAGTTATAAAAACGGCTGCTCATTGGACAACAGCAGGTCACGACGACGATTACAGTTGGTTACAGTACACAAACCTCTTTCTGTCCTGAAAGCGTTTCAACAATTATGAAGCCCTAAAGATGAAAAGCCAACACAATTTCATAATAATAAGTGGGTGGAGAGGCCATAGAAATGTAACCAGTCACATGTACTCAGGATCTACCAGTCAGCTTTCATTTCCAACGGGTGAGCAGTTAATAATACAGTCTTTTCATCGCTCCTCTACAAGTTCTATGCGTAGCCTCTTTTTATTGAGAGATTAATCAAGTTAAGGGATCTATTTTTACAGGTTGCAGCAAAAATAATCAACTGATTGCAATGTCTGCAACACAGGTTCTTGGAATGGAACAATCAATAAATCTGAGAGGGCCTTACGCCTAGGGAGCACATTTCTTGCACTCCATAAAATAAAAAGTACCTTGTTCCAAAGCAAGACTGATTTTACTGACAAAAGGGAAGAAAAAACCATCAACCAGACTATAGAAGAAAAAGTGCCGACAAGGCTAAAGGGGCAGCAAAGGCGGAGGCTTCATGAGTTAGTTCTGCGCTGTCCTCTTCTTTTCCTAATGGCAAAGCTAAGACTTGGATTTACATGGCTGACTCTTTGCTGTGTGGCCCAATCGATTTTCATTTTGCAAGGTCTTCGGCGTGGGATCTTCATCAACTTTCTGGTGTAAGAGCATCGCTGAGTGCTGTGGTAGGAGGAGGACAGCTGCTGCAGTCTCCTGGCCCTGATGTCTCCTTCAGCTTGCAAGAGCTTGTATCTCCCCCTTTCCCAATGCTGCTGGGAACAGCAAGCAGATTCCTGTTGACAGTTATGCCACTGACTGGTGGTGCTGTGGCAGTGAGCAGAGAAGAAGCAGGGAATCGGTTGCCAGTAGTTGTTTCAACTCCCAGGCCTTCGATTTAAGGGGGAGTACTTGAAAGACAAGATGAGTTATTGACTGATGAGGAATTTCTTCGAAGCCTGGCATCTTTGAAGAGAGACAAAGTCAGGAGCAATAGAATTTGCCCCTATACCCAAGGTTATTCCAGAAAGAGAATCAATCTTTGAGGACCAAACCTAAGGTTGTGAGTTTAGAGACATTGTGGGAGGCCATTTCCTCAATTTCTGGGCACATAACCCAGTTCTCCACAAAAGTTCAAGCTGTGCTCTCTATACAGCGGTCTTATGGAGAAGAAGTTGAAAGTATGAAGAGGAAAGTGGGGGTTTTGGACCAAAGCACAGTTAAAGTACAAGAGATTTCCTTGTCTTTGGTTAACGCTCATAACTCTTTAGAAGTTAAGATTCATGAGTAGAATCTTAGACTGATCAATTTCCCAGGATTATGACATCACTAGATGTTGTTAAGGTCGTATTTTGTGGAAGTTCTTCAGATATCTGAGAAGGCTGTTCCATTCTTTGCTAAGAGTATTACTTCTTCCTTTTAAAAAGAAAAAAGCCGTGGCGAGGTCTGCCCCGGGTGTCAGCTCAAGGGGGTGCTCCCTGCCAGCTCCCCCCCCCCCGGGTGCAGCATGATGAACCCCCCCCCCCACCGGCGCATCAACACCCCCAGACCCAGTGCCTACCCTCAGCTCCATCCAACCAGCTCCCGCACCCTACCTTTAAAGAAATCTTGGAAGCCGAGGCGAGGCGCAGAGCCTCGCGCCTGCATGTAAAAAAAGTGTGGATCGTCTCATCGGGCCTTCCCTCACTCTGTCTGTCCTGCCCTCCGCTGATGCAACTTCCTATTTCCACAAGGGCAGGACAGACAGAGTGAGGGAAGGCCCAATGAGACGATCCACACTTCTTTTACATGCAGGTGTGAGGCGCTGCGCCTCGCCTCGGCTTCCAAGATTTCTTAAAGGTAGGGTGCGGGAGCTGGTTGGACAGAGCTGAGGGTAGGCACTGGGTCTGGGGGTGTTGATGCGCAGAGGGGGGGTGTCATCATGCTGCACCCGGGGGGGGGGGGGAGCTGGCAGGGAGCACCCCCCTTGAGCTGACACCCGGGGCAGACCTCGCCACGGCCTCTGAGATTTCTTTAAAGGTAGGGTGCAGGAGCTGGTTGGACGGAGTTGAGGAGGGTAGGCACTGGGTTGGGGGGGTGTTGATGTGCTGAGGGGGGGATGTCATCGTGCTGCACCCGGGGGGGGGGTGCAATGGCGAACCGCCCCGGGTGGCAGCCCCCCTTGCTACGCCACTGGAAGACAAGCTTCAAGTCTCTTTTCTGTGGATTTCTCATGTCCTTTTTCCAATCTCTGTAGCCCTATCAGCAAATACAGCCACTCACCAATAATGTTAACAGCTAGACAAGGGTTTGGCTTTGCAAGCAAAAGTAGATGCAAAAATGATGCAGGTTCAGTCCAGAAAAACAAGAGATACAAAAACAATAGCAGGGAACAGTCCAGCTCATCTCTAGCCTTCCCTTCCCTCTCAGTGTCCCTCCCTCACGGAAAGAGGAAATTACATCAGAAGAAGGCGGGACACTGAGAGGGAAGGGAAAGTTAGAGATGAGCCTGCTGCTTTCACTGCTGCCGCTGCGACTGAGGTAAACTAAAAGATTTAAACCCCCCAGTGCGGCAGGAACGAAAGGAGGGCTGTCGGGGAGGGCAGGTGAGATCCGAGAGCTGCCTGCAGTTGAGCCGCCCGGGCGGCGGTAAGCATGGCTTGTGGCGCCCTCCAGAGGTTGGCGCCCCCCTGCCATGCTTACCACGCTTACCGGGTTCCACAGGCCCTGCATTGTTGATCCAATAAAAGGTATCAGAGCCTAAGGTGACTCCATTTTCTGGCCATAGGACCTTGGTGTGGAAGCGAATAGACTGCACTGACTGTTCCTTCTACTCTGCAGTAGAGTTACTCAGAGCATTAGAAAGATGTCCAACATCATGCATATGGAGGGTAATTTAATTTAAGAACTCATAGGCAGCTCTATATCTTTAGAAAAGTGGAAGAAGTTACACGCTTAAATTAAGATCACATGTAAATTAGCAGTTTTATAACTATGCACGTACTTGTGAACTCCATCTAGGCTCCACCAAAACTCTACCCTGTACATGCCTATTGGCAAAGTGTGTGCCCTCAATCAAGCCATCATGGAGGGGCATAATCGAACGGCACCGGCCATCTATATGGCCGGGCCCGCAAAGATGCGGAGCCAACCGTATTATCAAAAAAGATGGCCGACCATCTTTTCTTTCGATAATACGGTTGGGGCCGGCCAAATTTCAACATTTAGGTCAAATGTTGAGATCGCCGGGTTTAGAGATGGCCGGCTTCGGTTTTCAGCCATAATGGAAACTGGGCCCGGCCATATCAAACCCTGCGAAATGCAAGCCCTTTGGTTGTGGGAGGAGCCAGAATTTGTAGTGCACTGGTCCCCCTCACATGCCAGGACACCAACCGGGCACCCTGTCATGATAGCAGCTAATGAAAACGGAATGCAAATGATCTACAGGTTATTATAATGAGCTAATTAGGAGATTCACAGCAGTTTTCCGACCCCATGCACCGTGGAAAAAACGGGAGATCTACACCTCTCGTTGGAGCTGCGCAGGATCCATGCAGTGGAGGACGCCCACACTGTTGGGATATGGTACTTCTGGATGTTTAGATCTTGCTGCTCAGTTATGCTATGACTTACTTGTTCTGGAGTGCTGTATTTTGTGATGCTGTTTAGATAAATGTTCAATAAAGACTTCATACAACTTAAAAAAGTGGGAAAAAAATCCAAGTGCTTGTCAGGGACATCCTTTTTTTTTTTTTTTTAGCCGGCCACTTCTGAATTACAAGACTGGTGCTCTAACCACTTGGCCACAGCTCCACTTAATTGGATGTCCCTCCCTTTTGATTATGCCCCTTCAGGTCTCTCTCAGCCAACCACAGACAGGGGTCTCTCTCAGCCAATCACAGCGCATTTAGCTGTCTGTGAGTGGCTGAGAGAGACCCCTGTCTGTGATTGGCTGAGAGAGACCTGAAGGGGCATAATCAAAAGGGAGGGACATCTAAGTAAGTGGAACTGTGGCCAAGTGGTTAGAGCACCAGCGTCTTGTAATCCAGAGGTGGCTGGTTCAAATCCCACTGGTACTACTGAAAAAGCTGAGCAAAAATAGTTTTGATTTAGGACATCCCTAACGAGCACTTGGATTTTTTATTTTTTTTGGGTGGGATGGGATTGGTGACCACTGGGAGAGTAAGGGCAGATCATCCCTGATTCCCTCCGGTGGTCATTTGGTCAGTTGGGGCTTTTTTTTTTTTTTGAAGCTTGGTCGTGAAAAAAAAGAGACCAAGTAAAACCGGCGAAATGCTCATCAAGGCCGGCTTTCTTTTTTACATTATCGGGTGAAGCCGGCCATCTCGTGAGCACGCCCCCATTCCACCCCCGTCCCGCTTTCACTACCCTACCAACAGGCCCCCTTGAAATTTTGCCAGCTCCGCGACAGAAAGCAGTTGAAGCTGGCCAAAATCGGCTTTCGATTATACCGATTTGGCCAGTTTCAGGAGATCACCGGCCATCTTCTGATTTGTGTCGGAAGATGGCCGGTGATCTCTTTCGAAAATGAGCTGGATAGTAACATAACATAGTAGATGATGGCAAAGACCTGTATCATCCATCCAGTCTGCCCAATAAGGTAAATTCATTATATATGGTATGATGTGATACTTCATATGTATACCTGATCTTGATTTGTCCTTGCCAATTTCTGGGCACAGACCGTAAATGTGCTTTTTGGGCTGGTCTACATATTTACATGCGCATGTGGTCACATACAGGTGAAAATGACTTTACAACATTACCTTCCCAATATGCTCATTTCTTCAGGGTGTGAAACACATCTTGGGTGGACCAAGAATTGAAGATCTGTATATTCCAATTTTCAGGCAGAAAACAGCTCAAACTCACTGGTAAAGAATCAGTTAAATCTGTTCAGTCCTCAATCCCAAAGAGCTGAATAATTTGTGGTCTCCATGGCAACGAGCCAGCTTGCAGCACTGCACTGGTGCCCTCACGGTGATTACAAGATGGCACAGACTACACACATCTGTAAGCGAAGTCTTCCTGAAATCCAACCGGCAGTACGGCCCTGTTGTAGGACCCAGCTTGGACTGCGGGATCGGACCAGCAGAAATTACTGGACTTGCTAACAAGTGAAAGTGAATAAATTCTGTTTCTATAAGGTCCATGCCTGAGAGAGCTTGCAAACACATGGTGAGCAGAGGAAGACTTGCCAAGGTCATGGGTGAGTAAACAGGCTTCCTGCAAAGGTATATCACTTCCTCTTCTGTAAATGACCATCATACACAAGCTTGGAAAGGGCTTGGTAACAAGACATCTATGAGTAACATCTGGAAACATGTGGTGCACAGACTGAAATCTTGGCCAGTTCACCCCAGCTGGTCTTTCTTCTGGGGTCTTTAGTGCACATGAAGGCCAGTTTCAATACTGCGATAATAACAGTACATAGCATGAATGACACCATGAACGTGCTGGGATTCTGAGCCAACATCTTCTCTCACAAATTCACTCTGGGATTTGGGTCTACCTCCTCAACCTCACCAACCCATAGAGAGTCTACGGCATTCCTCACAATGTGGCTCTCCTTTGTAAAGCAGTTTGAACCCGAATTACATAGTGAGAGTGTGGACTGGGGACCATGCAGGTCTTTTTCTGCCGTCATCTACTATGTTATGTTATGAAAGGGTAAGAAATGCAGAGATGGGGGTGAGAAGGAGGAGAAAAGCTGACACAGAGGGCAGATAGAGGTCCTCAGAAGGGCTCTTCCCCCACAATGCCCCAGTACATAGTGGGTAATTCTATACAGAGCTGCCCAGTTTAAGGTAGCAGGAGGGCAAGTAAATGGTGGTATTCTAGTCATTTCTGCACATAAGTGACCATTCATGCATGTACACAATGTCTCATAGACTAGTGCAGTGATTCCTAAACCTGTCAGGTTTTCAGGATATCCACAATGAATATGCATGAGATCAATTTGCATACACTGCCTCCTTGGTACACAAAGGTATCTCATGTATATTCATTGTGGATATTCATGAGATCGATTTGCATAATCTGCCTTCTTGGTATGCAAATTGTTCTCATGAATATGTGCACAACACCACTCACAAACACTCTTATAGATTAATAGGGGAAGTGCACGTGTAAGTGGCAATTAAGATGTCATTCACACACACAGTTGGAACATAGTTACACAACTACCCCAGGTGTATTTTGGACAAAGGTGGAACCTAATATCCCTAAAATTATTATCTTTCCTGTCTAGTTGCAACAAACAGATACAAAAAAAAAAGTCAATTAGAGGCAGAAAGACTCTGAATATCTGCAATTTTGCAATTGCACATTCAGAACCTAAAATGTTTCAGGCTAGAAAAATTAGAATTTTGTACTGATCGCCAAGGTTTACAGATCACATGAGGGGATGGAAAGGGGTGCAGGTGGATCTGAGGTGTAAAGAAAGTATGAGTAACTCTACAACACTTTCTATATCTCAACCTCCTCTCTAACGACAGCACAAGGTCCTTACCTCCCCCGACAGAAAAACCTTCTGGCAAATGCTAGAATATTATTCTGGTTTCCAGCCTTTGCCCCCTCCCCACCAAGTGCTCCAGACCTTTCCAGTTCTCCCAGCCAGAACAAATGTTCTGCCAAGGATTGGAGAGAGGGAGGGAGGGGGAGATAATCTGTAGCCTCTCCCTTATCTCCACAGAATCCAGAACATCTGTATGAATGTGGATGTGGGTGTGGATGAGTTGAGGGGAGTATTTGTTTAGATTTCAGACTAGAAAAAAAGAGAAGAACTAGAGAACAGCTGGTAATAATTCATTCAGGAAATAATTACTGCTGTCACCACTGCTGGCTTGTGGGATTGGAGCCTCCCTGAAGGTTTGAAGAGCCTCCGCAGTGTGAGGCCAGCTGTGTGTGGGTGTCCCTTTCTCACTTGTACTATTGAACTCGAGGGTGGGAGTTGCACAAACTGATGATGTCTTCAGAATATTGAGAACCACATTCCTTGCTTCTGGGTTTGGTGGGCAAAGTTCACAGATCCCACCCAAATCCAAGACGCCAAAGCTTTGTGCTCTCAGCGATGGTGGTCTCATGTCTGACCTTACTTGGACCAAAGCCCAGGAAACTGCCAAAACCACAGATGATCTTCTCAGATGAAAGTGATCAGATAGCTTTGGGGATAGCTGTAGCATTTGGAAAAGTTTGCAAATTGTACCTAAGCCAAGCTGTCAATGAAAGACCAACCCTTAGTGTGCTCTCATTTAAACAGTCATCTCTGGAATTATTGCTGCTCATGGTTCTGTTTTGCTGCAGGGCTTGGGGGATTAAAGTGACACATGAGAGAGTGCAGTAGAGGTCCTGTAACTGAGTGACTCTTCCTAACAATGACCTTGTCCTGGTTTGTGTATATGCTATTGAATATTACCAGAGGCTTGAAAATGTTGAAACACTGGACAGAAGTATATTCAGTGATTCAGATGCTTAAAACAGCTGTACAAATATCAACCGACCTTCTTCGGGGGTTTACTGATTCCTCCTTTTGCCCTATTCTGAGCTCTCCTTTCCCATAAAAAGACATGTTATTCCTTATATTTTCACGCTATTCTAAAACAAAGAGTCTTGACCTTTCAAGGGTCACATCTCTAGTTTCCAAAATCTCTCCCAGTTTCCAGGTGTCAGTGCTGTATTCCTGTTTCATGTGTACTGGTGTGATGTCTAGATGTGGTTCTGATGAGACGTGGCAAAGCAATGCCCAGAATATTTAGATTCACAAGGGTGAAGAATGAATAACCAGGTTCAATAATAAGAACCTAAGAGCAAAATACAATGAGAATGATGTATCTCAGTGGAAAATCTGCAGAATCATGTAATTTTGTTAGTGTGTCTTCAAAAGGGATAACCTTGCTTTACTTATTAACATCTATCTTGACCCACTGTGTCGTATTTTAGCATCTTTGGGTGTTCAATTTAAAGTCTATGCTGATGGTGTTCAGTTTTATTTTTCTTTGAAGAATTCAGTACAAGAAACTGTGTTTTTTGAAGCTCTGTTTCCAGGTGATTAGAAGTTGGTTGAAAGGCAAATCGCCTTCAATTAAACCTTAGTAAGACTCAAATTGTGATTCTATCTGGCAAACTCGTACCCACCGAGTTTCCTTTGACTAGATTAATAGATGACGTGGAAATTTCTATTGTTACAAAAAGTTGATATTTGGGAGTTGATTATTGATTCATCTTTGTCATTTATTTATTGCATTTGTATCCCACATTTTCCCACCTATTTGCAGGCTCAATGTGGCTTACATAGTTTTGTTAAAATTGTCATTCCAGGATATCAGATACAGTTAGTGTTGTGCAGAGATTAAGTAAGGGAAGAGAGAAGGAAGGGAGTGATTAGGGTAGTTGTGGAAGGTGGGTTTTCATAACTGAGTGGGTTGCTGAGGTGGATTAGTGAGGTTATTTTATTTTTTATGTTACATTTGTACCCCGCACTTTCCCACTCATGGCAGGCTCAATGTGGCTTACATATTGTATACAGGTACTTATTTGTACCTGGGGCAATGGAGAGTTAAGTGACTTGCCCAGAGTCATAAGGAGCTGCCTGTGCCTGAAGTGGGAATCAAACTCAGTTCCTCAGGTCCAAAGTCCTCCACCCTAAGCACTAGGCCACTCCTCGTAGGCTTTGTTAAAGAAATACACCTTATGTATCTAGAATTTTACAGAAGGTGTTCTTTAAATTGAAGCTTCTTAGGCGGTTGAAAGATTTGCTATCGATTGACAATTTTCATACAGTTTTGCAAGGATTAATTTTACCTGTATTTGATTATTGTTATTCTTTCTTATTAGGACACCCAAATAATGTTCTACAGGCTTTACAAGTAGCCCAGAATGCAGCACAGAAGTTATTAACGGGTTTGGCTCATTCTTGTCATATTACACCAGTCTTAAGAGATTTACATTAGTTGGCAGTTAAGTCTAGCATGCAATTTAATGTTCTTATTGTGATCTATAGGACTTTGTGTAACGAAACATCACCCACCATTGTGGCTGCTTTGCGAATTTATCAACCAAGTCACAGTTTGAGATTTTTGAGAAATTACCATTAGAAGTACCTTCAAGGTATTTCATATTATGTTAGGTTTAATTTTCCTGATATACTTTCTTTTATAAAATAGTTTCACTTTATGTAGTCTTGAATTCATATTTGATGGACCTGAATATAACTATCTATATTAATTTGTGCTTTTGACAGTTTTTTTCCTATAATTGTTAAGCTTGGTTGATAGATTTACCTTTCTGTACAAGTATTTACTTGTTTGTAAGATTTAAAACTATGATAAATAAAAAAAAAATTAACAAATATTTAAAAAAAGAAGTACTTTTTAAAAAAAAACAAATCAGACTTGATGTTTTTCGGTCCACTATGGTCAGTGTTGAAAAAGCCGTTTATGGAATGCACTGCCTTTTGAGCTTCGTAGCATTGATTCTGTTTTACGTTTTAAAAAATTATTAAAGGCCAACCTATTTAATCTAGCTTATTGCAATTAGGCATGTTTTGGCTTGTGGTGTGTTTTAATTCTTTTTCTTTATAAGTTGTTTTTGTGTTTATTGGAGTTACTTTGTCTATTTTATGTTTGTTAAAATGACACCTATTATATGTTACCATGTGCACCACCTACAAATGTGGATTGAGTGGTCAATAAAAGTTTTAGATAAATAAATACATTTGTGATAGCAGAGTATATCTGCAGAGAGGGTGGGAAGGGGAAGGGCTGTTAATTTCTGGAAATCCTCACTAGCTGTCATAGCACAGAAAGAGAATCAACTTCACAACATTGTGAATATATGTTAGAGAGAAAGCAAGAGAGAGGCAGGGAGGGATAAGGAGAGTAGGGGAGGAGAGAGGAAGAGGAGAAGAAAGAGGGACAGAAACATCAAGAGAAGAAAGAGACTGGGAAAAATAGGGAAGGGGAGAAGGAGGAAGGAGGGCAGAGAATAGAGGAGAGAAGAAGGGGAGAAGAAAACATTAAGAAAGAGAATGGGAAAAAGGAAGGGGAGAAGTGGAAAGGAGGGCAGGGGAGAAGAGAGGAAGGGAAGAAGAAAACATTAAGAGAAGAAAGACTGGGAAAAAAGGGAAGAAGGGGAAAGGAGAGCAGGGGAGGAGAGGAGAGAGTAAGGGGAGAAGAAAATATTAAGAGAAGAAAGACACTGGGAAAAAGTGAAGGGGAGACAGGGAAAAGATTGCACAGCACATTGATTAAGCCCTTCTCGTAGACTGGTTTGTCTTTTATGCTTGTCTTGATTACGGCCGAGTGTACATATATTAATTTGTTGGAATATGCATGTAGAAATGATTTATGTACACTTTGAATTTTTAGGTGTCCACAAGAATTGAATCCATGTGCATGAATGTGAACAGCCTTAAATGGCCACAGTGGATGGACCTCGTGGTCCTTATTGGTCATCACTTTATGTTTCTATGAATTCGCTGGCACACTGTAGAACGTGAGAGACAGCTATTGCTCATCAGCCTTCGGAAGTACCACATATCTTATCTACAGCCCTAGATAATTATCACTTAATTGCGAGTAACCTGCTGGTAGTCTAGCAGAGATTCATCACACTGTAGATTTCACAGAAGAGAAAGTTCATTGCTCCGTCTGTGCTGCAGGAAGCAAAACGGAGTAACAACTGGTGCTGAGAGAGGAGAAAAAGCAGGTGTACTGAGCTGCGAATATTTATAGGAATCAAGCGTTTATGGGCAGGAAGGTTGCAAGAAATAGGGAGAATTTGGTAGAATGTCAAATGTAGGTGGGAACATGCCACAGTTCCCTCCTGTGTCTGTTTACACAAACAAAGGGACTTTTTTGCACCAGTGATCACTCTCATATCTTCTGCTATCACTACATGACTGCAGTTTGACAGGAATCTAGAGAAACCTGTGTGGACACAAACCAACACACTCTTTCCACAGCTACCAGCTCTTGATAATTGTTGGGGAAAATGTCACAGCATAAAATCCAGCCCTGGGTACTGGTTCACTCCAAGAACTAACACAGTGGTAATAGGCCCCGGGGAGCACACCAAGCTAATGCTTTTTGTTAACTCTTTACCATAATAATTTTGGATTTCTACTCTTGATTTCCCTAGGTCCATATGCTTCAGGATGCCAAAATACAAGCTCTGGGGAGAAGTTCCCGAGGAGTTCTCAGTTTGTCTGTTAAAGCCACTGTTTCAGATCAGCGGTGCCACTTTGCTGATAGTATATGTCCACCAGCAGGCCAGGGTTTTTCCTGAGCTAGTGTTGGGACTTTATCATACAAATTGGTTACGCCTTCAGATGAAATATGTTCCTCTCCTCCTATTACCTTCCATACAAGGTCATGTGATCATTTATATCAATGATAAATAAGAAATTCTAGGTTACCAAAAAAGCAGGCTTGACCCCAGCGTGGCCTCATACTGGATAAACTGCCCTCACGGGGCTTGGGGTTTATATCACATATGCTTTGAGTCACTGTGTTTTTTTATTTTATAGTTTTAATTCATTGTAACACATTTATTTTCAACTAATTGGGCAACAGCCATTCTCTGCAGAAAGGGTGTTCCATTGGGAATAAGGCAGCGGGTGCCGTTGATATTTTCAGAAGTATAGGAGCCATTTTACCGTCGCCTGAATTCCACTGCCTGCCCAAGAGCACATGCAAAGTACAAAGCAACTTCTAGCTCTCATACTTTACAAGAGCTAAGTTTAAAAGAGAAAAGAACCGGCTTCTCTGCAAATGAGGTGAAGTAAAAATCTCCACAAACTTGGAAGTAGGGCAGCTATTCAACCTTTCTCCCTGAAAGAGCAGCAGGACCTGCGCTCCAGTAAGCCAGGCAGTGCTAATCCACTTTACACAACCTCCAGGTCCAGCACAGCAGACCTGTGACCCTCGTGATTAAGAACATAGGGGGCAAAAGCACCAGTACTTGCTGCAAGTGGGGGAGGCCTGTCCACCCCTCTTTCGGTCACCACCTCTCAAAGCCGTGAAAATAGCTCAGTCTGTCCCAACAACTTGCTGCAGATGCTGGGATGGACTTGGGGATGTGCAGACCTGTAATCCAATGCCCTATAGCATGGGCAGGTTTAAGTTTCATCCAATGCCCCACAGCATGGGCCTGTTTTTAAGTGTTATCCAATGCCCAACAGTATGAACATATCTGGGATGAAGAAGAATTTTCTTGCATTTAATTCTCATTTGAAACCTATTTCACATTTTAGTGGTTCTAACACTGTCCTTGGTGCTGAGAATGCTCAATTCCTTCCTCCCTAATGCTTTGTCTTTGAAGCAGGTACTGGTACAAGGACATAGTCCAGGGCTCCTGAGGAAGCCAGAACTTTCTATGTACAGCGTTTTAAACCAAAGATGTCTCGCCTTTGGTTTCTGAGGGCTTTTCTCCAATTTTCAAAAAATATAATTAATATATAACATCAGCTATTTTGAATGTTATGAGCTAGAGTCAGTCTGTATTTGTATTAGGTTACTTTGACCTTTCTGTGTACTGCAAGTCTCACACTAACTTACTTATCTTTCTACCTCTACCGCCTCCCCACCTCCCATCCAGTTTTTCTTTTGTGTGGAACGTGGTACACTATGTTATTAGGGTACTGTCATAGTTACCAAAGATGTTGTTCAGACTTTCAGTTAGGCCCTATCAGTACCAGCCCTCATCAGTTACATTCCACCTTAGGGGAAGTACATAGTTTATTTTAGTTTAATTTATTGCAAGCTTGATACACCGCCCTTCACAGGATATCAGAGCGGTTTACAATAAATAGCGAGAAAGGAAAAATCGAGAGCAGAGAGACAGCGACAGATCAACTGCTCCAGGACTTAGGGCTGGGCGTCAATGCACCATGGCTAGGGAGGGGAAGGCCAAGGTGAAGAAATTCAGAAGAGTTCAAAATCAGGGGTAGGACTGCTCAGCAGGGAGGCCAGGTGGGAGGGCATCCCAAAGGAAGAGACCTAGACAGAAAAAGTCTGACTGCTGGGTGGACGAGATGGGAGCAGCAGGTAGGAGGAAGAGAGAGACAGAAAGTAAGGGCAGAGCGTAAGGCTCAGGTCGGGGTGTATGAGGGCCAACTAGTATATAGTGTCTTATGAACTAGGGTAAAGAGCTTAAACTGTACATGAAATGGGACAGGTAACAAGTGGTGATGGGCCAGCAGAGGTGAAACATGATCAAACTTGCGTGCATGAGCGAGCAGCTGGATCGCAATATCTTGCACCATTTGGAACCACTTAAGGCAACTTGAAGACTGGAATAAATGACATTAAAATAGTCAAGGCATGAGAGAATCAAAGAGCACAGCACAGTAGCACAAGAGTCGTCTTCTAGATAAGGACAAAGTGAGCGAAGAGCTAATGGAGGCCTTTGTAGTAGAAGAGATGTGGGAACTAAAGGACAACTGAGAGTCAAGGGTTACACCAAGGTATTTCAGGGTCTGCACCAACTGAATTGGGGCATTATGCAATGAGGGGGTAAGTATGGGGGCAGGAGCATGACGAGAAACCCAAAGAGCAACGGTTTTTGATGGGTTCAGAATCAAACGGTTGGAAGTCAACCAGAAGACAATTTTATCCAGGCAAGATTGAAGGACAGAAAGGTTGGTACAAGAAGGGCACTGATGGAAAACCAGCAAGGTGTCATCTGCATAAATATGGAATATGACTTCAGTAGGTTGAATAAGTGACGCCAAGGGGCTCAGGAAAATGTTAAAGGGAATCGGAGAGAGAGAAGAGCCCTGGGACACACCACACTTGAGTGGAAGGGCGGAGGAAGACGATTCGGGAAGCTCTCCTCTGCCCTCCTGCCCAAAATTATTGAAGCTTTTTTTCCATATTTTGAGGCCCCTGCAGAAAGCTTCATGGTAGAGCCCCCACTCTACCGTAAAATTACCGAAGCACGTTATAGGCAATGAGCATGCAAATTACTCTGTCCTGCAATGGCAAAAGGAAGCAAGTGCTTCAGTAAAAATAGGCACTTGCTTCCTTTTCCCATTACAGGACAGTACTGTCGTGCTAACATGGCGGCATTAATCCGCAGCTCATTGCCAAATGTCACCTTTCCTGTCAGGGCTTGAGCAATAATTGACTCAGGCACTGACAGGAAGGGTGACACTAAAGGAAAATTTTTTTTACCAGCACTCTGACCAGCTTTCTGAACAGCCCCTATTTCTGGTAGTCTAGCGGCCTCCCTCCCTCTCTCTCCCCAACCCTAACCCTCCCATTCCCCGACAGTAATGCATAAAAATACCTGGTGGTCTAGTGAGCCCCCACCCCTCAATCTGACCACTCCCAACATCAACACACCAAAATCCATGATGGTCTAGTGGTCCACCTCCCTTCCCCCACCCAATCCACCTGCTCCTGACTGTTAAAGAAACCTCCCTGATGTCTACTGTCACTCCCTAACCTCCCAACCCCTTCTCCAAGCCCACACAGATCCCCCTGAAGGCAGGAGTGATGCCCACTCACTGCTGCCTCTTGCACCGTCATCTTCAAAATGGCAATGCCTGCTCTGCACGGTGCACTGTAGGATGTACCAGGATGGGGTCAGTCTATGATATCATGGAATTTCTCCCTTATATGGTGGACTGGTCCCGCCCAGTGCATCCCAGGATAATGTTTTCGGCATGGGCCCCTTTCTGGGAGGTGAACTCTCAGTGGTGTTATAGGGCAGGAGCCATAATGAATTTCTAAAGAGGTCTTAATTGAGAAGGAGGAGAAGTTGATTGATTGGGGATATAATTAGACAAGGCTGTTGCATGACCTTTGCAAGTGATGTGTGTAGTGTTTGTCTAGGAATGAACACAAATACACACTCTCTCTTTCTTTATATTAACAGACCATGAATTTCAGATCTGTCATCTCTTTAAATCCAGCTAGTAGCCCTCAGTCTTAATCAGTAATGTAGTTCTTATTCTATTATATACCTCTTTCATTCTGTTCCCTATGCACAAAACAATCTTCAATCTTTTCATTCCTTCCCTTATTAAGAATCAATTTATTGTAGTTTCTCTCTCTCTTGTTGATAGTTTGTATAGACCTTTGAAATGATTTTGTGTGGTGGATATTGCTAAGAGAAGAATTGAAACTTTGGTCCAACTGATTGAAAGTAAATCTTTGTGTCGTCTGTCGGCGTTGGGTTGTTGTTTTGTACTCTGCGCTAGCAGAGACTGGGTGTATGAAGAATGAAGGCGAATGTTCAGAAAAAAGTAGAACCCAGAACTCGAGTGTAAGCAAACTTTACTTACAGAGGTCTAAAAAGAAAGAAAGAACACTTTAAATAATTACATGCAATGAGATGACTGGTAATTCGAATCCAGGTTGTGCACAAGTGATTCCCAAAAGGCAAAGCCATCAGCAGATGCTCTTCTGTGACATTCCAAAAGGTTCTCATGAGATCTTTAGTGAACATATGGACAACCTGGTGCTTTATTCAGCTGATCCCAAACGAGAATCAGATTCTGCATGTCAAGACATCATATCCAAAGGAATGCTAAAGATCTTGATGCAGTTCAGTGTCATGTGGATTTTAAGGTTCTCAGTCACCTTTAATAAGAAGGCAGATTCTTGGTGTGAAAGTAGTTTTGGTGGGTCTTAATTACCTCTTACCTAGTGTTTGGAATATGTGAAGAAACAATGACTTCTTATGGGTCTCACTCTATTTACTACTGTGCTAGAAATATATTTTTGCCTGCCATTCAACCTTCTAATTCTTCAGTGTACAGATACTTCTCTTAAGTGAGAAATTGCTGAATGCTATTTAAATATCCACTCCAATCAGCTCAGTTCTGCTGAGTATCAGTATTTTTCCGAGAGGATGGCTCCCTGCCCAACAGTTCTATGGAAAGTGATTTCGCAGAACCCTGAGTCTGCTCATGGTGGACAGGTTCTTTCTCAAGGATGGCACTCTGCCCAAATCCTCCATGGGAACTGGTTTCTGCCGAATCCTGAGTCAGCTCATGGTGGACGGGTTCTTTCTCAAGGATAACACTCTGCCCAAATCCTCCATGGGAACTGGTTTCTGCTGAATCCTGAGTCAGCTCATGGTGGACGGGTTCTTTCTCAAGGATGGCACTCTGCCCAAATCCTCCATGGGAATTGGTTTCTGCCGAATCCTGAGTCAGCTCATGGTGGATGGCTTCTTTCTCAAGGTTGGTTCTCTGCCCAAGACCTCTATGGGAACTGGTTTCTGCTGAATCCTGAGTCAGCTCATGGTGGACGGGGTCTCTTTTTCAGAAAACCACCATCATAACAAATAAAAACAAAACAACCAAATCAAAAAGTGAAGCCATAAAAGTCGAATGTGATAGCAGGATCAGTGAACAGCAGAGACAGGTTTAGGCCTTGCTGCAAGTGAAGCACAGCTCTACCTTAATAATTCCGTAGATTTGCTTGCCAAGAAAGACGTCCATTCATACACAGATGTGCAAATGTCTCTAATGTACTCTGAGTGAAGTGCACCTGCCTATTGATTAGTAATTTCTTACATATCTATATAAAATATCAATGTTAGCAAAATGCAGTATAATGATGGAACAGCAACAAACTAAGGGGGTCTTTACTTAAGCGTGCTGGCGTTTTTAGCCGGTATTAAAAATAGGTGCGCACTAAATGCTAAAGATGCCCATAGGAATACATTGGCGTCTTTAATGTTTAGCGCACACCTATTTTTAGCGCGTGCTAAAAACGCCAGCACACCTTAGTAAAAGACCCCCTAAATAATTACAAATCTGACACGGCTAGAATCAGTAAAAAATAATGATTTGAGATAGAAATAATGATACAAAGGGTAAAGGGCAAAAATGATAGTTCTGCCATCATTTTTTGTGTTACTGTGTTTAATGTACTACATTCCCTCTTCTTATCCAACAATTGTGATGTATACAGAGGCCTCTGTTCTAGGCAAGTAGGAGCTACCTTATCTCATACTATATTTTCCCAGGCTTCAAAAAGTGTCTCAGCAGAAGAATTATTTGCTATATGATTTTCTTCCACCTCCACTAAGGAGTAGTCTAGTGGTTAGTGCAGTGGATTCCGATTCTGGGGAACTGGGTTCAATTCCCACTGCGGCTCCTTGTGACTGTGGGCAAGTCACTTAACCCTCCATTGTCCCAGGTATAAATATGTAAACCACTTTGAATGTAGTTGGAAAAACCACAGAAAGGCGGTATATAAGTCCCATTCCCTTTCCTTACCTGCTCTGCATCACTTTGGTAACACTGTAGGCCTGTTTTGACTCCAACCCTTGAAGGGTATCCAATCTTCTTACAAAGTCTTGAACAAGATGATCTGACCAATGTATCTTAGATGAGGAACAACAATCAACTATCCCCTCTCCTATCAAATCTACAGCGCCTTGAATGAATTCCTTCAAAAAGGCGTTAAATCAATCAATAAATACGTGAGGAGGAGACAATTGTATCCTCCACAAGGGGACAACCTGTATTCATTTCTTTCAGATTTAAACTGCTTAAAAAATTATGGAAAGCAGCTACCTTTAGGTCCTCTAAAATATCCAAATGGAAATTAAAATCTCCCGCTATACCTACTGATGAAAAACAAATATGAATGGCAAAAACAATATCTGCAACTCCTCTGTTCTAGAGTCCCATTTCCCTGATGGTCTGTGTAGATCACTAACAATAGTCCCTCCAGTCTAGTGCTGGTCTACTTCCAAGGTCTTATTAAACATTACTGCAATCCCCCCACCCCTCTTCCCTTTGCTTGTAATAGAATGAATGGCAGATCCCTGAGGGTACATCAACTCTAATAAAGGATTATCACTTTCAGTTAACCAGGTTTCTGTTCTTATTGATCATCTCCCACCCTATCAATGATTTGACCTATTTTATTGCTGAATGATCTAGCACTAAAATAACATACTGGGATCAGCACAATTTCTCTCCCATTTTTCAGTTTATTTCTTTCAACGATTGTCCATATTTTTCCCTTTTCTCTTTTATCAATAAGCAATCTATCAAAAAATTGTCTCTCTCATTGCTGAAAGTTCCTCATTTTCAGAATTTGCCTTCTCCTACCCTCTTGAGAATTAATCCTATTATTACCCATCATGCCTGAGGGTCTACTGTCTACTTTAACCTCCAATACTTATCCACTGATCACCTTCCCATACCACTGAAATAATGCTTGTTTGTTTATTCATTATTTTTTGTACTGCCCAATGAGCAGACTTTCTGAGCAGTTTACAATATAATAATAAAACAATAAAAATAATGAAGTACAATGACTGATAGGAAAATTTAAAAAAAAACAACAAAATGCAATAGCAGCAGAACCAGCCATGACCCCCTGCTAATTCCCCCCCCCCCCCCCCCCCCCCGAGCATGAACACAGAAAGGAGGAGGACCTATGGTAACAAAAAACCATCAGGTTGAACCAAAGGCATCCTGAATAAGAAGTGTCTTTAGGTTTGTTTGTTTTTTTTAAACACCTCTATGAAGTACTCCAGTGTGAGGTGAAGAGGGAGCTGTCAAATGTGTATATTTTTTATACTGTTTCACAGTAGTTCTATTATTAGGTTTGAATTTAATGTTTTCAAGTTTACCTCATTTATTGTACTTATGTTTATTCTTGGTTATTTTACTATTGTTATGCTGTTAACAAAATTGTAAGTTTTGTGCTAAACTGTACCTGCTGTACACCGCCTTGGGTGAATCTCTTCATAAAGGCAGTTAATAAATCCCAATAAATAAATAAATAAATACCTCCAGTACTGTTGGCGCATTGCCTCCCAATATCGCTCTTCAATTGAATTACCCAGGTCCAGGTGAGCAGCAGGAAATACATTTAAGTGCATCGTTTCATGCTTCTGCAGGGCTATGTCTTATGCATTTGACACAAGGCTTGACCCCAGCAGCAGGAGACAATGTGTTTCAATTGCCAGGCGGGAATAGGTAATTCAGTTGAAGAAAAAAGTTGGGTGACAACATAGCAACGGCATTAGAGAGCGAAATGCAATGTTGATTGCACTCTCTCTGTCCCTGTAGTTTGCACTAGAGAATGACATGTTTACTGTTACTACAAATATACCACGGTAAACTGTGGTAAATCCGTGGTAATGACAACACTCTAAAAATTTTTACCACAGGTGCAGGAACAAAACTTTATACCGCCCTGTGGGAATGGTAAAAAGCCTTGTTCCCATGGTATAAAAAAAATCCTCTCCTCCCTGCAGGTGTCACTCTGGTATTGCAGTCACTTACACTTTCCTGCAGTCAGCCGGCAGCAATCAGCGATTCACACAGGCCAGCTCTGTGGCCTCCCTCCTGTCATGTCCCGCCCTCTCTACTGCAACTTCCTGCTTAGAGTCAAACAGGAAGTTGCAGTAGACAGGGTGGCACTTGGCAGGAGGAAGGCCACAGAGTCGGCCTTGGTGAATCGGTGCCGGCTGGCTGCAGGAAAGCGTGAGCAACATGGAGGGGGGTGGGCGTAGGAGAAAAGTGCTGGCTGGACGGAGCTGTGTACAACTGTCAGTTGTTGAGTTGAGAGTGTTGTTTGTTTTCAATTGTGCACAGAGGAATCCGGGCCCCACAGCTGTGAGAAAGTGGGGAGAGTCCAAACAAAAGTCAAGATATGTCTCCAGGACAGAAAGCGTTGAACAATGCAGGTTCAGAAAATGATTTGGAGACTGAAATACTCGAGAGCTTGTGGGGAGGGAGAGGGGGGAGAAGAGTCATTGATAGTGCTGTGGACATGTTTTACTGCATCTCTGCTCGGATCGCGTCTTTTTAAAGACTGTTATCCTGACACCCAATATTCATCAGTGATTGTATGTACAGACCCCAGATGTAGGCTTTTTGCCGAAACACAGTGCTGTGTCGGGTCTTGATGAATAAAGATTTTGTTTATTACATCACTCGACCTTCTGTTACTTTATGGAAGAGCCTGCTACTTATACTCCTCCTTCTGCTGGTTTCCACTTATGGAGCGACATGCCGTCCTCCGCTTTTGCGGTGTCCCATCTTTATATTTTGCACAGTACAGGAGTAAATGCATCTTTCTATATCTCTGGCATTATACTAAATAACTGGCTTATACAAATGGGGGTCAGAGCTTGCGGGGACGGGGACAAATTCTCTAGTTTGCACATTGCCGATGGCCTCTTGCACTGTGGAAATTGCTTGGGTGTGGTCTGTGCCACTGCTTGGAGGATAAAAACAGAAAAACCTTTCCAATAGGTAGAAAAACATTTTTGGGCACAAGGTTAAGCATGACCTCACTGACATCTGCATCATGATGTCTTCTAGACACAAGATTCATTCACAGACTATAATATGAAAAGAAAGGCCAAGGCTTCCTGTAGTTCTTTTAATCTATTCTAGACATGTAACTGTGGCTTGTGAGGCTCATTGCCTGAAATCCTGGCCGTCACATTGAATGGTTTTCTCAGATGGGCATTTCAAATCAGAGTAAAGAAGAGTCGCATTTCCTTTGGGGAGACAACTGTCTGTTGCACAGAAATGGCGTCAACACTTCAGCGTTTGATCTGATTTACAGCAGCAGGTGAAAGGGTACTGGAGAAGTCATCTTCCACATACCTTTCTCCCTCTTCCTGAGAATCTCTCAGGGGAAACCCTTCCGTACCAATGAAGAGCATTAGACGTGGAAACCCAATGCCCTCCACATACCACGCTCCCTTCCCGGGGAGAGCCAGTTTGTTACTATCAACAGCTGCGACTCACGGTCCCAGCAGTAAACGCTGACACATTAAAACAAGTGCACTGGAGGGTGAGGAGAGAGGTGGAATGAGCTCTGCCCAAGCCACCTGTTTTCCAAAATGAATTAAATAAAATTACAGCTAAAATATCAGTCACGGAATCAACTGCCCAACATGCCGGCCACGATAGAAATGGTTAAGCAGCTCCTAGTACAACCTGTGGTCCATCCTGGAAGGCTGCTGGTCTGCTGCCTGTTAAAGGAAGTTTGATAGTCTCTGTTTGGTGATGGAACTATAGCAGTCTATTTGCTTAACCCAGAGAGACTGGAGGTCTCTGCTTGGTGATGGAAGTTCAGCAATTTGCTTAAGGTAGAGAGCCTGGAAGTCTCTCCTTAGTGATGGAAGTTCAGCAGTCTATTTGCTTAGCCCAGAGAGTCTGCAGTCACTGGTTGGAAGTTCAGCAGTCTATCTGCTTAAGTCAGAGAGTCTGGCAGTCTCTGCTTAGTGATGGAAGGTTGGTTTGTGCTGCACAAAGGACTGTCTATCTGCCTTACATCTGAAGGGCAGTTCTATAAACTAGGCAATAACAGTTAAGTGCCTGTCGTGCATACATGTTTAGAATACTAGCATGTACACAATTATGTGTACACTTACACATGTATACTACCTAAACACTATTTTTCAGATACCTGCTTAACTTACATAGTGAATATCTGCAAGGGGGACACACAGAGAGGCGGAGCATAGACAGGACATAGACGGGGCTCCCAAATACACGCATAAATTCCAGAATACTCTAAGTTATTTGCATCTCTGCACATTTAAGTGTCCATTCTTATGCCAGCCGTATGGATGGTGTAACTGTGGGCACCTAAAAGTTAGGGAAAATATACTGCCTTCTGTGGTTACAATCAAAGCAGTTTACATATTATCTATAAGTACTTGCTTTGTACTTGGGGCAATGGAGGGTTAAGTGACTTGCACAGTGTCACAAGAAGCTGCAGTGGGAATTGAACCCAGTTCCTCAGTTCTCAGGTCACTGCACTAGCCATTAGGCTACTCACCGACAGTGGGTCACACTTGTATTCTATTTTATTGTTGGATGCTCTTATTTTTCTTCTAATGGCGACTGCATTCACAATTTACAGATTAACCTCCCAAGCCTATGTCTGCCATAATATTGTGTGTACAGTCCTAATCTGTAAGCTTTTTATGACAGGATCTTAAAGATCTGATCCCTCTCCAAAAGAACACCCTTATCTTATTATCTAAAAATATCAGCACAGCCCCCTCTTTCCTTCCCAGCTTATCATCAGAGTCTCTACGAGGGCTGAGCAGTTTCGCATTATATCGTGGGCCTTGTCATGTGTCCTGTCCGCCTTCCCACTTACAGCCCAGTGACAGGCCCAACACAACTGCCTGCAGCTTCTTACTGGCAGAGGGGCAACCTATCATTAAAGGCCGTAGTGTTCCCATTACAAATGCAATTATCTGGCTAAACCAACCCGACTCTGTCATTAGGAAAATTAGTATTTATTCCATGACAGTGCCTCAGATCTTCAAAACAGTGGAACTGCTTCCTAACAACCATTTAAACAACATTAGGTAGATTTTAGTTCTCTCTGAAAAATAGGCAACTTGGGCCTCCAAGAGTCAGAAGAAGAAAACCAAATATGAAAAGCCAGCTCTGAGAAAGAGAGTCTGAGGACAGGATGGCCTCCTGTGCCCACTGATTTCTACTCTATTTTCTCCTCTTAGAAGTTACACAGCACCGCTAAAGAGCACAAAACAGGAATATACAAAATTAGGGTCCTGTTTACTAAGGTGCGCTAGTGTTTTTAGTGCATGCTAAACATTAGCGCATGCTGTGTAGATGCCCATAGGAACATTATGGGCATCTACACAATTACCGTGTGCTAATACTTAGTGCACATTAAAAACGCTAGCACACCTCTAGCGCAGCTTAGTAAACAGGGCCCTTAGTCAACTACTGCAAAATAAATAAATAACAGGGCTGGAGTGGACCTCAGGGTGATCTCCTGCTCCAAAATGATCTCAGAATATATTTCTAACATGTGCTTAAAAGCCTGTAGTAGTAGATTCTACCATCTCCCCTACTCTTGTCTGAATCTCTCGACTTTGTATCCCACCAACCGAGGAGATCGAGAGCTTATATCCATCTTTTTTGTAATCCGTCTTCATGGACTTGATTACTGTTATAAAGTTACTCTTCAGACTTCTCTAGACTAAATTAACCCAAACCTTCAACTTTCGTCATGAGTCATATTACCTAAACACTACACAACCTATAATTGTTTCTCTTCTCTTGATGCTCTAAAATCACCAAATCTTTATATGGTTACTGGGTCCTGCTCACTATCAACTTACACTCTAGGGTTCGGCATTTGTACTGTAGGAGAATTGATTTGTCTAAGGTCCTAAATTGAGATGTCTCACTGAATGACCCCAACTCAACTAATATTTAAGGACAAGACACATAATTCTCTTTCTCTCTTCTTCTTTAGGAATTCACTTACATTCCTATAGCATCAGACGTTCTACAGCCCCCTTTATTACCACACCCCTCCTTCCCGCCAGGTAACATTCCTAACTGTATGTGGGATCCCTAGAGGGAGTGGCAGAATATCATTCCTGGGCTCCGGATTGAGCTTCAGTAGAAATGCTCAAGCGTCTTCCAATTCCTATTTATATCGCTGGAATCCCATGTGTGACCCAAACCAGGGTTGGCAGTATAAATAGTACAAGTAGTGGAAACAGTGACAACAGAAGAATCTATTTAAGCCTTCACTCAAGAAGATCCATCTGTCTGTGTGTCTACATGTCCATCTCTCTGTGCATCTTAAGGTGGCCACATGGCTGCCACACCAGATAGGTTGAGTCATTCTTCTATGGACAGGTAGTCCCAGTGTCTCACGAATAATAAGGGTGATTTTCAAAAGCATTTCCACATATTAAAAAAAAAGGCTTTATGTACAAAAAAATGGGCTTTTGAAAATTGTTCAGTGTATTTGCACCTTTTGGGAAAACATTCCCACAAGAGGGGTTGTGGGAAAGAGTGACAAAAATATACACATAAATTTTCACGCAAACAGCAGGAACATACTTTCCTCAAACCAATTTTCAAAAGGAATTTTTTTTCTCTGAAAATTGAAGTAAAGTCTGTGGGGAGAAAGTTTCTGCAGACTTTGCACATATGTGCAATGTTTGACAGTGGCCCCCTATACAGCAGGACTACAAGACCCCTGATGCATGTAGATGAAAGCATGTCCTTTCTGAATCAGAGCTGTCTCCCGTGGTCTTACTGTGCAGTTCTCTTTTCATTCACTTTTGAAGTGATCGGCTTCAGCGTGGTCCAGCAGAACAGTCTAACTTTTCGTTGGGCATTAACTCTCTGGCTGCGGAGTGCAACGCATCCAGTCCCATACAATCAAACGTATGCATGGATCTTTACGCAACAGACCACACAGGACTATTCCATGTGTGTCCCATTAGCCCCTACCTGTCTTTCAGTCACATCATCTGCCAAATGCTGGCTTTTAGAAGTATTATGATCTGTGTGCATTCCTTCACACCTCAGTCCCCGAACCAACAGAGATCAGGATTTGTTTTCTGTTCTTCACAACACTAAGCATTTGAAAAGTGAGAACTGGACGTTTAATCTACCTGCGACTCCCCTTCTCTCTGTCATATCTAGGGAAAAAGACAGCACTCTGTCATACCACTCAGCTGCCCTCATGGGAGTAACCCACTGCTCACCTCACAACCCTCTTCAACTCCTCCTATCTCTGTGACCTTCTTATTATAAGACAATCATCCCCTCTCCTCCCCCATCCACACACACTCACACACAGCTCCCAACTGCCCTTATTTCTCACTGTCACCGCCTCAGGTAATCACCCTCTTGCATCTCTCAATGCCTGTTTAGTATAGGGCAGTCACCTTACCTCTCATCCTGGTTCTCCCCTCACTTGTTAGGGATCACTTCATTGTAAGGCAGTTACACCCCACACCTAACTCTCCACATTCTTCAAAGAACCCTCCTTACAAGCCATCACCCCCCAGAAGAGCTGACCCTCTCCCCATACCTCCTAACTCCTGTCATCTTTCAGAGACAACCTCACTATAAGGGCAGTCACTCCCCACATTTCCTGTCCCATTATTGCTCAGCAACCCCTTCATAAGAGTAGCCATACTGGGTCAGACCACTGGTCCATATAGCCCAGTATCCTGCTTCCAATAGTGGCCAATTCAGGTACATGTGACCTGAATTGGCCACTATTGGAAGCAGGATACTGGGCTGTACCTGACAGAAACCCAATTAGTAGCAACATTCCATGCTACCAATCCAGGGCAAGCAGTAGCTTCCCCCATGTCCATCTCAATAACAGACTTTTCCTCCAGGAACTTGTCCAAACCTTTTCTAAACCCAGATACGCTAACTGCTGTTATTACATCCTCTGGCAATGAGTTCCAGAGCTTAATTATTCTTTGAGTGAAAAAATATTTCCTCCTATTTGTTTTAAAAGTATTTCCATGTAATTTCATCCCCCTGACCTTTGTACTTTTTGAAAGAGTAAACAAATCAATTCACTTTTACCCATTCTACATCACTCAAGATTTTATAGACCTCAATCATATCCCCCCTCAGATGGGCCATCTCTTGAGCCATCTCTTTTTCAAGTTGAAGAGTCTTAACCTCTTTAGCCTTTCCTTATATGGGAGGAGTTTTATCCCCTTTATCATTTTGGTCGCTCTTCTTTGATCCTTTTCTAATTCTGATATATCTTTTTTGAGATACGGCAACCAGAATTGAACACAATACTTACGGTGAGGTCGCACCATGGAGCATTATAATATTCTTGATCTTATTTTGCATCCCTCTCCTAATAATTCCTAGCATCCTGTTTACTTTTTTGGCTGCCACCACATACTGAGCAGAAGATTTCAGCATATTGTCTACAATGACACCTAGATCTTTTTCTTGAGTGCTGACTCCTAAGGTGGCCCTAACATCAGGTAACTATGATTCAGATTATTCTTCCCAATGTGCATCACTTTGCATTTGTCCACATTAAATTTCATCTGCCATTTGGATTCCCGGTCTCCCAATTTCCTATGATCTTCCTGCAATTTTTCACAATCTGCATGAATTTTGACAAATTTGAATAGTTTTGTGTCAACTGCAGATTTAATCACCTCACTCGTTCCATTTTCCAGATCATTTATAAACATGTTAAATAACACTGGTCCCAGTACGGATCCCTGTGGCACTCCACTATTCACTCTCCTCCATTGAGAAAAATGACCATTTAACCCTACCCTCTCTTTTCTGTATAGTAGCCAATTCCTAATCCACAGAAGTACATTGTCTCCTATCCCATGACTTTTTAATTTTCTCAGGAGTCTCTCATGAGGAACTTTGTCAAAAGCTGTCTGAAAATCTAGATAGACTATATCAACTGGCTTACCTTTATCCACGTTTATTCATGCCATCAAAGAAACAAAGCAAATTGGTAAGGCAAGACTTCCCTTGGCTGAACCCATGCTGACTCTGTCCCATTAAATCATGTTGTCTATGTGTTCTGTAATATTAATTCTTTATAATAGTTTCCACTATCTTGCCTTGTACTGGTATCAGGCTTACTGGGCTGTAATTTCCTGGATCAGCCCTGGAACCCTTTTTAAAAAATCGATGTTAAAAAAATTGGCATTAGAGGACAGTAACATTTCTCATCACCCAGTTCCTCTCATCCCTCAGTGACCCACCCCCTCATTATAAGACAGTCACCCCCTAATCTCCCAACTCCCCTCACCAGCCTCATCCTCAGTCTTTTTTTAACATAATCCAACTATACTATGGCATTCAACTGTTTCTCTTACAGATCACAAAACCCAGCCAACAAATGACTCTGCACGTCTGTCATCTCTTCTACACCTCCGACTTCCCTCTCATCTCATACTGTGCTTCCCCCCTCCCCCCAGTGTCTTGTATCACTGTTCTGCTCTCCTCCATCCACCAGGGTGGAATGTTTTATCCTTTTAGGGTTTTCTCTGCCCGAGAATGTTTAAAATCTCGATCCCTGTCTCCCATCTGGCTGTCATGAAGTAGTGCAGAAATGTGCTTAGTCTGAAGAATTGTTTAAATAATTAGTATATTCAATATCAGCCCTATCTTGACGCATCTCTTTAACAGAAGACTATAACAACCAACATACATTAGAATGGTTTACAACAATCTTTCAAGCTGTAAAGATCTAAGCATGGTTAAAAACAGGTAAGTTATCTGAATTTAAAATTTCATCTGCACAGATTCTACCTTCTGTGTTATGCCATTACATATTACAATTTGACTCACACCACCAGGAGAGCAGCTGGGGATGGGGCAGGGAGAAACCAGGGCTGTAAACTGAGGGGGTCTTTTTTCGTTGGCGCACTGGCGTTTTTAGTGCGCATTAAAAATAGGCATGCGCTAAATACTAAAGACGCCCATAGGAATACAATGGCATCTTTAGCATTTGGCATGCGCCTATTTTTAACGCACTCTAAAAATGCCAGCGCGCCTACGTCAAAGACCCCCTGAGTATTGACCAGGTTATGGGAGCTTCTGTCCTCATTCATCTTGAATAACTCCAGTCTTCTGTGACCCATCGCCAGCCTTGAACCTGGACAAGGAGAGTCTCCTACTCAGTCATAAAGCTGTCGAAAGTCACAGGTAAGGTAGGAGAGCTCCTTAAGTCTGTCTGTTCCCCACCTGGTCATCCATATCTAAGACAGCTCCCTTCCAATATGAAACTCAGTCAGGTGAACTCTGAAAGACTGGGTTTGGGTCTGAACTGGCTGGAGTGCGGAATTGCATTTCTCTCAGCTCACATTCAGTCCCAGAAATTCTGCATCACTACAAGACACACACATGTCCCTTAGACATGTTACACACATGCTATTACCACAACATATTCTAACACTCCCTACATATCTCCCAGATCCATCCCCCCCTCCCCCCCCGTATCGTTATTCTTATACACTAATACACACACAGCAGACCTTTGAGAATCCGGAAGTGAAGTCAAGAGTGGATCCTCTGTCTCATACAGTTCTACAGTGACTCAGGTCACTCAAACAGGCTGATCAGTCCTAGGACAGCCCTGCTGCATATACAAAAATGCAGTGCCGTAGCGAGGGTGGCTGACACCCGGGGCGGTTCGCTGCTGTGCACCCCCCCCCCCCCGGGTGCAGCACGGTGCACCCCCCTCGGCGCACGCACGCACCCCCCCCTGGAGCGAGCCCCACCCCAAGCACATTCTTACCAAAGGGGATGGGCAGGAGGGCCGCTCCGCCCTGAGTGCACGTCGCTGGGAGCTGCGTCGGCTCCGCTGGTTCCCTGCTCTCTCTGCCCCCGAACAGGAAGTAACCTATTCCGGGGCAGAGACAGCAGTGAACCAGCGGAGCTTACACCCCCCAGTGGCGTGCACCCAGGGCAGACCGCCCCACCGCCCCCCCTTCCTACGCCACTGCAAAAATGTAATCCTACTTTTCTTCTGGAAAACAAATTCAAGCAGGACTTAGCAATAGGCAAGAGCATTCTCCTCCTTCAATTTGACATGTCAAGTGTGTTCGACATGGTTAACCATAACATATTGCTAAGACTCCTAGAATACTTCAGAATCAGTGGTGGCACTCTCAGTTGGATTAAGGGTCTCCTAACCACAAGAACATATCAAGTGAAATCAAAAACAAACATATCATCACTGTGGAAACCAGGCTGCGGAGTACCGCAAGGATCACCTCTATCACCGATCCTTTTCAACCTCATGATGACTCCACTAGTCAAGACCTTATCCACCCAAGGCCTTAACCCATTTATCTACACTGATGACGTCACATTATGCATCCCCTTCAAACATGATCTGGCAGAAATCACCAACGAAATCAAGCTAAGCTTAAATATCATGAACTCATGGGCAAATGCATTCCAACTAAAACTCAACACTGAAAAAACACACTGTCTCATCATCTCATCCCAATACAATACATACAAACTCACAAACATTAACACCCCAGGATACACCCTCCCTATCTCAGACAGTCTGAAAATTCTCAGAGTAATAATCAACCATAACCTATCACTAGAGACCCAAGCTAATTCCACCATAAAGAAAATGTTTTTCTCAATGTGGAAACTCAAACGCGTGAAACCATTCTTCCCGAGGGAAATATTTCGTAACATGGTACAGTCAATGGTACTAAGGCACGCAGATTACTGTAATGGAATCTATGCGGGATGCAAGGATCAAATCATAAAGAAACTCCAAACCGCCCAAAACACAGCAGCCAGGCTTGTATTTGGAAAAACACATTTTGACAGCGCCAAACCACTCCGAGAATAACTGCACTGGCTACCAATCAAAGAACGTATCACTTTCAAAATCTGCACAACTGTCCATAAAATTATCTACGGCGAGGCACCCGGATACATGACAGACCTTATCGACCTGCCAACCAGAAACACCACAAAATCTGCACGATCACACCTAAACCTCCACTACCCAAGCAGCAAAGGACTCAAATTCAAATCCACCTATGCATCCAGCTTTTCCTACCTAAGCGTACAACTATGGAACGCATTACCAAAAGCAGTAAAAACTACGCCCGACCACCTAAATTTTCGGAAAGCACTAAAGACAGACCTGTTCAGAAGAGCATACCCCACTGACCCAACATAAAAATACCTGGACACTTGCGACACAATGTAACCAAAGACTGTAATGTACATTACAGGACTCTTCTTCCCCCTTTCCCTCCCTAAGTTCCCCCCAATTGTACCTACCATATATGTACCTCATTCTACCACAATATCACTTTGTATTCATTCATACTATGTATTTGTTCAGACCGAAATCAGCCAACACCGTTAACGGTTAAATGTAAGCCACATTGAGCCTGCAAAAAGGTGGGAAAATGTGGGATAAAAATGTAACAAATAATAATAATAATTACAAGCCCATGATACAAAGGGACAATCCTAGGACTGACTCAGTCCATTTAGGCTGACCTGGGTGAAATGGCAACCTTATAATTTATAGAAAAAATCACTTGGCACCAATGGATGGTACAGTCTGGATGCAATGAACTGATGTAAGGAAGGGACCTGAGATTAGTTAAACAAGGCACTGTCAATTCTCAAAGTGCCAATAGGATAAAATTGCATTACTGGGTGGGACACTCTATACAGTGCTACTGAGCCAATGGTAAAAAGGATAGGTAATGAATGGAAACAGTACTATTGCTTATCATTTCTGTGGTGCTACTAGATGTATGCAGCACTATACTCAAAACAGGAAAGAGACAGTCTCTTCTATGAAACAGTCTCCAGTTCTCACACACCTGAAAGAGATCTCACATCTTTCATACATATTTCTCTTCACATACAGTACACGTAAACATGCACATATATAATAAGGGTGTGCCACTAGGCAAACAGAGTAATTTGCCTAGCATGCCAGAATTTGAGCCTAGAGACCCGGCTAGTTAAGGGCGAGCCCTGTGCCCCCAACAGCAGAAGAGAGAATTGAGTCGGCCAGGTAGGATAGTGGGAGTCCCACTGCTTTTCCTTGCACACTCAGTTCACATGGGCAGAGGGTCTGGCCTCACTGATGCGGAGCTTGTGCATGATGAGATCGGCATGGGGTAGCCCCGGCCCCGCCACCATGTGTGTTCAATGTGCTCGCAGTCCGTGCATTATGGAAGAAGAGGTTGACTGATTTTCCTCAGGCATCCAGTGTCCTTGCACTGGCTCTGCGTGTGTAGTTCTGACACTTACTCCTATAGCTGGGATTTCATTTGCCTGTCTCCAAGTTTAACTCGTGTATTGTATTTATCATTCTATTTCGTCCTTGTTATGTTGCTAACACAATTGCAGATGTACCTGTTGTAGGCCACTATGGGTGAATCTCTATATTCATAAACATGATCGATCAATCAATCAAAATATATTCACACACAGGACAAATGTCACCCCTTGAACCTGTGCCCCTCCGGATGTGACACAGTCAGAACAACCCGAGTGCTCCAGACTTACCACTGGTGCTCATGGTGGCACTGCCCGTCTCTCCTCCTCATTCACAGCCTGCTGCTCCTTTAAATCCGCTGGCGTGGCTGCCTCTCTCTTGCTTTACAAACGATAGCTCCTTGCCATTGCCATCCACTTTCCTCTAGGCAGGGCGCAAGGTGCTTCCCTGCATCCGGAAGATAAAGCGAGAGAGTCCGAGAAAAAGCAGAGTGAGCTCAGCGCTCTTCTGCGAGCTATTCTCAGAAGGAAGAAGATGCAGATCGCAAAACAGCAGAAGAAGCAGGCACGGGCAGCGTAGCGTGCATCTCACCTAGCTGCCAGCTGCTGCCAGTGTGTAACACATTCACATGCAGAGACCCAGGCAACCTTAGAGCTTCAGGGCAGGGGGGCAGCTGCTGACCAGAGCCCGCTTCTGGCAAGCTCAACACCGAGACCCGTTTGGCCGTCTGGCTCCTGCAGAACAGGGTGGGGGGAATTGTCTGAAGGAAGGCTCAGCTCTGAACATCAGGATGAAGCAGCAACAGCGGGGCAGGGTCTGATTGTTTTCTCAGGGCTCTTCATGGATAAAGTGCAATCAGCTGCCCCCTGCTGGACACAATTCCATTTTCTGCGGCGGTAGATAGCCACGGACCAGTAACTAGGGGGATGAGACACAGGGTTTCCAACTCTCAGCAAGAAAGAAAAAGAACAAAAGCTACAGTGGCAAAAAAAGAAGCTCATTTCGTGTCAATAAGAATGGCAGCCAAGCGGTTCTGTGTCTCTGGTACCATGGGCTCAGGTTCTTTGAGAGCGGAGTAGGCGGGAGGCAGGGACCATGTCTGCTTGCAGAAAGAGGTGACTCTCAGAAAAGCCAGCCCAGCTGTGTACAAAGTGGCAGCTGCAAAATCTGCGTCAGTCATGAGTTTGTCAATGTGAAATCTGAAAGGCTTAGTGAAATATCATTTTCAGGTGTTGGAAATCCAGCTGAGAAATACAGAAGAAAAAGTACAGCCCCAGAGACGATCCTTTAAACTTCCCTCTCTGTCTCTTGCCTCTGAGCTAGAGATTCAGGAGGCAGCTGTAACCCTAGAAGAACTTCTTCATTCTGGCCCTTCTCTCCCAGGTCTTGTAGCCCAGTTCTAGACTCCACCCATTCAGCAGGAGGTTCTCTCAGAGCCCAGCCATTCTCTGCATCTCCAAAAGCTTCAATAGCCATCTTTATCCATTCACACTGTGTGTGACAGGTTTATACAAAGGCCCATCTTTAGGCTGGAGCAGGACCTGACATGATAAGAAAACACAGGCCTGTCACATGCCCTGATCATGCACACAGTGTTCTCCCCAGGGAAGGACTTGGAGGGTCAAGTGCCTGACCTGGATCCATTCTCTTGGTGGTGGTCCATGCTAGAGCACCGTCTTCATGCCATGGAGCCCCTCCAGTGTGGAGGCTTCCGTGTCATACAGTTCACAGCCTGGTGTATGCTTACATAACATCCATGTGATGTGTCTATATACTCATATCGGCACGTGACATGCTTACAAACATACCCCACTGGCATGTAATGTGTTTATACGCTCGCATCATCAGCATGTGACAGTTTGACTGGAGGCAGAAAGCTTACAAATTTGGGGAAATAAAAAATAAGGGCCCTGCTCCCGGCTGCTCTCTGCTTTTAACAAGATGCAAAGGGCACAGAGAAAAGAGAGCTGGAACTCTTAGCTCACAGTGCTTGACTCCAGATCAAAGACTGCATTAAAACTCATTGTAATTACAGACCATCTCTCATCAGCTTGTGGAGCCAGAGAGTGGCGGTACAGAAAGGAGAGTAAGGTGTTCTCTTATTAAGAGAGAAGGACAGAAGGACAGCTTTCCCTCTACACATTAGGGGGGGGGCTGTGATGAATCCCCCCCCCCCCAATTCCACTTCTGCTTCAACTCACTGCATTTAATCAGCAAAATTCTCAGCTCTACATAGACAGAAGGCCAGAACATTGTCAGGTAGCAGAGTTTTACCTAGAAAGTCACCAAGGAGAAACTATTTTGCTTTCATATTGTCTGATTGGAGAGTGCTTGTTAGTGTAGCCCAGAGGACAAGCAGCTGAAAGAAAACCCAGTAACAGCAGGTATCAGGTCCTCCATGTTCACATGCAAAGGGCAGTCTAACAAAAAACGCCTCATTTCTTTAACAGTGTCCATAGCTTAACTACATCACCTTACAATGGATCATTCTTTCTTCCGGCCCTTGGCCATACTTTTCTGTGTTTTTGGTTCATTACCATCTTAGTCACACAACACTTCAGTGTCTGCTGTTGGGCACTGCAGGTAATCCAATTCCACTGACACTCCTTTCGACCTTGGGCAAGTCATTCCTCCCCCCCCCCCCCCCACTGCCTCAGATACAAACTTGTAAGCCCTCCAGCGACAACAAAAGACCCACTGTTTGTATCTGAATGTAACTCACCCTGAGCTACTAGTGAAAAGGCATGAGCTAGATTCAAATAACAATTTAAAAAAAAAAAAAGGCAAATCAGTAAGTAAGCTTCCTGTGGTGAACTGCATGTGCACAAGGAGTATTGCACAGGGGCAGTTAGCAGCAGTCAATCCTGTCATCAGGAACAGTAGGGAGACTGCTGCATTCCGCTTCACTGCAGATTATTGCTTTAACCTGTCATTTGTTTCTAACCTGTCCTGTCCATCATCTCTATACAGACTCCAGAGCCCCAACTCCACTTCCCATGTCTATAGAAGAGACTGGAGTTGACAGTGGAGGAGAAGGGTACAGATAAGAGTGACTTACCTAATGAACAGAGTTTATGGGGAGGGATGTAGAAACAGATAAGAAAAGAGAGATACTGAGGACCTGTAGAATGAATGCACTTGTAAAATAGTAAGACACATTTGAACTGAATATGGAAGTGGATAGGAAGCCACTGAAGTCAGTGACTTCAGAAAAGTAGGTATGTGAGTGCAGGGACACTGACAAAAGATAAGTTGTATTCTTTCCTTCGCCTAACATCCCCAACTCTTAGCTGTTACTGACATCATCACTTACAATGTATCTTGGGAGAAACAAATATGGCTGCCTTCAGTGTCCCTGTCCCATTTCTTTTAATGATGGCGACTAGATCAGGCCAACTGTCAGGCCACCTTGTACCCTAGGCAGTCCAGTGAGGTGGTCCCACTCCAAGCTCCCAGCTTCAGGGGAGGAGGAATCTTCTTGGATGAGACATCCTCCTCCAATGATCCAGCTGTAATTGAGCAGTTGCATAAGAGCTCAAAAAAAGCTCCTGTTGCATTCTTTGCTAACGCCCTGCTCCCTAATGAAGATCATAAGTGGCCCCAGCCTGGTGGCCCAAGCACTAGCTCAACTTGCATGCCTTTCAATTAGCCTGGGCTAGGTTGCTTCATGTCAAAAAGGACAGGCTGAACTGGTGTTGACTTGATGTTGTGTTTATGGAGTTGTAGGCTGCCAACTTGTTGAAAGGCAGCATTTAAATATGTAGCACTGGTGCCCATGTTCCTCCTACCCTGAATATATTCTGCATCTTTGCTTTTGTAAGAAGGCATATATCTTTAAACCTTGCTGTTAGCCCTGGAAATTGCTGCTGTGTCCTTCTGTGGTGACACCTCTAAAGGCTGTAAGGCTCTGTTACTGGATGTCTGAAGAAATGTAAGGCCTCCTTCTAGCTAAAAGTGGTGAGGGTATCTCTAGAGGTGGCACAGAAAAGAACAGAACACCGGCATTTAGGAAAACAGCAAAGATTGACCAGTGCAAGGAAAATGAAGGGTCTAGGTAGACTGGGGAGGCAGAACCTCAAGGACATGTGGACATCAAAGGCTTCCTTAAATAAAACACTCTTATTGGTAGTCTCCAAAATGAAGTATATACAATATCAAAACAGAGAGAACATTTTTTTAATTAAAAAATGGTCAATTCAATCGATGAAGTAACTCTATTGATACCCTTGTCTTCACTCCTCCTGGGACCATAGAAGCCAACTTTTCAGAACGATTGGGGGTGCTAAACCCAATAGAAATGACCTCTCCCTGGACACAGTCAAGTAGTTTGCTCAATATTGGGAGTGGTCAAGCACTCACAGAGCTGGCTTCTATGCCTGGGACCTTCAAGCATATCTGCACTATTCTTGCACAAAAATAGAAAACTACATCTTCAGACCCTTAGGTAGCCACAGTGTGTCTTGTTCTCTAGACGGTCGTGCAAAAGCCAAAACTCCTTTAGCAAAATGTATTCTAGTTGGAGACACCAAAATGAGGGAAATTGCCTCCCTTTCCCAAGACAACATTTAGAAAGTGTCAGTCTGCAGAACCAGCCTTGGGATATACCAGGGTGACCAGTCCTTTGCACCTCAGCTTTGGGTCTCTCAGTTGTGGAGAAGGGCTGCACCTCCTCAATCCCTTTCAACTTACTGAGGAAAAATAGAAATATGGCTCCTAGGGCAGATGGTCCACTGGCACTCTTGTGCTGAATCCCTGGTACCTTTTAAGCCTGAGGTTTTTCCTTAGCTGCTCCTTTGTTACAGACCTGTTTGGGTCTCTTCCGCCACCTCATCTCCTTCCTTTCAAACCTTTTCTCTCTGGACCCAAGGTGGCTTAGTGATAGCAACACTCCCTGGGTGGGATATCATAACCAGCAATGAGGAAGGCTACATCCCTGGCCTCTCTTCTTATCTTGGACTACTAGGGAAAACACAAGAAAGCCCTCAATTCTTTGAAGGGCAAGGTTATAAAAGAAGCAGGGCCTCCCAAATGTTCCTATACCTCAGTATAGAAGGTTGATGGAAGAAGGTCTATTCAGAAGTCTGATCCAATAGGATTTGACCGTGGACTTTTGGGGGGGAAGTATAAAATCCTACAGTAGGGAGAAGCCTTATCTTCCTTCCCAGAGGGGGTCCAGCTAAGAAGAGTGTAGGGAGCATTAGCTGTGGAAATTCCACCCAGGGGACTCACTAGAGTGGGCATAAAATATGCAAAGAATCTTAATCATCACTTTCTGCTCTTGATTGGAAAGGCAATTGACAATTACAAGAAACAGCATTGAAAGCCAGATAGCAATCAGGAAGGCTGGGCAGGTGAGCTAACTGTACATGAGGGGCACAAGGACTGGGAAGAGAAAGGTTATCTCAGAATTGCTTCAGGGCCCCGATCTGCAGAGTGTTTACAGAGAGCAGGTCTTAAGCAACATTCAATGAATTAACATTCTTCTCTGGATGTATCCTGATGTCACCAAATCTACTCAAGATAGGAGGAAAGCTTTTCTTGCAAGAGACAAGAGACTAAAGACATAGGAGCATCTTTTCAGTTATCTTACCCATGCAAGTGTTTAATTAAATATGGTGGGATTCGATTTGGTGGATTTTTTTTCCCTAGAACGGTCCTTTTTAGATGGGAAGCGAGCTCCTGGCCAGAAGATCCAGGTTCACATTGACAATGAAGAAGGTGCAGGGTTTCTTAGTCCCTGTTAAACCTTTACCTTTTTCTTTCTTTCTTTCTTTCTTTTCCTTAATGGGCTCTCTTTAAGTTTTCCATCCACTCTCCTAACTACTGTGGTCTAAGAAGGTTTAGTTTCTTTTTTCCTATTATTATGTTTTGATAACTCTCTTTATACAATTGTCTTTAAATTATTGCTGATTATTTCTTTGTTTTATTTTCCTTACAGAGTCTTTAATTGTCAGATGTTATAATGAGTATGCCATTTATCATAACAAGTAGATACTTGTTTATTGTAATTTGTTGAAAGTCATAAATAAAAGTTTAAAAAAAAATCATTCCTCTTTCTACAGTCAGAAATAACAAGCTGGCATTAGATGCCCTGGCAGCATTAAAGCAAGGCAAGGAGTTCTTCCACCTGAGAGTTATGTCATGGCTGCCACCCAGTGGCCACACCTAAGCATATCAGAGCTTTGCAGAATATATGCCAGGTTTATATTAAATTCTTCCCAGCTAAAGTGAGTTACATTCCTGCCGATATGAGATGCTGAATTAAATCTTCAAAGGCAGGTTAGAGTTACCTGAGCTCCAGGGATGAGGACAAATGGGATTACTGCTGAGGGCATGGATGGTGACATGCACTGAATTTGTGAATGTAACATGGAATCCCTAAAAAATGATCATGTTAAGAACTCACGCCTGTATTCCCAGACATGCCACACACACAAAATCCCAGGCATCTCATCAGCGTCTGATACACATACAACCAGGTCTGTTCATGGAGTACCTTGCAAATCTCCTACTGAAGGTTCAGTACAGATGCTGAGGTGTAGAGCAAGGGAATGTGAATTTTGGAAAGTGTTTTCTGTGCAAGAGTCTTGCAGGAAATCATAAGAAGTCTGGGGTACCCAGTCCTGAAGAAAGGAAGCAGAGGAGGGGTCTGCCAAAGACCCCAGAAGAGGAACTCAGAAGAGATCTGATCTATATCTAAAAGTGAGAGAATAAGGAGTTGGGACTTTGTTTAAATCTTTCTGTGTTAAAATTTGTCCTTTTGCTATGATTTCACCTTATAAATGTGTTTTTTTTTTTTACTTAATATAATCCCTTGGATTGGACTGAGATTCTTTTGGAGTTCAAGTGTGTTTGGAAATCCCTTGTAAGTTAGCCAGTGAGAACCTCTTTTGTTCCTCGAGGGCCACAACCCAGTCGGGTTTTCAAGATTTCCACAATATGCATATTCATTGTGGAAATCTTGAAAACCCAGCAGGCCCTTGAGGACATGGTTGACCACCCTGTCCGTAGATTAAACTCCAAAAAGATGTAGCTAATTTAAAAGTGTTAAAACTGAAGTTTTTGTATCATTTTAAGTGATGTTAAAAATTGCACATAGGCAAAATCCAGAGTTCTGCATTTCTATTTTTTTTTTGTTTTTGTTTTCTCAGACAAGAATTCACATCTATGGCACAGATCTGTGTTTACCTAGCGAATTTGTGTCTTTGTGTGCTTTATTTCTGTTGCTTTGACCTTGCTGTATCTTGGGCTCCCCACTGTACCTCAACCCATTGCAGAGAACAGATTTAAAAATGAATTTTTGAAGAAGTTTAATAATTCTCTGGTGAGAAGGGCTGAGCTAACCTTGACTGATAGCGAGGTTCACTAGTTCTGACATCATGGGTCTGTTTGGATGGCGGTGGTAAGCACTGGTTTATCCATGTGATAGTGTAGGAGTAGATTACATTTATGTATTGTGTGCTGTGGCAGTTGTTCAGGACCATCTGCTGTTAAGTTTCAAGACGTGACCTGGTTGTCTGCTGAAAACTGTGCATCCCCTATCTCGAGACAATAACTTTTGGCCACACGTGATTCTTGTTAGGGCAGTCAGATATTCCAAAGAGATGTTGGAGCTGGCTCTGTGGGGGCTTGAGCACCCCCAATATTCAGAGAATTCCTTGTACGTGCCCAGGGAGGGGTTATTGCCATTGGGCTTAGTACCCCCCAATAAAGTTGGCTCCTATGGATGTTGTAATCTTTGTTTTGTAGATGAGACTTGCTACAGGTAGGAGGTAATTCTGTAAGTGGGTGTCCCCCTTTTAGGCACCCCAATATTGTGTGGAGATTACTATAGCAGAATTGGGGTGCCTGCCCCCCTATATTTGCACACCTGCAGTTACCCTAGTCGTAGACCTAGTGCAGTGGTTCCCAGGCCTCGTCCTGGAGACACCCCAGCCAGTCAGGTTTTCAGGATATTCACAATGAATATGCATGAGATAAATTTGCATGCAGTGGTTGCAAACCTGGTCCTGGAGGCACCCCAGCCAGTCAGGTTTTCAGGATATTCACAGTGAATATTTATGAGAGAAAGTTTCATGCAGTGGTTCCCAAACCTGGTCCTGAAGGAACCCCCAGCCAGTCAGGTTTTCAGGATATTCACAATGAATATGCATGAGAGAGATTTGCATCCAGTGGTTCCCAAAGCTGGTCCTGGAGGAACCCCAGCCATTCAGGATATTCACGGTGAATAGTCATGAGAGAAATTTGCATGCAGTGGTTGCCAAACCTGGTCCTGGAGGCACCCCAGCCAGTTAGGTTTTCAGGATATCCACGGTGGATGTTCATGAGAGAGATCTCTCTCATGAGTATTCGTTGTGGATATCCTAAGGACCTGGCTGGGGTGCCTCTGGGACCAGGTTTGGGAACTACTGACCTAGAGTAACGGCAGCAAGAGCGCCTGTAACTTACTGTATTCTGTGAGCTGCAGGCACAAGAGGCAGCACCATGGCATGAACATCCCCTCAGGTGTTTACATGCCATGTCGCTACACACATACATGTACACTTACCTGGCAAAAGTGTGGTATTTTGTAGGTTTCTGTGCAAGTGACATGGAAATGCAGGCACCCCTGACTTTTTCAAGGTCCCAGCCTCGACTTATTGGTATACCTTCCCCGAATTCATTAGATGCACATATGCTAAACTCGAGCAGTATTTGGTACTTCATGTCCTTGTTTCTGATTTCAGCCCCAGAAGATACAGATGCATTAATGAGTTTTGGCTGTATAGGGGGTGGGGGGGGGGGGAACAGGAGGAGAGGATGCTCTTGCTGTGACACTAAAGATGTTGAGGGGCCTAGTTCAAGCAAAAACGTGTAAAGACCACAGCATTTGTACTGGGTCCAACTTAAATCACTTCAGTATAACACTTTTGCTTAATAGACGACTACATCAAATTAAGGGGGACAAGTTGTCAGCGAGATGTTTTTAATACATTTAATATTGCCTAACCTTATTCACCCTTATTTCATTATATTGACCCAATGAGAAGGTGAAGTGAGGGCGAGTGGAAAAGCTGTAATACAGAGTGTAGCTCAATCATCTAATTAAGCCAGTTCTCTGGTCTCCTGTGTATGCAGGACCATGGCTCAGATTATCCACAAACATTTTTAGAGGTTTGTGTTGACTTGACCATTCTGTGGTCTTCCTGTTGGCTGTTAGAATTTGATGTGGGTATTAGTGACTTAAACATCCTATGAGAGGCTAAAACTGTAAAGTTTTGGTGGGCTATAACAAAAAAAACTTTCTAATAATCTGAACATGTATACCCTGGAGGAAAGGAGAAACAGGGGTGATATGATACAGACGTTCAAATATTTGAAAGGTATTAATCCTCAAATGAACCTTTCCCGGAGATAGGAAGGCGATAGAACTAGAGGACATGAAATGAGATTGAAGGGGGGCAGACTCAAGAAAAATGTCAGGAAGTATTTTTTCACGGAGAGAGTGGTGGATGCTTGGAATGCCCTCCCGCGGGAGGTGGTAGAGATGAAAACCGTAACGGAATTCAAACATGCGTGTGATAAACATAAAGGAATCCTGTTCAGAAGGAATGGATCCTCAGAAGCTTAGCGGAGATTGGGTGGCAGAGCTGGTGGTGGGAGGCAGGGCTAGTGCTGGGCAGACTTCTACGGTCTGTGCCCTGAAAATGGCAGATACAAATCAAGGTAAGATATGCACAAAAAGAAGCACATATGCAGTGGTGTGCTAGTAAATGTTTAACAACAGGCTCTCTCCCCGGTCCCCCTCTGCGCCCCCCCCAAATTGCAGAGATGGCTATAGCCGGGGAGAGAGCCTGGGGGGGGGGGGGCGAGGGCAATGCATTACTCCAGGGAAAACAAATTAAGTGATCTCAGGTTCCAATCTAATTCATGTTTAATATGCGATAAAATGCCATAAATAATTAAATAAATATAAACTTTTAATGTTGAGCACCTGATTCTCAAAGTGAACATATTCCAAACATTATAATGAAAATAAAATGATTTTTTCTACTTTTGTTGTCTGGTGACTTTGTTTTTCTGATCATGCTGGCCCAGTATCCGATTCTGCTACTATCTGTCCTCTTAAATCCATTTCCAGTGCTTCCTTTCCATTTATTTATTTCCTTTCCTCCTTTCTTCTTCATTTCTGGTCCTCCGCAGACTTGACTTGTGGATCCAGCTTCTTACTATTTTCTTCATCCGTGTGCAGTTTTCTTCCCTCCCCTCCATCCATGTCCAGCATTTCTTCTCTCCCCTGCCCTCCCCTCCATCCACCCATGTCCAGCGATCCTCCTCTCCCTCCACCCATGCCCAGTGACCCTCCTCTCCCTGCCCTCCCCTCCATCCACCCATGTCCAGAGACCCTCCTCTCCCCTGCCCTCCCCTCCATCCACCCACCCATGTCCAGCAACCCTCCTCTCTCCCCTGCTCCCCCTCCAGCCACCCATGCCCAGTGGCTCTCCTCACTTCCCTGCCCCCCTGCCAGTCACCCATGCCTAGCAACTCCCTTCTCTCCCCTGCCCCCTCCAACCACCCATGCCCAGCGACCCTCCTCTCCCCTGCCCTCCCCTCCATCCACCCATGTCCAGAGACCCTCCTCTCCCCTGCCTTCCCCTCCATCCACCCACCCATGTCTAGCGACTCCCTTCTCTCCCCTGCCCCCCTCCTCCAGCCACCCATGCCCAGCGACTCCCTTCTCTCCCCTGCCCCCCTCCTCCAGCCACCCATGTCCAGTGACTCCCTTCTCTCCCCTGCCCCCCTCCTCCAGCCACCCATGTCCAGAGACTCCCTTCTCTCCCCTGCCCCCCTCCTCCAGCCACCCATTCCCAGTGACTCCCTTCTCTCCCCTGCCCCCTTCCTCCAGCCACTCATGCCCAGCGCCTCCCTTCTCTCCCCTGCCCCCTCCTCCAGCCACCCATGTCCAGCAACTCCCTTCTCTCTCCTGCCCCCCTCCTCCAGCCACCCATGTCCAGCGACTCCCTTCTCTCCCCTGCCCCCCTCCTCCAGCCACCCATGCCCAGCGACTCCCTTCTCTCCCCTGCCCCCCTCCTCCAGCCACCCATGCCCAGCGACTCCCTTCTTTCCCCTGTCCCCCTCCTCCAGCCACCCATGTCCAGTGACTCCCTTCTCTCCCCTGCCTCCCCTCCAGCCACCGAGGTTGTCCAACGGATGCTTTGGGGCAGGCAGGAAAGATCTCCAGTCTTTCCTTTCCGCTGCCGGCACTGACTCTCCCCCGCTGCCAGATCGCTCATCAAAATGGCCGCCGAGACTTACAAGGGCGGCCTCTAAGACTTCAGCAGAAGTCTTGGCGGCCATTTTTAAAGAGCGATCCGGCAGCGGGGGAGGGTCAGCGCCAGCAGCGGGCAAGCAAGACTGCCTGCCCTGAAGAATTCGCTGGACAAGGGAGGGAGCGAGCGAGCGGACCCTGTAGGAGGGAGGGAGGAGGGAGAGCCAGCTCGCCCTCAGGAACAACCGGCTCGCAAGTCGGTAAAAAATTTAACAGCCGGCTCTTGCGAGCCGGCTCCAGCACACCACTGCACATGAGTTGATCTTGTTGGGCAGACTGGATGGACCGTGCAGGTCTTTTTCTGCCGTCATCTACTATGTTACTATCCAGCTCATTTTCGAAAGTGATCGCTGGCCATCTTCCAACACAAATCGGGAGATGGCCGGCGATCTCCTGAACCTGGCCAAATCAGTATTATCGAAAGCCGATTTTGGCCGGGTTCAACTGCTTTCTGTTGCGGAGCCGGCGAAACATCAAGGGGGCTTGTCTGTAGGGTAGTGAAGGCAGGACAGGCGCGGGATGGGGGCGTGCTCACAAGATGGCTGGCTTCACCTGATAATGGGAAAAAAAAGCCAGGCTTGACGAGCATTTTGCTGGCTTTACATGGTCCCTTTTTTGTCACGACCAAGCTTCAAAAAAGTGCGTCAACTGACCAGATGACCACCAGAGGTGACCACACTTGTGGTGGTAAATGTTGAGCCCTCCAAAACCCACTATACCCACATCTAGGTGCCCCCCTTCACCCCTTAGGGCTATGGTAATGGTGTAGAGCTGTGGGGAGTGGATTTTGGGGGACAACCAAGGGAAGGGAGATATGCACCTGGGAGCTATTTTTTTTTTTTAATTATTTTTAGAAGTGTCCCCTAGGGTGCCCGGTTGGTGTCCTGGCATATCAGGGGGCCAGTGCATTACAAATGCTGGCTCCTCCCACGACCAAATGCCTTGCATTTTGCCGGGTTTGAGATCGCCGGCATTTTTTTCCATTATAGCCGAAAACCAATGCCAGCCATCTCAAACCCGGCGAACTCTGACATTTGGCTGGGCCCAACCGTATTAGCGAAGAAAAAGATGGCCGGCCATCTTTTTCAAAAATACGGTTGGCTCTGCCCGCTTGTGGCGCCGGAGATGGCCGCCCATAGAGATGGCCAGCGCCTTTCGATTATGCCCCTCCATGTTACGATCCTGCTTATTTTCGAAGGAGATGGCCGGCCATCTTCTGACACAAATCAGGAGATGGCCGGCCATCTCCTAAACCCGGCCAAATTGGTATAATCGAAATCTGATTTTGGCCGGCTTCATCTGCTTTCTATCGCAGGGCCAACCAAAGTTAAAGGGAACGTGTTGGCAGAGTATGGAAGGCAGGATGGGGGCATGGTTACGAGATGGCCGGCTTTGGCCGATAATGGAAAAAAGAAGGCCGGCTCTGACGAGCACTTGGCCAGCTTTACTTGGTCCATTTATTTTTAGGACCAAGCCTCAAAAAGGTGCCCCAACTGATCAGATGACCATCGGAGGGAATCGGGGATCACCTCCCCTTACTCCCCCAGTGGTCACCAACCCACCCAAAAAAAAAAAAAATTAAACATATTTGTGCCAGCCTCTATGCCAGCCTCAAATGTGATACCCAGCTCCATCACTGCACTATGCAGGTCCCTGGAGCTGCTTTTAGTGGGTACTGCAATGCACTTCAGGCAGACGGACCCAGGCCCATCCCCCTTCCCCACCTGTTACACTTGTGGTGGTAAATGGGAGCCCTCCAAAACCCACCACAAACCCATATCTAGGTGCCCCCCTTCACCCGTAAGGGCTATGGTAGTGGTGCACAGTTGTGGGAAGTGGGTTTTGGGGGGTTTTGAGGGGCTCAGCACACCAGGTAAGGGTACTATGCACCTGGAGCTTTTTCTGAAGTCCACTGCAGTGCCCCCTAGCACTGCAGTGCTCCCTAGGGTGCCCGGTTGGTGTCCTCGCATGTCAGGGGGACCAGTGCACTACAAATGCTGGCTCCTCCCATGACCAAATGCATTGGATTTGGCCAGGTTTGAGATGGCCGCTATTAGTTTCCATTATCGCTGGAAACCAATGGCAGCCATCTCTAATGCCAGCATAAATGTTGAAATTTGGCTGGCCCCGACCGTATTATCGAAATGAAAGATGGCCAGCCATCTTGTTTTGATAATGCGGTCGGGTATGCCGCTTTATGGGGCCGGCCATATGGATGGCCGGCCCCATTCAATTATGCCCCTCCAAGTTACTATGTTTTCCACTTTTCTTCTCTATCTTAAAATTGGAGTTTCTTTTAACCAAAATTGTAATTTATACGTTGCTTTGTTGTGCCTTCAGGAAAGGTAGTTTATCAAAGTTGAATAAACTATACACCTTGGGACATCTACCCCCATCCACCCAAACCCTGTATTCACTGTCACTCTGATTTTGTAGAGCAGGACTCCCAATGTCCCTTCTTTGCAATTGCAGGAGGAACATTTTGCATCCCTGCTTCAGAGAAGGGGACAATCAAACCTGAATAGTAAGCGCTCTATTCTGAAAAAATGGCATCAATTACATTTGAGCTTGAGCTTTTGGAGGGAAATATAAAAACCTAAGTAGAAGGGAGGAGCCAGATCTTCCTCCCTCAAGTAAAAAAGGTCTGATCGTAGGGAAATTGAATTCTGAACCACAGACAGAGAGATCACAAAGTGAAGCTGACAACAGAGTCCCAAATGTGAGAAGAGACTTGCTTGAGACCGTTGATCCCAAGTGCTTCCAACCTTAAGTGTCAGAGTATAATACACTAGGGTTGTAACCTGTTCAAGGTCAAAACTTACAGCACTCTTAACACAGAGAAACTCCAAAGAGAGAGAGAGAGAGAGAGAGAGAGAGAGAGAGAGAGAGAGAGAGAGAGAGAGAGAGAGAGCACACAGATAAAAACACAGACCATTCACTAGGGGCCCTTTTACTAAGCCACGTAAGCGTCTACGCGCATCCAACGCACGGCAAAAATGGAGTTACCACCTGGCTATTGCGTGGCTCTTGCGGTAATTTCATTTCTAGCGTGTGTCTGATATGCGCGTCTGAAAAATAATTTTGATTTTCTGGTGCATATCTGCAACACACGCCAAGTGACATTTGACGTGCGTAGGTCATTACCGCCTGGTTACCGCGTGAGACTTTACCGCTACGTGAATGGGTGGCGGTAAGGTCTCAGACCCAAAATGGACGCACGCCAATTTTTATTTTGCCACACATCCATTTTTGGCAAAAATAACAAAAGGCATTTTTTCCAGGTGTGCTGAAAAATGGATCTGTGTGTGCCCAAAACACGCACCTATACTACCGCAGGCCATTTTTCAGCACACCTTAGTAAAAGGACCCCTAAGAAAGTAACAAGGTGGAGTGCCCGGGTACACAAAGTCAACATTAACATGGCACCTTGCACCCAATGAGCATATGCCCAGAGGATGATTTTGCAGGGTGTATGGTGGAGTTTGTGTAATTCTGTTCTATCATTAGTCTTATATTCTACTTCTACCCTTGAAAAAGGTCCCGAAGTGGTTTACAAAAATTAAACTAAAAAACATCAATAAAAGCAAATAAATAATAGAACTAGGAAGAAGAGCTTCAATTATCAGTAAAACAATACATCTTTAAACATTTTCTAAATATGAAATACAAGTCAAGAAATCTAATAGCCTTGGGAAGGGCATTCCAAATCAAAACCGGCCTTTAAGAAAAGGAACGCTCAAGCATTCTCTTTAAACGGACACCTTTAAAAGAAGAATACATATGCTTCATAATCCTTGAGTGTCTACCAGGAAGCTTACCCTTTAGAAAAAGATACCATGGTCATAAACTCTTCTGGAATGTTCTCTCGAAAAAGTTTGAAAACAAAACAAGAAGCTTTAAAATCTATTCTCCTATTCACCGGGAGCCAGTGTAATTCTTTCAGAAGTGGTGAAACATGATCAAACCTGGATTTCTTAAAGACCATAAGGCAGCCATGTTCTGAACTAATTGTAATCAGTCTTGCTTATGGCGACGGACTGGAACATGTCTATATTAGCTATGTGAAGCTTACAGTTGACTCAGGTACCTTAGTTTTATGAATATTTGTTTCACAATAATTTGCTTAGAATGAAGCTGCAGCCAAGTTGTTGCCACTTTAATCCCAAGTGTCTGTGTAATTATTTATCAAATTCAGATTTGATCCACCAGGCAAGGTCATGGTGTCATAAGTACACAAGTTTTGCCATACTGGGACAGACCAAAGGTCCATCAAGCCCAGCATCCTGTTTGCAACAGTGACCAATCCAGATCACAAGTACCTGGCAGAGACCCAGTTAGTAGCAACATTCCATGTAGAATCTCAGAGCAGCAACATTCCATGTAGAACCCCCAAAGAGTAGCAAGATTCTAGAATTCTAAAGAATAACAAGATTCCATGCAGAATTTCAAAGTGTAGCAACATTCCATTCAGAATCCCAAGTACATAAGTATGTAAGTGTTGCCATACTGGGACAGACCAAAGGCCCATCAAGCCCAGCATCCTATTTCCAACAGTGAGCAATCCAGGTCACAAGTACCTGGCAGAGACCCAGTTAGTAGCAACATTCCATATAGAATCTCAGAGCAGCAACATTCCATGTAGAACCCCCAAAGAGTAGCAAGATTCTAGAATTCTAAAGAATAACAAGATTCCATGCAGAATTTCAAAGTGTAGTAACATTCCATTCAGAATCCCAAGTACATAAGTATGTAAGTGTTGCCATACTGGGACAGACCAAAGGCCCATCAAGCCCAGCATCCTGTTTCCAACAGTGGCCAATCCAGGTCACAAATACCTGGCAAGATCTCAAAAAAGCTGAATACATTTTATGCTGCTTATCCCAGCAGTTGTCCCCATGGTTGTCTATGTGGGAAAATGTGGGGTAGAAATCTAACAAATAAATAAATAAATACCTATATCCTATATAATAAAACGCACCTCCAACATTCTGAAGCTGACTGCATGGCTGAGGCATTCCTGCTCTCTGTATCCATCTCCTGAATTGACATCATGTACTTCTGGGTTCGTCACAAGCAGAAGTGACCAACCGCACGAGGCTTCTCGGCTTCAGAATGTTGGAAGTGCATTCTATTAAATAGGATTGGTAAGTTCCTTGAAGCACAGCCAGAGCTCAGCGTCCTGCACAGTAATGCTCAGCTGCCTCTCCGTGGAGTATCCTTTTTCGCTGCCCACCTGCAACAAGCTCTACACGACGCTGATCAGCTGATTGACGCGGCACTGAGGCAGACTCTTCATGCCACCAGCGCCACTCTCCACGGGTCCAGTGCTCATTCTCTCGCCACGCCCATGCGAGACACCACAACAATGCACGCGCGCGGAGACAAGTACACCCTCGCAACTCGCTCTCCATGGCACTGATCAGCTGATTGATGTGGCACTGAGGCAGACTCTTCCCGCTGCCAGCGCCACTCTCCACGGGTCCAGCGCTCATTCTCACCACAACCACGCGAGACACCACAACAATGCACGCAAACGGAGCCAAGTAAACCCTCGCACCAAATTAGCTTCACATGGTTCCCTTTCCTCTTCCCCTTTCAGATATGCCCGCGTTTCGCCAAACACAGCACCGTGTAGGCCACATCAAAGAATGGACCGCAAATCAGACTTCAGCCTCAGTCTCCTCCCAGTTCAACAGTACTCCCCCAGGGGGCGAAATGCAGGTGGGAGGGGGTCCTGACACCAGAGGGGGTGAGGGAGAGGGGGTCCTGACACCAGAGGGGGGAGGGGGTCCAGAGACCTCAGAGGGGGGAGAGGGGGAGGGGTCCTGAGACCAGAGAGGGAGGGGGGAGGGGGTCATGACACCAGAGAGAGAGGGAGGGAGGGGGGCCTGACACCAGAGAGAGAAAGAGAGAGAGAGGGAGGGAGGGGGGGCCTGACACCAGAGAGAGAGAGAGGGAGGGAGGGAGGGAGGGCGGGGGGGGGGGGCCTGACACCAGAGAGAGAGGGAGGGCCCTGACACCAGAGAGAGAGAGAGAGAGAGAGGGAGGGAGGGGGGGCCTGACACTAGAGAGGGGGGGAGCGAGGGGGGGGAGGTATTTCTGTCACACACACACTCTCTCACACACTCTCTCTCACAGTCAGTGTCTTTCTCTCACTCTCACACACTGTGTCTCACACACTCTATGTCTCACACTGTATCACATTCACTCTCTATTTATTTATTTATTTATTTGTTACATTTGTATCCCACATTTTCCCACCTTTTTGCAGGCTCAATATGTGTCACACAGTTAGTCACACACTCTCTTGGTCTCATACACTCAGTCTCACAGAGAGTCTGTGTCTCACACACACTCTCTCGCACACACTCTATCTGTGTGAAACACACTCTCTCACTCACTGTCTCACATACGCACTTGCACACACTCTCATTCTCACACACACACTCTCTCTCTCACAGACACACTCGCACCCAGACTCTCTCTCTCTCTCTCTCACACACACACACACACACTCGCACATTCACTCTCTCACACACACAGTCACTCTCACATACACTCAAACATACACACTGCGAGAAAAACATTGCTAGCGCCCGTTTCATTTGTGTCAGAAACGGGCCTTTTTTAACTTATATATATACAGTATATATATATATATATATATATATATATATATATATATATATATATATAGGTATTTATTTATTTATTACATTTGTACCCCACATTTTCCCACCTATTTGCAGGCTCAATGTGGCTTACATAATACTGTAGAGGACTTCGCCAGTCGGTTGATAACATATACAAGGTTGTATTGTGGTCGAATGAGGTAGGTGTGTGTCAGGCACCGTGAAGGTTGAAGGGAATCTAACCACTGCCTGGTATGTATATCCCATACAATCTTAGACACCCTATCACTACCTATTGGAGCAGATGGGGATTAAGTTGTAGCAGAAACAAAGGACTCATAGTTTCCCTGCCTGCTGACCAACCTGAATCTTATCTCCCTGAGACTGTACATGCCTATCCTGACCCTTCCTCAGTTCAGGTTAACTTCATCCTCAGTCAGGATTTTCAATATTGCTGAGAGCTTGTGAGGGCTCCAAAATGTTAAGAAAGCCAGGATTCCGCAGGCGAGGAGGAATTTTGAGAGGGAAAAGAAGTTTCACTTTTACCTGTTTTGTTTGCGAATAGCTGGTGCTGAACCTTTTGTAGCACATTTTAAAATGATGCAAAACAATACCCTAAGTTCCACTGATGTTTGCATGTCACTTTAAAATGGCAGCATAAAGAGCTGATGCAAGGGTAATGGGCACCTGGGTAAACCTTCAGCCTTACTCCCCCTCCCCAATTATCTTTCAGGCTCCTAGCCTGCAGCCCCTCCCCCCCATGGTTTTGATAATTAAGCTTAACAGACATATCATAAAAACAAAATGGTATAAAAGCGCAGCTTAAAGGAGCTCCTGATGGTTCACTGAGATTCTGTATTGTCAGTTGCTCGTTACCTGGTTTTGCTTAATACTTGGGTCGACCCTGACAGCTCATCCTTAGGAGATTCTTATCTGATCGTTTCTTCCAGATACTTCCTCCTGTTCCTGGGACACTGTCTCCCTTCCAGACTCACCACATCGGTTCCAGTACCTGAACCCTTGGATCCTTATTGCCTGATTTATCGTCTGAGTGATTTCAAGGTACTTTGAAGAAATTTGCAAAATCCTGAATTTGTCTGAGCTGCTCACCAATGCTGTTATTGATCCTGCATAAATAATTGAGTTTGGGCACTTGAAGGGGGTCCAGTAAGGGGAGGGAAATGATGCGCTCACACACACTGTCTAGCACCAAGATTGCAGAACAGGGGGGAGGGAGCAGGGCTGGCAGAGGCAAGAGGAGCTGTCGGAGGCTTTCACCCACTGACTTCTTCTGGTAGTCTCTGCCAGCATGGGAAGCCAAGAATCCCTAGAAGGAAGGCAGCAGCTGCAGGTCTTCTCCTCACCGGACAGCAGTCAGAGGGTGCTGGTGGGGAATGCTGTGCAGTACAGCACATTCTGCCTGAGAAGCCACAGAGACAGGCAGAAAAGAAGGAGAAGGAGAGACAACCTGGGAAGGAATAGCAACAGCAGGATTCCAGAGAGCGGTAGGTCAGGGTTGTAGCGGCTCTGCATTACACTGTGCATGTCAACGCATCCTGCTCTGTTGACCTTGGACTGTGTGTGGACATTTACTGTACTGTATGTAGTGTATAAACACTGTTTCATGTAACTTCTGGGTGACTGTGGCTCTTGCATCAAATACAAATACACAGTTTTTTGTCTCTGTACATGTGTGAGTGCGGACTCTGGGTATACATTATATACTCTGTCTGCATCTTCTGCCTTATATTTGTGCTGTACTGTGCTGTGTATGAAGCATATTGAGTTTCTGTATTTTACTGGCTGTCTTATGGTAAAATATTGCCCATATCTGGACCATGTGTGTAAACCGCATTGCCCTGGGGAGGGGCGGCTGTGGCACTTTTAATGTCCAGAGTTTTATTTTGGATCTCTTTCTTGGAATGTCAGGTGAGATGGAAATGGAAATGCTGGGTATCTCCTTCTCTCTTTGGGGTGGCAGCAGAGACTGATCCTTAAAGGGTCTGGGGGGGTGAGGGGTGCCTCCCCCTCACACAGACCTATTCTCGGAGCTCATGTATTCACTTTGTGAACTGATTGATTTTGATTTAAGAAGCTTCTGAATGCTGAGGCAGCTCCAAGTTCATTTCCTGGGACTCTTCGAAATCTATCAAAGCAGAGTGAGGCTGGAGACAGGCAGAGAGAGAGAGAGAGAGAGAGAGAGAGAGAAGAGCCTGAGCTTTTAATATTGGTAAACACTGTTTGAAAATGTCTCTTCTGCACTATTAAGCAGCCCAGCCAGCTTACAGGAGCACACTGAGGTGATTTTAGAGTTCCGTGCCATTTACATGTGTACAAAAGATATTGCCACATGGAAATCAACATGCCCTTCTAAGCAGCGAGTTTAAAAGACATGCAATGTATATGTGTATGTCATGTGGCATGCAGAAGTTTCAAGGAGGTGTGTTCTGGACATGCATCTGGTGCTCCTGCATTTGGCAGCACAGATATGTCCAGGAAAATTGTCCTTCGGTTTTGCACCTGCTTCATGTCAAACATTACTGCTGACTAACTTCTTCTTGGGGCTTTGAAGAACAGCTTGCTGACCCATCAGATGGTCCAAGTCACCTCAGAATGCACAAGCTCCAGAATCAATTCTCCACGGATGTGCAGGTTTCTAACTCACTTGCCAGCATGAGGAGCTAATTTGCCGCTTATATGTTGCAAATCTACTGTTCTCTACGTGTGCAAACTCTGGCAGTGCCGCTGTTTTTGTTCTACAATGACTGTTCACACATTTATGAGCAGCTATATCTGCTTCTCAGTGCCATCCTACAGGACTAGGGGCTCTCATAGGTGCCAAACACAATGCAAATTACCCTTCCCTGGACAAAGATGAAGGAGCTTGCTCACTATTGCAGCCATGGAGCTGGATCCTATGATTGATATTCAAAAGCATTTATCAACTAGCAGCACCTGCTAGCTCGATAAATGCCATAGAAAAACATATTTAGCAGCACTATCTGGATGGTACCATCGAATATTTTTATAGACCTCTGTAGCATTATTTGAATGGTGCTGAGCTGGTCTGGGACAGAGACCAAATTTATTTGTTTGATTATCTACAAAGCTTAAAACCCTCGTGAAAAAAGTAACACACAGTCTTCTGGTGCACTTACTTCTCAGGCACAATTGTAGAAAGAGGTGTTCTCTGTGTGAAACATACTTTTCAGCAGAAATATTGCACTTCCATGTTGCCCATCAGCAGCTCCGCAATTTGATCCAGTCGGGGTTCACCTTCTCACTTTCACAGTCAAACTGGGCCTTTACCCTGGCTGCTCTGTAAGGCACCAGGTGACTCCAGGTCATAAAAGCCAGGCCAAGCCCGTCCTGGTTTTACCTCTACTTCATCCATGGGTTTCTAATCCTGACATCCTTAGATGCCAGAAAGACCCAGTGGGTCATCCATTCTGCCCAGTAATTCCTGTTCAGACTGCCAGAGATTTATCCTCCTTCCAATGCCAACCTGACCTGTGAGTGCCTGGAGCATTTCAGTCTTCATCTCTGACAGTATTGCCTTCCTCCCCATTATATTCCTTGAACGCATGAGCCGAAACAATCCCTCACTTCATTCAGTTCATCCCCTACCCATGTGTAACCACAGAGCTGCCATACTGGCGTAACTCTTACCTAAATACCTGACTTTCTAGAGCCCCAGATGGACCTGGCTAAGTGACCTGCTGTGTTTCTACTTGGACTAGAAACTCTTCACTCTTTTGCAACTAAGAAGGAGCAGGTAACAAGGATAGGAAACGCTGGTCCTTGAGTGCTACAGGTGGGTCAGGATTTCAGGATATCCACAATTAATATGCATGAAATAAGTTTGCATGCACCACCGCCATTGTATGCAAATCTATTGCATGCATATTCATTACGGATATCCTGAAATCTTAACCCACCTGTGGCATTCAAGGACCGGAGTTTCCTGTTTCTGGGTTAGAGCTTCAGGCAGAGACCCAGGGAAGCCAGGGTTCAAATCCCACTGCAGCTCCTTATGATCTTCAGTAAAGTCACTGAACCCTCCTTTGCCTCAGGTACAAACTTACTAGTCAGTATTTGTCTGGTGGCAGTGAGCATTTTTCTAATCACTGACTGCTGGGCAGACTGGATGGACCATTCAGGTTTTTATCTGTCGTCATTTACTATGTTACTATGCTGGTGGCTAAACTAGACCCACATGCTCAAAGCCAAGCCATGTCAGGGGGGGGGGGGGGGGTTAAGCATAACTTCCAGGTGTTGGTACAGACCTGGATGTTCAATGCCACTACCCAATTTTAGCATCCTCCATTCCCTCTATGAAAATGTTCCATGCATCCAACAGCCCTTCCAGAGTCCACCCTCTGAGAGCCGCTTATCAAGATTTCTTTCTCAGGAACATCATTTGCATGGACAAAGGTTTGTTCCCTGTGCATCATTAATACCTTTCAGGTGTCTCTGTCATACATCTTCTGCCTCTCTTCTCCTCCGGAGTATACATATTTGGGTCTGTTACTCTTGTATCATTTAAGAAAAATCGAACCTACCCCTATTTGTACCAAGGAGAGTGAAGTGACCTGCCCAAGACCACATGGCGCATCTATGAGAGAAGAGGATTTTTCTGACATTACATGCAGGTATTTTTTAATGCTTGCATAATTTTATTTTATGTTTATAATGTGTTCAAATTTATTGCAAACCATGTTGAGCAGCCTAGGCCAGAAAGGCAGTATATACATTTCCAGGTTTGTTAGGACTTGACCTGGCTTTAGTCCACTGCTTTAACCATTACATAGTAACCTAGTAGGTGACGGAAGAAAAAGATCTGTAAGGTCCATCCAGTCTGCCCAACAAGATAAACTCATATGTGCTACTTTATATGTATGCCTGACCTTGATTTGTCCCTGCCATTATCAGGGCACAGACCATAGAAGTCTGCCCAGCACTAGTCCCGCCTCTCAACCACGGGTGCTACTACCCAATCTCTGCTAAGCTTCTGAGGATCCATTCCTTCTGAACAGGATTCCTTTATGTTTATCCCACGCATTTTTGAATTCCGTTACCGTTTTTATCTCCACCACCTCTCGCGGGAGGCCACACTCCTTCCTTTTTACCTGTCCTTTATGACATGGAGCTCTCTGGCCACTGTCTCTGGAGGGCTTCTGGACTCCATAGTCACACAGACATAAAGGAAAGCCTTTTACTACAGCAGTAATTAACTTGGAATCTCTTCTTTTGGTTGATGTTTAACCAGTGCGATTTTGACTTCAAGGGCATAAATGGTAGCATGTGAGGAAGGGAAAGGGTTTTGTACAACCATTCCAAACATAAGCAAACCAGGAAGCCAGGTGGTTGGTTTTTCAGTATAAAGGGGAAAAAATGGTGACTTCCTTCTCTGTGCTGCTGTTTGGCCTGTTAAATTGTGCACAGTGTCGCTCTGAAGGGGTTTTGGATACAGGCTGTCACCGTGTATCTGACAGAAAGAACCTCAGAGTAAATCATTGACCTTAAACTGGCTGGCAGCGCTGCAGTACTCAGGGCAGGTTGAGACATTCCTTTGCAGGTGTGGGAAGGACCAGCCTCATACACTCACACTGTGGATGTACTACAGACTCAGGCGGTGTTATCAACACAGTCAGAGCAATCTCCACAACAGAAACCTTTTCCTGAGGGCAGCCAGAAGGAAGTTCTGAAGGAACAAGGAGAGGCGAACGGGGTAAGGAGAAAAGTTTACTATTTTCTTCACACATTTCTGACTGTAACTGTTGCTTTTCTGCTCAACCTGTAGCTTCAGATTTGGGAGAGCACAAGAATGTGTCCAGCAGGTGGACCAATGCAGATGAAAGTCCATTTCATGACTGGTAACGAAACAGGGATTATGTGGTGCTGCTGCCCTTTCAGAAGTTGGAGGGTAATCCCTAAAATTCTGCATATCGCACCTTAATTTCCATATGGAAATCATAGCGCATTCTATAACAACGTGTGTAACTTAATTGTTTAACTACCTAATCAGTGCTGTCAATTGGATGTTGACAAACAATTATCAGCACTAATTGGCATTAATTATTTACACGCACAACTTGCTAAGCGTATTCTGTAATGTGGTGCGCGTAAATTCACATAGTTGAAAATGGGGCATGGTTATGTGCATTATTATAGAATACACCCGCTCTGTGCCTAATATGGACATCAGGATTTATGCCAAGTAAAACATGGCCTAAATGGATGTGACCAAATTTGGTCGTGTGGAGAGGTGCTCAATGTATTTATTCTAAAGACCGCGTGGAAATGTAAGCCCATTCTATACAATTTAGATGTACTTTAGAGAATGCGCCTTGGCGTATTTTTTTTCCACGCAGTCTTTTCACGTGCCATATATAGAATCTAACCCAGTGTGTCCGGCAGGGGCAGTTAACAGGGAGGTAGAGCTGTGACCTCTCTGAAGAGATGCTGCCATAATTCAAAGGACACTGCCCAAGGCCTGGTAGGGGTGAAAGAGGTTGGAGATGCAGAGACGCTTCCCGTTAGTTTGGGGATAGCTTTTCCCTGTTGAATGCGGCTGAGTTAACGTCTACAGCTACAGAGATGGGAATAAAATCACCAACCCTTTTCCTAAAGATGAGGCACTGAATGCCAGCAGTGTGATCTCTGGCATCTGAGATATGAACCGAAATACGCTGTAGAATGGAACTGGGGTGGCGTTCTAAGCCAAGCTGTCATATGTATCACAGTGGTCATTGTTGCATTCTCTCCCCCCCCCCCCCCCCCACTCACACCCATGCTCTCCCCCAGCCTACAGATACTCCAGTCATCAAGTAAGGCATTGTGTGGCAAAGTGGCTGGCACAGGGAACAGATGAAAAGCAGCAGAGCAGGACTGGGCTGCACAGGACCCCTCTGGTCTCAGGGTAAAACACGGGGAGAGACATGGGTTGCTGCTTTGGGGTCCCCTGGGTGAGAAACCTCCTAGAGAGCTCAGGTGAGTTTCCTCCTGTGAAAGTATTTATTATCCCTGTGAAAGTATTTATTATCTCAGTATGGAGTGAACCTTAGAACCGTTTGGATAGATCATTGCTGGTGCTCTGTTTCACTTTACCCTGCATTTCCCATCAGTCCGTATTGCTGAGCAAGCCCTGGTGTTTGGTTGCAACAGCATCAATTCCTGTAAAGCCACAATCCAGATGTACCACAGGCCAGGCAGACCATGCAGTGGTTTTCCGGCTCTTTGTTACTGATGTGTTGGTTTTCAGGTTGTGAGATTTGATGTACTACTTGTCTTCCCTAGATTGTGGCAGGAAACGAGGGAGGAGAGGCAGGGGACAGGAGGCTGAAAATGAAGGTGAATTTTTAAAACTTCCTGAAAACTTCCATCCAGGGGGAATCCTAGTTATTTCCAGTAAATGTGTCCTACCCATACATTCATTATCTGACACCGATGTCAGGTAAATGAGCTGTGATTGGCTGACAGAAACTTGGAGGGCCTTAATGGAAAGGGAAGGAGGTCTAAGTAGCTGATTAAGTGGTGCAGTGGTTAGAGCCTAGGTCTTGTAATCAGAAGGTGACTAGTTCAAATTCCCCTATTACTATTGTTTTAATTTGGAGGTCCCTGACTGCACTTGCATGTTTTTTTTTTGGACGTCCCTGACTGCACTTGCATGTTTTTTATTCTTCCGATTTTTGCTCTTTGCATGGGTCCCGCGCAGCACCAACTAAACTAAAATTGCTCCGGGGACCTGCATACTGCTGTCATGGAGCTAGGTATGATATTTGAGGCTGGCATAGAGGCATCTCAGGGGGACCAGTGCACTACGAATGCTGGCCCCTCCCACGACCAAATGGCTTGGATTAGGTCCGTTTTTGAGATGGCCGGCAGCGGTTTTGATTATCGCTGAAAACCGCGGACGGCCATCTCTAGGTCCAGCGATCTCGCCATTTGTGTCGTCTATCTCTAGAGTCAACACAAATGATGGGATTTCAGCGGGCCAAACCGTATAATCGAAACCGAAGATGGACGGCCATCTCGTTTCGATTTTACGGTTCGCTCCGCCTCTTCGCGGAGCCATCTCCGGAGATGGACGTTTTTACACATGGGCGTTCGCGTTCGATTATGCCCCTCCATATGTCTGAGTTATAATCATGTATCCCTAAAATAGTAGAAATGTTGGAGGAAACCAAGATTTCCACAGCCAAGTCAAAGTGCAGTTCCTGGGCTCCTGGACTCCTCTCATTTACCATACATTTTGTCTCTTCTTTTTTGCCTTGTTGAAATGATGATGTGAAAAGGAAGAGTGAGGACTTACCTGGTGAAGCTTCTGGTGTTGGTACAAAGCTCAGAGGATCTCATTGTGCAACCACCATTGTAGTGGAGAATGACCAGTGAATGTGTTGAGGTAACTGTCAGAAAATCGGCTGATCTCTCAGAGTTCTAATGAAAGGACCACATTCATCCCTGGAAATTCTTTCAATAGCTGCAGGAATCCAAGCAGGCAGCATGCATTGCCTCATTGGAGGTGAAGATGCCCATGGTGATAGAGCAGGACTGACCCCCTGTCCCATGTCATCTGAAGCCTTGAATGGAGCTGTAAGAGGGGTGCAGCAGGTAATGGAGGCTGTGGTGATTCGGGATGCTGAAGGGATGTTGACAGGGACTGTACAGATTAAAACACCAACTCCAGTTCCTATTACCAACTTTGGAACTACACCAGTGGTCATGAGGAATGAATCACTGAAAGAAATCTGAGTAGTTACCTATTGTCAGCCAGTCTCTCATCCAAGGTCTGGCCTTGGTTGGCCCTGCTTAGCTTCCTCAGACAGACTGCCAATTGGACGGGTCCGCCACACTCTGGTCTTAACTCTTTATCCAGTTTCAGTCCTTACTGCTGCTCTTTCTATCCACAAATGCACACCAATGGCAAAACTTCTTATAAATGAAAATGTATTTGAGCAATTCATAGCAGTACTGCTTACAACTTCAAAGTGGAACTTCTTTCTCCCCTCAGTCCCACACACAGCTGGCAGAAGTTTTACTGTGCCTTTACTTTTCAGGCACTGTTTCAAAACTCTCAGCAGTTAATGTGCTTCTACACCTTTACAATGTCAGTATATTTCTTCACATAGTCACAGTTCCTCAAACCAGCCAATCTCTTGCATTTCTTCTACTCCGGTGCTTAATCTCTGCAGCACTCCTTTCTAATCTCTGAGGCAAATTACCTGCACATCTTTCCCACAGGGATTTCCCCCATCGCCTCAACCTGCTTTCTCCAATCTTCCACAACTGACTCAGCGTGGCCACTAGGAAACCTTTCTTTGCATTCTCCTCAGTTTGAGCCAGGGCTGCAATCTCCATACCTTCCTCCTCCAGTTCCTCAGCTATCTCCATTTTATCATAATCCCTAGTCACCTCCTCCCCTGGCTCTCCCACCTGTTCCTCATCACTGTCATCAGAAATCATTTCCCAATCCCCGCCTCCCAGCTCCTGTGTGACTTGCCTAGGAAGAGAGGATTCTTGGGATTGTTGGTTCCTCACCCTCCTCAATACTTGGGCTGGTTTCTCAGTCACTAGGGGGCGAACCCTCGGTGTACTGGGAACTTGATACTGAAACTTTCTCTTTCTGCAACCTCCTACCGGCTTGAGCCCCTGTTCCCGTATTCTTTTGGTCCAACTTTCCCCTGCCCCCTTACACTATATAAAAAATAATTCTCTCTCAATCCTGTTTTACTCTCTTCGAGTTTGATAATTTGAGCTATAGGTTGGGAGAAGTTTCCGATTTACAAGTAGCTAATGTTGCCATTATGAAGGATTATTTGATCCTCCGTGGCAGGCTGGAATTTCTAGAATAACCACTAAGATAAATACGATAATAGGTTGTGGAAAAGTATAATCTTCCAGATGTAATCACTTGTATAAATCTCCACTACTAAAGAATTAAAGTTATTCAACCTTAACACCACTCTATATTTTAAGAAGGAAAACAGGCCTCACAGAGCTCCTAGAATAAATATCTATCAGAGCTAAATCGGGTCTATATTGACCCTCTGTTTATCATTGGCCAAATCCTTTAAAAAAATGTGCGGTATTTTAATCTTCTTTGCACAATAATCCAAGTGGGTGAAAAAACTAAATATCTATATCTTATGATGGTGCTCAAACAAGCTACTCAATTAGATGGTGTGGTGAATATATATATGGTTCAAAAGACCACTTAGCTTTTGAAACTGCTAGCGCTAGGAATAACCACAGAGGAAAGGAACTTGCCTTTTATAACTCCTGAAGTCAAGGGCCTAGATATAGTTTGATTTTTTTATGAATAATCGGGTACTTATATCATATTAATGCTTGTGGGATAAATACATTGTTGATAAACCTATTGATAAAATATATTGTTTGAAATGTGTTTTTTAAATCAGAGATTTTAAATAAAATAATAATAATAATATTAATAATAAATTGATTAAATTGAGAATAGTGAAGCTACTAGGCATTGATTACTTCAGTAGTCAATCAAGTAACATGGCAGGAAAGGGGAGTATTAAAGGCAGGAGAAATGCCGAGTATGCTTTTGACTAACATTAATAGTTATGAGAAACCAGTGATTTTTAAAAAAATATTTTAATACTATATTTATGATAAAGAAGTTTTAATTTTGACTTGTAGAGGGATTGAATTGTTTGTGAGTAGATAGTGCTAGTGAGGAATGTCTGAAAGATAAAGTTGCACATTTCAGTGATACACACAATGGACTTTCTAAGTGACAGTATAAAATGAATATAAAGGAATTTTTAGTCATATATAGACAGTAGAATGTTTTAAGAATAACAGAATATTTACATTGTATCAATGAGTTAAACTTTATGTCCGTGTGATAAGTATATTGTTGATTAATCTGCAAGAATGTCTTATTAAATGAAATAATTGTCAATATAGGAGTGGAGAAAAAGACCTCAGTGATATATATATCACTGAGGTCTTTAGTATCATCAGACTCCTCCCCCCCTCCCTCCCCAAAGTTGCGATATCCCTCTATCACATCACTGGTCTAAAAAATCTCCATTATCTGTGCTCATCAGTGGTGGTTCTTAAACAGTTCAATGTTCAATGATAATTTAACTGATCCACCTAAATCAAATATAAATTCAAGTCCAAATATTTCAAAAAGAGTACTTATCTTAAAGAAGAGTGATAAATCCAAACTGTGATTCCCAAAGGTTGTCAAGGCCCAGAACAGAATTTACTTCGGAAGACTAGAGCCTTCAATCCAACTTCGCAGCAGAAAGCTGCACCACTTCACACTTGAACCCAACACCTTCAATGGGGTTTGGCTGCTTCAGGGGACTGATTTGACAGTGGCAAACAAAAATGGCTGAAGCAGCCGAATCCTGGAAAAACAAGGGACCCTTGTCGGGTTTGAATATGAAGCAGTGGGTCTTTCTGCCGCAAAGTTGAATTAAAGGCTCTGGTCCTACGAAGTGAATTTTGTTGTGGACATTGACAACCTTTGGGAATCATAGTTTGGATTTATCACTCTTCTTTGGGCCAGGTTTGGGAATCAGTGCTCTATCAATTAATAATATATTTCAATTCCCTTATAACATTTTCTCATGTTGCTGATTTTATAATATTAACAACCCCAGTTCATAAATTATTTTAACCATTATCTTCCCAACAATGCATTTTATTAATTGCTTCCATCTGTATGCTGTCTTTTAACAACACATAATGCTACTATTAAAATTAGCGTGCTGTATTCTGCCACCATTTTGAACCCCACCCCCCCCCAAAAAAAGAAAATCCTTATTCACTTGCCATGTGAAACTAATATTTCATGGATGTTCTGATAGCACAGAGATATCCAATACCTATTGTTCAAAAAATCTATTATCCATAACACCAAGAAAACCATATAATTTTTGAGTCTGAATTTTCATTTTGAAGCTGTTCCAAATACTTAGCAAGTGAAAAACAAGCTTTCACAAAATGCTTGACAGCCTTTTATTATATTTTGTCTGTTTGCATGCATGAAGCATATGTAAACTATTTTTCAAAAATAGTTTTTCAGAGGAGGCGTATCATGGGTGGAGAAGCAATAACCAGCTAGTACATTCATGTTAGCAGGTGCTAACTGGCTAACACTGAGTTAATGTGAGACCACTTACCACTTCCTAAACAGGAAGCTCCCATGTTAATTTTTTTGCAAGACCCACACGCTAATGGAGAAATTAGTGCGGGATCTGCAATAAGAAAAAAGCCCTATTTTAGGGATGTGCTAGAGATGGGCTTTAGCATCATCGTAACCCCTGAAGCAGCTGGTTCGGTGAAATATGTTGGGTTGTTTGTCTTACTCTCCATAAAGTTTTTAAACAAACACAGATCTCCATTATTGATATTTTTCTAAATATTTGCTTGTTTATTTCATGTTTTTTCATTTGTCTTGTGAGCACTCTTTTTCACATTTCTTCATAGTGGTGCACCTGCCTCTTTTTCTGGCAGCCTTAATGCAGGCAAGCAGTTATGGTAATTACTACAGAGGAGAAATATTGCTTATGAATCCCATTCTAGAATAATAATTGAAACCTGACAGCTGTCATTGGTCAATGGAAGATTGTTATGTTGTTTTTCTGTTAAATCTTTGTTCTTAGCCTCTTTCATCTTATTTGCCTGCTTGTTGACTAGATGATATATGTGGTATATTTTTTTTCCTATTGGATATTTGTATTTCCTTATTTAACTTTCTGAACACCGGCATAAGCTTTTCCTATTTATTTTCAATGTGTTGTAAGATATATCTGAAATTCAGGATTAACAGAAATAAACTCTGAAGTGTATGGGGCACATGTGTGTATTTATCAATGTCTGTTTACTAAATAAAATAAGCTTCATGTAATACAGATTAACCCTTCATTGTAGAATATCACATTTCAACAGAGTTGCCCCCAGTTTCTATATATGACCAGGGCTATTTTTGAGGGGGTACTTGGGGGTACTGAGTACCGGCACCTTTTCCAATTGTTTGCTAAAATTGACCCATGGACCCCAAGTTTTAATGAAAGAGCTCAGGCTCTACACACCAATTCTGCCTTGTCATAGATTCTGTGACTGGTTATTGTGGAGTGGATCCCTCAGTGATCACCTCACCCCTGAAGGATGGCCTAGCATTTGAGTACTGGCACCTTTTTTGCTAGAAAAAACGAACTGTATATGACACTCAGAGTTGGGCGCTTCCAAGATACACGAGCAACTTAATTGGCTTATGAGCTGTTAACTATCAATAATTGGATACTCATGAGCAATTATTGATGGTAATTGGCTCCAATGAGGATTTGCACCTGCATCTGGCTTCATGTTATGTTGTAACGCTGGGCACCTGTATCTCTATTGGCCCTGTTTACTAAGGTGCGCTAGCATTTTTAGGACACACTAAAAATTAATGAGTGCTAATGCTAGAGTCACCCATATATTCCTATGGGTGTCTCTAGCAGCGCGTGCTAAAAATGCTAGCGCGCCTATAACGCAGCTTAGTAAACAGGGCCCATAGCGTACAACCAAAAGTGTGGGGCGGGGTGGCCATGGGAGAGGCAGAGGCGAGGCAGAGGTATTACAAAAAGTTGCATGTAGTGTTATAGAATAATGGTTCGCCGCATCCAACTTGGGTACTAGGTTTGAGCAGGCATAAGTCTGCAGAGTTGTGCCTGGGAATTGGTGCTAAATGTTATTCGATGAACAGTGTTTGTCCTTTACAGAATAACGCTTAGCATCAATCTTTTCCAGCATCTATTTTTGAGTGCCATTTATAGAATCTCTCCTCTCTGATTTGCACTATTCTTTCTATGACTATGGGTCCTGGAAAATCAAGCCTCCTTGGATGACTGTTTCCTCTCGGTAATCTCATCTCTAGGTCAAGAGGCAGCAGCTTTGTCAACCACTTCCATTCCTCCTACACACCTGGTCAGTTGGACACATCTACAGAGCTACACTACGGAGGGCAAAGGAAAATGCTTTCAGCAGGAGGAGGCCATGGCTTCAAGTGCGTCACTCGGAGATGCTGGATCCGTTCAGCTGCACATTAGAATATCTTTGTTTCATGTTGTCTCCTGTGTCATTTCCAGAAATGTTATTTATTCCTTTTTGTTTGTTTTTTTTATCATGGGAGCTAAGTCGTTGAGTGTGCAGTCTGTTGAATGAGGACATGCACATGTGCAATGGTTCATGCATGCATGCACCATGGGTGCAGTGTTATCAGCAAACAATAAAATATGCATTTTTGTATTAATTTTGCTCATTTTCTTTTGATAATGACATGGGATATCTTATTGACATTTCCCATATCATTGCAAATGAATCCCTACTGGATGGACATTCATTTGCAATGATATATAGGTATAGGTAGTGCTCTCGAGTCTTACAGATGTGAACTTATGTCTTCTGGAAACAGAGCCAGGATAGGAAGAATTTATCTACAATGCTTCATATAGCTTTAATTCCATGTTACATTGCGTTCTGGTAGATCTATGTCTTCTTCTATGTTTGTGCAGCGCTTTGTAGCACTATAGAAATGCTAAATAGTAGTAGTAGTAATAGTAGTCTTTCTTCTTATCCAGGTCTCATTAGCACATAGGCCATAATTTGAAAGTTAGTGGGAGGGAGAACTGAGAGGGATGAGGTAGTAATCTCTCTCTCCTATCTCAGCATAATGGAAGAATGAGCCCTAGTTTATAGTTTGGTCAGATAAGAGGGTAAAGCCCTGATAAAGCTCAATCTTTGCATCAGTGATCTAACATGCGCTGTTTGCAGGATTCCCACCGTCCATCATATCCTTTTCAGCAAGGGCAGGATATAACCCCTTAGAGCAGCATTTAATTGGTGATCACTATGAGGACAACTTCCAAATGGATTTAGCTGGTTAGACAAACTGTTCCTGGATTTTCTTGATGTGGCGTTAAAAAGGGGCTTTCTCCATGGCATAGTTAAGTGAAGGGTGGAATAGCACATACAGAAATATTCTGCTGCCCACAGAAATAGAGGTAAAGCAAGCAGCTGCTTTCTGCTTGGGAATCTTGTAGGCAGTCCTGCTTGGTGGCATTCTGGAGAGATTTGGGCACAAGTACAGATACAGAAGTGCCCACATACTTTGCATACCAGTGAGTTGTTAAAAACTGCCCCCAAGTCACTGACTGTGAAGAGTAGCTTTTGATTCTCTCTCTCTTTGTGAGCTATGAATGGCATTTCTGCAACACTTTCTACTCAGTTAGCCTAAGGAATGGAGGCAGGAGCAGGGAATTGAACCCAGTCTCCAGCACACATCACAGACCCTGACTTTATTGTGCCATCCTCTTATACTTTTAAGAAGGTCAGGTCACTCTAGGACTGTTTGCTAGTAACACTTTCGTTCCTTTTGTCACCTGCAGCCTCAGGATCATTGACTGAGTCTATTGAGTCAACAGAGGATGATCGGGGCACCGACTTCATATCACTGGCTATAGGAGAAGGATTCCCCACTGGTACAATATTCTCTGTTCCACCAAATATATTAACGTTTTAATTATGTTGTGGTATTAGAGTTTAGCCCTATTACTTCCTCTAAACATTCAGCTTTCTTCTTCAGAAATATTGCTCTCCTTTTCCATACTGAGTCGTTCTTCTCAGCGTCCCAACGATGAGCTGCAGGAGGTTGCAAGGAAGAGACTGCGAGCTTGGGAGAGCGACCAGAAGGAAATCTTGACCTTGTTCAAGGTACGAGTCCCAGAGGAATCTGCAGAAAGCTGACTCCTTAAGTAAGGCCAAGTCATGATATTGATCAAGGAGAGCTGTTGTATCAAAACAGTCTCTTTAACAAAAGAAAGCAAGTTTCCATTTCTAACAATGCTACATCAAGCTCTTCAACTGACACAACCAAGACTGCTACCTCTCGTGAACCCTTTGCTACCAGCAGCCCACCTTGAGACTGACACCCATCATAAAAGGCAGCTGTTTCTTTTCCACGTAGACATGACTGCTAGTGCCTTTATTTTACCTGAGCATTAGCTATTTGGGATCATTTGCCTTCATAATCATATGGAAATTTCCATTGTTAGTAGTAATATGATTCTGCTTTGTCTTTTGTCTGGTTGTAGGAACTGTCTGCCAGACTCCTTTCCTTGGAGGCCGAGAAGGACCTCTTTGTCATAACGTTCAAGACTGTTGAAGAAATCTGGAAATTTTCCACGTATTTGGCTCTCGGTAACTTGTAGAAACTAGAAATAGTTCTGATCTGTTGAACCTACACTCCACCTACATTTTCGTACCTGCATCTGTCATTGTAGCTTCAAGTATAAAGAAGAGACTGATTGACTAATAGTGATTTTTTTGTGAACAATTTAGGCTATGTGGCCTGCTGTCTGGAGGAGGTACTCTTTAGTGAGATGTACTGGTTGGACAACTCCTTGGTGGAGGACACAGAGATCTGCGTCAGAATAGCCCAAGACCATCTGGCAACAATGTATCTAGGTCTTCTACTGCAGGAAGGTCAGTGCCGTTTCTGAGATAGGCAGCGGAGGTGCAGCTCTAGACCTTGAATATGAAGGCGTGTTGTCCCATGTGTGAAATGTGTATCACGCTATCCATGGAGCCAACGTAGGGTTCAGATATAGATCTGCTGACCACATTGATACTTGCCTTCTGCAGTAGATTTTCCAGAAAAATGAGGATGTTTTGTTACTAAATAACAATAGCAATACATGAATTGGAGTACTGACACATTGTGAGAGAAATTCTATGAAGAAGATACCAACATTTAGGCGCCAAGAATGTGCACAGTCGACCAGAATACTGACGTTTATGTGTTTATGGGTACATACATGTGAATAAATGCAGGTATTCCAGGTACACACTGTTCTACAAAATGGTGCCCAAATATGATGGGGTGGAGTTTGAATACCGCATGCATATGGGCGAAGTCTGGGCAGAGGAGGGCAGGGCACACAGTTACACATGTAAATTATAGAATACTACAATTTGTGTACATTCTTGATCAATTTATACTAGCTCTATGGCTGATGTAAGTGGAGAGTCGAAGGAGCTGTTGAACTCTATCAAAAGTATAGTGAAGTTCCTGTTCCCTCCTCATGGTCCTATAAGCTGTTATTAAAAGAAAATGTGTTGGTTCCACATGACATGAGTTTTTTGTTGGAGACTATTAATTACATGTGTTTTATATGTGATATTCATAGTTTCACATGTAGTGGAGTATTTGGGGCTTTATTTTATAAAGATAACATATATGTATATAAAATTAGCTTCTAGAATATGTTTCGGTGATGCACAAAGGCTCCTGCACTTTGTTAACACCTGATCTGAGGCAGGTGCAACTTCTTACATATAACTCTGGGTGGCTACATGCGTATTGTATGAAGTACACATGTACTTCACAACTCTATCCCAGCTCCGCCAGTCCCTCTACACAAAGTCTGCGTACAAGTACATGTGCTCTTGTCAGCAGCTGCACACTCACACAATATTATAACAACACTTTTCCACTTTGGTGGTTTTGCACTATTAGCTTTGACATGAATACTTAGGGTGGCAGGATTATGCTGTTAGTTTTTGAAATGGATGCGTGACCGTGACTATAGCACAGGATTCAGACTGTAGTTAACACACATGACCACTGTGTTGCTTTGGCTTCGGATCATGCTATGGATCGTGACATCACAAAGCACAAAGAACTACCATCAGCTTAGGATCTAACCAAGGGTCCTGCTTACCAAGGTGCGCTAGCGTTTTTAGCATGTGCTAACCATGTAGACACCCAAAGGAATATTATGGGCATCTATACGGTTAGCATGCGTTAAAAACACTAGTGTGCCACTAGCATGGCTTAGTAATCAGGGCCCCAAGTGTCATAATGAAATGAGCCACCGTGAATGCTATTAATGACATCACAATGAAAGAAGATGGCACTGTTCATGTTAATTTGGTGATAAATTAAAACGTTCTGTAAAAGCTTCTAAATGGACAACAGTTGTCACCCGATTGCATATGCTAATTTCAGTTCCCTTCCACCAAACGCCTGATTCATTTGGTTGCTTCCTCTTTCTCATCCTGGGTTGTTGCAGGTACCTTTTTTTCCAGAGTGGTCCTCGGTATCCCGCAGAGAGAGGAAGAGGATCTGAAAGTTTCTAAGAATGAGTTGCTGCTGGTGAAGAATGTTGGCGATGAACAGAAGTGGGAAGGGCTGTCCTTATCCACTGGACAACGTGGGCTGGTGTCCATTTCAGCCCTGGAACCTCTGCCTTCTCCCTTCTCCCAGTAGGTGTTTGTTATGTAGGAATTTTACCTTTCGATAAGGGACAATGAATCCATTGCAAAGACTAACTCCCCTGTTTACTAAGCTGCGCTAGCGACTGCTGGTGCGCTAATACTGACACTTTGCCGCGTAGCAGCTGCCAGAGCAGCTTAGCAAACGGGGGTGAGGCTGCTACTTTCAGTGTTTGGCTAAAATATCTACATTAAATTGTCACTAGATAAGGATCATTTGGCCCAAACAATCTACTCAGCTGCTGACACTGCTATTAACAATTTTTATTTACCAGCTGTTTATAAGAATACAAAATTAGAGCCAATATATAACTTTTAAATAGAATGATTTATTCTTCTTTTCAGATCAAGGATGTTCTGTTTATAAATGAGAAAATTAGAATCTTCCCTGAGGTTTCACATTCCACCCAGCTAAAGAGAAGAACTTTCTAGCGATTATGTTCACATCTATTGGCTTTTAGGGCTGTGTATTCTATTAAGCAAGGTATAAAGGGAAATTTTTTTTTCCTGGACCCAGTTGAAGCAGAAGATTCTGTCAGAGGTGTTTATTTATTTGGATTTTCCTCACACCTTTTTCAGTAGTGGCTTAAGGTGAGTTACATTTAGGCAGATGGTGTATTTCTCTGTCCCTAGGGAGCTCATGATCTAATTTTGTCCCTCAGAAAGCAGAGAGTTAAGTGACTTGCCCAAGATCACCATGAGCAGCAGTTGGATTTGAACTAGGCACATCTGGATGGCCAGACTGGCGCTTTAACCACTAGGCCACTCCTCCACTCTGAAGAAATAAGCAAGAGCTTCCATATGTCAGAACGTTTAAATCATTTGATACATTCTGAAACCAATTTACCAATGAATCATGTAAGCCACATTGACCCACCAATAGGTGGGAAAATGTGGGATACAAATGCAATAAATAAAATAAATAAATCCCAGCTCTGGCTTTGCAGATGGTTCCTGAGGAACTACCCAGTGAACTGCAGTATTCCCAAACACAGCAATGGCCCGGCCGCCTGCCAGCTGATGGGTAAGTTACCAGACTTTTCCTTTTACCCAGCGCATCTCAGTCTCCAGGTCAACTCTTGCACCCCACACTTTGTTTGAAAGTTAATTAGTACTTTCTCTTTTCTAGGCAAAGGAACATGCAAAGCTACAGAAGACTATAAAGGACAAAAGTGGGATGAGCTCAGCTTCTGCAGAGGAGAGACCATTGTCATAGTTGGATTCCTCATACCTGGACTTCAGTGGTTTGTCGGGAGGTCCTCAGTCAATGATACCATTGGTTTTGTCCAGACAAAATATGTGGCCCTCGACGAGTGCACATCACTGTAAGTATCCCTTTCACAGCTTACAAATACCACCATGAGTATGTATGTCAAACCACCACGGTAAGAATCCATTTCAAAACTATCAGCAGAAAAATACCTGTCACACCTGCTCAGAAATTTTGGTGTGGTCACATGAATAATGCCCCTTGGGCACATACTGTGATAGTGCCCACAGGGCACCTAAGCACCATTCTGTAATTGTATGCCTGATTTACCTAGCACATAAATGCGAGGGGGCTTCCATGTGCATTACTTATACCCTGCTGAAGCCAGATCTATGGTTGGTCTAACTGCGGGTGTGGAAATGTTAGGTGGGCTGATACTGGGCTACACTGAGTGCCCAGATGCCACTATGGAATAGGCTCGTACTAAGCATCCTCGGGGCACCTAATAGAGACGCCCAGATGAAGAAAGTGAAAGAGGCATCTTGAATGTGAATCTGCGTTGGAACACTGGGTGGCACTGTTGCTCTACAATAGAGTCTTTTTGCTGGCTTCGTACAGTTGCACCAGCGTGACCACATTACCTCAAGGGTGGAAGGACAGATCAGCCTCCCACTAACGAGGGGATGCGCAAGTATGGTAACTGAGCTCAAGAAAGTAAGGGGCAAGCTGCGGGGAACTGAGTGCAAAGCTGGAGACCAGATGTGATCTAGGAATAATGAGGAGATGTTTAGATGCTCCTTAAAGTAAATGTTAGTAAATTTTAAATTGGAGCCTTTTCATTATTTAATAAATATATACAAGAAAAGCATCCTAGTAACATAGTAGGTGACGGCAGATAAAGACCTGATTATCAATTCATGATCCAACAGTAATGAATGTGGTGTAAAATATTTGATCCTGGTCTTTCTTTGCCGTTTCTTGGACATACACTGGAGAAGTCTCCCTGGCACTGTCCTTACATTCACTTAGGAACAAGAACAGAAAATGTTGTCTTTAAACAGAAGTATGTTTATGTTTATTTCACACTTAATATACTGTCTTTCTGTAGTGTGGAGTGGAGGAGCAGCCTAGTGGTTAGTGCAGTGGACTTTGATCCTTGGGAACTGGGTTTGATTTCCACTGCAACTTCTTGTGAATCTGGGCAAGTCCCTCAATCCTCCATTGCCCCAGGTACAAATAAGGACCTGTAAATGCTATGTAAACCACTTTGAAAGTAGTTGCAAAAAAACACAGAATAGTGGTATATCAAGTCCCATTTCCCTTTCCCTATTTGAGATTCTTCATGGAATATTGCTAGTGAGGAGTAGCCTAGTGGTTACTGCAGTAGACCTTGATCCCAAGGAAGTGGGCTAAATTCCCACTACAGCACCCTGTGACTCTGGGCAAGTCACCTAACCCTCCATTGCCCCAGGTACAAATAAGTACCTGTATATAATATGTCAACTGCTTTGAATGTAGTTGCAGAAACCACAGAAAGGCAGTATATCAAGTCCCATTCCCTTTCCCCTTTCAATGCAGTTTACATGTACTATTTTTGCAGATATTTTTCTGTTCTTAATAGGCTCATAATCTAAGTCTCCCATCTGCTTATTTGTAGGCAGATGGGATTATAAGGCACTCAGACGTTTGGTATGTGTAACATAGCAGGTACCTCATGTCCAGTAGTGCACTGCTTCCCAAATGTTTACCCAATATGACCCCATTTTAACACTTAAAACTTCACACAACCTCCAGATAATGATGAGAATAAATTACCAGACCCTCTCTCATCCACCTATTCAGACATGAAGGTGGCAGCCCCAGCAGTAGTGGTGGCAGTTAGGGCAGGACCCTGTGTGTCAGCGGGCATTCAGATTCCAGTACCGGGAGGAGGCAGCAAGGTCTGGGAATCTTCACTGACTCTCAGCGCCATCCTGGCCGCCATTACTGAGCATAGGTCACAGTGGACGCCCAGAGGGAGGGGAGCACTCTGTTTCTGTCACCCTATTCATTGATGGTGTGACCCTACCTGGGATACTGACCCACAGTTTGGGAACCACTGTGTTAGAGGATTATATGCTATAATATTTGGGGCTGATGATATTGGTTCTTGTAAGGGGGAGTCAAAATTCAGTTGCATGGTTCTGTAAAGTCATCTTAAATTGTTTATCTCATGTTTGCAAGGCAGATGTGGTGTTTGATTGTAGTCTGCCCCTCTCTGGCCTGTGGCCTCATCTTCTCTTCACTCAGGGAGAAGCACTTAGAGTTTGTGAGCGAAGAAGAGAGAGCGTTCCTGTTCATTCCACAGGAGGTCGCAAAGCGTGACAGTGCTGAGCTGCTGTGCAGTCTGGCCCAGACAGATATCAGCTCTCTATATAGACTTGGTGAGTTCTGCCACCTGTCACAGGATGGTCCTTTATGGTCTTATGAGAGGGCAGGTTCTAGCTGCTGAATCCCAGTGCAGGTCAGGATCTTATTAATACAAGATACACTGTACGACTGCCTGAGAATTCACAAGTTACACAAATTGAAGCAGCCATGAAGCAGAAAGGTTTACACTGGGAAACAAAGTTTTACGAAGATCAAGGGAACAGAGGTGGAAAAGACCCATACATATTTAATAAAAACATTTTCACGTGATGCCCTCTTTGTATTTAGTGTTCTGTTGACAACAGCAGTTAGAAAATGAAGAATACTGAGGTGATAATAGGTTTGGGTTTATTGGAACTTAATATTCCACCTTTAGTAAGCATACATCAAAGCAGTTTACAAAATTAAAATCAAAGACAATAGATCAAACATAGAGGAATTCCATTCTTTAGATAGGATAGAATAGACAAGTCATTAGCCATACAAGAACAATCAAACACAGGTATCCACCACACAATTGCAAAAACCAAAGCAGAGGGTCATCTAGCTACAATAATCTGAGAAGGGCAAAGTAAAAGAAAGAGAGGTAAGGGCATGGGTCAAAGAGAAAGGAGGAATTCAATGATGAGATTGTCTATAAGGAGACAGGAACGATTACAAATAGGATAGGGTATCTATAAAAAGGATCTTGATTTTAACATGGTAGGGGAGAAATATGGTCTGATAGATGTGTTCAGCAGAGAACTCTTAAGCCATGCAGTATTTTGTATTGATTGTAGGCGCTTTTTGGAGAATTCAGGGAGATTGGCAAAAATGACATTTGCAATAATCCAAGTGTGAGATTTCCAATGCCTGAATCGCCATTCTCTGATCCTGTTCAGAAAACAGATGTTGGATTGTCCGAAATTGTGGCAAAGCAATAAAATAAAAAGAACCTAAACAAAAGAAAACTAAAAAAAACAGTGTTTTGTGATGAAAGAAATGTATGAATCAAAATGGAGTTGGTGATCAATGAGTACGCCTAGAATCAGGAGAAAAAGTAGTGAAGTTCAGAATAGGACATTAAATTTAGTCTGGTATTAAAATAAGTTACACCTATCCCAGGCTACAGAAGTCTTGCTCTGTGTTTTTGCAGATGGATCAGAACCTGCAGAAATGCTCGTCCGCATGTCCTGTGGTGAGTGAATCACAAAGCAGAACTGGTGAACTCCTTCCTGCATCTTTTCCTCTTACCAGCAGTATCTCCCTTTTTCTTCTTCCTCTCTCTTTTCTCCATTCCATATCACTGGAGTTCATTCCCTCTCCTTTGCTTGTCGCCATGTTCTGTGTGATATATATGATGTGTAAAATAATTTGGGTTTCAAGATGTGGAGTGCCATAGAAAGCTTGGGAAATCTGGCTGCCACTCATCGAGTGTTTTCAGAATTTGATATGTTTTTGGCCACTAAGCATGTTGTAGATGAGATCTTTTTATTGGATGAATTTAATACATTTGTGGCAAGCTTTTGAGAGTTACCCTCCCTTCATTAGGTCAGTGAAGAAGGATAGCTCTCAAAATGTAGTCTCAGATGCATTTAGTTATTCCAATGATAAGGTCTCCTAACAAATGAACTGACATAAGAACCACAGTCATTTCTTTTACATGTTTTTGAAAAGTTTCTTGCAACTCTTGTATATGTGAAGTTAATAACTAAAGCCCTGATGCTGAAAAGTAAACATTGGATGCTGGAGGCCATTAATGCCGTACTAGTGCCCACATTTACCCGAGCAGCACGTTCAGAGACCCAGAGTGCGGGAACAAATGAGTGCGCAGATGAACAACGCAAGTAGCATGCTAATGTAGTCAAGCTCATATAAATGAGCTTACTTTGTATTCCTCCCCAATGCTCAGAAAAGAGCGCCCGAAACAAAACTGCCTTAACCGCTACAAAATATAACGTCAAGTTGTAGCAGGCGTTAGGCTGTTGGAAGAGAGGATTTCTCATGATTCTCATGCTTCTCTCAAGATTCTTTCTGCAAACTCTGCTGGTTTTCATTGCTTTAGGAAGCAGAAGGAAGTCCGTGCAAGCCCGTAAGCGCTGGTCATGAGAAACAGCAGACCCAAGTGAAAGCACACATTGGTGTCTGTTTCCTACATCTAAATATAAGCATCTAAGCTAAATAAAATTTAAAACACTTAGGGCCCTGTTACAAGGGCTCTCTAGTGTTTTTAGCATGTGTTAACCGTGAAGACGCCCATAGGAATATTATGGGCATCTACATGGTTAACGCGTGCTAATTCTTAGCACGTACTAAAAATGCTAGTGCGCCTTTTGAAAACAGGGATTTAGGCTGCAGAAAAGAAATGCCAATGTGTGCTTCACATTCGGGTTTTACCAGGCGCTTGCGCACAGGGGCCGAGCTTACCCTGGTACTCTTTTGCACATGCACCAAGCCCAATCCTTCTGCCAAACTCCCTAATACTTAATGCAATGTACGCACCTACGTTTGCATCTCATTAGCATTGAGCATTAGGGCATTGTTCTTCTGCGCTGCTCTGGTGGTATTGTTACATTGCTATTCGGAACAGTGCTGGAGTTTTTGAGCATAGGGGTCTGAGTGTTTATTATAGTCCTTAGTACAATGTACAGTTGTGCTATAATCTAGTTTAATCTTCTTTCAGAGACTGTGTATGAAGGTTTTAAAGAAGACCAGGTATGTGACAGCTGGAAGGAGGAAGACATTATAAATGGCTTAACCAAGCACATTGGATCAGAACAGATGAGCATGGAATGTGACAGCTCCCCTGGAGCCGAGGAGGACATAGATGATCCCAAGTTCTTCATTGATCTTAATGCTAGTGATATGGAGGACTCAGAGGTCTTTGATCCCATTTTGACTTTCCTTAACCAAGACCACTATGAGGCCCACTTCCAGCCTCTGTACGATGTCTCCTTCTCCTTTCTCAATTCTACTTTCTATGGGTTCTTGGATGAAGATGAACTGGCTTTCTATCTTGAAACATCTAGGAACTGGGCCAAGAAGAGCCAAATGGCCTGGGCTCACATTAGATGTTGTTTTTTACTGGGCCGGCTTTGTGTTAAACGGATGAAGCTGTCTCAGGCCAGAGTTTACTTTGAGGAAGCAATGAATGCCATGAGCCAGGGATTTTCAGACCCACTCTTGTTGACAGCACTTTATGGAAACTTGACTGCTGTGTACATGAAACAGAAAATGGAAGCCAGGCTGGAGTGTGTGCTGGAGAAGGCAGCCACACTACTGGCCTGCATGCCGGAGTACAGCTTCAGTGCCGAGAATGAGCTAGAAGTGCTGAAGTATGTACTTAGGAAAGCAATTGTGGTCAGCAGTGTTCCTATGGAGGCACGGGCGTGCTTTCTCCTGGTCAAATCCTTGCTTCAGCTTGGCAGGTATGAGGAAGCTTTGCATTTCACTGAACGTCTACAGTGCATTTCCATCACCTTTGCCTCTCTGACTGGTTCTGCTCCTCTGGACATGATGCCCATCTTGAGCTTCCTGTATGACAAGCAGTACTTGCCACATCTCGCCTTAGCATCTGCCAGGATGTCTAGTACTGAAAGTATAAGAGAAATGGCAGCACCATCGTGGAGAATTGGCTTAGTGATTCAGAATACCTCCAGAATTTCTGGCAGCCCATTCGGCGCCAGTCATATCCCAGCTCAAGCTTGCTTCTTTCTTACGCAAACTTTGTCTTGTTCTCATCACTGTGGAACTATAAACGTTCAAAAAGCTTTGTGTGTGATTTTATCCAAAGTCTATCTCCAGTACAGGATCCTGGATGGAGCAATTTACTACTCAAACATGGCTTCCAAGCTGAGTGAAAGGATCAGTGAAGAGGAGTCATTTGAGTCTGTGCTTTTCGCAGGATGGCTCTATCTTTTGAACAATGAACCGGAGAGGACTGTGGAGATCATGCTAACACTTCTAGACTCCATGCATGCAACGGACAGCATCACTCAGTGTGGTGTGGTTCACAACCTATTGGCCATGGCCCTCAGAAAAGAAAACAAAATACCAAGGGCAGCTGAAAACTTGTTCTGGGCATTAAAAATGGCAAAGGAAACTGGGAACAGACGTAACCAAGCCATTGCCCTTGCCAACTTCGGCACTGTAGCATTGTTCTGCCAGGCAAACTGGTTGGCAGAGAGCTACTTCTTGAAGTCTGTTTGGCTGTACCTTGAGTTCTGCAGTGGTCAAGAAGGAGAACTGGAGCTGGTACAAGTGCTTTTGTGGTTAGGGCAGATCTTGGTTGGCAGAGGGAGAGTTGAAGATGGCAAAGTATGGTATGAGCTGGCACTGCTCTTTTCCTTGAAGTCAAATAATGTGAAAAGTGAGTATTTTCATAGTGTTTTGCACTACCTTCTGGAGGAGGTTGATTCCTGGATGCATTTTTCAACTGCTATTTTTATTTATTTATTTATTTATTTTATTTGTTACATTTGCATCCCACATTTTCCCACCTTTTTGCAGGCTCAATGTGGCTTACATAATACCGTCAGGCGATCGCCAGTTCTGGTATAAACAAAGTACAAAATACGGAGTGATGTTATAGTAGGGTAGAGTTCATGTGTGACAAAAACATTTGGGGATCGTAAAGAGGAGGAAGAGTTTTGCTATTTCCAGTATGGTTTTGGCTTCGTTGTGTTGCAGGGTTCAGGCATTTAGGTTGGATCTTTAGGGTATGCCTTTTTGAACAGGTTAGTTTTTAGTGCTTTACGGAAGTTTAAGTGGTCATAAGTTGTTTTCAAGGCACTTGGTAGGGTGTTCCATAATTGTGTGCTTATATAGGAGAAGCTGGATGCATAGGTTGTTTTGTATTTGAGACCTTTGCAACTTGGGTGGTGGAGATTTAGGTACGTTTGTGATGATCTTGTTGTGTTTCTAGTTGGTAGGTCTATGATGTCTGTCATGTATCCTGAGGCTTCGCCGTAGATGATTTTATGAACCAGGGTGCAGATTTTGAACGCAATACGTTCTTTGATTGGGAGTCAATGCAATTTTTCTCGTAGGGGTTTGGCGCTGTCGAATCTCGTTTTGCCAAATATGAGCCTGGCTGCTGTATTTTGAGCAGTTTGGAGTTTCTTTATGATTTGTTCTTTGCATCCCGCATAGATTCCATTGCAATAGTCTAGATGGTTTAGTACCCTGAATTGTACCAAGTTGCAGAATATTTCTATGGCAATATATTAGAAATGGAAAAACCAACCAACCAACAACCCCCCCCCCCCCCCCAAAAAAAAAAAGAAACCAGAACAAAGCAATCCTTCCCTTCACACAATAGGAAGACGGTTAAAAAAAAGCTTCTGGCTCAAACCAAAGGTTTTCTCCCTAGGGTGACCCACAGACCTTGATGGGCAAATAGTCTTACCTTCCCCTTGCTAGTGCTGAACCGAAACTCAGGTTCAAGAAGCCCCAACTCTTCCTGCCAAGCTGCATCTCCTGTTACCCCAAAATTCCAAGTGGTGCTGGCCCTGGAAAGCTCCCGACCCATGGCTCACCTTCAATTTGCCATATCTGGAAGGTAGCAGGACTGATTCTCACTCGCTCCCGCTGCAAGAGCACCGTTTTGAAAAATGACATCTCTTGGCCCCTATTGGTAAGTAACAAGATGTATTTTTTTTTCTCTTTGAGAAAGTGGGCCAGTGAGGTCTCTTTCCCATGATCATTTTCACAAATTTCCCCATTAATAATCTGCTCTACATGCTTCTGTATCAAAGGAGCTCATTTTTTGGGTAATTAGATAAATTCATGACGTATTAAGCTATCCTCTAAAAGAAAGGGTTTCATTCAGTCTTTATTGCTGTGCTTTGTTTATGAGTGGAATATGTATCTATTATTGTGCTTTGTTTATGGGTGGGATGTGTGTACAGGTTGTTAATGTATGAAAAGATTGTATGTATATTTGTTTGGGTTCTGGTGAGCACCTAGGCAGCTGCCTAGTACTGGTGGGAACTGGGTACATAAACAAAGTTATTGGTTGGTGAGACTTAGGCCAGGACTAGAAGACTAGAGGAGGACAAGTAAGCAGTTCAGACTTCTAGCAAACTTCATTCAATAACTCTGTTGACCCCAAATGTATTGTTCTGAGCCAGTAATTTGCTTCATGTTTTTAATGTCACTTATAAAGTCAGCAGTGGCAAAGGCAACAGCAAAGTAGCAACAAGTTTCAAACTATTTGCAAAGTCTCATATGTATTTTACTCCTCTTTAGTAGTAGTGCTTCACGCTCCTCAGCTCCTAATTCCTACCACAGGGAGTGGTAGGGGTTAAAACTAGGGTTACCATTTTGTGTCCTCTGAAAAAGAGGACACATGTCACGCCCCCTACCCCGCCCCCGCCACGCCTCATACCCCGCCCCCGCCACGCCCCCTTCGGGTCCTCGTTCCGCCCCTCTATTCCCCGCCCCCCGTCACATGGTTCCCCCCCCTCACATATTCCCCCCCTCACTTACTATCTAGCCCTGGTGGTCTAGTAGGGTCTTCTCTTCGGGGCAGGAAAGAGCCCCCTCTTTCCTGCCCGGAGCGCTGCCTGTCCTTGCCTGCTGCATCCTCCTCGGTCTGGCTGGAGATTCAAAATGGCCACCGAGAGTTGAAGTGGCCTCGCGAGAGTTCAACTCTCGGCGGCCATTTTGAATCCCCAGCCAGACCGAGGAGGATGATAGACAGGGGAGGCAGCGCTCCAGGCAGGAAAGAGGGGGCTCTTTCCTGCCTCGAAGACGTCACTAGACCACCAGGGAACATGGTAAGGAAGGGGAGGGGACGGGAGTAGGGTTACCACGGCGCTGATCGCCCGCCCACATGCACGCGCCTGCCCGCACCCGCGCCCACGTTTGTCCAGAAATCCGGACAAACGTGGGTGCAGGCAAAATCCGCCGGACGCCCCGGACATGCCCTCAAAAAGAGGACATGTCCGGGGAAATCCGGACGAATGGTAACCCTAGTTAAAACACATGTAAGCCCCCTTTGTTTTTAGGTGAGGACAAGGCTGTAGTGGAGAGACTGTATGAATTCTTTACTTTGGTCTTTACGGAAGAAGATGTAAGAGATCTACCTGTACCAGAGATGGTTTTCAAGTGTGATGAAGCAGAGGAACTGAAAGAAATCTCGGTGAACTTGGAAGATGTAATCAGCCAAATTGACAAATTAAAGAACAGTAAATCACCTGAACCTGATGGTACACACCTCAGGTACTTAAAGAACTCAAATATGAAATTGTAGATTTGCTGTTAGTGATCTGTAAGCTGTTGCTAAAACTGTCCACAGTACCTGAAGTTTGGAAGGTGGCCAATGTAATGCCAATTTTTAAAAAAGGGTTCCGGGGTGATCCAGGAAATTACAAACCGGTAAGCTTGGCATCAGTGCAGGGCAAAATAGTGGAAACTATTATAAAGAATAAAATCACTGAACACATAGACAAACATGGTTTAATGGGACAGAGCCAGCATGGGTTCAGCCAAGGGAAGTCTTGCCTCACCAATTTGCTTCATTTCTTTGAAGACGTGAATAAACATGCCGATAAAGCCGAGCCGGTTGACGTAGTGTATCTAGATTTTCACAAAGGTTTTGACAAAGTTCCTCATGAGAAACTCCTGAGAAAATTAAAAAGTCATAGGATAGGAAGCAATGTTCTTTTGTGGATTGGTTATTGGATAGAAAACAGAGGTTAAATGGCCATTTTTCTCAATGGAGGACAGAAAACAGTGGAGTACCACAGGGATCTGTACTGGGACAGGTGCTATTTAACATATTTATAAATGATCTGGAAATTGGAACAACAAGTTAGGTGATTAAATTTGCAGATGACACAAAACTATTCAAAGTTGTCAAAAAAACATGTGGACTGTGAAAAATTGCAGGAAGATTTTAGGAAGCTGGAAGACTGGGCAGATTAAATGTAATGTGGACAAATGCAAAGTGATGCACATTGGGAAGAATGATCCAAATCATAGTTACCTGATGCCGAGGTCCACCTTAGGAAACAGCATCCATGAAAAAGATCTAGGTATTATTGTAGACAATACGCTGAAATCTTCTGGCCGGTGTGCGGCAGTGGCCAAAAAAGCAAACAGGATGTTAGGAATTATTAGGAAAGGGATGGTAAATAAGACCGATAATACTATAATGCCTCTGTATTGCTCCATGATATAGTAACATAGTAGATGACGGCAGAAAAAGACCTGCACAGTCCATCCAGTCTGCCCAACAAGACAAACTCATATGTGCTACTTTTTGTGTATATTTTACCTTGATTTGTAACTGTCCTTTTCAGGGCACAGACCGTACAAATCTGCCCAGCACTATCCCTGTCTCCCAACCACCAGCCCCGCCTCCCACCACTGGCTCTGGCACAGACCGTATAAGTCTGCCCAGCACTATCCCCGCCTCCCAACCACCAGCTCCGCCACCCAATCTCGGCTAATCTCCTGAGGATCCATTTCTTCTGAACAGGATTCCTTTGTGTTTATCCCACACATGTTTGAATTCCGTTACCGATTTCCTCTCTACCACCTCCCGCGGGAGGGCATTCCAAGCATCCACCTCATCTTGAGTATTGCGTTCAGTTCTGGCCATCATATCTCAAAAAAGTGGAATTAGAAAAGGTTCAAAGAAGAGCGACCAAAATGATAAAGGGGATGGAACTCCTCTCATATAAGGAAAGGCTAAAGAGGGTAGGACTCTTAAGCTTGGAAAAGAGATGGCTGATGGGGGATGTGATTGAGGTCTACAAAATCCGGAGTGGTGTAGAACAGTAAAAGTGAATTGAATTTTCACTCTTTCAAAAATTACAATGACAAGGGGACACTCAGTGAAATTACATTTAAAACAAATAAGAGGAAATCATTTTTCATTCAAAGAATAGTTAAGCTCTGGAACTCATTGCCAGAGGATGTGGTAACAGCGGTTTGCGTGCTTGGTTTTAAAAATGTTTGGACAAGTTTCTGGAGGAAAAGTCCATAGTCTGCTATTGAGATAGATATAGGAAAGTCACTGCTTGCCCCGGGATTGGTAACATGGAATGTTGCTGCTATTTGGGTTTCTGTCAGGTACTTGTGACTTGGATTGGCCACTGTTGAAAAACAGGATACTGGGCTAGATAGACCACCGGCTATTCTTATGTTCTTATAAGCTAGGCAGCTACCTAGTCAGTGTCCAGGATGGTGTGAGAAGTGTCACATAAAAATTTATTTATTGAGACCAGGGCCGGGGCTAAGAGGCTGGGCAAGCAAGGTATCAGACTTCCACTCACATAAAAATCCAGACCTCACCGTGAAAATGCTAATATTGAGTTAAGTTAGTGACCTGAATTTGCTGCCATGTCTGTTATTACTCCTTTGTTTCTTGCAACATTTATCTGTGTGGAGTTTTTCCCCCCTCTTTTGTTCTATATAGAAACCCAATTAATAGCAATTGTACCACTGTATGAAAATCATCAACCTAAAAAAAATCTTTAACTACATTTCGTTAATGGAGGTTTCATTGACAATGCAGAATCAAGTGTAACACCTGAAATCGTAACCTGATCAGCCATTCTGTTCACACACCTGAATCTGTTTTAATACGTCCTCCTGAAGTATCGTTTCTGATTCATTTGCTCAGCTGCTATCTGGTACCTTCTAGCTGAAAGGCACAGTTTGTGAGACAAAAAGTGATCATTTGCTGTGGATCCCCACTGCTCTTTCCTAGGCCTGTGCCTTGCAGAGCGACAGCAGTGGCAGAGAGCTGTCAGATCAATGTTATTATGTAATTTAGGCTTGTTCAACCTATGGCCCATGGGGCAGAATCCAGCCCAGCAAATGCTTTTTTCTGGTCCTCAGAAACTTGGCAATTCTTGTGATGCTTATAGCGGGATTCTTGTTTCCTTGCCGCAACTCAGCTCTCTGTAAGCTTGAGTACATGGGGCCAGAAGTTCGGGTTTGTCTTGCGGTTTCAAGTCTCGTGAGACCAACCTGAACTTCCAGCACTAGGCCCAAGCTGGCAGGGACCTGTTTCACAGTGGAGAAGCAGGAATCCCACTGTTTCTTCTGCAGCTGAAGCCAGGTGAGGGTAAAGAGACTGGGTGAAGACTGGGGGAAGGGGATATGAGAGAGAGAGAGACCGGGTAAAGGCTGGGAACGTATAAAATGTGGCCCCCGATAGAAAAAGGTTGGACAAGCTGGATGTAATCCTTATTTATATAGTATTGTCTTAACTCATTGTTCTACATATTAATTGTGACTTCCTTTCATCTTTTTTTTTTTTTTGTTACATTTGTATCCTGTGCTTTCCCACTCATGGCAGGCTCAATGCAGCTTACATGGGGCAATGGAGGGTTAAGTGACTTGCCCAGAGTCACAAGGAGCTGCCTGTGCCTGAAGTGGGAATTGAACTCACTTCCTCAGGACCAAAGTCCACCACCCTAACCACTAGGCCACTCCTCCACTTATGGGATCTTATGGGATCGGTCTCAGAATGCCCTGCAGCAGTTGACGGGGACTCTCCTTAGCACAGGCATTACCCCAAATGCAATGATCTGGACTCCAAGGTCACTTTCACAAGAGCCAAAAACGCAGTCACAAGGGGAGTACAGAGTGGGGTAGGTCCAGTCCCTCAGCACTTGCATCCTGTGCCTGAGGAAGAGATTTCACACTGTGACCTGACCTCAGCAGCTTAATTCTGTGCTGGGAAGGACATAAAGTGTGATGTTTCATGAGAAAAATGTGCCATTTTTCCAAAATAGAGCTCAGGCCAATTGCAGCTCGTTTTCTGAGAGAGGGAAGAATAACACAATAGTGACTACTCTCAAAATTGGATTTGGAGATAATTTCCACTTTTTGCTTGCTAACTTCAAACAGCGCCTGTACTGAATTCAGTTACAAAAGAGCAGAGTCAGAGGCACAAAATGACAAGATTATTGTCTGTGTATTGAAGAGAGTCATTCTGAGTATCTAGTGGCTGAAGTTGTTACCATTTGGTCGTAAGCCGAGGGGCTGGGTAATCATAGTCCAATGTACCGGTCCCGCCCAATGTACAGTCTTATGGGAACTGAAAAACAGTGAAATGCTTCAGTGAATTTTTGTACTTTTGAAATGCTCTTGTGCCTGTCAATTATGGTGCTTTGTCCAAGGTAATCTAACCAGTGTTGAAACTTTTAAGTGCTAACCCCCCTGCTCTACCAGTGTACCTCATTCCTGCCATCCTGGAGCACTCCTCCTATTCGAGTACTGAAACCATACACAGTGCACCTCATTACTAGTTCGCAGCACCCCAGGCCGCAGTAATGAAAGGCTAAGGAAGGAATTCAGTAGCAGGGCTGGGCTTAGCAATTGCGGGGCCCTGTGCAGACCAGTTCAGAGCACCCACCCCAAGCCCCTGCCACCATTAGCCATAATTTATCAGTTTAAAAGGAGGTTTAGAGCTCTCAGAACCCCACCTCACCCCATACCACGTTTCGGTAGAGAGTGGCAGACAGCGGCAGCAATTTTCATATCCCATCAGCTGCCAAGCCCAGAGCCTCCTCGCTGAGGCATCCCACCCTTGCGGAAACAGGAAGTGACATCAAAAGGGGGCAGGACGCAGCAGTGAAGAGGTTCTGGCCTCAACAGCTGACAGGATATGAAAACCACTGCCGCTGCCTGATGCTTTCTACTGAGATGTGGATGCACATTAAGGTACGGAGCAGGGAGGTGTTCCGAGACAGGAGGACAGACGTGCCAGAGATACGGGGTCCCTTGGAGCACGAGGCCCTGTGCGACCGCCCCTGCCTAAGACTGGCCCTGTTCAGCAGGTACTACTAGAAAAAAAAAAGTGTGAGCTAAATCCAAAATCCCCTCCCCCAACCACCTTTAATATAAATGATACTTCAGTATGTCTGCTGTCCCTTACCTAACACAGGTCAGCTAAAGGTGACTGAGGAACTCTGCCATTTCTACAGCAATGTGTCGGTGAGCACCGGGGCATGCATTATTTACTACGAGCACCGGCTGTCTCTGGTGCAGCGACTGAAGGACAGAGAGGAGGAGGAAGAAGTACTGGAGACTCTCAGTCGGCTCTACCAGGCTCTAAACACAGCCAAGTAAGTGACTGTCTACCCTACCTAGAGGAACTGAAAACCTGAGGTCAGATGAGATCCATGAAGCCCATCCAATCTGGCCAAGGTCATCTCTGTTGCACTGCTATAAATTCCAGTTGATCTCTGGTTTTCCCTTCTCTTCCTTGTTGCTAAGGATCTGCTTTGCTTATCCCACACCTCTTTGACTTACGGTACTGTCTGAGCCTTTGCTGCCTCCATTGTGAGGCCATCTGATGCACTGCCCTTTCTGTGAATAAATATTTCCTACTACCACTCTTGAATCCATTCCATATTGTGTCTCTTTGTCAACAGGAACCAGTGAATAATTAATAGAGATAGGGTAATAACCCAATTCCCTCACTGACTAGATTGTAAAGGTTACCAGTTTCAAGCATCTATCCAACTCTTGTTCAGTCCTATGAGTGACAGTAGCAACTGGGTAGGTTGGGCAGGCTAGTGGCTAGATTTTAAAATGGTCTTTCCTCCTTCTCCTTAGCCAAGATTCGAGGCATGAGTGTTGATATTCAGAGCAAATTTTGCATTTACAAGCAGCCACTAAACAGAATAATGATCTGTTAAATTTCGGCCTGCTTATAGTAGTCGCAGTCCTCCGGATTCTATATAATGCGCTTAGATTTCGGCACCAAAATCGGCACAGATTCTATAACACCACACGTAACTTAATTGGCTTAACAAGCTCATGAGCACTGATAACAGCACTTAACAAGCAATAATGAGCACTAATTGGCACTGATTAGAATTTATGCACACAACTTGCTAAGCATATTTTGTAATGATGTGTGTCAAACTTCTAACGTTCAAAGGTAAAAAGGGCTGTGGTTTCGGGCGGGGAAATCAGTGGCGTAGCCAGACCTGAGATTTTGGGTGGGCCCAGAGCTAATATGGGTGGGCACGCACTGTCTATATAAGTATGAGTAGTGTCTCTTGGGATCCTACAAAATAATGCCTAAGAATTCACTTGATGATGGATTTCTAAGTAGTCTGCCCAACAGCTGCCCGGCATCAGTATAACCACATACATACTTAATGGAAAAATTGATATTTTTAAATATAATTACATTATCCCACAATCTCTCCACTGCAAAATGCTATACACAAACTTGTGCAAAAACACACTCATATCTTTAAAACCATAACAGCACTAATTCCAAGGACAGGATGAGCTACAACCTTATGCTTGAAAAGGCAGAACTGTAATTACACTAGGCTCTAAAACACCAATACACTACCTCGTGAAAAAAAGAAAAACAAAAAGGGCTGCGAATACTACATGCTAGCAGAATACTGCACCTTGATCACACTTGAAAAACACATGACACAACAGACATGACACAAGGAACTAGAAATCAAAAAATATGAAGGCAAAATACTGAACTGGAAAGTTAACTCAAGAAGTCAGACTCAGCATGCAGCAATACCAGAAAAATTTAAACTTACATGCAAAATATCACAGATGCACATTTCCAAAAGATGACATATTCAAATTAATAAATTCTGAATAAAATACTTTTTTCTACCTTTGTTGTCTGATCTATTCGCTTTGGTCCCAGTGTCTTCTGTTTTACGCAGTCTTCTTTCTATTTGATATTTTTTCACTCACCATGTCCACCATCCTCCTGTGTCCTTATGCGTCCTGTCTACCATCTGTAGCCCTGTCCCTATCCTTCCTCGAGTTTCAGTATCTGCCCTCAACGTGTTCCAAACCAGCCCTTAAACTCAGCAGTTTTCCCTCCATCCATATCCAGCATTTCTCCTCACTCCCCTCCATCCATGTGCATCTACTTCCACTGTCTTCCCTTCCCTCCATCCATGTCCAGCATTTCTCCTCTCTCCCTTCCCTTCCATGTGCATCTCCTTCCTTTGTCTTTCCTTACCTCCATCCTTGTCCAACATTTCTCCTCTCTTCCCTGCCCTCCACTCCATTCATGTCCAGCATTTCTCCTCTCTTCCATCCCCTCTATCCATGTGCACCTCCTTCCTGACTTCTCTCCCCTCCCTCCATCCATTCGTCCAGCAACTCTCCATTCTCCCCTGCCCTCTCCTCCAGCCATCCATCTCCAGCAAATTTCCTCTCTCCCCTTTCCGCTCCATCCATTCATGTCCAGCAATTTTCTTCTTTCCCCTGCCCTCCGCTCCATGTCCAGCAACTCTCCATTCTCCCCTGCCCTCTCCTCCAGCCATGCATCTCCAGCAAATTTCCACTCTCCCCTTTCCGCTCCATCCATTCATGTCCAGCAATTTTCTTCTTTCCCCTGCCCTCCGCTCCATGTCCAGCAACTCTCCATTCTCCCCTGCCCTCTCCTCCAGCCATCCATCTCCAGCAAATTTCCTCTCCCCCCTTTCCGCTCCATCCATTCATGTCCAGCAATTTTCTTCTTTCCCCTGCCCTCCGCTCCATGTCCAGCAACTCTCCATTTTCCCCTGCCCTCTCCTCCAGCCATGCATCTCCAGCAAATTTCCACTCTCTCCTTTCCGCTCCATCCATTCATGTCCAGCAATTTTCTTCTTTCCCCTGCCCTCCGCTCCATGTCCAGCAACTCTCCATTCTCCCCTGCCCTCTCCTCCAGCCATGCATCTCCAGCAAATTTCCTCTCCCCTTTTCCCTCCATCCATCCCTGTTGTCCAGCAATTCTCCTCTCTCCCCTGCCCATCCTGTTTCTGTCCATCCCCTTCCCCCTTCTATCCAGCGTGTCCCCCCTCCCCCTTCACAGCATCTCCAAGGCAAGCCAACTTCCGTTCCAGTCTACTCCCGAAGTTGCAGCGACGAACGGGCAGGCAGCGCTGCGGTAGTAAAAGCAGCAAGGAGACTGGTTCGACTCTCCGTCCTTCACTTCCCTCCCTCTGCGTCCCGCCTTCCTCTGACGTCATTTCCTTTTGGGCGGGACGCAGAGGGAAGTGAAGGACGGAGAGTCGAACCAGTCTCCTTGTTGCTTTTACTACCGCAGCGCTGCCTGCCCGTTCGTCGTTGCGACTTCGGGTAAAAGTTGCCGTTCCAGTCGTCGTCTCTTGGGCGGGCCTGAGCCAAGATTGGGTGGGCCTGGGCCCACCCAGGCCCACCCGTACCTACGCCCCTGGGGGAAATGGGCATTTCATGGGCGTTCCAAAATTTAGGCAGCTAGTTATAGGATATGGTTCAGTGTGTCTAACTCTACGTGCTGAGATTTACACCAGGTTTTCATTAGCGTAAATGGATATGTGTAGCCAGTATCAACGCTCAAATATCAAATTAGTGCCAATGAGTGCATGTTAACCCCAATTATTGGGATTTATCACCAATTATTTGACAATTTAGTGCCAATTAGTTAATTATGTTATACACATAAATGGTTGTAATCTATAACTGGATGCTGCAGTTTAGTGAATATGGGGATACGTGTTCCGTCCTTTCTTCCAGTGTCTTCAAACCCCCCCAGAGAACCATAAAAACATGGCGGCAGATAAGGGCCAAATGGTCCATCCAGTCTGTCCATTCTCAGTAACCACTAACTCTTCTTTTTCCTAAGGGATCCACACATGCCTGTCCCACGCTTTCTTAAATTCTGACACAGTCCTGGTTTCCACAAGCTCCACCAGGAGGCCATTCCATGCATCCACCACCCTTTCCATGAAAGAGTATTTTCTTTGATTCCTCCTAAGCCTATTTCCTCTTATCTTCATCCTATGCCCTCTCATTCCAGAGTTTTCCTTCATTTGAAAAAGGCTCACCTGCTGTACATGAATTCCAGGGAGGTATTTAAGCATCTCTATTATATCTCTTCTCTTCCAGCATATACATGTTGAGGTTTCTAAGCCTGTCCCTATATGTCTTATGACAGAGACCGCTGACCAATTCTGTAGCCGCCCTCTGGACTGACTCCATCCTGTTTATATCTTTCAGGATGGAGTCGGTCCAGAAGGCAGCTACAAAATACATATTTTAACAAATGGTAGCAGGACCTCTGGCAGAGTTTCTGGACAGGACATACCCGCTCTCCGTCCTTCTGTTTGTCTGCTTTTTCACAGCAGGGCATCACTATTGGCGCCAGTTCCGTTGGTGCCAATGGATGCTGAGCACCCTTCAGTATTGAACAAGCTCCTTCATCGTGTCCAGGAAGGGGTGATTTGTGTTTGGCACCCCAATCATTTTGGGGTGCTTAATGAGCATCAGCTGTTAGTCAGACTTCAGCTTAATTATGAGATTCTGCTTGACCTGAGGAAGAAGATTTCAGCTCCTGCAGGCTTGTGAAAAAATGTGTTTAGTCAGTCCAAGAAAAAGAAGGATTACCTTGCATTCTGTTTTTGGTTTTGTTGTTCTTTTGTTTTTCTTTTTTTTTTTTTACTTTTACTTTTCTGCTTGCTGATAAGTATTTCTGTGACGTTTAGGTCCCTCAGGGTGGCTCTGGATTATACCAAACAAAGTCTGAGAATAAAAATCGACCTCAGTAAGGGCAGCAGGGTGGCAGAGACCTGGCTTCAGGCTGGCAGACTCTATTACTTCATGCAGGAGGATGAGCTGGTGGAAATGTACTTTCAGGTATGGCTTGAATCTTGGGAACAAACATGCATGCCCTTTTCTATACTATAAATACGTAAAGAACAGGTGGTGAAGATCCCTTAAGACCACTTGTCAGGACCACATTGTTCCACTAGGTGGGGCTCCTGAGCTGCCCATTGGAGCAGTGTCGGGAAGGTGAAGTTGTTCTAAAATGTACACTTAGGTACAGGGAGCCTTAAGAATCTCGCTACTTTTTTTATTGTTTATAACAAATGTGTCATAAATTGTGACCAAGGCAATGCACTCATGTATTTTATCAAACCTAATTCTTATTTTGCTGCTTTTTGAGAACACCAAAGTATAGAGCATCTGATTTTTGATTATAACTGGACTTTTTCCCACCCCAAGTTGATCCAATGATGTCATGCAGCTGCTGCTGAGGCAGCCAGATGACATTAGCTGAACAGGACCAGTTGAAGAAAGTAGCATCTATCAGCGGCTCACTCAGGACGAAGAGGAATGTAGGATTATCACATTGGGAACAATGTCTGTGCTTCACTTCCCTGTGGCTCCAGGGTATTAACTATGGCTTGCTTTCAGCAAATTATGGCCTTTTGACAGCTTTTTCAAGGAAATACCACAAGGTTCTATATGCATCGAGTAGGGAATGACACGGGGATAAAATTTGTCCCCGTCCCCATGGATTCTGTCTCCGTCCCCACCCCGTCCCCGCAGGCCCTGTCTTCGTTTCCACAGGTTCTGTCCCCATCTCTGTGGGCTCTGTTCTTATCTGCAGAAGCCTTGAACACTTATGATTGCATATTTAAATCTTTTTTATTAAAGTATATAAAGGAACAATACACTGCAACTGTTGTATGTAAATTACAAATAGAAAATAATAACAACAAGCAGCTAAAATAACACCCTCCCACCACCCTCTACCCTTCCAACTCCAGCAATAGCTGACTTCTACTACCCCAAGGAATCCTAATCCACCCTGTTAAAATGTCCAGGGGTACAAAATACAACCCATTCTATATGCCCTAGTGGGGGAGAAATATGCCCTATGAAGCACTGTTATGATTTTTGAATCTGTGGATGAAAAAGTAATCAACAATCTCAGGATTCAGTCTAGCTCTCTTGTTTTCCACAGTCCTTCTTAGAAGTGCTGGTAGCAGGATGTACAGGATCCCCCATGCAAATTTTGCTAGCTGTGGCCAGCATGTTTGCTTGTTTTTCCAAAAAATTAAAAATATTATCATCTGCATCACTCAAACATAAATAATAGTCCAGTTCGTTAATAGGCTTAAAAGTAGAAAGTGACATGGGAACAAAGTTTGTCCCTGTCCTCACGGGCTTTGTCCCCATCTCCGTGGGATCTGTCCTTGCCCCGTCCCCGCAGGTTCTGTCCCTGTCCCCATCCCCATGGTTACCGTGGATCCCCATCCCTGTGTCATTCTCTAATCAAGAGATTTGTACAGAACAAACATTTTGTAGATTCACATTCTGTCTAGAGCTTTAGACTATTTGCGACGTAAAAATGTGTGTGAATTTGTGACCCTTTGCAGTAAAGTGGTCTGGTAGCCATGCTAGTCCATGTTTAAAGGGCATAAATAGAAACAAATCAAGCATCCCCTGTGAACTAAGTCGTCCTAGTGGCTGCTGAGCCGCAATGCCGACACAGCCCATTCAAAGTGAATAGGCTATGTTGGTGTTAGTGCACAGCTTAGTAAACGAGGGGGGGGGGGGGGGGTTAATGTATTAAGTTAGTCCAATAAAAAAAGGTTTCATCTTATTTCTTTTCTATGTTTTGATTTATTTCTATTTATTACTCTTTGCAGAAGTTACATTTCTATCTGTTCTTTATCCTCCCACGCTAATTGGATTTTTCTACCACAGCAAAGCCACTTAATTGTAATATATCTGGAACACATTTTCAAAATGTTAAATATATTCCAAATTATTCATTTGCAAAGGCAAAGTTTAATATCTTATTATGAGGAATGATGAAGGGGGAGGGAGAGAAGATCATAAGAGATGGTGAGAGAGTACATGAACTGCAAAAAAGTGATCTACAAAACTATTCGCTCTGCAGACTTCACTTACCTAGAAACCAAATGGTGGAACTCCTTATCACCCAAAATGAGAAATATCCGCAAAATCCTCAAATCGTTCCTATTCAAACAAACCCTCACAAAGAACAACCATATCTCAAACAACTAATTATTACCTGAATTGGTTAGTACTCTATTTACCATTAACTTTCTCTTTGCTTCCTGTACAATTTCTCATTCATAATAGATTTTCTAAATGTTAAACATCCATAGCTATCCCAGTACGTTTATGATACTATATTGTAAAATTGGATTCTTACAACAAATTACTTTCTTATGCATTATTCTTTGTTATGTATCCTATACTGTTTATTGTAAGCCACATTGAACTCAAACTTGTTTGGAATAATGTGGGATATAAATGTCACAAATAAATTAATTAACATTTTTTAAATTTAAACACTGAAATCTATCTAAAAGTGTGCCTAAATTTAATTTTGTGATGCAAAACCACTGATAAACGTGGAGGTGTATTTTCAAAGCATTTAGACTTACAAAGTTTCATATTAACCTATGGAACTCTGTAGGTCTTAAGTGCTTTGAAAATGATCCCCACAGACTTTGAGAACCCTACCAAAACACCTAATGGGTCAGTTATCCTGGTAGCTCTTTGGATAGTTGTTTGAATATCCCCGTCCCACCCAGATACTCAGCATCATACGGTATCTAGATGGTGACGCTGAGTATCCATGAATAATTTAAATGCATCGTAAATACAAAAACTTAGCTTGTGAACCCATGAGGGACAAGATAAAGTACCTGTCTGGAATATGTACATGGATTTGGTTGTACCAGAGAAAGGTGGTGTATCAAGAATCTAATAAACTGAAACATCAAACAAATCCCGACCATAGAGCTCAAATATTGAACCTGCTAATTTAAGGATTTATAAACACCAGAATTAGAAGCCCTGACTAAAGGTCATCTTTCTTGGAGTTTTTGAACCTCTCAAATGGTTATATAACAGAGACAGAATTTGCATATCTATAGCACAGTGGTCTATGTTATCACATTTTTGTTCTAAGAAATACAGCACTGCAAGGGGTGACAGAAAACCAGGAACAGAGTACAGTATTCTGGTAGAATTAATCAGGTCACTCCTCCAGGGACATTATGCTAGACTAGTTAATTGGTACCAAAGGGATACGAAACCCAGTTATCTTCTCCATCTCCCACCTTACCAGTCCACCCAAACTTCCAAAGACTTTTGGGATATTGGTTATGTAGTTTGTAACTTGTTTCAGATACAAACTTACATGAGCTATATCCTAAAATCAGGGGTGTAGCTACAGGGGGCCACGGGGACCTGGGGCCCTGCAAATTTCATCCGGGCCCCTGGTTTGGCTGGTGGGGGTCCCCAACCCCCGCCAGCCGAAGCCTTCTTCAGTGCCAGTCTCCGGCGCAGCCGCATTCGCTGCCTGCCCCCTGCTCTATTTTCTTCTTCTCCTGTGCACGCTGTCGCTGAGCAAGAAGAAGGAGCAAGAAGAAAGAAGAGCAGGGGGCAGGCAGCGAATGCGGCTGTGCCAAAGACCGACGCTGAAGAAGGATTCAGCTGGCGGGGGTTGGGGACCCCTGCCAGCAAAGGTATTTGTTTGTAAGGGATAGCGGCAAGGGGGCGAGGCGGTGGGGGGGGGGGGCAGCACTCAAAATGTGCCCCCAACCTCAGGCTCTGGCCCCCTCCCACCGTGAGGTCTGGCTAAGCCCCTGCCTAAAATAAAAAGGCGCAACTGTGGTTTGATAGTAAGACTTTGAATTCACGTTTTTATATTTGCAAGGATGTCCAAATCAAAGATGTAACACTACTGAATTGTGTCCATTTTAGTCTATAGGTAACGATCTCCTTCTCATAGGGGCTGATGATCAAAACTCTGGCACTATTATTAATAGCGCCATAAAAATACCGCCAGAACAGCGCACAACAGCACTCTAATGCTCAAAGCTAATGAGATGCAAATATAGGCGCGCTCATAACTTTGAGCATTAGGGAGTTCGGCGGGAGGATTGTGCTTGGCGCATGTGCAGAAGAGTTCAGTGGTAAGCTCAGCTGCTGAACGTGAAGCAAACATTGGCGTCTGTTTTTTGCAGCCAAAATATAAGCATTAAAAATCTTTTTTCTGGATGTTTAGATGTTTATATTTAGATACAAGTAACAGATGCCAATGTGTGCTTTGGGTTTTTTTTCAAAGCATTTAGATGCAGGTCAATAACGCCAATGTGTGCTTCACCTTCGGGTCTCACAACCAGCGCTCAAGGGCTTGCATGGGCTTCCTTCTGCTTCCAAAAGAAATCAACACTGGCAGATTTTGCAGAAAGAATCAAGAGAGAATCATGGGAAATCCTCTCTTCCAACACCCTAACGCCTGCTCGGACCAGGCGTTATTTTTAAGAGGAGTAAAGCACCTTTGTTTCGGGTGCTCTTTTCTGATCAGAGGAGGAATACAAAATGACCTCATTTAAATGAGCTTGACTACATTTGCATGCTATCTGCGCTAAGGTCTGTCTCGCTCATTGTTTACTGCTCTAGACCCCGCTGATCAATCTGCGCTGGTAAATGCAGGCGCTAATACAGCGCTAATGGCCTCTAGCACCTGTGTTTACTTTTGATCATCAGCACCTTAATTTCCCTAGGAAGTGTTGAGTTTGAGTTGAATTACTCTGAAGTTCCTGTCAGGCACTGTGGCTCCTCTCGCTCTTCCTCCCAGCAGGAGGCAGATCTGGTGCTGGAAAGCTTTTCTGTATTTTATTAATCTTGTTTACAAGTTGCTCCGTGCACGTGCAACAGATCCAAGCAGTCACGACACAGCAAAGCTTTATTGCTTCTGGACTGAATTAAGAAGCAGGGCACAGGTCTACTAAACAGGTCTGACATGGCAAACTGGCCAAAATCTGAGCTTCTGGGATTAACATCAGGGATGATATGGATGACAAATATTTTACAGAATCATAGAATGAGTCATTTGTTGTGTAACAAGATGCAAAAAACGCTAGCATGGAAATGCAATGTTTAACTGGATATTTTTAATAAGAACAGATAATTTCTTGCAACTAAAAATATGACTTGGGATTTCTTCTGTTGTAGGCAGCCATCCAGACAGCACTGAACCTGCAGGACTTTGTTCTTGCCTTGCACCAGTACGAGGAAGCTGGGGATGTATTTTTCAATGGCAGCCGAAAGAGTGACAGAGCAGTGGCTTTTTACAGGGTAACCTGCAAAGAATGAGGTCTTCTGGCCACTGTTTACACAGACAACTCAACTTACACCTTACCTCATAACTATTAAAACCACAGCCTTTGGTGATTTCCTATTTTCTCCCAAGGTGGTAAGGCACGAGGAGGTGGGGAGTGGGGAGTGGAGAACATATATGTTTATTTTTAAAGCAGGGTCAATATGCAGTGGGAAAGGGTCCTCCACAGGATATGATTATCTGGTGGGATAATGTTTGTATTCTGTGGGTGTCACAGGTAAAGAATCTTGGAGTGTGGCTTATCTCTTCTTTAAATCGAAGATGCCAAGTCTCTGCTATGAATCGACGGTGTTTTGTATGACTTTGCATCTTACAACAATTGCAAATTTACATGTCTGAATTTGGTGACTGTTGTGAATGTGATGGTCACAATGAGGTTAGACTATTGCAATTCTGCTTATGCAGATCTTTCACAAAGATTTCTAGAAAGGTTGCAGATTCTAGAAAATACTGTAGCTTGGATTATCAGAGGACTGCATCCCTATGGCCATGTCTCTCCTACGCCTATTACATTGGCTGTTTATTTCATGTGAATTCATTGACAACTGTTTTTCCTATGCCACATGGAATTAGCCCAGCTTATTTGGGTGAGGAACTTGAAAAGTATGGGCCAGGTTGCCAACTGTGGTCAGCTGCCAAAGATGTATTAGTGATCCCAGGTTTGTCTGAGGCTTGATTGGCGAGGAGAGGAAAAGCTTTCTCAATTTTTGGGATGCTCTCCCCGAGGCTATTCACCTTTGTTCTCTCTATAGTTCTGAGGCTTAGTGAAGTCTTGGTTGTTTAGGCAAACTTTCTCTTTTATGGTGGAGCCACTCTCTAGATTCTGAATATTAGGCGAAGGAAGGGAGCTGTGTGCTGATGGGGTGGACTTGTTATCCATGAGCTGGTTAGGAATGTATGGAGTGTAGTTAGGATTTTATAATGGACTGGGTGAGAGGGATGGTGGGTAGTTTGAGCTTTAAATCATTTCAGATTTTTAAGGGATGTGATTAATACTTTTGAATGAATAAATAAGTGAATAAATCCTACACAAGATGGGAAAACAACAAAAACTGACTTGGATCAGGGCTGGATTTGATACTTTGGTGCTTGTAGGTACTAGATTTAGGATCCTCACCCCTACTCCCCTTGTATTTTTAGGGAGTGGCAGCTCCAGCACATGTTCTCTCTCTCTTTCTCTCTTTCCCTGCCCTCTCGGTCCTTCCCCCACCTCCTGCCCAGCCTGCTTCACCTCACTCCCCTATTTTGCACCATCCAGTCCTCCCTCTTTCCCCTCCCTCTGGCACAGACTTTGCTTTCAGTATTCCACCTTCTGAGTCCCTCTTTTGCAGAGCTCCAGCATGCTCTGTACTTTGCTCCCCTCATCTGTAAGTTTCTGACCGTGCTACATCTGCACTTCTTCCCCTGTGATGGGGACAGAGAATAGCTGAAGGAACATCTGACTTTATGATGGTTTGTCATAATGCCATTTACCACATCATACTAACCTGGGACAGGTATCCTATTCCCTCTCTCCTCATACTGGCCATCTCTCAAAATATGGTCTACCTATGAAATCGTAACTTATTGGTGTGGCTGGAAATGGCACCTTTAAAATTTAGAATCCTTGCCAGTTGCTGATGCTACATTCTGGGCTTGATTTGGATAAGCCACAATATCCTAAAAGTGGTCAAGCTTCTAGGGCTTAAAATTGGAAATACAAGAAATTTCATGATTTTATCAAATAACTAATACATCAAATTGAGGAGGAAAAGATCTCAGAAATCCAATCAGGAGCAGAGATACTTTAATATTGCCACGTTCCATCATCTGTCTGAACAGCTTCAACTTTCTTATTGTGGATTTGGATTTATTACTCACCTATTCCAAATCAGAGCCGAAGCTGAGTTACATTTCAGACACAAGTGTTATTTCCCTGCTTACAATCTAATTTGTACCTCAGGTACTGGAGGGTGAAGTGACTTGGTCAAGATCACAGGATGTCAGTGGGAAGTAGTGGGATTTGAATCCTAGTTTCCTTGCTTGATAACTGACTTCTCTAACCATTAAGCTGCTTCTCCATCGCTGAAGAGGAAGTACTGAAAACTTCAGTGCTTCTTAAAAACTTGTAATAGCTTTTCTCTCTCCCACTTAATTGTTCAAACTCATTACAAAATATTACTGACCCCAAATAAGTCATGCATGGCTTTCTGCGTTGTTAACATTACTTGTAGACATCCAAACTCATCGCAGGTAATCAATACTTAGCTGTCTCTGATATTTATATGCCCATAAGCTTTGCATATTTTTTATTTAAAAATTTACAGCCTTCTCTATCTTCAGATCTAGGCAGCTTCCATAATAACATACTTAATCAATTAAAATCAATAAAAACATCATCATCAGCAATAAGAAAAATGCTCCTTTCATGACTTTCAGCCAGATGAAAATGCTTGATGGATGGAACGTCAAGCAAGTATTGTCCATCAAAGTGCAGTAATCCTGAGGGACAATAAACCCTCAGGACAGAAGAGGTAAAGTAATGGTGCCTCCAAAGACAAAGCTTTGAATACAAGCAACAAACTTTTAAATCTTATTATCAGCATTCCAACTCGGTTCGATACTCAGCTCTTTCCTTTCTCTGTTAGTTGTGGGTTTATCAGTTTCTAAGCACAATAGAAACTCATTATAGGTAATGGGTCCTAAGAGCTCACAGACTGGCAGCTGGAGTGTGACCCTAATAAGTGTGGACTGGAATCACTTGGCAGACCGGATAGGCTAATTGGTCTTTGCCATCATCAACTATTTTACTGGACCATGGTTAGTGATGTCTGCGACCCACTACGTTTTAATCATGTAGGGCTGCCTAAGCATCAATAGCCAATGGCAGTTAACTGGGCAGTGCCACTAAATACCATCTCTGACTGGCCATATCAAAGTGGGTAGGTCAGGGGCGGTTCAGGGGGTGGTATTGAGAAAGAGCTATGCAGATACTGCACTGAGTATTGGCCAGCACCCACATAACCCCCAATATGGTGCTTTAGCCTCTCTGATCCCTCTCCCCCAGACCATGACATCAAGACTCCCCTCCCATCCCTGGAACATAACATTCCCTCATCAAGACCCTCCTATACCACTCTCAACCTCCATGGTCAGAATAGGCCCCTCCTGGGCCTACCTCAGATCCCTGGTGGTCCAGTGGGGGTGATGGGGACTAGAGTGAACCCTACTCACTCCTGCCACTAGTGCCGGCATCATCAAAATGACTGCTGCAAGCTCTCATGGCAGCCTCGCAATACTACCGGCAGTACTGTAAGAGCAAATGGAATGGATCAGATGTAAAAAGCTTTTCCCCCACTAGGAGAAGTGCAGAGAATTCTTTTCTTTTGCTTTCTTCTACCTATGGATTTATTTTGTAGCTTTAACTGTTTGTTTCATTTAGTTGAACCACACCCCCCCCACCCCCCAACAACAATTAACAACATTTAAAAAAAAAAAAGAAAGAAAAATGTAAAACAAATTTTTTAAAAATATCAAGATTAGCCCTGCTGCAAAATAATAAAAATAATAATTTCAGCCATCATACGGCAGAATTTAAAATGGCACCATCGTTGAGTTGGCTGGCATGATTGTGGAACAGGAGTGGTTTAGGATTGCATCTGGCCCCTGAAGACAGCAGACATAGAGTAAGTGACTGAGGGGAGGCTCAGGAGAGAGGCTTTCTTTTAAAACAAAATGAAGATGAAAAAAATGGCTTGTCTCATTTCCAATGAAACCATTCCCTTATTCCTTATAGAGGCAAAATGGGAAAATCCTTTATTCTGGGCCAGAAACACTGTGGTGTGTTTGAATTGCCAAGTCCTCATGTGATCCTATTCTTGTGTCTCACAGGAAGGAGCAATTCCTTTAGCCCAGAGACTCGGGGAGCGTCAGATAGAGCTTCGACTCTGCCAGAAGCTGACAGAACTGCAGCTTTCTCTGGAGGATTACCAGCAGGCCTTGGAGTTTGCAGGCATGGCTGCAAGGCTTAGCACACTTGTGGGTAGGTTCTTCCTGACTCGGTGATGGGGTTTTGTGCTCAAGTTTATTGGTTGCATGTTTTGTGGTAAAACTCTGAGATCTGTCCTATTTAGAAAAAACAATGACCTGCATAGTTTAACTTCATTCTACTACTACAAATACTTATCATTTCTATAGCGTTACGTCTTTTGCTGTCTTTACAAGTGAAGATAGTGAGGTTTGCAAAAAAACAACAAAAAAAGAACCAAACCTATCTACTGAAAGCACAGTGTTTGTGCCTCTTGATATTAAAGCTGCATTTCCATTGGCCAAGGGGAAGAGTTTATCCAATGAACGCATTATCTACGCACACACCCAATGGGACAAACTTACCAATCCTGGTTTACCCCAGTGCACTCCACTATTCATTTTTTTTCCCAGGTAGCAATCATGGGTTGTCTAGACTCACCACAAATGCCACCTGAGAGGTTTGATTAATTAAACCACCATCTGTGTTCATGCTTGCATCTCTCTAGAACCCAGTCCTGAGGATGCAGCCAGCCAGTCAGGTTTTCACGATATCCACAATGAATATGCATGAGCTAAATACTAAAAATATTTGCATGCACTGTCCCTATAGTATGCAAATCTATGTCATACATATTCATTATGGGTGTGTTCCAAGGACTGGGTTGAGAACCACTAAACTATTGGATGGAATTTTGGGGGGTTTTCTTTTTAAGAAGTCAGCGAATGAATAGTGTAGAGATGGGGGAGGCACTAGTGGGCATCATTGGTTGAGTGGTGAGGTGGGGACATAGTGGAGTGTGCTGTGGTTAGGGATATAGGAGGTCACTGTATAAATTGGCTTCTTTGTTTAGATGCACCAATGCTGAGGGGCACCAATTCTGTAACAGCATCTGTGCACCAAGATGTCATTATTGAGCACCAGTGTACACCAGCATGGGTGCACCTCAGTTTAGACCTGACCATTTATGCCATATCAATGTCAGATGTAAAGATGCCTCCATGCACCACCCACTTATATGTCCCCATGCAATAATACTCTATAGGACTTAGGTGCTACCTTCTACAATATCCCCCGAACATTTATTGAATTATCTCCATAGTGGAAATTGGGTTTTGAGGGGGTTGGCACTGTGTGGATCATTAGTGGGTTGTAGCACATTGTGGTAGGTTAGGGTTTTTGTGGGGTACAATGGGGTACACTGTAGGTGGATGGAAACAGCGGAGTATATTGTTGTGTCAGGAGCATTACTTATGCATCGCCTGTTTGGGGGCATGAGGGGGTCATGGATTTGGATTTGATCTACATTTATACTTTCTCAGTCCCTAATGGGCTCACAGTCTAAGCTTTCGTTGTTCATAAACCCAAATTCTCATATGAGATTCATGTCCTGACAGAGAATAAGTTCCTTTGTATTCTGGATCTCTAGACACACAGGGCGGAATCTGTTTCTTCAGACACAATTCATGTTGACTCTAGATTTTGTATTTGGTAGTCTTAGATACAGGATTAAACCTGAGCAAGCTACAAGGCTCTTGCAGTCTTCCTCTCTTTTCTTTGCAGGGGATCGCTTGCAGGAGCTGGTCGCATTTCACCGTCTGGCTACCGTGTACTATTTTCTGCAGATGTACGAGATGGCAGAGTACTGCTACCTGAAGGCCTTGGCTCTCTGTTGTTCCCCTCTGCAAGGTGCCCAGGAGGTCATGTACTGCTTAAGAGTTTACTGCCGCCTGGGTAGCCTTACCCTGCTGAAACTCAAGGTAACCACCACCGAAAGAACAGCACTGCGAAACTATTTGTGCATCCGTTATGTGCAAGAACCAGTGTGTACAAACTCAGACTAGCTGCATGAGAGCAGCAGTAAAAAGTGATAATCTGTCGATAGAAAGAATATTGAGGAGTTGTAGAAATGTGCCTTCATTATAATAATAAACAAATAATAAATAATAAAACAAAACTTATAACCCACTCAAGCCCAGTAGTTCAGAACGGTTCACACTATAAGAGGCTGGTCAAATCCAGAAATTGCATAAATTCATATGTAGTAATAGTCAAAAAGTATAACAAAGTAAGCTTAAGTCATTAACCATAAAACGAAATTATGCAGAATCTAAAACAATTTTTTTTAAAAGAAAGGTCTTTAAAGTTTGTCAAAAACCTGCATAGGAGTTTGAAGTCCTAATTGTAGCTGAGATCTCCTTACCAAATTTCGCAGACTGTGTGATCAAAATGTTCATTCGACTAAGGAGAGAAGCACAACTGGGCAGGTGTTCTCCGTTCTTTGCTAAAATGGCCTGCTTAAAAATTGCAACTTCTTCCTAAAAGGTGAGATCTCTGCACAAAGATGTTGGATTTGTAAGCTGTGTTTGTGTCTCTCTTGTTTATTCCTTGGTTTATCAGGATGCCCAAGATGCTGCCAATTACTTCATCTTAGCCCTGGCTGCAGCCATGGAGGTAGGAGACGAGAAGCTTCAAAGAGCCCTTCGTAGCAAGCTTGCTCATATCTACAGCACAGTCCTCCAGAACAAGAAAGAAGTTGCATGTTTTATACAGGAAATCACTTATCCTGATGTGAACTATAGTCAGAACTAATTCAGAACCAAGGAAAAGAATGCTAATAGACAAGAGAAATCTGATGGGACAAGCAGCAGACACCATGATACATTCAGGCTCTTTGTGAACTTTCAACTGGAAATGCTGGGTGAAGCATTTGTAAGACACAGGTGGGAGCATGGGCTTGTTTGTAATTAAGCTGGTCTGTTGGAGAGGATGGTCAGAAGAGGTTTGAATGTGAAGGTCACCATGATGACAGCAATGAGTCTGCAGGGAAGGGAAAGGTAGGAAGCCCAGTGAATACTAATGGAATGAGGAAAGTGAGGGGTTTTCAGGTTTCCTGGCTTTCTTATATTCTCCAGGACCCCAGTGTGCTCTTCAAGCCTGAAGCACCAAAAGTCTAGCTGAGGGCATGAACAGCTGAATACTGAACTGAAAGGTTTGTATGAGGCCGAGGCATGGGGGGGGGGGGAGCAGATAGATAAAGGAGGAAGGGTGAGAGGCAGACATAAGTCATAAGAACATAGGAAAAGCCATGCTGAGTCAGACTGAGGTCCACTGAGTCCCAGCATCTTGTCTTTGAGAGTGACCAGTCCATGCTGCAAGTACATGGCAACCCCCAAACTCTAGGTGAGCAATGGTCTCCCAAGTTTACCTAGCAAATCTCTCTCATGAATATTCATTGTGGATATCCTGAAAACCTGACTGGCTGGGGTGCCTCCAGGACCAGGTTTGGGAACCACTGGGCTAAGTCACCCTTCCTCTGTGTAATGGGCTCAAGTCATGCAAAGATTAATCATCATTTTCAGCTGTGATCTGCTCAGGGGACGGGCTGGGCAGACTTCCATTACCAGATGCTTGCCAGACACAAAGAAGGTCACTAAATCTTTTGAAAGTAGCCCTCTCTGTTGTCTATTAAATATTCCCCAATTCACTGCAGATACAGAGGGAGGACCTATTCTACAGGAGGAAGCTGGGTTCTGACTTTGTATCTATAATATTTATGTGCTGTGGCTGCTGTACGTTGATCCCTGTGCAATGTTTTTAATGTGACTCTTGGTGCTGCTGCACTTTTGTAACCCATAAAATGAATCTTTATTTTTCAAAAGAAGAGTTTGAGTTTTTTGTGAAGCTTAGCAGCAATGTCATTGTGTAACACTATTTATTTGCACGTTTGAAGAGATGCGACTCATCCTGTCATCTGTCCTGAACTTTTTCAGCACTTAGGTCAGCACAGCTTAGTAACATAACATAGTAGATGGCGGCAGATAAAGACCTGTATGGTCCATCCAGTCTGCCCAACAAGATAAACTCGTTACATATGGTACGTCATATGTATACCTGATCTTGATTTGTCCTTGCCTTTTTAGGGCAGAGACCATAAATGTCCAGCACTGTCCTTTTTCTAAAATTTCTGAAGTTGTTGTCAGAGCCCCTGAAAAGCTCCACTTCAGTCCATCCAAGTCTTCAGCCTCGATCAGGGCACAGACCGTAGAAGTCTGCCCAGCTCCAGCTTTCCTACCTAATCTCCACTAAGCTTCTTTGGATCTGATCCTTCTAAACAGGATTCCTTTGTGTTTGTCCCACACGATTTTGAATTCAGTTACTGTTTTCATCTCCACCACCTCCCAAGGGATGGCATTCCAGGTATCTACTAGTGAAAAAAATGCTTCCTGATATCATTCCTGAGCAACACCTGATTTTGGATGCTTTGCTGTTATGTTGTCTTGGACGTAGAGCAGAAATTAGGAAACATGTACAGATAAGATTTGGACATCATATCGAAAATGCCCCTCCAAATCCACAACTCTTTAAATATCATTATTCTAATCATTTATGCACATAATGGGCACCTAAATGTTTATGCCTGTGTTATAGAATTGCCCCCTATCGTCTACTGCCATTGGCCATTTCTGAATCATTTTAGTAGGGATTAAGAGCTGCGCCATTCTGTCAGCCATGAACAGTAATAGTGAGTTAAAACAGACAAAGTGATACTTTGCAACGTGTAAGTATTTGCAGCCTGCCCGTTTGCCTATTCATTAAAACATCTGGATCTACTTCCAGCCTGGTGGTAAGGTCTAGATTTCAACCGTAAGGCCCCAGAGGACTAGAATAAATGCAAACATCCTGCTCTAGACCAGGGGTGCACAGGGTCAGTCCTCGAGGACTGCAAACAGGTCAAGTATTCAGGATATCCCTCATGAATATGCATAAGATAGCTTGGCATACAATGGAGGAGGTATGCATGCAGATCTATCCCATGCATATTCATGAGGGGCATCTTGAGGACCTGAACTGTTTGCAGCTCTCAAGAACAGAACCTCATGCACCTGCTACTCTATAGCAAGTCAGAATGGGGAACCCTAAATCCCCAATCCCTTACTCCTATATTGAATTATATATTGTAAAGGGGTCCTCCAATTCTGTGTTTGGGGTTGTAACCAAAAGCCCCAGTTCAGGGCACAGGGTTCTGGTGCAGCACCACACCTTACCCTGGACTCAGTTCAAACAAAAAAAAACCCCTTTTAATGCAGCCCCAGTTCGACAAAACATAATCAACCACCAAGCCTCCCTTCAGTTCAAAAGTTCAATTAAAGTTCAGCTCACAAACTTAAGTAAAGTAAGTTCAACAACTTAAGTTCAGTTCAAAAGCTCAAGGAAAAAAAAAGCATGAGCACAACACCTTTTCTCCAGTAGCACTCCAGCAGCCCTGCAGCAAGCAGGGCCGGCAGTTCACCTCCCACCCCACAGTAACAAACTCCTGTGGCCTCCCACTACTGCCTTTAAGTGCTAGCAAGGTTGGCTTTTGTATTTTCCCAGTCCATGCTGGCTTGCTCCTCTAAGCAAGAAAGTTCTGGAGGCAAGTCCTTTTCCTCCTCCACACACTCCATAGGTTTCAATTAGCTCTCCACAGCCCTTCCCCTCTCCCATACTTCTGAGAGCTTTCGGGAGATCCACCCTCTCCTCCTCACAGCTGGGAGGTATTATATATTGATTCCGCAACCACGGAAATTGAGCTTCTTGACTGCAGCTCCCTCTGCTGGTAGCTGGAGTAACTGGCCCCCATTTCCTGGAGTTGCTTCCATTCCTGTTAATGTTAGAGGTCCCATCCATGTTTTTGGGTCCACTCCTCTCTTTCAGTCTCCCAAGGGATTCTGGGTATGGTAGTTCTAGGGTTGGTTGCTTCTCTCTAGGGTCATGTTTACCTGCCTTATCTAAATATACAGTAAATTCCTGCCTGGTAAGGTAGAGCATGTCCATCATATGTCTGACTAAAGGGAGAATGAATTCATCCCATTGAGACAAGCAAAGTCTAAATAGAGGTTCATTTCTGAAACCGAGACTGTGGTCATGAGAAAAGCTCAAGGCATTATGATATAAAAGTAGTAAAAATATATAAAAGAAATTTGATATAGAAGGACAAAAAATAAATGAGATCGAAATAAGACCCAAAGACAAACAAATCAATCTGATGCTTGTTTACAGAAAAGAAATGTTTAAGGATATTCCTGGGCTTAAAATGGTCCCTGTTCAGGTCCTCAGTCCATGACCAGGTCTACCAAGGTTGAGCTTCAGGCTGCTTTTCCTTCCTTAGACTGATTCTGCTCCTTCTTCTTATGTCCTGTTTTCTCTGTGGCCTCCTGTTGATAAGCAATGGATTATTTTATTAGATTTCAGTCAGCTTTAAGTAGCAAAATGATGTTTCTGGGCCCTGTCATCTCGCAGTTTCTTTCATAGTATTAGAAAGCTTGTTTTTAGGTTTCCAAAGATACAAATCATTTGTTTACTGCACACTTTTCACCAGCATTAAATTCACCACAAATTCATATTATATATATATGTTCTTAAAGCTTATTTCTCCTGTAAAAAGAATGTCTTGTGCTCTTCTTTGAACTCATCCCATTTTCAAAGCAGCAGGAAGCAGAATTTATTAACATCAGTTTTGCTGAAACTCTTTGTCTTGAGCCTCTTCATTTCTTACCCTACATAAGTATCATTTGAGCTTCCTGTGTTCTGTGCATCCCTGATTTATACTGTTGAATTCCTGGGCAGTGTGCTGAGGAAGGCCTGCTGCCTGCTGCTCTTTGCTCCCCCTTTTCCTGGAGCAATGATCTTCACTGTTTTTCAAGCGGGAGACACTTGGCAAGAAACTTCAATGTGTGATCCAAGAGTGTTGCCAGATGAAGCAGGCCACTACCCTGAGCAAGGAGGGAGCCCCCTCCCAAATGACACTGACAAGCTCAGGCACATTTAGAGCAACTTGTGTAACTTAAACAGAGCCTACTCCCCCCACACAACTTCTTTCTCTAAACCTATACCCCCTCCTCCATTGACTGCTCCAAGCAACTCTCTCACACCCACTCTTCCCCAATATATACATTCTCTGCAACCCCATCTCAGTAAGTCTCAGGTCCCACCATCCTGCTCCCATCTCCATCCCCTTCAAACCTGCTCTACCCCCTCCCCTCGCACAGGTTTTTAAGCCTTTTGCACTTTCTCTGGAGGTTTTCTGGTGGCCCCATATCTGGACAGGTCTTCTCATTTCTCCTGGAAGCAAATGGCTGTCAATGACTTTGAACCACAGTTCCCGAACACCCACACTAGGTACAAAAGAATGGAGGAGGGTAACTGAATGAAAATTTGTGAGAGCCGAGAGACTGATGTATGGAGGAAAAGGAGTTATGAGTTGAGAGTGAGAGACAGAGGGTGGAAAAAGGCTGATGAGTGAGATGAGAAATGGAAGGGATGAGAGGCTGACAGTGAGAGTGAGAATGCTGGTAAGTAATGAAGAGATGAAAGGAGGGAGATCGAAGACTTTCTTACCTGTCATTATGTTCCACCTCTGCTTACATCCTGTGCTGTATATTAAGATGGTTTTGTTAATGTGTATTGTGTTGACATTGTAAGTATCATACATAACTGAGTAGTACCACTAAAGATCTCCTCTGATCACCATGGCGTTGTCCAGGCAGTGGTCTGGGGGCAGAATCTGGGCAGAGATAGAAGTTATGCTGGCATTGACTCCGAATATCTGGGTCTAAATTAGCCATTGGTCATCAGAATTTATAAAAACATTGATTGCCGCTGGCTCAATAGTGACCTAAGAAAGGCAGGATGGGGAGATGGATAAGTGAGATGATAAATGGAGAGAATGCAAGACAAAAGATATGGAAAGGTGATGATGAGGGAGAGCATGAGAGGGGATGAGTTGGAGAGAGTCAATGCAGGGGTGATTTAAGGGAGAGGGGCAGTTTCAAAGCATCAGAAAGGAGGCAGCTATGTAGAGAGCCAGATTGTTGGAGACTGGTGAGGGGATCAACCCAGTGAGCGAGAGAGAAAACACCAGGGAGACCTGGAGAAAGAGTGGAGGAGAGGCAAACTCTATGAGTAGAGGTAGAGAAGCAAAAATGACAAGAAAGGGAATATAACTGTTCTGAGTGAGGGGACCTCCTTATCCTGCTCCTTGACTCTGGAGTAATGTGAAGGAATCTCAGATCATTTAGTTCATGGAGAGGGTGATGGATGCATGGAACAGCCTCTTCCAGAAGAGGAGCTGTAGGCAGTAAATGAGGCAGAATTTAAGAAAGGATGAAAGAAGCATAGACACAAATAAATAGTTTATACAAAGGTAAATAGTATGGGCAGACTAGACAGGCCACAAGATCCTTATCTGCCATCTTTTTCTAGCTCTGTAGCTTTGGGGGCAGGCCTGTGAACAGAGTGGAGGTACTAATGGTGCATCTTTAAAAATCCTTATGTGCTCATCAAATCTTTCTCAGGTCATTCTAATCTTTTAGGAGCTGAATATATCCTGTTATGCCACTTGTTATTCAGCACAACTGAGCTATTTTTCATTGTTCCCTCTCCAGCACCCAAAATGTAAACAGAGTTTTCTTTTTATAGAGCACCACAGAAATGGGGGAGACAAGTGGCACAGCTCTGCTCACCCAGGTGCCTCATATTATCAAACTGTCTGTGTGCTCCAAGGCAGACATGTAGAACGACATCCTCTTAAAAACACGAGATAAGGGATTTTTCACGACCGAAAGACAAAGCTGATATAGTCCCTTATAAGAAATGCATTTGGTGTTGGGGGCTTCAGGGGAAGACAGGTGGTAAAATTTACCATTGCAACAGCCATCCTACTGCCATCTGGGGTCTGTTGTACACCACCAGTTGCCAGAAAGACAAAATTGTCACGCTAGGACATTAATAAATGTAGATTCCATGTCATCTGGACTACACTGCCGTACCGAGGTAGTGGATTCTGGTTATCTAAGCAAACTATGCAAAGCGGGCAAGATGCTTGCATTGTTCCCTAAAATGACTTTTTCTTCATTTTCAAGTAGTTTATTTTCAATGCAAAGCAGAAACCTTTGCAGTGAATAACCACTGAGAGAGATTTGATGACAGATATACAGCCCATGCTGCTACATGAAAAGGAGTTCTAGCTATTTTTGGCAGAGATCTCCCAAGTGCTGATGGTTTTATCCATAATGAAGAATGCTGACATAGCCAGTGCCATCAAGTCAGGCAAAAGGTAGACAGAAGAAAGACAAGGTATCCATCACTAATTGGGCTGAAATACTAAGATTCCAGGAGCACAGCCTCCCATCTCTCCTCCTGGGCCCCTCAGAGCATCTTATGAACTCAAGGCAGAAGATCTCTTTGGAGAGAAGGAGTGATCTAATGGTTACAGCAATGGGCTAAGAACCCTGAATCAAATCCCACTGGTGTCTCTTGTAATCTTGAGCAAGGCTCTTAGCTCCTGTTGCCTCAGGTAGAAAACCTAGATTGTAAGCCCTCAAGAGGCACAGGAATATACCTCCTGTCCTGAATGTAACTCATCTTGAACTTCTGAGACAGGTGTGATCTAAATCCATTCCCCCTAATTTAGCAGTACAGCGAGTATTAGCAGTAAACTTGATAACATTTAATCATTTCTCTGACCTCATGTGCAACTTTCTTTAAAATTAGTCACCTTATTCTCTAACTCCTCTTACTCTCTGACCTATCTTTATGGTCCATCTATACTTATACCCTACACTGTCTATTAAAATGTTCTATTACGTATTGTGTTGACATTGTAAGTAGTAACTATGCCATACTTTGCACTGTTACTTGAATATTTTTACTGCTGTAATTGTCTATTGCTTATGTTTGATTTATTGCCTTGAGTGAATTCTTTCAAAAAGGAGGTAAATAAATCCTAATAACTAACTAACTAACTAACTAACTAAATAAATAAATTTTCCATATACCCTGGCTCTTTGCGTCATGGTATGTGCAAAACTAAACCATACAGAGACATTGTCCCTGAGAAAGCTACTTTCTCTCTTTCGCTACATCACTTCTGGGGAAGAGTCTGCAGATGTCATAGTCTACACAGTCAACCAGCAGCTCCCTAAACCAATGAAAAAGAGGAGACCTGTGAAGTCATCTGTCATGATTGTTGTGTCATGATCACATGACTTGAATACACCATTAACCAAATTGCACATTCCCTAGTGTTGTTTCTAATTTTGCCTTCTGGATTTATTTATTTATTTTATTTAAGTTACACATTTATAGACTGCTTAAATCAAAGCGGTTTACAAAAACTTGAGATGCATTGCAATAGGTACATCTTGGGCTCAGCACTGAAGCACAATTGCAGGAGAGCGCTGGGTGTGGGTCTCGGTACTTGAATAGGAGGGGATGTGACAGAGCACTAGGGTTCATTGAGATAATAGGGATGGCAATAATTTGTGTTTATCCAAGTTGCATCATTAAACTTATAACACTGGTTTGCTACCGGGGACAGAGCACAATAACTGAGAAGCACTGAAACCTTAGTTGTAAAGTATGAAACTTCAATTAAGCATCTAATTGCTTTTCAATTTCCATAAACAGACTGCTTATTGTTTTAATTAGTTTTCAGCAGTTAGGAATCTGTGCAGTGGGATGTAACACATCATAAATGTGTGTCTCTGGGGAAGATTACCTTCCTAAAATGTTCTCCCAGGGGCAGGCAAGTGGATCAGAAACGGAAAAGGGATCAGCATTATTTATGCAGAATGAGGATGTATTCCCTGAGCCCCTCCAACCAATTGGGGTATAATGAGAATTCTGGTAAACACCAGCTGTTCCTTTAACTAAGGTGTGATGAGTTTAGAAAATCGGCAATTCAGTATCAAAATCTTTTTTACAATTTTGCAATAATGTAGATTGTAATTACAAGGGAGATCATAAATATGCATAGAGTGACACTTCCTTCTTCGCATTGCAAACAGAAAAGGTGCAGATGCTGAAGTGGCTCAGTGATAAGCTTCATTGAGTCACATGGGTGGGTTATGGGAAAGGCAAAGCCCTACTTCCGTTCTATGCTCCCTACTCCACAGTAGACAGCTACTGGCCTCTGAGTGCTTAGACCAAGAGAGGAATTTGAATGGGTAGTTCCAAAGACGGATCAAAGACTGCTGGCATGGCATAATACCGCTTGTGATTCTAACAATACAGTGTATGTTATACAATGCCCTTGTGGCTTACTATGTGTTGGGCATTCTTAGCCGCTCTGTTAAATTTTGGCTTAATAAGCATAAGTCAAGACTAAAGAATGGAGTGTTGGACGCTCCTTTGGTAACCCATTGGTTAGATTAAAAAACATAAGGTGGCTAATTTAAAATGGCATTGGATAGAATCACTTTGGGATGGGAGGGAGGTAATATTAATGCTCTGTTGAACTATAAAAAATAATGGTGGATATTTAAATTGAATACAGTTTCCCCGAGGGGGTTGAATTTAGAGTTGGATTGGGGTTCGCTGTTGTAGATTTGTGATTGTTCCAATGTGTCAGTTGATCTATTTAAACACAGCATCTCACACCAGCACCATTTTAAGAGAATGTGATGTCAAATTCATGGTTTGGTGTGAATACTTATAAGTACATTTATATATATATGTTTCACTCTAGCTTAAAGGATTTTATGTATAACTATTTAGGAGTGAATTTTAATGTAAGCTTGTTTTGTTTAGGACCACCCTGACACAGTCACGAAACATGGCCCATCAAGGTCGTTCTGTTAACCTCAGATAATTGGATGTGAACAAAAGAAAGAAAGAAAGAAATATTCTATAAGCATTGGGATTATTGACTTTGGGTGTTAGATATTGTCCCCACGTTGAGATTGCTTCCACTACTGCGAATTTGCAAATCTATCTCATGACATGGAGTTGAGTGGCTGAGGTGCTGCTCACTGGTTTCAACTCTACCATGTTGTGGAATGAGTATTTTTTCAAGTTTTGTTTGAGTTCTGACTCCTGAAGATGCCATGCGGCGAAACATGATATTGTGTAGAGCCTAGACGCAAGTGGTATAATAAGAGCAATGGTAGTGGTTTGGCCTCGGTTTTTGGGCTCCCCTGTTGAGCTGCTGGGATTACAAATGTGTTTGGATTGATCTTCTTGAACAACAATTTGAACCTGCATATGGGACGTGATAGAGAATTATGATAGTGTAAGTTGTTGTGGCAAGTGATTGATGAAGAAAACCTGTTTTTGTGGTCCTACATGGAATACAGACTTGGATTTGCGTAGAATTTGATGGAATATTTGGTTACAGTGGTTGATTGCTCCGGTGGAAAGTCTAGTGGGGCTGAGATATTTTGGTTCTTGTGAGGAAATGTATGTTAAGTCTTTAAGTATTGATGGTTTAATAAAGATTTGATATGTATTTTTTGTAATGGACAGGTGGTAGAAGTATATGGATGAATTCAATGCTATTACCACCTTTTAGATTGTGATCCCAGTTTGCTTAATATCATCATATGCATATTTATTGAGGATATCCTGAAACCCTGATTGGCTAGGTGCGTCCCGAGGACTGGGTTGAGAACCCTTGCTTTAGGAAGATATCAAAGAGGGAAGGAAAATCAGGAATTCCCTGAAACTTCTTCATAAAATCATCCCTGTTCTTTCACTTTTGGTTTTGCTCCAACACAAGCAGCTGCTTGTTACTTTCCATCAGCTTTTAAAACTTGCAGGGGTTAGAACATAGGAGTAGCCCTACTGGGTCAAACCAATGGTCCATCTAGCCCAGTCTACTATTTTCAAAACAGTGGCTAAGCCAGGTCACAAGTACCTGGCAGAAGCCCAAACATTCCATACAGGACCCCCAAACAGCAGAAAGATTTCATTCAGAATCCCAAATAAGAACAAAATATAAGAACATAAGAGTAGCCCTACTGGGTCAGACCAGTGGTCCATCTAGCCCTGTTTTCCAAACAGTGGCCAAGCCAGGTCACAAGTACCTGGCAGAAACCAGGGAATTCCTTCCACCTGCTAAACAAGACAAAACCAGCAGTTAAGTTTGAAAATTTGGCAGTAAAAACCTTCTATGCCACCCCGAAACCTAGCAAAAAATTCTTGCATTTTGCTTGTGTCAAAAGTGAGCGACAAACTTTCTGCATTGCACAGAATATCCAACTTAGCTCATCAGCATACATTTTAATATATGTGGCTATTGGGCTCATTTTCGAAAGAGAAGGGCGCCCATCATTCAACACAAATCAGGAGATGGGTGTCCTTCTCCCAGGGTCGCCCAAATCGGCATAATCGAAAGCTGATTTTGGGCATCCTCAACTGCTTTCCGTCGTGGGGATGACCAAAGTTCCCGGGGGCATGTCGGAAGAGTAGCGAAGGCGAGACTGGGGCGTGCTTAACACATGGGCATCCTCGGCCGATAATGGAAAAAAGAAGGATGTCCCTGATGAGCACTTGGCCGACTTTATTTGGTCCATTTTTTCTTGCGACCAAGCTTCAAAAAGGTGTCCGAACTGACCAGATAACCACCGGAGGGAATCGGGGATGACCTCCCCTTACTCCCCCAGTGGTCACTGAAAAAAACTTTAAAAATATTTTTTACCAGCCTCAAATGTCATACCCAGCTCCCTGACAGCAGTATGCAGGTCCCTGGAGCAGTTTTAGTGGGTGCAGTGCACTTCAGGCAGGCGGACCCAGGCCCATCCCCCCCCCCATGTTACACCTGGTGGTAAATGTGAGCCCTTCAAAACCCACCAGAAACCCACTGTACCCACTCCCCACAACTGTACAACACTACCATAGCCCCCCTTTACTCCTTAGGGCTATGGTAGTGTTGTACAGTTGTGGGGAGTGGGTTTTTTTTTGGGGGGGGGTTGGGGGGCTCAGCACACAAGGTAAGGGAGCTATGCACCTGGGAGCAATTTGTGAAGTCCACTGCAGTGCCCCCTAGGGTGCCCGGTTGGTTTCCTGGCATGTGAGGGGGACCAGTACACTACGAATGCTGGCTCCTCCCACAACCAAATGGCTTGGATTTGGTTGTTTCTGAGATGGGCATCCTCGGTTTCCATTATCGCCAAAAACCGGGGATGACCATCTCTAAGGTCGACCTAAATGTTGAGATTTGTGCGTCCCCGACCGTATTATCAAAAAGAAAGATGGCCGCCCATCTTGTTTTGGTAATACGGGTTTCCCCGCCCCTTCGCCAGAACGTCCTGCGAGGAGGTCCTCAGGAAAACTTGGGTGCCCCGTTCGATTGTGCCTCTCCACGTCTTCCATGTAAGTTAACAACTGCGTACAAATCCTCTCTGCAATGCTCAACACATCCAACTTGCATTCAACCCACGGTAACCCCATGGCAAAGCCCACAGTTGCTTTCTGCATCAGCCCCTAAGAGTAGAAACAGATCGGAAAACACAGAAGAGTCAAGTGAAGCATCCATTTCAGGAAGGCGAGGTTCCCAGTCAGAGCTCCAGACCAAGCATTAGACAGGAAACAGCAGAGCAGCCTTGAGAGTGACAAGGTCTTATTTTTAGCTGAAGCCATATCTTGTTAAATTCAATTTGTTAAGAAAAGTGTGTAATTGAAGTCTTGACAGCAGATGAGTGAGTGATCTTACGGTCACATACACAATGGGACATAATTACATCAGGCAGCAGTTTGCAGTAATGGGAACTGCTAAGCCAATCAGTTGTTCCTTGGACTGATTAGTGCATTGACTCCTTTAGCTGCCGGAGTAGCTGGGTTCTTTGACCGTCTTGCCACGTCTGGAGCAACACTGCCTGTTTGTTGACCTCCAGTGTCTGACACTTTGGATTCAATATATATATTTTTGTTGACAGGTTTGGAATTTCTTTTTTCTGTTTCTGAGTGCCCCTTTTATGCTATGATCATAGCTTCCTGTCCCAAACAAATAAGGAGAAGTAAAGATTAATTAAATTGTTTCCCACTAGACTCATTATTAGTTAACTCTTTGTAGCCTGCAGCAGCGAAATCCTTACAATATTCTGCCAGTCCAAAATCCTGATTTCTAGTACTGGAGGTTAAAGCATTTAGGAGGTCTTTTACATAGGCGCACTGGCGTTTTTAGTGCATGTTAAAAATAGGCACGCGCTAAACGCTAAAGACACTCGCAGGAATGCATTGGCGTCTTTAGTGTTTAGCATGCACCTATTTTTAATGTGCGCTAAAAATGCCAGCGCGCCTACGTTAAAAAAACCCTTATTTTCCTTAACTGCCTGGGAGCCTCCTCCTTGGCTAAGTCCATGCTGTTGCTCTAAATCCTTTCTTCTTTTTACTTTATATTTATTCCTTATTCCAAACTTCTCATTCTGTAGTTTCTTATCAAATGTTTTCAAATCCTAAACTGAGCTCTTAATGGGCAGCCCACAGGGACATAGAGGAGCCAAAAGTCCATGAATCCATGAATTCTTTCCTCCTCCCTGCCCCCCCCCCCCCCTCACCATGCGTGCAATGTGCTGCTAACATGCCACACTTTGGATTCAATAAGTTTCTCTACTGTTTCCCAACCTTTAGAAGCCAAAGGCACATTTAGATTAACAAAAATGCTGTTTGGTATGCTAGACTCTGTGGGGTCCAAAAACTCATATTGTCAAAAGAAGAGCACGGGGAATCACTGACAGGCCCACCTGTAGGCCCCATGGTTTGAAGGAAAGCGAGTCAGGAAGCAGAGACATATTTGAACTAGGGCTATTCATCGGGATTAATCGCAGTAAGATTTTTTTTTTTTTTAACTCACACTAATAATTTTAACTCACTTAATCACATCATGCTGCTCTCTCCTATAAGGAGGAAGAAAAATGGCAGAAAGTTGAATGTGAAAGATGTTATAGGGGAAGAAGTGAATAAGGGAGGAGGAGAGAAAAGAAATAGTGAGAGAGGAGGCCCTGAAAATAGAGTTCAGAGCACAGACAGAGGAACAGAACCAGAGACAGGGAATAAGATGATTAGAAAAATAAAATGACCAGACAACAAAGGTAAGAAAAATGATTTTATTTTTAGTTTAGCATGTCAGTTTTGAGAATTGACATCTGCAGTCTATATTTTGCACTATGCAGGTGAAAATGTGAGGGGGACACTTTATGTGATCTATCATGTGATTAAAAATTTTAATCACAATCAATCATGTGATTAAAAATTTTAATCGATGTGCAGCTCTAATTTGAATTCATCACAGTGCAGCAGCTCCTTAAACAGTATGTACAAAGCAACCTGTTGAGTTGTCACCCTAGATCATGGCTTGACTGTGCTCTGCCTCTGTCCAGTCCCCGAGCACAACTCCACCCCAGGTTTTTTCTGACCCAGTAAGGCTACTCTTATGTTCTTATGTACATATATGAGTTTGTCCTGCCTCTTCTGACTTAGTACACTGCAATGCATAGCGCTCTCAGGGGACATTGCAGTATAGAAGAACAAAATGTAATGATATTTTTGCATGTTCCACCTGTTGAGTTGGTGTTCGATTCTCACTTTTCAGGTTTTCATAGCAAAGGGAGAAGCTAGGGATGGGGATGTCAGTAAATACTTCCTCTGCCTTGCTTGTCTTCATGTCTGAGGTTCACATCTGTGATCCAGATGACTGTGTGTGAAGTCCCAGAAAGCAGAGCCAAAACAAGGAGAACCAGAGGTCACAGTGGACGTCCAGTGCTGATGGTTAGGTGCTTATAATCTTCTCTGTTTCAGTAGCCTGAGAGTGTCTCAAACTGGAGACAAAAGCCCAGAGTACTCAACACCCAGACAATCTGAGTCCCTCTGCCTGCCAAAACCCATTGCAAAATGAGGACCTTCAGACCCTGCCTTTGTCACTCAGGATCACTGCATGCTCCCGTGTGCTCTGTGTTTGTGATTGTTGCACAAAACATCCACACAACTGTAGTGCAGAAGTGTCTCTGTAAACAATTGTGTTCTCTGGATACTCACGTTCCCCAGTGTTTGTCTTCTGCTGCACTTTCCAGGGGTCAAGCATCTCATTTTCTGATCATTCTCTGAGGACCCAAGCTAATGACCTGAAACAAACCACAGAGAAGGCAAAATTTCCAAAGGATTTTTAAAAACTATATGCAGTGTTTTGTTTGGAAAAATTGCCAGCAGACAAATCAGGTGCAAAATTCTCTGATGACTTTTTTCTTAGGCAATTTTCAAAGTGGAAGTGTATATAGATACTTTCAAGTGGGTGCAAATGTACCTGAGCTCTGCATCAGTGCAGGCAAGAAGTTTTTCACTTGAGTAAACAAACTTTAGTATATGTAAAGAACGGCTGACCTATTTCATTCTATAAATTCATCAGCTAGGAAAGAGACGACCTCATATAGCACAGCACAGCCCTACCCAGCCAAAGAGGAAGCCCATCACATGAGAAAAAATCCACTTCCCATCAGGAACTTCAGCCAAAGTGGCTGTAACCAGGAGACAGTGGAGGGCTGAGCCACATTATTTCATGAGTGTCACAGTTAGGCCAGGAACACACACCTCATGGCTGATAAACACATTTTACCTTCCTTTCTTTATGCCTGTGAGCAGGAGGTATCAGCTGGGACAGAAACTCAGCATTTAAGCAGAGCACGAAAAACATTCACAATGAAGAATGATCAGCATTAATACATGACAAGAGAAGTCACTGAACACGTGCTGCATTACCCATTTTGGCATTCTTAATAACAATCAGATTCTCATCTGATGCATTATGCCCCCTCATAACTTTTCAAAAACAAAAATGCTTGCAATTGTTTCCTAAAATTAGGAGTATCTGTCCACAATCTAAGGTGAATTGGAATCTGGTTCTACTTCTTTGAGCTGGTAAATGAAAATCACAATGTTTAGTTTCTTCATGTGTTACTCAAGTGATGGAATTGTCAAGTACTTTGCGTTCTCTGACCACAATGATCTCACTGGCTTATAAACTTTCAAAATAAACATAAAAAGAAGTATTGGAGTTTAACACCCTGTGTATCAATAACTGAACTTTAAAATAAATCCTATGCTCTGTCGGGAGCCAATGTAGTTCCTTCAGACCCGTATCTATATGTTGTTAACAAGGCATTCCTGTCAAAAGAGGTCGCGGTATTTTGTGCAATTGTAATGGTCTTATGCTAGATTGAGGATGTCCTAAAACTAGAGTTACAATGATCTAGTTTGGATAATACAGTACACTAAACAACTGATCTAACATCTCCACACATGGGCTTCAGCTTATTTAAAACCCATAACTTTAAAAAAGGCAGATTTCACCACTGTATGAATTTGTAGTTGGAATGTAAAGTTTACATCAATTATTACCCCCAAACTCCAGATTTGATCTATAATTTTTGTTGCTTAATCTCATAATTTAATCTGATCTAGCACTACCAGTAGTGGGGTACCACAAATTACCATCACCTTTCTCTTCCCAATGTTAATTGCCAGTTTATTCTGACATAGCCACACCAAACTAACATTCATATAAGAACACAGACTCCTATATGTTTCATCAAAGTCCGATCAAATAAGAAAACAAAATGGATATTATCAGCATATATCGAACATTCAAAGATTTCAGGTGCTAACAAAGGGGAACCATATAAATATTAAATAAAATAGCTGATAAAGATGATCCTTGTGGCACCCCAGTTCTAAGTGTCTTTGGATTTGAAAGACGATCACCAATACTTCCTGTGTCCTCTTTGACAAAAAAGATCAAAACCAATCATAGTCTTGATAAGCAAATCTGAATGCCTGCAAATAAAAAAAAAAATCATAGTTAATAGCATTGAAAGTCCAAAATAAATAAATAAATAAAACTGTTACAATGATCAGTACCCTGACAAATAACATCAACAGTAGAAATCAGTAGGGACTCAGTACTATCAATACTTCGTAAACCATATTGGTGGATTGTTTTTGTTGCCTCTGTTCTCGGCGTGAATGTTGTTGATAATTGATCTATGGTTATTATTTTGACATTGTGTCTGCCATCTGAAGTTTATTGTAGTTGCGTAATGGGGAAAAACCTTGCAGAATGAAGCTCCCTGTGATCTCTAGATGCTAGGTAAATACTCCAAGCCTTCAGAGGCAAGAGTTTGGAGTACAACCAAGCCTTCAGAGGCAAGAGTTTGGAGAACATCAGCTCTAGTGCTCCTGGCTGGAGTATTGTGCTCCTGGCTGTTGAAAGAGCACTCATACACATTAAGATGACACTGTCCTCAACAATATCATGCAGCTGATGTCAGGATGTATGTGCTCAACATATCCAGCAGCTTACAATTGTCAGTTGAATCTTTGATGTTGCACAAAAGCCCAATCATGATCTCCATCATTTGACCTATGCAGAAGATTGGAGGAGACGGTGCCTAATGTCTTTATGCTCCATTGTCATGAAACTGCATCTGTTGAGAAAAAGAGATGATTTAACAAAATACGTTGCATCTACACACTGAAAGAATTCATTGTGTCTCTAGCGGTCTTTAGAAATGAAGTTCATTCCAGCTTCTCCTTTCTCAGGTTTCATGACTGGAACTTAACAAGGGAGCAAATTCTAGTCTTTTCGTGACTTGGTCTCAGCTCTGATGTCTTCCCAAATTGGAGCATGTAACTGGCAGCTCTCCATCTGTTTATTTAAGGAGGGATGTCAATGTGTCTTTGTTTGTTTGCCATAGTCTTCATGTGACACTACTTATATTAGGTGATTTTGCTGCCAACTTCCTTTAGCGTCATTTGAAATACAAAACAAAACAAAATAACTTTCTCTTCAAGTAACTTAAAACCTTGGTATAGATAAGGCTGGCAATACTGCAGATACCATGGACATGTGCCCAGCACATATGTATTCACACCGCTCAACCTGTCCAAGACAGCTGGTAAAAGAGTGACTGCCATCAGCAGTGAAGGGAATTATGTATGGCTTTCATTTTGGTTGATGGTTTGTACTGTCCCATCATTCGCTGAAAGATGTACTACTTAATTCCATCCACACCATGAAGGTGGCACCCTCCAAGGAAGAAAGTCAACCATCATTATCCACAGATTTCAATGGTGTCATCTTTAGCATTGGACTTATCTGTACTGTGATTGTTTTCAGTGACAAGAGGGAGGTTTTTGTGGACTTCAGGACTCATAAACATCACAGTGCTAGCAGCCTTTTCACATGACATCAAAAGATGAAAACCTGTCACTTGCCCAGTCAATAAACACCCTCCTTTCCATTCCAGTTCTGATCAAGATGGCAATTTAATATTATACTAATCACTGTTTTATATATATATGTTTCATATGCATTTTTGAAATGTATTTTATTAATATGTCTTTATACAGAGTATGCTTTTATTTGTATTTGCATCCATTTTGATGCAAATCCCTGATGCAGGCAAGTTCGCCAAAATATGGCCCAAGTCAGGTCTTCTAAGCTGGCTCAATAAAACCACTTCCTTTATCCCATCTTTGGCTGAAGTCATTATTCTTGCTGGTCCATTTATTTATACTGAAATTTATTTAAGATACATTTTGGCTGTTAATCTTTGTTAGACAAATCTAGTTATATCCCTCTGGTTTAGCTTTCTTTCAGGACAGGAGGAATATTTTCTTTTTATGCTGAAAATCTCTTCACTATAGACTGGGGTTTGATTCTATTTATCCTTCAGACGCCAAAATAAACTTTGGTGAATGAAGTCCTCTTTGGAGAGATGAGGTAGCAAAGCCATAAACCCAGGCCCGGCCTAAACAACACAAGTTTTGTTTGCTATAAGGGATATCTGACCTGGCTGACACATTTTAAAACAAACGAAGTCCATGTGAAGGGGAAAGGTGTTTAGTTTGAAGCTTTTCAGAGCAGCACATGTGCCTATATGTGTATCTATAAAATACCATCACAAAGTTGCCAAAATCGTAGTGAAAGTGCACCTGCATGGGCTATAAAATATATACCTCTGGGCATACTTCAGCTGTGCATATTTACAACTCCTGGTTCCTTTTAATTTTTCACAGTGACCTTGAGCTGCAGATGAACCTTATTTCTTTAACGGCAAGTTGAGTAATGCATCTCATGCTATGCTACGCCATGTTCTACTTCTTCGGGTTACGCTATATGTTTGGTATTTTTTCTGTGGATGCCCATGGGCTGCTTTGTTGGTTCAGCACTCTTTGTTGAACCAATGTGACCCCTGAGGCAGGCGTGTTTAGTACACCAAAACACAGACTGTGTCAGGTCCCTTTGTCCAAGCAGCAAATAAAGCGTCTTTGGAATGTCCTTTGGCCAGCCTCTACTTTTCTGTGGTTGTTCCTCCATTCTATGCCTCCATCTTATGTTATCTAGCAGAGCCGTTTACTACTGGTGGGATATACTGACTCATGGGCCAAAATGCCCCATACCAAGCGAAAGAGAGTGGTAAAGCCGAGTGCCTCTGCTGGCCAAGTGTCCACTCCTCTACAGTAGTCCATAGAGAGATAAGCTATTAACCTACCTTCAGGATCTGGAGTTGGAGTGCCTGATAGCCCCCTTAACAAATGAGTGCTGGGAGACTTTGGCCTAGATCTACCACTTTCTCCTCTGGTTTGCCTCCCAACCCCCTGCCCGGTGGAAATGGTGTCTACAGAATGTGCTGTGGCCCCACCAACAGAGGAAACCCTTCTTCAGATTAATGCATCTACTGGAGCTCCATCTGAAAGTGGCGCCGAGTTCTTGGTTCCCTTGGAAGGAGTAACGCTTGAAAGGGTATGGAGGGTGCTAACGAAAATAGACTCCTTAATGTCCAAAACCACAACTGAATTGTCATCACTTGTAAGTAAAATTGATACCTTGTGATAGAATATTGAGACTGTTAAAACAGACTTTTTGTTTCATACAGTATGGCTAGACTACCACCAACCACCTGAAAGGGCCCTGTGACCTTCTGCACGAGCTGTAGGTTAAGGGAGACTCCCAGTACCCAAGTCACAAATGACTTCTGAAGGCTGTTACTTGCATAACGGTTTCTTGCCAGGCTGTTTTCAGGGTGGTTTGCCATTGCCTGGTCATCTGTATCATCCCCTTCCCCCCAGCAGAGGTTGGGTACTCATTTACCAACAGAAAGTGGATGGATAACTGAGTTGGCCAGAGGCCACCTACCTGGTAGAAAATCCCTCGCTAGCGTGCAGATTCAAACTCAGGTCATGGATGCTGTAACATTGCAGCTTGAGCCCACTTACACAACCTATAACTCATTTTCATTTCTGCAGAATTTAGTTCAGCTCAGTTACACATGACACTTCCAAGAAAATGAATAATTCCATAAAGCACAGGTGCTGATAGGGAATCACTCTGGATTATTCATATTGATTTTTCCATTATTTGAGATTAAAATTGAAATCGGCGTCCCTCAAAGCAAACATTTCAGAAGAAAACATTATTGCATTTGTTGTTTGCTGCTTGGTGGAACACTGTGTCATTTTGCAAAATGAATAATTGTCTTGTTACATTCTAATAACGTTTCCATCTCAAAACAGGTCACATATCCCTGATAATTGAATAAGCTATTAACATAATTTGTTAAAGAAAATAGAAAGTAAGCAACCCTCCAAACACACAACTTACAGCCTGCATAAAACTTGTTGTGTTAAATTAAGTTTCGTGATAGCTAATATTAATATAGCAATTACAGTGTGTATACAGTATACTGCTGATCTGCTGGGACTGTATTGGAAACCAGATTAAGCAGCAACTGGTCTGATAAAAATCTCATGTGACTGCCCACCGCCTAACAGCTTTATCCTGAAGGTGACACTTTTGGGCTCATTTTTGAAAGAAAAGGATGCCCATCTTTCGATATAAATCGGAAGATGGATGTCTTTCTCCCAGAAACATCCAAATCGGTATAATCGAAAGCCAATTTTGGACGTCCCCAACTGCACCCCGTCGCAGGGACGGCCAAAGTTCAAGGGGGCATGTCGGAGGCGTAGCGAAGGCAGGGCTTGGGCATGCCTAACACTTGGACGTCCTTGACCCATAATCGAAAAAAACAAGGACGTCCCTGATGAGCACTTGGATGTTTTCACCTGGACCTGTTTTTCTTACGACTAAGGCACAAAAGGGTGCCTGAAATGACCAGATGACTACCGGAAAGAATCGGGAATGTCCTCCCTTTACTCCCCCAGAGGTCACTAACCCCCTCCCACCCTCAAGAAACATCTTTCAAAATATGTCATGCCAGCCTCAGATGTCATACTCAGGTCCATCCTTCAAGCTCACTTGGTCCTAGATACACACTTATTTCATATATATTTGGTGGAGACAAATATATAAGAAATAAGTGTATATCTAGGACCAAGTGAGCTTGAAGGGTGTATATATATAAATATATATATGGTTCCAAGGAAGATAAATATAAGATAACTGTCTAATATACTGGTAAAATACTCAGGTTCATGACAGCAGTATGCAGGTCCCTGGAGCAGTTTTAGTGGGTGAGTGCACTTCAGACAAGCGGACCCAGCCCCACCTCCCCTACCTGTTACGTTTGTGGAGGAAACAGCGAGCCCTCCAAAACCCACCAGAAACCCACTGTACCCACATCTAGGTGCCCCCCTTCACCCATAAGGGCTATGGTAGTGGTGTACAATTATGGGTAGTGGGTTTTGGGGGGGGGGGCTCAGCACACAAGGTAAAGGTGCTATGTTCCTGGGAGCATTTTATGAAGTCCACTGCAGTGCTCCCTAGGGTGCCCGGTTGGTGTCCTGGCATGTCAGGTGGACTAGTGCACTACAAATGCTGGCTCCTCCCATGCCCAAATAGCTTGCATTTGGATGTTTTTGACATGGATGTCTTTGGTTTTGAAAATCGCCGAAAGTCAGAAATATTCATGTCTAGGGACGTCCAAATCTAGGGACGGCAAAATTTAAGGATTTGGACATCCCTGACAGTATTTTTTAAACGAAAGATGGATGTCCATCTTGTTTTGAATATACAGGTTTCCTCACCCCTGGATTGGGACGTTTTGCAAGGACGTCCCTTTCGAAAGGATGCTTTGCATTATTAATTATTGTTTTTTGGAGTGGCTGGGGGGAGGGGTTTATGACCAATGATAGAAGCTACAGGCATCTGAGGACTTTTCGCCCACCACGCCTTTCTAGTGCTAATTTACAGAGAATTCATTTCTCACTCTTATTTTTGAAATAAATCAGATTATGGAAATGGGGTATATTTGGGTACTCCTCGGTTCTTGGTTAAAATGTTGTGTACATTACAAAATGCAGCTATTCGGTTGTTTGGAGGGGTGGGTCTGTGGGAACATGTGATTCCTTTATATGTCTACTTCCATTGATTGTCAATTAAGTTTTGCTCAATGTATAAGATTTTAGTTTTAGTTCATAAAGCTTCGAATTTAGGGAAACCTGTCTATTTAAAGGCTATGGTGTGTAGGTATGAGTCAGTCAGGGACTTGCATTTAGGTAACCTTTTTTTATTGACCTTCCTGAGGTCATCTGAGGTGCATTTGATGTCTACAAGAGAGAGGTACTTTTTTTCTGGTGGGCACCATTATTGTGGAACCAATTGCCACTGGAATTACGAAAAGAGGAGGTACACCCAGAAATTATTACAGGAGTGGAACTAAGCTCATCCGTTGGTAATGTTTAACATTAGATGCCACCTTACGCAATTGCTACCATCATGTGAACTGTTATTTCAACCTCTTTACTGCCATCCTTGTCCACTGCCTACGTCTGGATTACAGTTGCTGAGCACCACCTTTGGTGATAAATAAATCCTTAAAAAACTAGCAAACAAATAAATCCATTAATTTAATACATGCATTAGGTGTATCTATGTGCCCTCCCTGCCCAGGTGCCCCTCGTAATGGAGCGCTGTTCGAGATGTGGAAGGACAGTGGGGAGGGGACACACACAAAACTCAGCAGTGTTCAGAAGTCATGGGTCAGCAAAACTGGATAAGACAGCTCATAAATAAAGAGGATAGGAAAATAGGAATTATTTGAACTGTTGACATGGAAAGAATATCAAAATGATGTTAGGACTCTAGGGAAAGGAATGGAAGAGGGCTAGTGAACAAGCTGGTTTATGTTGGCAATGGCTGAAACTTACTATGTTTGTTAGCTGTGTGTGAATGTGTCCTGCAAAACAAGTACTTTATTAAGAAGTTATCCATCCTACAGAAAATGCCTGGTGCCTCTCCCATGACAGACTTGTTTTTCAGGAAAGAGATGTGTGCCTTATTATTCCTGCTTTCTGCTCACAAGAACCCAGAAACTTGACCTTTTGAGGGTCCCTGTCTTTTCATATGGTAAAATCTCTTTCCATGAAGTGTGACAAGTTTCATGAAGCCTCTGTTTCTCAGGTAAATAAGAGGCAACCTCTTCCTGAGCCAGTGAGAGAGACACTTAGAACTGCACAGATGCATCCTGCTTTCAGCTCCATATCCATGTTCAAGGGGTGGGATTTGGGCAGCAGGGGCAGGGAGCCAGGGTGGAGAAAATAGAAGGAACTGGAAAATATGATGATGATTGAGTAAGATGTTAGTGGAACACATTTGCTGAAAATTGTGCAGAGTAGGGACCAGTTTTTTGCACCTAGAGCAGATGGTCAGAGTTATCCCCCCCCCACCCCCACACACAGCCCTGATGTGCTCCCCATTTTTCCACCAAATCACACTTCGCTAAAATCATGTCCAGTATTTCAATAGGCCAGGAATAATTATTTTCCCAGTATTAAGAAGGAAAAAGCCTCAGATATGTACAGCTATGTATAAATCTTTTCCCAAAAACCTGTTTTCATCAATCAGTGGCTTAAAAAAAAAAACCCTCTTTTTTAAAATTCATATAAGCAAAAAAATCATCATAATAGTATCCTGCTACTTAGTTTAAAACAGATGCATTTAAGTGTGCACCACAACGGAACAAGCAGGATTTTTTTTTGTAGCCTGGCCCAATCTGACATTCTAATTCAAGGTCGCTTTTACACACATTTCCTCTTTTATGCAGTGCCCAGGGCAGCTGCCCCTTGTACTCATAAGCAGCTGCAGTCCAGCTGCAGCCTCTCTCTCCCTCTCTGCCCCTGCCCTACATCCAGCTGCAACATCTCTCTCCCTGGCTCTCCCCATCCTCCTGCCCAGCATTTCCCCCCCTCTCCTTTCCTGCATCCAACATCTCATCCTCTCTAACTCCTTTCCCCTTTTCTACATCCAACACCTCCCCTCTCTCCTTTTTTCTATCTAGCATTTTGCACCCTGTCCCTCTCTTTCTCTCTGTCCAGCATCTCAACTTATCCCTCGCCTCCAACAGCTGCTGGCATCGTTGACTTGGCAAAACAGAGAGATGAAGGCTGAAACCAGAACTCATCACACAAGTGGGGGTGGGGGGGCAGTGAGGTGAGTCACCGGGCTCCACTTGTTTCTTTGTCCTCCACAGTGGGCGGGCCATGGCACTGGCACAGCAGGGAAGGCAGTAGCTCTGCCAACAGCTTCTTCCATTCCTCATCTCATACTATAAGTTATGTACTCTTCATGGTGTTTAGGAGCAACCATTTATGCCTGCCATTGACTTGGTGTAAATGGTCTCACCTAAATTTAGGTGCTCCAATTGAGTTTACACTAGTCTTCTTTAATGGCATCTTGGCGTACAGGGGGGCGGCATTTCATGTCTAACTGGAAGTGCCTCCTTTCTGCTTATAATAATCAGGAGAACCAGTCTTTGCTTTCAACATAGGTTTTCCTAAATAGGCAGCTCCACCCTGTGACCCAAATCCTAAATCTTACAGCCATATGAGTGTTAACTTTTGAACTTCAGGTGACTAGATAGATCCATGTCATCGGGAACAGGATGGGTCACACCTAGTTTTCTCTCAGTCTTCTCTATGGCTATGTAATTAGAACACCTGCAGTACATGTCCGTTGATGTTGTGCAAGAGTAAGACCAGGACTGACTCATCCCATTTCTTATGACCTGGATTTACTCACCTTATACTAAAGGGCTAGAGGTCTTTTCTTGTTGTGTTCTTACACTGCATTTGACACATTTGTGGTACAGAAATCCACAGGAGTTGGATGTTTATGTGATGTTTATGTTTATTTAAAACTTGATGAACCGCCAATCTTGGCCAAGGCCAAATCGAGGCAATGTACATACTTAAAAATCAGAAACCAGAATAAGAATTCCAATAAAGACAGGATAGACACAATCATACCAGAAAGGTAGAATCCATTCTGATGGGGGAAGGAGAGAGGCTCTTGTGCATAGACCAGGACAAAGACCTTAGAGCGACAGTGTCTGATGTTCGCAAGTGTGTGATAAGATAGTGACCAAAGCCAGAGGGATACTAAGCTGCATTCAGAAAGGCATAACCAGCAGAAAAATAAAAAAGAAAGACAAAAAGAAAATGAAAGCAAAGACCATCAGGCTTATTTTCGAAAGAGAAGGGCGCCCATCTTTCGACACAAATCACAAGATGGGCATCCTTCTCCCAGGGTTGCCCAAATCGACATAATCGAAAGCCGATTTTAGGCATCCTCAACTGACCAGATGACCACCAGAGGGAATCGGGGATGACCTCCCCTTACTTCCCCAGTGGTGACTAACCCCCTCCCACCCTAAACAAAACCTTTAAAATTATTTTTTGCCAGCCTCAAATGTCATACCCAGCACCCTGACAGCAGTATGCAGGTCCCTGGAGCAGTTTTAGTGGGTGCAGTGCACTTCAGGCAGGCAGACCCAGGCCCATCCCCCTCCTACCTGTTACACTTGTGGTGGTAAATGTGAGCCCTTCAAAACCCACCACAAACCCACTGTATCCACATGTAGGTGCCCCCCTTCACCCCTTAGGGCTATGGTAGTGTTGTACAGTTGTGGGTAGTGGGTTTTGGGGGGGCTCAGCACCCAAAGTAAGGGAGCTATGCACCTGGGAGTAATTTGTGAAGTTCACTGCAGTGCCCCCTAGGGTGCCCGGTTGGTGTCCTAGCATGTCAGGGGGACCAGTGCACTACGAATGCTGGCTCCTTCCATGACCAAAGGGCTTGGATTTGGTCATTTCTGAGATGGGCATCCTCGGGTTCCATTATTGCCAAAAATCAGGGACGACCATCTCTAGAGACAACCATCTCTAAGGTCGACCTAAATGTGGAGATTTGGGCGTCCCCGACCGTATTATTGAAACGAAAGATGGACGCCCATCTTGTTTTGATAATACGGGTTTCCCTGCCCCTTCTTGGGGACGTCCTACGAGGACACCCTCGGGAAAACTTGGGTGCCCCATTCGATTATGGCGCTCCATATTGCCTATCCACTCTGCCCATCCATACCAACCCCTTCTTCTCCTATAGACATCCTCTGTCCTTATCCCATGCTTTTTAAAATTTGGATACAGTCTTTGACTCCATCACCTCACTGGGAGGTTGTCCCAAACATCCACTGCCCTTTCCATAAAGAAATATTTCCTTAGATTACTCCTGAGTCTGTCTCCTTTCACTTTCATCCTATGACCCTTCATTCCAGAGCTTTTTTCCATAGTGGTTGGTGCAGTACACTGTAGAGAAGAGGACCAAGGTGGAAAGTGTGAGCTCTCCAAAACCCACCAAAAACCTACTGTACCTACATATAGATGATACCGGCAGGCAAAAGGGCAATTGCAATGGTGTACAGTTGGTACAGTAGGTTTTTGGTGGGTTTTGGAGGGCTTACTATACAATTTAAAGGGGTAATGGTGAGATGTGTACCTGGGAGCGTTTAGGTGAAGTCCATTGCATTGTCCCCTAGGGTGCCCCACTGCTCTGCTGGGATGTCTATGTGGCCAGTCTAAGAATGGTGCCCCCCCCCCCCCCATACATCCCAATGGCTTGTTTTTGTGTGTTTTCCCCTTGGAATATTTTTTTCCCAAAATGGTCCTAAAAGATAGATGCACTGAGCACTAAAACATAGAACTCCTCTCATATGAGGGGAGGCTTAAGAGGTTAGGGCTCTTCAGCTTGGAAAAGAGACAGGTGAGGGGAGATATAATTGAGGTCTACAAAATCCTGAGTGGTGTAGAACGAGTAGAAGTAAATCGATTTTTTACTCCTTCCAAATATACAAATACTAGGAGACACTTAAGGAAGTTACATGGAAATACTTTTAAAACAAATAGGAGGAAATATTTTTTCACTCAACGAACTCTTTGCCGGAGGATGTGGTAACAGCAGTTAGTGTATTTGGATTTTTAAAAATTTGGACAAAATCTTGGAGGAAAAGTCCATATTCTGCTATTAAGACAGACATGGGAAACAACTGCTTGCCCTGGGATTTGTAGTATGGAATGTTGCCACGATTTGGGTTTCTGCCAGGTACTTGTGACCTACTTGGCCACTGTTTTTAAAACAGGATTCTGGGCTAGATGGACCTTTGGTCTAACCCAGTATAGCTACTCTTATGTTATGTTCTTATGCACGAATGCAAACTGAGGAACATGATATAAAGTTGCAAGGAAGGAAACTCAAGAGTAATATCAGGAGACCCTTTTGCACAATAAATGGATAGTGGATGGCTTGAATGCTGTCCTAGAGGAGACAAAAATGGTAATGGAATTCAGAGGATGCAAGAGGATAGAAACCAAGCATTGAGTGCTTCAGCTCAGAACTGCCTTGAAATGACTTATGCCACTTTAGAGAAGGCTTCAAGAGGGAGGGGGATAACCTACATGAAGCAACAGTTACCACCTAGTTGGCAAATGAGATGGTTGTTTTGGTCTATATCTGCCATCTTCTACCGTGCTACTGTATGAGAAAAGCCTCCATCTCTATCCCCTTTTGCCTATTTCCATGGAGGCAAAATTGGAGGTTCTACAACTTAAACGTTGTCTTATAATCATTTGCGCTATCCTCAATTGCCCAGCTAGGACGGCTTAAACTATTATTAAGAAACTCTTTGTTCTGGATACATGCTTGATTTATAGTAGCTAGTGGTTTGGTTTTTGCCCTAGTTCTGAATGTAGGACACAGGATTCAGACTCCCTGAGTGTTCAAATAACATAGGATAATGCGAGAGCTTGAGTGCTGAATTAAAAAGGGAGAGACTCAATAGTGACACTGCTCGAAGAGGTTCACAGTGTTCCTGACAATCTCCTGGACTATTACACTTCAAAGCTTACCTACCTGCCTTGTGCATAGGTGAGATCATTTTTTATCATTTACCGTTCATTTATTTGATTTACTACCTGTTTTGAGAACGAGTTGAGGCAATTTACAAGTTGTACAAACTAAAAAAAAGTTTAAAACTTAAACTACATATCTGCCAGATGATTAACATGGTGCATAAGTACATAAGTATTGCCATACTGGGGCAGACCGAAGGTCCATCAAGCCCAGTATCCTGTTTCCAGCAGTGGCCAAACCAGGTCACAAGTACCTGGCAAGATCCCAGAACAGTAAAACAGATTTTATGCCACTTATCCTGATCATTGTAAGCTGGTTCAGGAAAGGTCACCAGGTTTAAATGGATAGATTGCCAAGATCTCTGGAACCAGGAGACTCGGACACCACCCAGCAGAATGGTTCAGGCAGATCAGACATGACAGTGTTCAGGAATGGAAAATTATACAATGGAGAAAGGAGACTAGAAATAGGTACTTTTTGATAGTCTTCATTTTAGCCTGGTTTTCAGGGTCTTTATTATTTTTGTTATTTTCTTTACAGTACTTGATATACCGCCAATCACAGAAATTGTAGCAAAGCGGTTTACAACATTAAAAGCAGAAGTAAAAATGACGCTGGCTTCATTCAGTGAAGGTTTGTTGAAAAAGCCAGACTTTAAGTAGTTTTAAAATGCAGTATAGGAAGATTTCTGTTTTTGTGTCAAGTGGTAAAGTATTACAGAGTTTTAGAGCTCCGTGTGCAAATACGGTCCGACAGTAACATCCAAACGTATCTGAGATGGTGGGGGCAAGCTTTGAGAAGACCAAAGTGTCTGACGAGGGGTACAGGGAATGAGTAAATTGGAAATATAATCTGGTATGGAGGGTTTTAAGCCATTATAAACCAGTGTTAATTTAGGGCCTCTTTTACGAAACCGCGCTACCAATTCTGGGCAATGTTGACAAAGCCCATTTACTTTGAATGGGTTTCATCGGCATTGCTGTGCGGGAATCACTAGCACGGTTTGGCAAAAGAGGCTCTTAGGAGTCCTTTTTACAAAGGTGCACTGAAAAATAGCTTACGGTAGTGTAGGCACGGGTTTTGGGCGCGCGCCGATCCATTTTTTAATGCACCTGTAAAAAAGGCCTTTTTTGCCGAAAACGAACATGCGGCAAAATGAAAATTGCCACACGTCCATTTTGGGTCTGAGACTTTACCACCAGCCATTGACCTAGCGGTAAGGACTCACATGGTAACCAGGTGGTCATGACCTACGCACGCCCGAAAATAAAAAATATTTTTCAGATGCGAGCCAAAAATGAAATTACCGCAAAGGCCATGTGGTAACTGGGAGGTAACTCCATTTTGGCACGCATTGAGTGTGCATAGGCACCTGCGCGGCTTAGTAAAAGGGTCCCTTAAATTGTATACAGATTTAAGTAACAGTGTGACATGATCAAATTTGCATGCTCGGTAGTGAAGCTTTACTGCTGTTGATTGAACCAACTGTAATTGTTTAAGGGAAGAATGAGAAAGTAATCTGAGTGTGTTATAACTAAAGATACAATAAGCAAATGAATGCATACTATAGATAAATACGTTCTAACCGAGCGAATACACTGTAAAGCAAAAATGAAGATTGTAGGACCTTATCTATACACCATTTGAAGGTTAATTTCTGGTCAAAGATAATCCCCCAAATTCTGATTATACCTGAATAATTTAATGTATGACTTAAAAGAAGAGTGGCAGGAGTTACTCAGTGCCCATTTCCTGCAGAACTATATTTATTCCTCATTGTTCCTTGAGCTTCCATCTCAGGGCATTGTGGGACCTCTGAGACGTCCATTCTAAATCAGCACTACAAGTTCCAGCATTCTTTGGGGGAGCATCAGAAAGCCAGGACTGACCTCAAAGTCTCCTTCTAAAAAATGCTTTATTAGACCTCACAAACGCTTTATTTAGTGCTTGCTGCTGGTGTTCAATTATTGTAACCCATGACCTGGATTTTATATTAACTAAAAGCAGTGAATTTTACATTTCAAAGGTCAGTGGCTCAGACCACCTTTTTGCCCCTCTATAATTTTAGAGCTAATTTAATTCTGTGTCCTGTGCACCTTAAAAAGACTCTCTGCTTTCTGGCAGTAACACCAGACCATCAGGGTTTGGATTAAATTCCAAACAACCCTGATTTTACAACAACAACATGTGGGTGTCTGAACTTAGGGGTTATTCAGAACTGAACTGGAATATGCTGTGTTTCTACAAATACCCACAACATTGAGCCTCTGCCACAGTAACGATACAAAATAAAATCATGAATCCCAGAAAGCAAATGCCCAGTTTACAAGCCCAGGGTAAAGGGTTATAGATTTGATATTCTACCTTTTGTGGTACAACCAAATCAGTTTACATATATTATAGCAATTGCTGCTCCTAAGTAAACTGAAACTCTGAGCTCACCAAGGCCCAGATGATCCAAAGCCCCGCGCTGTTCCCAACAGCGCTCTAAAAATAGCGCTGGAACAGCGCAGGACTTTTCTGCATCGATGATCAAAGATAATGCATGCAAATCTAAGCAGCGCTATTATCTTTGATTATCATGCAGAAGTGCGGGAGAATTGCACCTGAGCATGCACTCAGCACAATCCTCCCGCACTTTGTTTGACAGGTCTGGGCTGTCAAAAGCCCAAACCTGTCAAACAGCCTGCCGAGGCCCGAACAACAAGGGCTGCAGCTCCAGTGTGTCTCCAGCCCCCCCCCCCCAAACCCCCAGAAAACGTCGTGGCCAAACCCTCTCCCACCCTCCCACCCAGCGAGGGGGGGGGGGCTGGAGGTCCGGAGGACCTCCGGTCCCCCCGACGATCCCACCCCTCCATGTTCAGGGAGGGCTGGAGATCCGGTGGGTCTCCAGCCCCCCCAAACCCCCAGAAATCGTTGAGTGGCCGCCTCCGGCCAAAGGCTCTCCCACCCTCCCATCCATCGACGGTGGGGGGTGCTGGAGGTCCAGTGGGTCTCCAGCCCCCCCCAAACCCCCAGAAATCATTGAGTGGCCGCTCCCTTACATGGTCTGTAGCCCCGCCCAGCGCATCCCAGGATGCAATGGGCGGGGCTGGGCGCCGCCATTTTGCAGCGGCGTCGACTGGAAGAGGAGGGAGGTAGGCAGGCTGCGTCCCTCCTCCAACGAAAGGTAGGGGGGCCGGGAGGGGGGGTTGTCACCACGGACCACCAGGTATTCAAAGGAGAACGCTGGGGGGGGAGGAGTTGGGGTAGGCTGGAGGTCCACCGGACCTCCAGCCCCCACCCCCGTCGATGGATGGGAGGGTGGGAGAGGTTTGGCCGGAGGCGGCCACTCAACGATTTCTGGGGGTTTGGAGGGACTGGAGACCCACCAGATCTCCAGCCCTCCCTGAACATGGAGGGGGTGGGATCGTCGGGGGGACCGGAGGTCCACCAGACCTCCAACCCCCTGTTCGCGTTTGCTTTTGGGGGGAACAGGGGCCTGCCAGCATGCAACTGCATGCTGGACAGGGCTCACCATTCCTCCCCAATGATCCACAAAGTCTAACGCCAGCTCGGAGCTGGCATTGATTTTGCCGCGGCCAGCGACCCAATCTTTGGCACGCTGGATGCTGATCATTGGGGATGAATGCGTTAAGCTCTGTTTAGCATGCATTTGCATGCTACTTGTGCTAAGAGCCCTCGAGTGCGTTGTTTCAGGTGCTCGAGGGCTCTGATCATGGGTCGGCAGCAAACTCCGGTGCTAGTATGGCGTTAACAGCCTCTAGCGCCGGAGTTTGCTTTTGATCATGAGGGCCTAAGAATCCTGTCTGGAAAACAGACAGTTCTGGTCTGGCTCTGTCACTTCTTTGAGATAACATACCTGGGGAGCAATTTCTCCAAATGAGCTAGTTTCGTGGGGACCATGACAAGAATGAACCTCACTCCTAAGCCAGGGTAAGTGCAGTATGCTATGAGAGGGCTGCTATGTGCAGTGGCGAGATCGCAGAAGAGTGAGCTGGCAGCACTCTCAGCATCCACAACCTGGAAGTGCTCTTTACAAGCTCCTTTAAAAACAGCTGCATGAAATCATTCCTTTTGTGGTCCCAAAGCAATGAAACCTTTAACAGCCCATTTTCAGAAGTGTAACCATGAAAGGAGAAAACTTGTGTGTAGGAGCTACTGTGAAGACAGTCACCCAAGAAGAATGGATGCAAAGGGGTCACGTTCTTTAAAAGGTAAAAGGGGCTGTGGGGCTTGTGGGGGAGGGGGGAGCTTCTTGGTTTGTGGTGGGATGGGGAGGCCTTCTATCGTGCAGGGCTCCCCGTTCCTCCCCAATGCTCTGCAAACTCTAACGCCTTGTTTGGCTTGCTGCCCGCTCAGCATTGGGGAGGAATAGGTAATGCCCTGCTTAGCATGCATTTGCATGCTACTTGCAGTCAGAGCAGGCAAGCTCACTGTTTCATGCGCTTGTTGGCTTGGTCATGGGGAGGGAGAAAATGCAGGCGGTAGTATGGTGCTATTAGCCTGTAGCGCCCGCATTTGCTTCTGATCATCGGGGCCTGAAAGAGCCTGGTGCTACTAATATTTATCTGGAAGAAAGGTCCAGATCTTGTTCATACTTTTTTTTATTGTATTTTACACGAAATACAAAAACCAATTAACAGTGAACATGACAACAGCATCTCCTGTTCCTATTAAATCGTCCTGTCAAACCAAACATGCAATAACCATCCATCCCAAGCCACACCCTTTCCTTCCAGATCCAACCACTTATGTGCTGCATGGGGAGACCAAAGTGCCTTACCATAGGTGGACTCATCATATCTCCTAGCCAGGGAGGTTCAGATCTTACTGGATAGTCATCTATTAGGAGGAGTTAGAACAGAGTCAATCAGTGCCATAGAAGAGTTCTCTAGTTGTACTGAAAAGTGATTTGTGTGATTTGAATTATGAATGCTGTAATGTACAGTGGGACAGCTACATGTGGAAGCTGCAGAATTGCCATTTCATATGTAAACATCATCACCCCTTGTATGAAAGCTGCCATTTATTTTTTTCAATGTGTATATTTGTAAAACTGCTGCTCCTGGTGGACATGCTGGCAATTGCATGTGTACAATTGCATGGAGTGGAGGAGTGGCCTTGTGGTTAGAGCACCGGTCATGCAATCCAGAGGTGGCTGGTTCAAATCCCACTGCTGCTCCAAATCCCACTGCTGCTCCTTGTGATCTTGGGCAAGTCACTTAACCCTCCATTGCCTCAGGTACAAACTTAGATTGTGAGCCCTCCTGGGACAGAGAAATATCCAGTGTATGTGAATGTAACTCACCTTGAGCTACTACTGAAAAAGGTGTGAGCAATATCTAAATAAATAAATACAAATAAATACTCCTGCTGGTAGTTTAAAAAAGTCTCCGTGCTGGCAGAGCCTTGTCCAAAATCCACCAGAACTGGACGTCGCAGTTCTGATCTCTACATTCTATGTAAAATGGACTGTAAATGAGTAGAGGTGGCAGTTACTGCATTACACATATGTTCAGCGCTGCTCATTATACATAGAGCGGCACTGAATATACATAAGAACATAAGAGTAGGCATACTAGGTCAGATAAATAAAATGGTCCATCAAGCCCAGTATCCTGCTTCCAACAGTGGCCAAACCAGGTCACAAGAACCTGACAGAAACCCAATAAGCAGCAACATTTCATGCTACCAATCCCAGAGCAAGCAGTGGCTTCCTCATGTCTGTGTTAATAGGACTTTTCCTCCAGAAACTTGTCCAAACCTTTTTTAAACCCAGATACGCTAACCGATGTTACCACATCCTCTGGCAAAGAGTTCCAGAGCTTTAATTATGTTTTGAGTGAAAAAATATTTCCTCCTATTTGTTTTAAAAGTATTTCCATGTAACTTCCTTGAGTGTCCCCTAATCTTTGTACTTTTGGAATGAGTAAAAAATCGATTTACTTCTACTCGTTCTACACCACGCACGATTTTGTAGACCTCAATCATATCTCCCCTCATCCGTCTCTTTTCCAAGCCCTCTTTAGCATTTCCACATATGAGAGGAGTTCCATCCCCTTTATCATTCTGGTTGCTCTTCTTTGAACCTTTTCTAATTCTGCTATATATTTTTTGAGATACAGCGACCAGAACTGAACACAATACTCAAGGTGTGGTCGCACCATGGAACAATATAGAGGCATTACAGTATTTTCGGTTTTAATCACCATCCATTTCCTACGTATTAATTTATGCACCAGTGCAGACTATTAAATTAATGAGGTACCTGCTGCCATTGAAAATGGTCCTGAATGTTCCTAAAAATGTGTTAGAGAAACATTGGTCCCAGAAATGTTCAATCATTAAGCATGAGAAGCTGTTAGTAAATCAACACCATAGATAAATAATAAAATAAATAGAGCAAATAAATAAATTCAGATATCAACTTTAATAGTAATTAAAACAAAATAAAACCTGATATGGTGATATTTCAGCTATTGTGTACATCAGGAGTATGAGCAAGACGGTACATCTATCAAAACAAGCACAATACCAATGAGAATCTCAAACATCAATTAAAAAGTCTCAGATATTAGTCAATGCTAAATTACGGTTTTTCAAGAATAGAAGAAAAAGAAAAAGAATTCCTTTTCATTCCTTGGGCCAGATTCAGTAAATGGCTTCTCAAAAATCCACACTAAACTAGTATTCTGTAAAGGGCCCTTAGCCTGGATCTTGTGACTAACATTGAGCACTAGATTTACGCCTGCTGAAACCTGATGTAAAGCCAACACCCAACTTAGGCGTGGAGTTGACATTATTCTATCACATCACCTCTAACTTCTAGGAACACCCCCTGATCTGCCCATATGATTCCCTTTTCAGTTGTGCGCTATGAAATTTAGGTGAGGATGTTACAGAATAGTGACTAGGGCAGAGGTGTGCAAATCCAAATTGTTGCCAATTAACTGATGATGTTAGCTAATTAATTTGCACGCATATCTGCCCTGGGCACCCAAATTTGGGCAAAGAGGTCCAAAAGAAAGCCTTGCTGAGGAGTACTAGAGGAATTAATTGCTACCTTGTATGACATTTTATGTATTTCTAATGTATTTTTGAATTTATATATGAGACAGTTTAATTGATGTTTGAGATTCATCTGTTTTTTTAATTGTTATTGTTTTATAGATATACCATCTTGTTCATACACCTGATGCGGGAAATATTCAAAACATGGCTATCTTGGGTGTTATCTTGTTTTAAGAAATATTAAAGTTGATATTTAAATGTTTTGATTTTTTTATATGATCTGTTTATTTAATTGTTTATTGATGATTTTGGTTGACTAACAACCTATTTACACAGTCCTGTATGAGAGGATCCTTTATCCTTGGTTTGTCTTTAACAAAATATTTTGATCCATGAATATGTGATGTCAGTAACACCACTAAATTGTGATGGAGTTATTTTATGGTATTCTGTGATAGCTCACTGTGGAAAATGACTAACCCATATCAACCACCCACTATGATCATGCAAGTCATGGTAAACCATAAATATTCAATAAGCTACAATGATGCAAGGCTTCAGTATGCCATTCGATTTATTAAAGAGATGACAAATATTTTGTTTAGAATTGCAGGCATATTTTAAACTGATAATTGAAACAAAGCAGCAAAGTCTTACAAACAGTTGAGGAATTTACTTTTCCTGGGTCTAACATCCTGTACTGAAGATTCCAATAAGGTTTTGTGTCACTAGAGGGGCAACTTTAGATACATAGCAGAACTAAAGACTTGTTTATTTATATGAGAAGAATCTTTCAGCAGAAATCTATACATTCTTAGATGTCTGTTCCAGTTCCTTTTTAATCTCCCAAACCTTTCTTTCTGGCCCAAACTCATTTTTCCCTAAGAAGTTGCTGTCCAATAGACACTATGAAGTAAATATCTTAATAGAATCACTCTTGGCAGCGTTCACTGACTTTTCGTGCAATTTAGTGGAAGCTGTGTTTTTGAATGGTAGGAAAGTACAGTTTATTTTCTGATGATGAGATTTGGATTGATCCGAACCTGCATGACAGAGTTGTGAATAGCAAAATACTTGTAACGGAGTTTGCAACTGATGATGATTGAGAGCTTTTAATGACACTGACCTGCCTCAACAGCCAATCACTTAAAAATGAGCATTCCTCCCACGTACACTCACTCCCAGTCTACAAAACCACTGAGTGTCACTCTGTGAAGCCTGGGCATTTCCCCTCATCGGTGTCTATCTTAAGCACTTGGTAAACCTCCATGGAACCCACTAGAGGTCGGTCAATAGGCACCACAGGGTTGAGAAAGTCTAAACTGACTACAGAGCACCCTTTCTACGTTAATGTACAATAAGTCACTGTTCCTAAATACACCATCTACAGTGACATGGATTTTGGGATCTTTGAAAGGATGGACAGCGATAAACCACCCTAAACCAGGGGCTCCATAAAGTTTTGGGAGGGTCTTTTAATAAAATAGGCACGTGCTAAATGTTAGAGACACCAATCCATTCCTATGGGCATCTTTAATGTTTAGCACACGCCCAATTTTAACGCACACTAAAAACGTGAGCGCGCCTTAGTAAAAGACCCCCTGGGTGAGCAATAAACAGAATAAAGAGAGGACTGACAGGAAGAAATAGAGTGCCTATCTCAAAGTTAAGGAGACTTGTCCCATCCAAATGTATTTCTCATAGCACCTGGTGCTAGTGGTCTGGGATGAGCCACGAGGGTTGTTAGCATTAGGGAATCGAGGGAGAGAGTCAGAGATTACAAAGACTGAGGTAGTGCAGTAGGAAGACGAGTTAGACCTTGTGGTCATCATCTGCCATCATGTTTTATTTATTAACGACATGTGGCTTCCACTGTCCTTTCTATCTGGCACTATAGCAAACACCTCTACTGTGGTTTGAAGAAGGAATGGTAGCGTCCACAGGGTAACTATTCTAAATCATCACACTGTTCTCCAAGTCCTGCTCAGGGCTCCAAGAGCTGCACACATTTCCTATTAAGGATCTGTCTTTCAAGGTTTTCGGCTGACAGTCTTACAGTTTGATGAATCCTGTGCTAATTAGACAAGAGTAAGAATTTCTCTTGATGTTTATTTCACCACCAAGTTATTCTGGCATAAAACACTGTTTGTGTAGTTCATTAGAATCCTCTATAACATTAAATGGGTGTGGAAACACAACTTCTCATAGAAAAAAAGATAAAAAAAAAGTGATCCACTGATATATGTTCAAAAAGCAGAGACAGCACACAACCGGATATCTATGCAAAAAAAGGGAAGGAAAAAAGCCCCAAAGAGCTCCAAACTCAAACAGTTTATAGAGCTAATTTAGATCCTAAAAGGATCTCCTCTTCATCATTGGCTAAAAAAAACCTTCCTTTCTATTTAAATATATTCAGGCCTTAAGACAATAGCAAAAAATATAGAAATTGATAGTTTGCATAGAACTTCCATCAAACAGTCTTAGTACTGTACTTAGCTGAAAATCAGCTGGTGTAGAATGCTACCAGCGACTTCATGAACCAGCCTCCACTGGCAGGAATGTATGGGCTATAGAAGCCCTGGACAGAGGACCCAAAAGATCCTGCAAAGCTAATTATAGCTGTCCTATGCTAAGGGTTGATTGTCTAAGTTTGGAAGGTCATCCAATTCAACACAGAACTGTACATCAACAGTACAAAGGGTGACAGAAGGCATAGATCATGGAAACAAAATCAACGTATCACCTTGCAGGGAAAGCCCGGCTGTTTGGGCCCTGAAGGAGCTAAGCGAAACGCTGGCCAACCTTGGTCCCAGGACCGTGGAGACTGGCTCATGAAGTCGCCGGTAGCATTCTACACCGTCTGATTTTCAGCTAAGTACAGTATTAAGACTGTTTGATGGAAGTTCTATGCAAACTATCAATTTCTTTATTTTTTGCTATTGTCTTAAGGCCTGAATATATTTTAATAGAAAGGAAGGTTTTTTTTAGCCAATGATGAAGAGGAGATCCTTTTAGGATCTAAATTAGCTCTATAAACTGTTTGAGTTTGGAGCTCTTTGAGGCTTTCTTCCTTCCTTTATTTGCATAAGTATCCGGTTGTGTGCTGTCTGTTTTGTTGAACATATATTGGTGGTTCACTTTTTTTAAATCACTTTTTCTATGTGTAGTTTATTAGTCAGACTTCAAGATACCGTCTATCAGCAATTCATAGCACTTTGGTTCATGTCTACTTGGATTTTAAGGACTATTTCTCCCTGATCACATTCGAGGGGAAAGAAGAAATACTACTACTACTACTTATCATTTCTATAGTGCAAGACACGAAGTCCCAGAAATCTGCGTCAGATACATCATGTCCAGTCATGTTAACTTTTAAACCCTTTTCTGAGCTTCTGGATGTGTTTCCCCATTGAAAAGTTCAGCAGTTCTACATGTTACTGCTCCTGTGAGAAACTGTGCAGTGTGTGTCTTATAATTACTAACTTTCTCTATGGTGAGAACTGGAACTGTAGCTGGACATTCAGGGAGTTCAATGCATGTCATGGAGATCTTTTTCTTACTTGTTCTCACCACGCATCCCAAAGTGGAAGCTGTTTACATACTGAACCTTTCTGGACGTCCTTGAGTTTACATCTTAAGCAGGATAGGTGTCTTAATTAGCTCCAGTCAGATGAGGGTAGCTCTGTACTCTTTTGATATCCTGTGTTAACTATGGAGAAACCTATGATCAGCTTGTCATAACTGTAGCAGCTGAAAGTAACTTGACATTCTTGTCCATCTGACCAGACTTGGCTTGAAGCCCGAATTGGAACAAAGTATGACTCTTCTATACAGGAGAAGCCCGACAGACTGAGCACAGGTTATGAGAAACTGCAGTCAGTCTGACCCAGAACGATGTGCCGTGTTGGAATCAGAGAGTGCCCAGGGCACTTTGTCTAAGATTGCTATTTTAATTCCTAAACTTCAGGAGGCTTGCATTTGTAGTCTTGCTTTTCAAGTATGAATATAAGTGCCAATATGCTTAAGGACGACAATTAAAACTAATTTAATAAAATGTAATTTTACCCTCTGAAAGACACAATCATTGTTTCAAACAACTGCTCTCATGCAAGGGGGCAAAAAGTTGATTACCAATGTACAGCGGTAATCACAAACTTGCATGATGAGGAATCATTATCCCTATGGCCACTCACTGTTACTCCATATAATGAAAAATCTTTATGCATATGGCCATTCATTGTTGTCCCGTATGATGTGCAATCATTATCCCAACAGCCTCTCACTCTTACCCTGTATGATGTGGAATCATTATCCCTATGACCACTCACTGTTACTACATGTGATGTGGAATCATTATCCCTACGACCACTTATTGTGTTTGCCATAAGGGTCATTGCTCCTTTTGCCAGTCACTATAAAGCTTCATCACCAGGCATCCCTCTCCATGGCAATTCATTGCATTGTTACACTTCAGTTATTCAGCAGAAAGAGATGTGCAATAAAGGAGTTATTCTCTCTTTTCTAGGCAAATTTACAATACAGGATCCTTGAAGTCTTTGATTTGTTTTTGTGGCACAAAGTAGCTTTTTGTTGTAGTTCCACAATAAGCTGCTGGAGAGAGTATTCCAACTGAAAGTCCGCCTATCTGATGATGGATCAAAGATGATCCCAAGTGCAATGACATGTTGATGAACAGAACTGCAGAGAGAAAAAAAAACACAGTCCCACATTCCCTGCATACTGGAGACCGTTGTTACAATGAATCAGTTGTTTCTTGTCTACATTCTTTTCGAGATTAACATCGTATCTCATGATTGCCTAAGAACCTTCTTTCCATGGGTTCTTACTGTCACCTAGCTTGCACGTTTCCAGAGATAAGCTTCTTAGACGTGGGTCTATTTATCCACAATCTCTCTGATGATCTCCTTGCGTGCAACAGGTCGCCACCATCCTTGAACTAAAGGAGCTTTTCTGGTTGCCAGCCCTGTTCTTCTCCTGCTTCCTCTCTTGGAGAATTCATTGCAGATGAGAGGGTTGGTTGGCCTGAAGTAGCGTTTTACAGCTTTATCCACTGTATCAGAAGAGCAACACGTCTTCTTCCTGTCTCTTTAGAGCCCCTGAGAGTGGACAGCAGTGAGACAGATAATCTAATCATTCAGCTTTCAACCACATCGGGACACCCAGGAAGCTCTGTGGGGTAGAAAGAAACAAGAATGACATTTTTGTACCACCTTGAGCTGAAAAAATTGGTAGATTCCATCTATACATCTGTCTAGCTCTCAGTATGCATCTGCTTATAATACCTAATTACTTAAATTGGTTAACCAGCTAATGGCTCATATTTAACCATTCTGTCCCTCCTTTTTACTGAAAAGGAATGAATTCAGTGCTGAGCTGACAGAACTGTCATAAAACCTTTCTGAAAGAGAATATGTGTATTCTTAATTCCTATTGCTAGGGCATTATTTTAGCAATTTAGGGGTATCTCTAGTAAAGGGCACTAAGAAATACAGTTAGTGCGTGCTAAATACTCAGCCAGGGGGTGGTCAGTGATATTTTTGCTGTCCCCAGCTTTATGCCTGGATATTTAATTCCAAGCCATGTCCAGGCACCAGCATTAAACATCCAGGTATGTGTAGCCAGCTGACACTTAACAGGTGCAGTGCCAATATTCAGCCTTAGCCAGTTAAATTAAAACCAGACCACCCGCAAAATAGCTGGTTTCACTTTGACAGGTCAGTGCTGATACTCAGAGGAACTAACTGGTTAAATGACACTGAATATATTAGCCAATTACCCTGCACCATCCAGGAGCCTCTCCTGCCTAGTTCCAATCACTCTGAATATTGGCCCCTTCCTTTTTAATAAATAAAACAGACTAAAATAAGAATCAAATCAAATGAAAATGAATTTAAAAAAATAGAACTACATGAAATGAGTATTTTTGCTATTCAAACTCCTATTCATTTCATCAGGTTCAGACAATAACTTCTATCAATATCTTGGTCTAGAGGAGGGTCTTCCTTCAGGCTAAACTGTAGGGGGTCTAAAGATAAACACCTTCTCACTTCCATCCACTGGCAAGTAGACATTTGAAATGATCCCAAAATAGATTCCCGTCAACATAGTTTAGTCAGTACACAATGGAAAGGTATCAGCTATTAATTCTTCTCCCTGCTGTATTCTGTATTGTAGAGCTATGTCTAATGGAAGGTCTTACAAGGGATCATCAGTCTATTCTCAGACCGTTAAAAAGTAAATGGAGCTGAAAGAGTAAATTTCCTGCGCTACTGCCTAGCACATCATGTACCCTTGAGCTTCCATAGTTCACGGTCTTGTAACGTTTAGGTGCCCGTGAGAGAGTGTGTGACCTAGGGCCAGGCATCCATGGAAACACTCCCTCACTGAGATTGCACTTCAGCCGCTTCACGGCAGGTGGCGCTAAACCTGCTGGGTCAGAGACTGAACTGCATAAGGATACCGGGCTGTCTGGTCAGGAGGGCGGGGCTTGACAGTGACCAAGAGGTCAGAATAGGGAGGCCCCCATACAGAGGTCCCAGAAGGAGAGAAGCTACCCTGTAGTGTAAGGGCTCCTTAGCTGATGTGTAATCTACCGGAATCTGGCTGAGGTAAGCCATTTTTGCTTTTGGACTAAGGCTTGTAAGCTTTGTTTGAGGTCTGAGACCTGGGACTAAGAGAAGAACTGAGAGCTTGCGGCTGTGTTTGGGGCTGCCGCCAGAGGCCTGCTTAAAACTGTGTTTACTGAACCACAGAGGTTTTTTTCCTGATGTTCCTGGCCTGTGAAGAAACAGGTGTCAGGGCTCAGTTAATAAACCAGATCTTTTCTCATTTACATACCGTGTCTGGCTTGATTAATTTGCAGGGCCACCCATATCCCTCAGCTGGGGTATCACAGTGCCATTAACAATCTCTTAATCAATGGTTTTTGATGATCAAATGAATGAAAAGGCTGTACATGTTTGAGGGAAGGCTTTCAAATTTTTAATCTGCTGTAGTATTTCTCTGAAAATGACTCCATGTAACGTCTCCAAATGGTTGTGAATTAGGTCTGTATAATTTGACACCTGCTTCAGGGCTCTTCTATGAGTCATGGAAACTGGAGGGCATATAATGAGCTTTTCAAAAGCCACATAGTTGGGTGTATTGCCGATGTTACATCAAAAATAGAGGAGGGGTTTTCAGAAAGAAGTTATCTGGAGGGAAATATCGTAACATCATAACAATATATCCCCACAGTGTTCAATACACACAAGAATTTTTGAACTTTTCAAAGCCATATAAATTCTCCATTTTTAAATGTTTGAGCGCAAATTTGCTTGAGAAACTGACCCCATATTTATGTAGATCAAAGGCTTGAATCTCAACATAGTTTGTCAGTTGTATATAGGAGCCGACTCTGTGGGTGCTGTGGGTGCTTGAGAACCCCCAGTATTGAGAAAATTCTTTGTATGTGTCCAGGGAGGGGTTATTTCCATTGGGCTTAGCACCCTCAATAATTTCAAAAAGTTGGCTCCTATTATATGTTATATTGTGAACCACTTAGAAACTTTAAAATAAATAGTTTAATCATTGCATTCTGATTTCCTGCAAATAAAAAAATGGATCCAACTCCATAAACAATTGAGAAAACACTTAGCTTATAAGACCCTTCATTAGACAGAAATACAGCATGGAGAAGAATTGATAGTTGATACCTTTATTTACTGCCTTTTTGAAGAAATTCACCCAAGACATTGTACAGCAAGAATAGCCTGGACATAGGCAATAAACAATTACAGCAGAAAAGAAACATTCAAATACCAGTACACATTATACACACAGTAATGTGTCACATGGTGCTTAGATGGCAACTCTAAATGTATCAGCTAAGGCCGGTGCTGGGCTGGCTTGTACGGTCTGAGTCCCACATCAGTGGCGTTCCTAGTGTGGATGGCACCCTGGGCGGATCGCCGATGTGCCCCCCCCCGGGTGCAGCGCGCCCCCCCCGCCTGCGAAATGACCCCCCCCCGGGTGCACGCCGCTGGGGGGGGTGCCGCGGCGCGCGCCTGTGGGCTCTGACTTCACGAACTTCGCTCGTTCGCTGCAGCTCCCTTTGCCCCGGAACAGGAAGTAACCTGTTCCGGGGCAGAGGGAGCTGCAGCAAACAAGCGAAGTTCGCGAAGTCGGAGCCCACAGGCATGCGCCACGGCACCCCCCAGCGGCGTGCACTCGGGGTGGACCTCCCCCACCCCCCCCCCACCCCTTGGTACACCACTGTCCCACATGTAGCAATCCAGTTTAGGATGGGCTGGAGACAGCTTTGACGGAAACTCCAGTAATTTGGAAGATGAAGACAGGGCCGAGCAGACTTTTACAGTCTTGTGTCCCACAAATGACAAGACTGATTTGGATAGGCTGGAGTGGGCTTTAATGGCAACTCCAGTAGTTGGAACATAAGGACAGAGCGGGACAGACTTCTATGGTCTATCTCCCAGAAACAACAAAGAAAAACCATGGTCAGGTATATAATATCACGTTCATTCTTGATTTAATCTTGAATTGATAATGAATGTGACTGTTGGGCACTGGATGGACTGTTCAGGTCTTTATCTGCCGTCACTTACTATGTTATATTACTCTATTATGTGCAGAAGCGAGAGAAGAGCAGGCCCACAGAGGGGACATAGCAGATGTGCCAACAGATGACACGGAAACATATTTTATGGTTATGCTTTATTCCATTCGATATACCACCTTTCTTAAATTCAACATAAGGCAGCTTACAATCAAATCAGAAACTAGAATGGAACACCATTTGGTCAGATAGGAAACAGAAAAGGAAGGCAATAGATAGTGAGGGATGGGAAAGAGAGAGTGGAAGAGGGGGAAAGGCAGAATTGTCCTGCGCAATGCTGTCTCTGTAGGCTACGCGTGTCCAAAGGCTAGGCTAAAAAAGGTGAGTTTTTAAGGCTTTGTTAATTTTGGCAAAAGATGGTTCAAGTTGGAGCAAGGCTGACAGAAGAGTCCATAGAGTGATGGTAGCAAAGTAAAATGCCGAGTTTCTTGTGCTGTCAAGTTGGAACAGTAACAGTGGAGTTATGTGGAGGCAACATGTATTAGATTACCAAAGGAGGTGTGAGGAGAGATGCAAGGTAAGGAACAGAACTGGTCTAGACTGCTTTGTGTGGAAGAATTAACAATTTAAACTGAATTTGCAAGATAACATGGAACCAGTGGTGCTGAGGAGAGTAATATGGTCAGACTTGAGAACATGTAAAAAAAAAGGTAAATTGCTGTATTTTGTATCGACGAGGCATTTAAAAAGGCCATAAGGAAGTCCTGCACACACAGCGTTGCAGTAATCTAACCTTGATGTAACACGTGCATTAAGAACTGTAAGTTGGGAATCAGCATCAAAGAAGGAATGGATTGATCTGTATTGCTGTAGGGTCTAAAAGCAGGTACAAACCACTTGAGAAACAAGGTTGTCAAAAGAGAGCCAGGTATTAAGCAGGGGTACTGGAAGGTGCTCTTGGACATACGTAGTGGGTTCGATGTAAAAAATGCATCCTTAAGTCAAAAACATGACCTGCTGTATCTGCTTCAGTGGAGGTAACCAACTGTACATTTATAACACAACTATGATGGGAGAATGTCAGGACTCCCCTTGAACCATCAGCTTCATCCGCTCCTAATTACACCCCTGCAGGTAACAGAGTAATTCAGGTACTTCAAATGAAACTCAAGGTATAAGTCAGAATGGGTAGGCGTCATTGTGTACAATTCTCAAGTAAATTAATCACATACAGGTTTTCTGCATGTAACTTTCTGTGGAATGAGTGGAGTCCTTCTCAGGGGCAGGGTTGTGGCGGAGTTTGCCTTTAGGCATGTACTTTTGAAAATATGCATATATGTGCATAAATTAACTCAGAAGATTTTTGTGTGCCAAGGGACAGGTGTAAACGAATGTACATACGTTCCCTAGAGTAACTTTCAAAGTGGAAGAAAGTGCAACAGAGGGAAACTATGCATTCGCTTATGAAATTAGCACTGTTAGAAGCCTGAAAACATTCTCCAGAACCATGACTAATACTTCCTATCCCGCTGTTATCTGTCTGCAAATATTGTTCGAGACAAGTCTGCGCCTCTAATACTGAATTGTTTTTCTGCCTTTTTGTGACTAGCAGATCATGGGTGTGTCTGCAACTCAACAAGGCTGTGCTATTGCAGCTTCCTGTCTTCACCGCATCTTCCTCAAAACCACACTCATGTAGAAAAAGAAGATCCCCAAATTTAAAAGCTGGAGTAACTACATATACGAAAAGTGATAGCTAATTGTTTATCGTTTATTTTCACTCGATATACCGTTTTCCTTGTACTCAAACCAAAACGGTTTACAATGTGCAAAGGCAATTAAAACCATCAAAACAGCAACAACAAAACAAGAACACCATAATTTGATAGTAAAGCTGAAACAGTCAAGACCAGCCATCATTTACACAAACACCCACTTAAATCATACCAGTCACAAGCATTTAACTAAAATCCAGTACAGCTGTGGTTTTATCTGTATAAAGTAGGTAGTTGCATTTCCATTTCCTTTCCCATTGCAAAGATCGATCAGGGGAAACTAATAAGTCATAAGCTAGAGTAATATACTCTATTAACCCAAAGTACTTCTGGCAGAATCCTACATTTCTCTGCTGTATGTAGTGGCCTGGTTCTTTAGTACTCAGACTTTGGGCTAAACCCTCAGATCCCAGCAGCCTAAATAAAAGTCTGGAGCTTGTGAGCAGTAACTATGTTCAGGGTGAGGATTTAGGATTTTAGCTGGATACAGGTCATTTTTAGCACAAAACTTTCCCAGAGGCACCGAACGGGAAAACCGCTTTAGCCTCCAGCCCGGTATCTATTCAGTTTAATTCATTTGGGGAAAGCCCAGAAATGTACCTTTGGTGCCATTTGTTTTGACAAAACTCAGTGGAATTTTCCCAGGAGGCTGCAAAGCATGAGAGATATGCTGCCATCCAGGGTGTGTGAGAAGTGTTTCTGAATGTGCAGCAGAACACAAAACATAAATACATAAGTATTGCCATACTGGGACAGACCAAAGGTCCATCAAACCCAGCATCCTGTTTCCAACAGCGGCCAATCTGGGTCACAAATACCTGGCAAGATCCCAAAAAGTTCAATACATTTTATGCTGCTTATCCCAGAAAAAAAAGTTAATTTTCCTCGTCAATTTAATAATGGTCTATGGACTTTTCCTTTAGGAAACTGTCCAGACCTTTTTAAAACCCTGCTAAGCTAACCGCCTTTAACACATTTTCTGGCAACAAATTCCAGAGTTTAATTCGCACAGGTCAAAACAGGCAGCCACAGTCCTTGGGAAATGAAGATGTGAAGTGTCATCTTTTGATTTCATAGATATTAAAACATATCATGGCTGAGAAGTGTTCAGTAATGTGATTCTGAACATTTTCAGGACCATTTTCAGGACCATCAGACCCAAAATGGTCCAGTACTGAATCCTTCATGAAAATTGTATAGAAGGAGAGGGGAGGAGGCAGAGGAAAGGAGAAGGTAACTTACTTACTATAGGATGTAAACATCGCTGCAATTTCCAAGACATATTTCTGTTGTTTTATTGCTATAAATGTATCAGTTTCTTGGAATAGAAATTCACTGAGATGTTATCACAGGCATTGTTAATGCTGGACTGCCATTGGCTACTCCCTCAGCAAACATAAAAACAGTGGTGACGGTGGTGTGAGGTTCTTCAGCTAACCTTTCCTTGGAATTATTTCACTTCTTCTAAAACAAAATACAAACCTCTAAGTTTGAGCTGAAAGTGTTTCACTTTCAAAAATGTTTCCTTTTCCCTTTAAAATCTAGGTGGGTTTCCTTATTTTGACTTACATGATGAGCGTGAGAATATTTCCAGATTTGGAATTTCTCATCTTCCAAAAAACTAACTGATCCTATAATAGCAAGAGATTTGGGATAACATTAGCTTATTCCATAAATAGAAAGGCGGTACTGACGGGTTTAACCCACCACCCACAAGGAAGTTACTTGCCCTGAAACCTCAGCCCCTCACAAACATGATGGAGAAGCAGCGATGACTTGAGGTAAACAAGGTGCTGGAGCTCCCCCAATATGAGTGAGATACACCATTTATATGCAAAAAGAGCTAGAAAGCGCACGTACAAGAAACTAAATAGAAAAAAGCTCTCATTCAATTCTATTAGGTAGGGAGCTTTCCAACATCGTAATAAATTATACCAAAATGAAACCTCACGAGTCCAAGTGACCTACAGAGATGGTCTAACTCTTATTGGACTCGTCATCATAGGTTCCCAACCTACCCCCGAAAACAGCCTCAGTGTAAAAAAACTCCAATCTGGAGAAAAAACACTGTGGCAAAAAATGGAGGATACTTTATAGAAAATGCAAAACAAACTGAAAGATTAATAGGCGCCAATGTTCAACAATATGGGTGCACCACATACATGAGGAAAAAAAATCAAAAAGCGCTTAGCTTTAACCCTGGAAAAGCACAGCTTTAAATCGAGTCCAGGTCAGTCTAGCTTTCTCAGTTGTAATCCTCGTGAGTGGCCACTCATCTTTAGCACCCCGACAGGGGGATCCCCTGTTTCGATCCTGCTTCAGGGGGAAGGAAAGATTTATGACTTCACCAGTTTTGATCACAAAAGTTTACACTGAGTCTGTTTTCAGGGGTAGGTTGGGAACCTATGATGAGGAGTCCAATAAGGGTTAGACTATCTCTGTAGGTCACCTGGACTCATGAGGTTTCATTTTGGTGAAATTTATTACGATGTTGGAAAGCTCCCTACCTAATAGAATTGAATGAGAGAGCTTTTTTCTATTGAGATACACCATGCAATGACCAATTGTCCAGCTCTTTTGCTGATGATTGTGACTATGTTTCACTGGAAACCTCAGGCACCACAGGGTACTGTGCCTGACAAAGAGATATTAGCTCCACTTTTGGGACAACACGCCTATTACATCAGGCATGGATGCTGTTCAGAAATACCATCCTGGAAGCCCTATTCTATGCATTAAAAAAGGAGGAAGGAAGGCCAAACGAAAGCCGGAATGGTTAAAAAGTGAGGTGAAGGAAGCTATTAGAGCTAAAAGAAAATCCTTCAGAAAATGGAAGAAAGATCCAACTGAAAATAATAGGAAACAGCATAAGGAAGGGCAAGCCAAACACAAAGCGCTGATAAGGAAGGTAAAGAGAGACTTTGAAAAGAAGACTGCATTGGAGGCAAAAACACATAGTAAAAACTTTTTTAGGTATATTAGAAGCAAGAAGCTGGCAAAAGAATCAGTTGGACTGCTAGATGACTGAGGGGTAAAGGGGGCACTCAGGGAAGACAAGGCCATAGCGGAGAGATTAAATGAATTTTTTGCTTCAGTCTTCACTGAGGAAGATATGGGAGAAATACCAATGCAAGACATGGTATTCAATGTTGATAGGTCAGAGAAATTGAATCAAATCTCTGTATACCTGGAAGATATAATGGGGCAATTTGACAAACTGAAGAGTAGCAAATCACCTGGACCGGATGGCATACATCCCATAGTACTGACAAAATTGAAAAATGAACTTGCAGAACTATTGTAATATGCAATTTATCTTTAAAATCAAGAATGGTACTGGAAGATTGGAGGGTGGCCAAAGTAACACCAATTTTTAAAAAGGGTTCCAGAGGTGATCCAGGAAATTATAGACCAGTGAGACTGACGTTGGTACCGGGCAAAATGTAGAGACTATTATAAAGAACAAAATTGCAGAGCATATTTAAAAGCATGGATTAATGAGACAAAGCGAACATGGATTTAGTGCAGGGAAATCTTGCCTCATCAATCTACTACATTTCTTTGAAGGGGTGAACAAAATGTGGATAAAGTTGAACCAGTTCATATTATGTATCTGGAGTTTCAGAAGGCATTTGACAAAGAACCTCATGAAAGACTCCAGAGGAAATTGGAGAGTCATGGGATAGTGTTCTATTGTGGATTAAAACTGGTTAAAAGATAGAAAACAGAGAGTAGGGTTAAATGGTCAGTATTCTCAACGAAGAAGGGTAGTTAATGTGGTTCCCCAGGGGTCTGTGCTTTTTGACAGAATTCCCTTTGAAAATTCTGGTGGTGCACTCATCAGGGACAGTTGTCTACCTGCAGAATTTGTATCCATGTTGAAACAAGTGTGAAATACACCCTGAAATTCCACGTGGAGATTTGAAAATGCAATCACCACATTTACCTTCATTCCCCTCACTAAGCTCCACCCACTTTTTAATGCAAATAAAGTACTCAGGTAACCCAGATATGGGTGATAGGACAATAGAGTGCAATTTCAAATAGATAATCCCATTTTTTTCCTGTATAAAGCCTTCTGAATACTGCTCCAATAACGTAGTAGAGGATGGAAGAAAAAGCCCAAACAACCCATCCGGTCTGTCCATATTGCCAAGGATACATCAGATCCCAGCTGCCAGGCACAGGGTATAACCACCTGCCAAATGTCTCTCCTTATCCGGAACAGTCTGTTATGTCTTCCAAGGCATTAGAAAACCATCTTGGGTAGATAAACATGTAGAACATCCTCTTCTTTCCATCTCGCACCTTCCCTTTTTCATATCTAACCACAAGGCTCTGTAATAAGGCCAGCTATACTAGTGTGGCTCTTACCCAAACATCTAGCCGCCCAGGTCCCCTACATCGCCTGCCAGACATGCTCAGTGGTTACCATCATAGGTAAGTCTCCTGTGCTCCCTAAAGAACCTGCCAGACAAATCTGAGTATGTAAAACACCTGCATTTCTATTAGGACCTTCTTGTGATTTCTGATTTCCAGCCTACTGCTATCATCACAGCCATACAAACCTAGTCTTATGGTTGCCTGTTTCTCCTATAACTCCTAACCTTTCATTCATTCTAGCAGGGACAACATTCATTGTTAAATTGATCTAGAATAGCCCTAGAAATGCTTAAGCATGAGCTGTTAGGTCACATTTTCTCCTGTCTTTTTGCTTTTACTGTTGAATTCTCTACACAAAGTTAGGCATTCAATTTTACTCTGTGCACAAATTAAACTGGCTTAATTGGTTTAATAGTTAAAAAATATTTGATATACCATCTTTCATAAACAATCAAAGTGGTTTTACAATATAAAATATTTAAAATAACACACACAAAAAAATAGAAACAAGCATAAAGAGCAGATAAACATAACCATTTAACAAACACCCTGAATGGGTAAATTCAATCTCTGCAGATACTACCCACACCCTGAAAGCAAAACTATATAAAAGCTTTTTGAAACAAAAAAAAAGCTTTAAGCTTCTTTTTGAACAATTGGAAAGATGCCTGTTCTCGAAGTGCCAAAGGCAGGCGATTCCAGAAAAAGGCTTCTGTCCCTAGTCATCGGCACATGTGCAGTAAAATTGGGTGGCATTGCTAAGAGACCACAAGTGCTGGTTATACCAATCAATCAGTAGTTGGCATTAACACTTAATTGGCAGCCATTAGGAGTTACACACAGATCTGCCCTTTAACATGCGCACCTGGGGGCCTTTTTCAAAGCAGCAGTAAGCCCAACGCGGGCAACATGGCTGCCGGCACTAGTTCCAGGGTTGAGCGCATGCCATTTCCGGTGCTCCCTGGAATTGTTTTTGTCTAGCGCGGCGCTAACCCAGTGGTAATCGGACATTGCCTTATCCTGCCCAGTTACCACTAGATTACTGTGGGAGCCCTTACCGCCACCTCAACGGGTGACGGGAAGTGCTCCCCACCGCATGGCCATTTGTTGAGTGGGGGCTTTTTACCCACCATGGTAAAAAGGGTCCTGGCATGTGGAGAAAATGGCCCCTGTCGCTACTGCAGGGCCCTTTTTCCCACAGCTTGGTAAAAGGACTCCCTAATTTTCATAGCAAGCAACTCCACCGGGGGGCGTGGCCATGGGAGGGGCATGAGCAGGTCATGGGCACCTAACAGCCTTTGGCAGGTGTAAATATTTGTGGCCAAAGTTAAACATTAAGGGCCTTATTCTATAAAGGTTATGCTCCTAATTTAGGAGCAAAAATTACAAGCATAATCTATTTTGGAACATAGAGTATGCATAGAGTAGCTTAGTCTGTTCCCACTTTTCTTCTCTCGTTGAGCTGCTCCATGGAACCTTTTGAGTTCTCTACACACGTGGATTCTCTTTGTAGCGTAGTTTAGATCATCCCAGAGCCTACCTTTAGTTCACCTATACAGAATGTCCCCCCTTAGTGATCAGGAATCCTCTGATCTCCTAAACTCACTTACTGCTAAATCCAAAAGGTTACTTTCAGCACATGCTATTGTAAGGCATTCCCCCTTCCCCTTCCTCCCACTTCCCCTCCCCAAGAAACCAAAAACAAACACACAAACTGAATACAACCAAGTTCAAATTACAATCATTGCTCTTGGAGCATTTTTCAAAGGTAGTAAATCATCTGTCGTTTATTTTTGGGGGACTGTGATCTTACAGCCCCCACCTTCATTACAAGTCCTCCGGGGGATCTCTGTATTTGCACACACATATCATGCCAAGCAATAGCCAAGCAGGACCTCTATATTTAGAAAAGCTGGTGACAGAGCTGGTTCTGCTCTTCTCTTTCACTTCCCCCTGCTGTTTCTCTCTTTGCTGACTACCCCACCTTTTATTTATAGCTTGTAAAACTTTGCTGGGACACTTAAGGTCTAGTTTGCCCGGTCCCTGGCTGGTGGTTCTCTTGCACGCTGCCTCCCTGTTTGAGAAATTATCACCAGCTGCAAAGTGAATAGAAATGTAAAGAGTTACTATGTACTGCTGGCATTTTGATAATATCCTCGTGCCACATTTGGCAACACATGAATACATTCTGATATAAGGACAAACAAGCCCTTTTACTAAGCCGCTTAAGTGTCCATGTGCGCCCAATGCACGGCAAAATGGAGCTACTGTCCAACTACCGCGTCGCTCTTGCGGTAATTTCATTTTTGGTGTGCGTCCAATATGCGCGTCTGAAAAATATTTTCATTTGACGCACGTAGGTCATTACCGCCTGGATTTTTTCCCACTAGGTCAATGGCTGGCGGTAAAGTTTCAGACCCAAAATGGATGCGCGGCAATTTTAGTTTTGCAGCACGTCCATTTTGTCACAAAAAAAGGCCTTTTTCACAGGCGTGATAAAAAATATATCGGCGTGTGCCCAAAACCCACGCCTACACTACCGCGAGCCATTTTTCAGCACACCCTAGTAAAAGGACTCCAAAGTTTGGAAAGGTTCCTACATTACTGCTTACTCGTTTGATTAATTTGTTATACCACGGTTCAAAGAATAACATCGTAGCTGTCTACAGCACGTTCTGCTTCACCTTTGCATCACTAAGATTGGACATTGGAGCCTTGACTCAGCAGCATGTGTGGGATGGGGGCAACTTCTTGTGCCTTGGTATTTTCCCTGGAGTGGCTCAGGGTCACAGAAACTCTCCCAGAGTCTCAGAGATAAAACCCTGAAAAAGGTTCCCAGGAATGAAGAGGACTACTAACCAAACACCGCAATAAAACACAGAGAGCGATCGGCACTCTGTTTGAATAAAACCTGGTTGTAGACTTCCCTTTATGGGCCCCATTTACTAGGCTGCGCTATAGGCATGCTAGCGTTTTTAGCGCGTGCTACAAATTAGCGCACACTGATGGTAGAGGTGCCCGTAGAAATATATGGGTGTCTTTGCCATTTAGAACGAGCTAATTTTAGCCCATGCCAAAAATGCTAGCACACCTTAGTAAAAAGGCCCTATGTTTCTTGTTTCCTGCTATTAGGAGTTAAGTGAATTAGGAAGTGAAAGTCATCTGAAGTACCCTCTGCTATTCCATTTTTTTTTTTTTTTTAATATGCAGTGATGGTAAGGATAGGTGAGAAGAAACAAATGGTGGTCCAGGTTATAAATATAATCACATTTCTGGAATGGAAGAGTCAAGTAGGGTGTCTTGCATTGAGCAGCTGTATGACTATGTCAAGATGTCTCAAAAAGGTGACAAGGTTTAGCGGCAGAGAACAGATGTGGGGCTTTGACGTATTCTCAGATACAACTAGGGGATGTTATGTAGTAGGTGGTTCAGCAAGGGGAGCTCAGTTACTTGGTTTCACGTCCAAGCTAAAAGCAAAACGGATAAGGTGCGAACCTGCAGGTGATCAAGATGATACAGCAGACATCCTAGAGTAGAAGGTGTTGGCCAAGCCTAGGAAAGAACATAAAGGGGTCCTTTTCCTAAGGTGCGCTGAAAAATGGCCTGCGATAGAGTAGGCGCGAGTTTTGGGAAACACGCAGAATCATTTTTCAGTGCACCTGTAAAGAATGCCAAAAAAGGACGTGCTGCAAAATCAAAATTGCCGCCCGTCCATTTTGGGTCCGACACCTTACCACCAGCCATTGACCTAGCGGTAAAGTCTCATGCGGTAACCGGGCACTAATGATCTACATGCGCCAAATGCCACTTGCCAAATGCCAATACAAATGGCCAAAAATGATTTTTGGACGCGCGCCAAAAATGAAATTTCCACAAGAGCCATGTGATAGCTTGAGGTAACTCCATTTTGGTGTGCATTGGGAGCACGTAGACACTTACGTGACTTAGTAAAAGGGCCCCTGAGCTACAGAAGTATATGTAGGGGGTCAGATCAGACTAGGAGGGCCAAATGTTTATCTGCCAATGTCTTCTGTCTTACTCTATTGCTAGGTACACACACGCACTCTTGCGCAACTCTGCCAATGTACCTCATTCCTGCTCTGCAGTACCCTCTGCCATTCCAGTACTGACCCCCGCCCCCCCTCCCCACAGCTCTTCCTTCTGCCCCGCACCACACCCTGCTATTCCAACATGGGTTGCATTTAGCAGAATTCATATTATAAATCAAACCATATTTTTCCAGCAAGTATTTCTCCGAACAGGCATGTTTGTTGACCTCATTTTTTCTAATTACTTTTTTTATATGGTTCATACTTTATATTATTGCTTCACTGTTTTCTATTTTATTATTTTCAAAGGCTTTGGGGTCCTTTTAGTAAGGTTCCCATAGGAATATAAAGGGCTTCTTATCATTTAGCAGGCGCTAAATCCATTAGTACACCTTAGTAAAAGGATCCCTTTGTAATCCAGTTAGAGCTGTGTATAGGTAGAATAACAGATAAACAACGGGGTCATTTTCAAAGCACTTAGACACAGGGGCGTAGCCAGACCGGCGGGAGGGGGGTCCAGAGCCCGAGGTGAGGGGGCACATTTTAGCCCCCCCCGTGCCGCTGGACCCCCCCCCCCCCGCATTGCCGATACACACACACCCCCTCCGCCATTGCCGCCACCACCAACAACTTTGCCCCCCCCTTGCCGACAACCCTCTCGACCTCCCTCCCACTACCAACCCGCCATCGCCTACCTTTGCTGGCGGGGGACCCCAACACCCGCCAGCCGAGGTCCTCTTCTTCTCACAAAAGGCTTCCTTCTGTTTGTGACATCGTGCAGGATGTCATACTCACAGAATGAAGCCTTGTAGATTAGCTGATCTGTAAGGCTTCGTTCTGTGAGTCTGATGTCCTGCACGTTGTATGTGCAGGACGTCAGAAACAGAAGGAAGCCTTTTGCGAGAAGAAGAAGACCTCGGCTGGTGGGGGTTGGGGTCCCCTGCCAGCAAAGGCAGGCGACGGCGGGTTGGCAGCAGGAGGAGGAGTCCAGGGCCAAATCTATGGGGGCCCAGGCCCCCCTGGTCCTATGTAGCTACGCCACTGCTTAGACATACAAAGTTCCATATGTTAGTATGGGGCTCATTTTCAAAAGAGAAAAATGTTCAAAAAGTAGCATAAAGCAGCATTTGGACGTTTTGCTTGTCAAAACGTTCAAATCACTATTTTTGAAACCCATATTCTAAACGTTTTGTTATACAGTTCATCGGCAGTATGTTCAAATCACTATTTTTGAAACCCATATTCTAAACGTTTTGTTATACAGTTCATCGGCAGTATGTTCAAATCATAACAGGTGGGAATTGGGCATTCCTAAGACTTGGACATTTTTCTGCTGGGGCTACAATTGAAATGTTTTGGCCTAGACCTGTTTTTATCATGACTAAGTCAGAAAAAAGGTGCCCTAAATGACCAGATGACCACTGGAGGAATAAAGGAATGACACACCCCATTACTCCTTCAGTGGTCACTGACCCCCCCACCCCTCAAAGATGTGAATGAAACAGTACATACCAGCCTCCAGTGGCGTACCAAGGGGGGGCGGTGGGGGCGGTCCACCCCGGGTGCACGCCGCTGGGAGGTGCCGCGGCGTGCGCCTGCTCCTCCGAGTTCGCTAAACGTCGTTCGTTCGCTGCAGCTCCCTCTGCCCCGGAACAGGTTACTTGTTCCAGGACAGAGGGAGCTGCAGCGAACAAATGAAGTTTAGCGAACTCGGAGGAGCAGGCGCGTGCCGCGGCACCCCCCCAGCGGCGTGCACCCAAGGGGGGGTGTCATTTTGCCGGGGGGGGGGGAGGTGTCATCTAGCGGGGGGGGGGGGGGGGGGCGCATCGGCGCTCCGCCCCGGGTGCCATCCAGGCCAGGAACGCCACTGCCAGCCTCTATGACAACGTCAGATGTTATGGCCAGTCCTATCAGAGCAGCAAACAGGTCCCTGGAGTAGCCTAGTGATCAGTACAGTACACTGTAGAGAAGAAGACCCAGGCCCATATCCCACTCTAACTATTTCATAAGTACAAAAGTATTGCGATATTGGGACAGACCAAAGGTCCATCAAGCCCAGTATCCTGTTTCCAACAGTGGCCAATCCAGGTCACAAGTACTACTACTACTACTACTTAACATTTCTAGAGTGCTACTAGGGTTACACAGCGCTGTACAATTTAACAAAGAGAGACAGTCCCTGCTCAAACAGCTTACAATCTAATAGACAAGTGAACGGTCGGTCCGATAGGGGCAGTCAAATTGGGGCAGTCTGGATTCACTGAACGGTAAGGGTTAGGTGCCGAACGCAGCATTGAAGAGGTGGGCTTTAAGCAAAGACTTGAAGACGGGCAGGGAGGGGGCTTGGCGTAAGGGTTTAGGAAGGTTGTTCCAAGCATAGGGTGAGGCGAGGCAGAATGAGCGGAGCCTGGATTTGGCGGTGGTGGAGAAGGGTACTGAGAGGAGGGATTTATCCTGTGAACGGAGGTTACGGGCGGGAACGTAAGGGGAGATGAGGGTAGAAAGATAGTGAGGGGCAACAGACTGAGTGCATTTGTAGGTAAGAAGGAGAAGCTTGAATTGAATGCGGTATCTGATCGGAAGCCAGTGAAGTGACCTGAGGAGAGGGGTGATATGAGTATATCGGTTCTGGCGGAATATGAGACGTGCAGCAGAGTTCTGAACAGATTGAAGGGGGGATAGATGGCTAAGTGGGAGGCCGGTGAGGAGTAAGTTGCAGTAGTCCAGGCGAGAGGTAATGAGAGCGTGGACGAGAGTTCGGGTGGTGTGTTCAGAGAGGAGAGGGCGAATTTTGCTGATGTTAAAGAGGAAGAAGCGACAGATCTTGGCTATCTGCTGGATATGCGCAGAGAAGGAGAGAGAGGAGTCAAAGATTACTCCGAGGTTGCGGGCAGATGAGACCTGACAAGTACCTGACAAGATCACAAAAAATTACAATACATTTTATGCTGCTTATCCTAGAAACATTGAGCCTGCAAATGGGTGGGAAAATGTGGGATACAAATGTAACAAATAAATAAATAAAAATAAGCAGTGGAGTTTCCCCAAGTCCATTTAATAACGGTCTATGGACTTTTCCTTTAGGAAGCCGACCAAACCCTTTCTAAACTCCGCTAAGCTTAACCACCTTTACCACATTTTCTGGCAACGAATTCCAGAGTTTAATTACACATTGAGTGAAGAAACATTGTCTCCAATTCATTTTATATTTACTACTTTGTAGTTTTATCGCATGCCCCCTAGTCCTAGTATTTTTGGGAAGAGTAAACAGACGCTTCACGTCTACCCTTTCCACTCCACTCATTATTATATAGATCTCTATCATATCTCCCCTCAGCCGTCTTTTCTCCAAGCTGAAGAGCCCTAGCTGCTTTAGCCTTTCCCCATAGGGAAGTCGTCCCATTCCCTTTATCATTTTCATCGTCCTTCTCTGTACCTAATTCCACTATATCTTTTTTTGAGATGCGGTGACCAGAATTGAACACAATATTCGAGGTGCGGTCACACCATGGAGCGATACAAAGGTATTATAATGTCCTCATTTTTGTTTTCCATTCCTGTGGTGGAAAGTATGTGCCCTCCAAAACTCACCAAAACCCTACTGTACCCACATATAGGTAACACCTGCAAGCATGAGGGATATTGTGTTAGAGCCAATTTAATCGCACTGAGCACAAAACCATCTCACAATGGCCATTTTCAAAACAAAATGCTAAACATTTTTCTGTTTTGAAAATCGCTATTTTCACTACTTGAATTTGAGTCGTTTTGAGCAAAGCGCCCAAAGTCGGATTTAAACATCATATCGAAAATGCCCCTCCACGTAACTTTGTAAGTCTAAATGCTTTGAAAATACACCTCATAGTATGATTGCAAAATTGTAGTTTTTATTTTGCTTCCTATACAAGTAATTCCAGTTATTTTAAATATTTTGATCCATTTTAATCCAGCAATTTAAACACATATCAGTTGTGTTTTTCAACATTCATTTGCCAAATTACTTTACAAAACAATTACTACTTCTCACATAAAGAAATAGTTACCCTTTAATTACTTGTGTGGAAATATTTCAGTGGACTAACACAGCAGGTACATTATTTTAATTACTTACATCTTCAATAACTAGGTAGAGTCACTTCTTAATCAAATCCCACTAACAGCACATTCTAGCTTTGTGGTTTTATTAAACACATTTTAATAAAGAATATTACAATAATCAAGGGATGAAATTAAAATACTACTTTAAGCAGAAATAAACATTTAAATGTGTTCCAGGTTTTAGAGGCAGAGAAAGAAGACATTTTGTTGAGAAGGAAAGGAAACAGAAGTACCCAAGGGGTTGAAGCTTTTGCTAAGCTGAATACAGTGATCTTCACCAAAGCTAAGTTACAAACGTACATTTTTGAAGCAAAGGTTTTATATGGGATATAATTAAAAACATTTCAAAATTAAAAATGATAAACATAGGAAGGGGGAGGTTTTCTGACTAATGATGTGCTACATAGTAGCTAAGTTATGATAGTAACGTTGCTTTTACTGAAGTTTTTCCTCCACCAAAAACAAGAGAAAAAAAATATACAGTGGTGGAAATAAGTATTTGATCCCTTGCTGATTTTGTAAGTTTGCCCACTGACAAAGACATGAGCAGCCCATAATTGAAGGGTAGGTTATTGGTAACAGTGAGAGATAGCACATCACAAATTAAATCCGGAAAATCACATTGTGGAAAGTATATGAATTTATTTGCATTCTGCAGAGGGAAATAAGTATTTAATCCCTCTGGCAAACAAGACCTAATACTTGGTGGCAAAACCCTTGTTGGCAAGCACAGCGGTCAGACGTCTTCTGTAGTTGATGATGAGGTTTGCACACATGTCAGGAGGAATTTTGGTCCACTCCTCTTTGCAGATCATCTCTAAATCATTAAGAGTTCTGGGCTGTCGCTTGGCAACTCGCAGCTTCAGCTCCCTCCATAAGTTTTCAATGGGATTAAGGTCTGGTGACTGGCTAGGCCACTCCATGACCCTAATGTGCTTCTTCCTGAGCCACTCCTTGTTGCCTTGGCTGTATGTTTTGGGTCATTGTCGTGCTGGAAGACCCAGCCACGACCCATTTTTAAGGCCCTGGCGGAGGGAAGGAGGTTGTCACTCAGAATTGTACGGTACATGGCCCCATCCATTCTCCCATTGATGCGGTGAAGTAGTCCTGTGCCCTTAGCAGAGAAACACACCCCAAAACATAACATTTCCACCTCCATGCTTGACAGTGGGGACGGTGTTCTTTGGGTCATAGGCAGCATTTCTCTTCCTCCAAACACGGCGAGTTGAGTTCATGCCAAAGAGCTCAATTTTTGTCTCATCTGACCACAGCACCTTCTCCCAATCACTCTCGGCATCATCCAGGTGTTCACTGGCAAACTTCAGACGGGCCGTCACATGTGCCTTCCGGAGCAGGGGGACCTTGCGGGCACTGCAGGATTGCAATCCGTTATGTCGTAATGTGTTACCAATGGTTTTCGTGGTGACAGTGGTCCCAGCTGCCTGAGATCATTGACAAGTTCCCCCCTTGTAGTTGTAGGCTGATTTCTAACCTTCCTCATGATCAAGGATACCCCACGAGGTGAGATTTTGCGTGGAGCCCCAGATCTTTGTCGATTGACAGTCATTTGTACTTCTTCCATTTTCTTACTATGGCACCAACAGTTGTCTCCTTCTCGCCCAGCGTCTTACTGATGGTTTTGTAGCCCATTCCAGCCTTGTGCAGGTGTATGATCTTGTCCCTGACATCCTTAGACAGCTCCTTGCTCTTGGCCATTTTGTAGAGGTTAGAGTCTGACTGATTCACTGAGTCTGTGGACAGGTGTCTTTCATACAGGTGACCATTGCCGACAGCTGTCTGTCATGCAGGTAACGAGTTGATTTGGAGCATCTACCTGGTCTGTAGGGGCCAGATCTCTTACTGGTTGGTGGGGGATCAAATACTTATTTCCCTCTGCAGAATGCAAATAAATTCATATACTTTCCACAATGTGATTTCCGGATTTAATTTGTGATGTGCTATCTCTCACTGTTACCAATAACCTACCCTTCAATTATGGGCTGCTCATGTCTTTGTCAGTGGGCAAACTTACAAAATCAGCAAGGGATCAAATACTTATTTCCACCACTGTATATATATGTTGCAATTTGTTTATACAATTTAAAACATGGAAAAGAAAATAAGATGATACCTTTTTTTATTGGACATAACTTAATACATTTCTTGATTAGCTTTCGAAGGTTGCCCTTCTTCGTCAGATCGGAAATAAGTAAATGTGCTAGCTGACAGTGTATATAAGTGAAAACATTCAAGCATTACTATGACAGTCTGACAGGGTGGGAGGATGGGGGTGGGTAGGAGGTATGCATGGGGACATCAAAGCATATCATTGATATTCTAACAGGATGGGTGTGGATAGGTGAGGGGTGGGGTGATCAACAGAGACATACAGCTTTATGGTTTATAATGGGCTAGGAATCCGATCTGACAAAGAAGGGCAACCTTCGAAAGCTAATCAAGAAATGTATTAAGTTATGTCCAATAAAAAAAGGTATCATCTTATTTTCTTTTCCATGTTTTATTTTGTTTGATTTCTATTGATAACCTTAAGAGTGGACTAACACGGCTACCACACTCCTCTACTTTATACAATTTAAAATCTGCATGCCAGTTCTATTTGAGTATAGTTAGCATTAGCACATGGCCATTAATGCAAAAAATGGAAATCGGCTATTTTTATGGCTGCGGTAACAACGGCCATAGCACGTGACAAAATCTGCACAAAGGTGAGCTTAAGGCCACCACTTTATACCACAGCTCATTAACAGGGTCCCTATATGTTTTTTAAGAATATGTACAAAGTAGACAGATTTTGCAGCATGTTTTATTTTTGTCTTTGTTTATTGTTATTGATATTTGTAAATTTTATGCATGTTTTTATTGTAATCTGCAGAATATAAATTATTGAAATAAATAAATAAAAGTATTTCACTTTCCAGAAAGGAATGTCTTGGGCTGAGTTGGTTAGGGTTTTATAGTAACACTAGGAAAGAAGGCCTGTTTCTCAGCGCAATGAAACGGGCGCTAGCTTTTTTTTGGGGGGGGGGTGACTCACATACGGAGAACAGTGGCGATTTTCCTGGGCCGCCCTGTGGCTCATTGCCGTTGTAGCTGGTTCGTGCGCCGCCGCTGTTAGCGTTGTCGTAGCTCTGTGTGGGTGGCGATTTTCCTGGGCTGCCCTCGACATCATCGCGTTTTGAAGCGAGGACGGAGCACAGGTACAGTAATAAAACTCACCCTCAACGTTTGCTCCGCCCTCGATGTCATGACGTTTGACGTGAGGGCGGGGCCCGGTGTCTTCACCACCACGAACTTTCGAACCTGAAGGAACTGAAGTCAGTGGCTTGGCTTCACTGAAGTCAGTGTCCTCAGAACGTTGAGGGTGAGTTTTATTATAGTAGATACTAAATGATGGCAGATGAAGACCTTACGGTCCATCCAGTCTGCCGAACAAGATAAACTCATTTTACATGGTATGTGATACTTTATATGTATACCAGAGTTTGATTTGTCCTTGCCTTTCTCATGGCACAGACCGTAGAAGTCTGCCCAGCACGGTTCTTGTACTAAAAGTTCTGAAGATTCTGGAATCATAGTAAACATAAACATAGTAGATGACGGCAGAAAAAGACCTGCACAGTCCATCCAGACTGCCCAAGAAGATAAATTCATATGTGCTACTTTTTTATTTGTACTGTCCTCTTCAGTGCACAGACCGTATAAGTCTGGCCAGCCCTATCCCCGCCTCCCAACCACCAGCTCTGGCACAGACCCTATAAGTCTGCCCAGCACTATCCCCGCCTCCCAACTACCAGTCCCGCCTCCCACCACCAGCTCTGGCACAGACCGTATAAGTCTGCCCAGCACTATCCCTGCCTCCCACCACCGGCTCTGGCACAGACCGTATAAGTCTGCCCAGCACTATCCCCGCCGCCCAACCACCAGCCCCGGCACAGACCGTATAAGTCTGCCCAGCACTAGTCCCGCCTCCCAACCACCAGCCCTAGCACAGACCGTATAAGTCTGCCCAGCACTAGCCCCGCCTCCCAACCATCAGCTCTGCCACCCATTCTAGGTTAAGCTCCTGAGGATCCCTTCCTTCTGCACAGGATTCCTTTATGTTTATCCCACGCATGTTTGAATTCCGTTACCGTTTTCATCTCCACCACCTCCGGCGGGAGGGCATTCCAAGCATCCACCACCCTCTCTGTGAAAAAATACTTCCTGACATTCTTCTTGAGTCTGCCCCCCTTCAATCTCAATTCATGCCCTCTCGTTCTACCGCCTTCCCATCTCCGGAAAAGGTTTGTTTGCGGATTAATACCTTTCAAATATTTGAACGTCTGTATCATATCACCCCTGTTTCTTCTTTCCTCCAGGGTATACATGTTCAGGTCCGCAAGTCTCTCCTCATACATCTTGTAACGCAAATCCCATACTATCCTCGTAAAGAGTTACAAGATTCTGGAATCCCAATTAGTAGCAACATTCCATGTAGAACCCCAAAGAGTAACATGAAGGGGCATAATCGAAAGGCGCCGGCCATCTCTATGGGCGGCCATCTCCGGTGTCTGCGCCGCAAGCGGGCAGAGCCAATCATATTTTCGAAAAATGTCAGACTTCACCGGGTTTGAGATGGCGGGCATCGTTTCTCGGCCATAATGGAAAAAAATGCCGGCCATCTCAAACCCAGCGAAATCCAAGGCATTTGGTCGTGGGAGGAGCCAGCATTTGTAGTGCACTGGCCCCCCTGACATGCCAGGACACCAACCGGGCACCCTAGGGGGCACTTCAAAAACTTTTTTAAAAAATTAAAAATTAAAAATATCTCCCAGGTGCATAGCTCCCTTCCCTTGGTTATTTAGCCCCCCAAACCCACTCCCCACAACTCTACACCACTACCATAGCCCTAAGGGTTGAAGGGGGGCACCTACATGTGGGTACAGTGGGTGGGTTTTGGAGGGCTCCCATTTACCACCACAAGTGGAACAGGTAGGGGGGGATGGGCCTGGGTCCACCTGTCTGAAGTGCATTGCACCCACTAAAAACTGCTGCAGGGACTTGCATACTGCTATCAGGGAGCTGGGTATGACATTTCAGGCTGGCATACAGGCTGGCAAAAAAGTTGTTTTTTGGGGTTTTTTTGGGTGGGAGGGGGTTGGTGACCACTGGGGGAGTAAAGGGAGGTCATCCCCGATTCCCTCCGGTGGTCATTTGGTCAGTTGTTGTGGCTCCTTTTTGAAGCTTGGTTGTGAGAAAAAAAGGACCAAGTAAAGCCGGCAAAATACTCGTCAAGCCTGGCTTTTTTTTTCTATTATCAGGCGAAGCTGGCCATCTAGTGAGCATGCCCCTGTCCCGCCCCTGTCCTGCCTTCGCTACCCTACCGACACACCCCCTTGATGTTTCGCTGGCTCCGTGGCGGAAAGCAGTTGAACCCGGCCAAAATCGGCTTTCGATTATACCGATTTCGCTGGGTTCAGGAGATCGCCGGCCATCTCCCGATTTGTGTCGGAAGATGGCCGGCGATCACTTTTGAAAATGAGCTGGATAGTAACATAGTAAATGACGGCAGATAAAAAGACCTGTATGGTCCATCCAGTCTGCCCAACAAGATGAACTCATTTTACATGGTATGTGATACTTTATATGTATACCCGAGTTTGATTTGTCCTTGCCATTCTCAGGGCACAGACCATAAAAGTCTGCCCAGCACTGTTCCTGTACTAAACGTTCTGAAGCTAACATCAAAGCCCCTTAAAATTTACATTCCAGCCCCTCTATATCTATTCAATCACGATCAGGGCACAGACCATAGAAGTCCGCCCTGCACCGGTTTTACTCTCCAAATACCAGCGTCGCCACCCAATCTCCGCTAAGATTCCGTAGATCCATTTCTTATAAACAGGATTCCTTTGTGTTTATCCCACACACGCACGTTTGAATTCCATTACTGTTTTCATCTCCACCATCTCCCACGGGAAGGCATTCCATGTATCCACCACCCTCTCTGTGAAAAAAATACTTCCTGACATTACTTCTGAGTCTGCCCCCCTTCAACTTCAATTCATGTCATCTAGTTCTACCGCCTTCCCATCTCCGGAAAAGGTTCGTTTATGGATTAATACCTTTCAAATATTTGAACGTCTGTATCATGTCACCCTGTTTCTCCTTTCCTCCAAGGTATACACGTTCAGGTCGGCAAGTCTGTCCTTGGCAAGTCTCTCCTCGTACAGTCTGTGGAGGAGTAGCCTAGTGGTTAGTGCAGTGGACTTTGATCCTGGGGAACTGAGTTTGATTCCCATTGCAGCTCCTTGTGACTCTGGGCAAGTCACCATTGCCCCTGGTACAAATAGTACCTGTATATAATATGTAAACCACTTTGAATGTAGTTGCAAAAAACCACAGAAAGGTGGTATATTAAGTCCCATTTCCCTTTTCTTTGCACCGCTTCCAGTCTTTTTACATCTTTATGGTTTATTATTATTTTTTTAATATACCACTTTTCATTAGAAACGGCAAAACGGTGTACAATAATGATAAAAAGCAGAATTAGAAAGGAGCTGCCATTGGAACTGTGGGCCAAGGGTCCCCCAGTCATTAGGGATGGGGATGGACCCGCCCTTCTCTGCTTTAACTGTAGGTGGAGAGTTTGAGCCATTCTTTACCCTTTGGCATAGATCTCAGAACGCAGCCTGTGCAGGCTGCCAGACAGGTTCTTAGAAAACAGTTCAAGATCAAAAAGAAAAGTAATCCTTTAATAGGAATCACTATTGTCAGATGGCTGGGTGTGAGGCAGTAAAGGGGGAGAGGGGCAGGAAATGAGACAGAAGGAGAACACTGTTTAGAAAGTTTCCAGTTCAAGCTGTCCCTTGCAATTTGAAGCCAACATCATTTGGGAAGCAAAATGAGCCAGGGTCTGTGAGACTGTAAGCTCTTCAGGAAAGGGACTCTTCTATCTATTAAACCAATATAATCTGTGACTGAGTGTTAATCTTTCATTATATCCTGCAGTGATTTATCTGGATTCCCTTCCAGTATCACATAAATTCATAATAACTTTAACTGTGTGTCTGCACCAAGAGAAATCCACACTCAGTGCTAATCTAGCGATCAAGTGCGGATTCCTGCGACTTACAGCAACTGAAACCTGGTGGAAATCCTGGTGTGCAAGTAGGCCATGCAACCTCCAAATTCAATAACACTGCGTGAAACCTTCTGGAACACTCCTAACCACCCCAGACCCCTTTTGGGGGGTGCATGTGAGGTGGTTTAGGTGCAATTCTTTACAAAATCGGGCTTAGGCAATTGTACGCAACTCCAAATTAGTGCCAATTAATTCCAATAATTGATTGTTAGAAGCCTTTTATTGAGTGTTAATGGCTCATTAACTAATTCAGTTGCACGCACAACTCAGGATTGTACCGACATTTGGGCTTACTTTATAGAATCCCCTGGATAGTGTCTCTTCCTCCCCTCCCCCCAGTCTACCTTGTCTGTTTTTCAGGATGCAACCCAATAGTCACAGCCGAATCAATGTCCACATCCCCGCCAAAGCATGTCGTAATGATGCTCCTATTAACTTCTGGTCTGAGTTGTCAAGCTAAATTTGGCATCGGTGATTTGGGAAGCATCAATCCCAGCGGAACAATTGCTAAACGTGGGGTCAAGTACAGGGACATGCTTATGTAGATGACAGCAGTTAAAGACCTGTACGGCCCATCCAGTCTGCCCAACAAGATAAACTCATTACAATGCAGCTGTCCTGGGGGGTTCATATGACCTCTGGGGAACAACTGAGCATCTCAAATTAACCCAAGGAGTTTTGAGACCATAACCATGACAGAGAGCAGACAATATAACAGAGAGGGGCATAATCGAACGGGGACGACCATCTCTAATGGCATCCATCTCTAAGGATGTTCCGGCGAAGGGGCGGGGAAACCTGTATTATCGAAACAAGATGGGCGTCCATCTTTCGATTCGATAATATGGTCGGGAAAGCCCAAATCTCAACATTTAGATCGACCTTAGAGATGGTCGACCTAAATGTTGAGATGGTCGACCTTAGAGATGGTCGACCCCGGTTTTCGACCATAATGGAAAACTGAGGACGCCCATCTGAAAAACGACCAAATCCAAGGCATTTGGTCATGGGAGGAGCCAGCATTCGTAGTGCACTGGTCCTCCTCACATGCCAGGGACACCAAACGGGCACCATAGGGGGCACTACAGTGGGAATTCACAAATTGCTCCCAGGTGCATAGCTCCCTTACCTTGGGTGCTGAGCCCCCCAGACCCCCTGTAAAACCCACTACCCACAACTGTACACCACTACCATAGCCCTTAGGTATGAAAGGGGGCACCTATATGGGTACAGTGGGTTTCGGGTGGGTTTTGGATGGCTCCCCATTTACAACCCACAAGTGTAACAGGTGGGGGGGGGGGGGATGGACTGGGTCCACCTGCCTGAAGTGCATTGCACCCACTAAAAGCTGCTCCAGGGACCTGCATACTGCTGTGATGGAGCTGGGTATGACATTGAGGCTGGCATAAAGGCTGGAAAAAATGTTTTTTAATTTTTTTAGGGGGGTGGGAGGGGGTTGGTGACCACTGGGGGAGTAAGAGGAGGTAATCCCCGATTCCCTCCGGTGGTCATCTGGTCAGTTTGGGCACCTTTTCGAGGATTGGTTGTGAAAAAAAAGGGACCAAGTAAAGTCGACCAAATGCTCGTGAGCTATGCCCTTCTTTTTTCCATTATTGGCCGAGGATGCCCATCTCTTAACCACGCCCCCGTCCCACCTTTGGTACACTGCCGACATGCCCCCATGAACTTTGGTCATCCCGCGACGGAAAGCAGTTGAGGATGCAAAAAATCGGCTTTCGATTATGCCGATTTGGGCAACCTCTGGAGAAGGACGCCCATCTCCCGATTTGTGTCAGAAGATGGGCGTCCTTCCCTTTTGAAAATAAGCCTGAGAGTGTTCCTAAATTTAAGACAGTTATGAGAATGAGCGCTGGAAGGATCGCATTTTAAGAGAAGAATTGCAATTATTTTAAAATGTAGAATATATCATTCCATTGTTACATGTGACCTGTGAAGTTATTAGGGAGGACAGAATAATGAGGAGTCTAACCTTTTTGCAGGTAGTTCAGTTACTCAAGAAACTGACAAGCAATATTTTCATTTTAAAATAAACCCCTCTCAAGTGGAGGCTCAGGCAGTATCTCACATGCTTTAATATGTATATTGTGAATGTGTGTCTGGCCTGCTCAGTCTACAGTGGAAGATATACAGACAAGAAGCACCTGACCTAGGAGAGCATATACATAGTAGATGATGACAGATAAAAACCTGTACGGTCCATCCAGTATGCCCAATAAGATAAACTCTTTGTATGTGATACTTGATATGTATACCTGTCCTTGCCATTTTCAGGACACAGACCTTAGAAGTCTACCCACCACTTATTTTGCTTCCCAATTACCAGTGTTGCCACCCGATCTCCACTAAGCTTCTGTGGATCCATTCCTTCTGAATAGGATTCCTTTGTGTTTATCCCATGCTTTTTTTTTTTTTTTTTAAGCTCTGTTACCATTTTCATCTCCAGCCCCCCCCCCCCCCCCCCCCACACACACACAGGAGCCTCAGCTCCACAATCTTTTACTGATGGCAGGTCATTACTTGATCCTGCTGCAGCAAAGGGACATAACCACAAGTGAACATGGTCTTTTTGTCTCAGGTCCACTCAGTAGCGACACACCATTGATGTAACTGGTGGGGAATCCCTAATACAGAGTGACATGGGGACAGAAATTTCACCCATCCCCAATGGAATCTAGCTATACTCACCCGCACATGCTAAGATCCTTTCTATTCCAACACAACCAAAAAAATGTTCTACTCCATGTGGAAACTGAAAAGAATAAGACCATTCTTTCCAAGATCTGTCTTCCGCAGCCTAGTGCAATCACTCGTACTCAGTCACCTGGATTATTGCAACTCACTATATGCAGGCTGCAAAGGACAAATACTGAGGAAACTTCAAACAGCCCAGAATACAGCAGCCAGACTCACCTTTGGAAAACCAAAATACGAAAGTGCAAAACCCTTATGGGAGAAACTACACTGGCTCCCACTCAAGGAACATATCACTTTTAAAGTATGCACCTTAGTCCACAAAATCATTCACGGTGAAGCCCCTGCATACATGTCTGATTTAATAGACCTGCCACCCAGAAATGCTAAAAGATCATCCCGAACCTTCCTCAATCTCCATTTCCCTAAGTGCAAAGGCATAAAATACAAAGTACTGCACGGATCAACCTTCGCTTACATGAGCACGCAATTCTGGAATACACTACCACGCAACCTGAAAACGATCTACGAACTAACCGACTTCCACAAACTACTGAAGACTTATCTCTTTGAGAAAATCTACTGCAAGGATCAAAACACATGAAGTCCATACACACTAATAGATACGCATCAATACACTCTCTTCTGAATTCTCTTCCCCCAAATCTTCACCACTCTTAAAACTCTACCCACAGACAAAATTGTAGACCTTTAAGTTCCCTGATACTGTTTTAACGCCCTCTCAATTCCCCACTGTTATACTCCATTGTTCTATTCCCTAATGATGTTCTATTCCTAAATGATATCCTGACTTTGCTCTGTCTTCCCATAACTCTTCACAATGTAACCCATAATCGTACTGCAACAAATTGTAATTCCATCATTCACAATGTATTGTAAGCCACACTGAGCCCGCAAATAGGTGGGAAAATGTGGGATACAAATGCAAATAAATAAATAAATAAAAATTCCCACAATTAATCTCCTCCATCCCCACCTGTACCCACAGAAGTCCACGCTATTATTTACTTGCTTGCAGTCCTCTGTTTTCTCCCAACCCTACAGCCTCCCCATGGTTTTTGGATGGTATTTATTATTCAACAATGAGTGTTCCAAGCCTCTTTCTGGCATTCCAATTGCATCTCTCCGCACATTCAAGCCTCATTCTAGCGCTCCAGTTTCCTCTCTTCGCCATTCCAAGCCTCATTCTGGAGTCAGCAGAGATTTTGGTTACCCTCCCTGGGGAGCCACAGCAACTTCTTCCATTCCTGCAGAAATCCCATGGCAGCTTCAGCCATACCCACAGGAATCCCTGCTCAAAACATCCCCCGACCACTCCTCCATGCAGTATGGATGTACTGCAGCGTTAGACATAGGAGCCAACTCTGTAGATGCTGAGGGCGCTTGGGTACCCCCAATACTGAACACCCTGAGTGTGTCCCGGGAGAGATACTTTTCACTGGTTTTAGCATCCCCAATAGTTTTGTAAAATTGGTTCCTATGGCGTTAGACGTCCATATTCTGGCTTTATAAAATCGGTATTTCTATGTCCATGCAATATGGATGTCTAAATGTCGGTTTTAAGCCATCCAAAATGCGAACGGAGCTTCTGAAATAACTACCATAGCATCTGAAACCTATAGTGTTAAGAGTTAAGAAATGTATAGCCTCTGTTACTGGATCCTTACATTCCTCATCAAACCTAAAGCAGCCCGATATGTTCAGGTTTTATAGCAGTAATAATCATTTCTGGGGGAAAATGCAGAAATATCATGAAAGTATTTGGCATTGCATAGCAGCCTGTCTGATGACAACTGGGCTTGAATCGGGTGCCTGATGTGATTGTCTGCCCTAAGCTGCTGGTTATTTTTATAGAAAAGCTATTTCTGTCAGGGACAAACAGACCACATTTGTTCCAAAGCTTAAGCCCTGGAGCGAGGAGGGCCAGAGAGGTCAGTTCCACAGCACTGCCCTTCTATCACAGTCCACTGCACTTTGTCTCCTGCAGAAGGTATTGCAGTGCTGTGGGCATGAAGAAGCTGCACCGATTCTCTGCTTTCCCAAGGCTGCGCTCTCTGCACACCTGCCACAGATTGTTGTGAGGTCAGAGCAGGGCTGGGAAGAGACTGGTTTAGCCCAGTATCCTGTTTCTAACAGTGGCCAATCCAGGTTACAAGTACCTGGCAGAAAACTAAATTCTACCAACATTCCATGCTACCAATCCCTGGGCAAGCAGTGGTTTCCCCCACATCCATCTCAGTAACAGACTATGGACTTTTCCTCCAGGAACATGTCTGAAACTTTTTTAAAACCCAGATACACTACCCACTGTTACTACTATTAAGTTCTGAACAGTTCTCAGAAGCAGTAATTAAATGCCTGCCATGCCTGAGTCACAGGCAATAATTGGGAAGGCTTTTCTGTAATGAATTCATTTCCTAACACTGAACATTCACTTCACATCAAACACCACCAAATACACGCATGCAGCAGGATAATGGCTTATTTTCTAACAACGCAGGAGATTCAGCATGAGTGCCAGACATCAAGTTCTCCACACGAGTTCCACTTTTCTGGTTTTCCTATAATGAGCTGCTAAAACAGATAAGCCAGTGAAATGCAGTGGTGGCAGCACCTGGATGTGCAAGCAGAAGCACTAGCCCAGTTTGGACTTTGGTACACCTGGAACTCTGCGTGAGCTCTGTGTGGCCAGATGTTTCATTCTCTGTTGGATATGTACAGAGACATTTACACAAACTGGTGTGAGAAAATATAATAAGCTGACCAAAGTACTACATCCTAGACATGCAGGTTTTAGCACCTACCACAAAACGGTGTCTGTGTTAGCAGGCAGGATAAACGTAGATCATATAACCGCGGATAAATTCAACTCGTTATGTTCTCTTAATCTAGCAACGTTTGCTGACAGACCTCTGGAAGAGCAATCAGTACTATGGAATTCATCCCTCTCTAACCTTCTCAACACCGTAACATCCCTACCGCTAGCATTCATTAGGAAACAGAACCATGGTACACTCACTCCCTACACCTGCAGAAACGAAAACTTAGACACATTTAAAGCCTATAGAATAGCAGCTGCCTTCAACAAAAAGTCCACTCAGAAGGCAAAAAAAATTATTATTCTTAGGACCCCACATTTAGCCAGACTCTACGGCATCCTACAGATCTTAACAAGCCCTCCAGAACGTTCTGTATCAGATATGTCCACACCATCAGCTGACTCCATCGTCACTCATTTTTCCACAAAGATTTCTTCACGTCACTCGCCCCTATCTGTCTGAACCTCAAATTCCACTTCCATAAGTAACACAGTTGTTTCTGTCCCTGTCTCACACACAAGTACGTTTTCCGATTTCAATATCCCATCCCTTGCAACAATCACAAACACTAAAATTCAGACTATTACAACCTCACAGGACCCCATTCCATCATATTTTATTTTTAAAAATTCTCAGCTACGTTGCTACCGCACCTCCTTAAAATGGTTACCACTAATCTTGAATACGGACAACTTCCTTCCACTTGGAAACACAATTCAATTGGCCAAAAACCAAAGAAATTGACCCTTGGAGTTATACATCCCTTCAATGTCTAACTTTCCTTCTGTATCAAAAATAACTGAATCCATAGTGCAAGACCAATGAAATGACTTTCTGGAAAAAAAAACAACTCACTACATCCCAATCAAACAAGTTTCAGGCAGTTTAATAGTACAGAAACAGCCCTGATAAGCATCACAATTACATAAACCATCACCTTGATTCTCAGAATGCCACTGCACTTAACACTAAACTAGACCTCATCTCCAACTGGCTATTCTTGCACAGACTGAAACTCAACCAAGACAAAACTCAGGGTGACCTATTCACATGGAAAGGGAAACCTAAACCCATATTATTTATTTATTAAAAACGTTTTAATTCTGCACTACCCCTGTTCCGCATTACCCATATCTCCTATCCGCATATCTTTTCACCCAAGAGGCCCTTGGATTACTGATACATGCTTTTGTCATAAATAAACTTGACTACTGCAACGCACTTCTACAAGATGTTCGCCCCCTGACGTTCGTCACCTACAAATTGTGCAGAATAACAATTCCCACAAATAAAACCATGTTACCCCTTTATTGCACTAGGAACATTGGTTACCAGTTACCCATCGAATTGCATGTAAAATTTTGGTTCTTATCCATAAGATTCACCACTCAGATCAACCAACTTATCTCTCATGGCTTCTGACCCCCTACGTCCCTGTGTGAACTCTTCGGTCATCACAACAACTTTGCTTGATTATACCTTCCTTTCACTATATCAGGTCAGCCACTGTCCGTGATCAAATCTACAGGGTAAAGGCCCCCACTCTATGAAATTCCTTGCCCCTGTCTCTTAGAACAGAGCTCTCTCACCCAACATTCAAATCAGAACTTAAAACATTCCTAGTCTAAGATGCCTTCCCTGCCCAAACTGGTAGTGATACTGGTACAGAGGGATCAGTCCTTGATTGGTTTGCCTCCTATCTTAACATTTGTAATTTCTGGGTGCAATGGAGAACCACTTTATCTGCTTCTCATCTGTTCTGATTTGGAATACTGTGTGTAATTCTAGACACCACACCTACAAAAACATATATACAGGATTGAGTCGATCCAGAGGGTGGCTACAAAACTGCTCAGTGGTCTCTTTCATAAAGCGTATCGAGACAGACTTAAGGCTCTCCCAATATGTCTACTTTGGAAGAAAGGTGGGAGAGAGGGGATAGGATTGAAACGTTTAAATACCTCTGTGGCATTAATGTACAGGAGGTGAGCCTCTTTCAAATGAAGGAAAACTCTGGAATGAGAGGGGCATAGAAAAAGAGGTTTTAGGCTCAGGAGAAATCCTTTTTCACAGAAAGGGTGGTGGATGCGTGGAGCCGCCTCCCGGTGGAGAAGACAAAGACTGTTTGAATTTAAGAAAGCATGGGACAGGCACATTGGATCTCTTGGGGAAAGGAAAAGATAGTGGTTGCTGTGGATGGGCAGACTGGATGGGTCATTTGGCTGTTCTCTGCTACCGTGTTTCTATAGGGTTCAAGTCTAGCTCTAGCCCTTTTGCTCCTGCCATGGTCCTACTCTCATCCAATCCTCTGCTATCACTGTTTTCATCTATGCAGATAATGTCCAGCTTTTAGTTACCTTTCATGCTACTGATTCACAAAACATTACTACCAGTGTGCTAAACTACTGTTTGGATGTAGTGGCTTAACCAGCTGTTGGACCACAAGGTGAAACTCAACCCATAAAAATCTGAGGCCATTGTTTTCAGTGCTCCTCTCACCCATCAACGAATCCATTGTGGTGCTCCCCTCATGCCCTACTGCGTCACACTATATTTGTTCAACTACCCCACATTCTCCTTTTCCATCCTTTTCTGAGCGTCCGTTTCCATTAATTCTTTATTATGGTGGTTATATATTATAGTAAACCAGCTTGATATGGCTGTGCAGGCAGTATATCAAATCAGTAAACCAAACTTGACCTGCACCAGTCCACTGAATAAAAGCCCCGTGGATTATATCTGTACAGCTCCCTCCACATCAGGATTTTCCAAACGTGTTCAGGGACCCCACAGCTTGTTGGGTTTTCAGGCTATCTATAATGAATATGCATGAGCTAGATCTGCATGCACCGCCTCCACTGTATGCAAACTTTGTCTTATGCATATTTGTTGTGGTTGTCCTGAAAACCTGATTGGTTGGTTTAAGAAGCCCTGATCTACATTCAGCCAGTGCATGGGATGTGTTATGTGGTTCTGAGGATTAATTACCACTGAACTCTGCCTTGGGCTTTGTAACATAAGACAGACTATAAATAGAAAAATGGGTAATGAGATGGTTAAATTAACAGAAGTATGAAACCGTCTACAGAAAGGATTTATCTAGCTTCCTCATCTAGATTGCATTCTCATTTTCAGATTATTCTTACCTTGCTGCAGTCTATCCCCCTTCATTCTGAAAAAGACAGACGTTTTGTATATGAAAAATTTCTTACCTAAATCTCAGCTTTAAATAGATCACTAGAGTATTGCTTTCTGTTGTAAGAACCCAGTTTTCTCCAGAAACTAAAGGCTCCTAAAACTTTACCCTAAAGCGTCTTTGCACTGAGCATTTTTCTGTAGACACAAAATGAGAAAAATCCTTTGGTACATCTGGACTTAAGTTTGCAACTCATTTTTAGTGCAACATCACACTTGGTAACCAGTTACAATCCTACTAGGTCTGTCAAACTTTGCTCCTTCCTGGGAGTTGGTTTGGTGATGTTAACTTTTGATTTTGCAATTTGATTCCACAACGTGTGTGGCAGGAGCAGGCATGGAGATTTCTTCTTTTTTTCTTTTTAAATAATATTCCAGAATCCTAGTCTTTCTTTAAGGGCACACTGAGAGTAAACAACGTTTCTTTGCCTTGCAAAAGACAAATTCCTGGCCAGGGCCTGGAGCTATCTCCCTGCAATGTGTCAGCGCTCTCTGGCACAGCCACAAAAGTAGGCTGGGATTTGAGGAGACTGTTCAGCACAAGATTTATCTGAGAGGGGAAAACTCAGGCACCAATGGTGGCCAGATAACAAAATGAAGCAGAGGTCGTGGATAATATGGGGGGGGGGGGGAGAGAACCAACCGTGGGCCTGTGCAGGAGCCTTGTGTTGGAGCTCAGTACATGGCTTCTTGTTGCAAGCGGAAAGTGAAAGGGTTGTTCCCCGATGCATAAGCAAATAGTTGCAAATAGGCCGGGTGCATGAAATGCACACTAACATAGAAAAGCATACAGGACACATGTGCACACACAAGTCTGCACTAGTGGCAGCTGTGTCTTGTGCGCATAAAATTGTATTGGCAGCCAGATCTGCACACACACACACACACACATCAGCGCGTGTGACTGAATGCTATTTTGCACATACATAAACAAACAAACCCAGCGCTTAACCTACTCATTCAAAGACCAGCACAAATTATATATTAGGGGCAGTGGTGTACCTGACTTATATGGCACCCGGGGCGAGGCAACCCCCCCCCCCCCCAGTGCTGTAGCGAGGGTGGCTGACACCCGGGGCGGGTCGCCGCTGCGTGCCCGCGCCCCCTTCCCCCCGGAGCGCATTCTTACTTTAATTAGGAAGCGAGGGGCGGGCGAGAGGGCCAATCCGCCCCCGAGTGCACGTCGCTGGGAGCTGCGTCGGCTCCGCTGGTTCCTTGCTCTCTCTCCCCCGAAACAGGAAGTAACCTGTTCCGGGGCAGAGGGAGCAGGGAACCAGCGGAGCCGACAACCCCCCAGCGGCATGCACCCGGGGCGGACCGCCCCACCGCCCCCCCTTCCTACGCCACTGCCCCCCCCCCCCAGGCGGAGCACACACCCGTCCTCCAAGCAAGGGCGTGAGCGGAGCAGGCGCCTCTGGTATTTGAATTCCAGTGCTGTTAAATGTGTACATTTTTGATATTGTTTCACGGTAGGTCAATTATTAGGTTTCAATTTACTGTTTTCAAGTTTACCTTATTTATTGTATTTATTCTTGGTTATTTTACTACTGTTATGCTGCTAACAAAATTGTAAGTTCTACGTTAAACTGTACCTGCTGCACACCGCCTTGGGTACATCTCTTCACAAAGGCGGTTAATAAATCCCAATAAATAAAACAAACAAATGTTCCAGGACAGGGGACTGACAGAGCTGACAGTGTGCACCTGCTCCGCACACCCCCTCGCTGCCGGCAGCCGGGGCGGACCACCCCCACTGCTCTGCCCTCGGTATGCTAGAGTTTATGGGGAATGACCTCAGTGGCGACTTCTTTCACTTGACCAACTGAGCTCACGACTTGCTTAGCCTCCTCACTGGCCATATAGTTCCCTTTAATATACAGTTTTTTGTGCTGGTGTTTGAATGAGTAGGTTAAGCACTGGGTTTATTTGTTTATGATATTTCAGCGCAGAAGAAGAGATGCGGATGTGAACTCTTACTTTCGGTTTCACTCAGACACGTGCGCATGTTGTTTCTTCCTGTCTATCTTTAAAACTTACAGGAGTCACCTTCCGCACGCGACAGAAGACAAAACCAGCAGTTCAATCAAAAAAACTGGCATGAAATCCTCTCCTCAAAACTTTCATCGCCAGACCAGGGGCCATCGTTTCCCTTCTGCGCATTGCAACGCCTCCATCTGTACATTCCGAAGGAATACTTACTGACCTCATTAACATCCATTTGAATACATTTCAATACAATTTGTGACCATCTTTACCGCGTATGTTAACATCCACACAAAAGCCCTCTGAGCATTCAGTACACAATAACGTGCATGCAAATCTGAAGCTAACCGAATGTTTACACTCACAGTGGCTTTGAATACCGGCCCCTTGCTTTTTTATTTATTTATTTTATACAATCTTATATCCCACAATTATCCAAAAACAAGTTTCGGTTCAATGTGGCTTACAATTAGCAAAAGGTTTACAGTACGCTATTCGATTACTTGGAATACGGAACGTGACGTGTGAAATTAATCTTAGGCTTTCTTAAATAGCTACGTTTTTAGTTCTTTTCTGAACTGTAGATAGTTGTTATCATGGAGACTTATAAAACACCATCCTGGGGTGAAAAAGACTGATATGCAGGAAAGCAAGCCACCCCCCCAAAAAAAAACAAAAACAGGAAAGTTAAACTCAGTTCCCAAGATAGGCACAACTTCAATATCTAAAGCATTTTCATTTTAAATAGTTTACTAGAAAATTCTTATTACAGAGAAAGGACTTCTAATCCCATTTCTTTAAGAAGAGGACACCATTTTAATGTTTAAACTCTGAACATAAACATTTGAAAGGACCATCTGAACCTGATGCATATTTATTTTAAAAATGTTATTTCCCGAACCGTCTGCAAATCTAGATGGCCTGCAAAAAAAAAAAAACATTCACAACCAAGTTTTAAAAAATGCGCAATTACAAAACACAAACAGACTCATAAAACAATATCTAATGCTTTAAACAAACCAGAGGACTGGCCAAAAGATCTTTTTGCTGACTTTAAGAAAAAGCTTGCTGAAAAAAAAAAAAGAATGATTTTAACTTTCTTCTAAAAGTAAGCAGAGACTGAATCTTGCGCAAGCTGAAAGGTAAGGTATTCCACAATTTTGGGCCTGTGACCATAAAAATGAACCTGAATGCAGAGCAGCCAACCTTGACCCACACTGGACCCAGAGGAAGAGACTGTTGGTGCAGGGAGGTGGAGGAGGGGAGAGACAAGAAGGCACCTGGGAGAGAGGGGACAAAGGACAGAAACTCAGGGAAAGAAGGAAGGAAAGGGAGAGACAAAGAGAGAGTGTGGAAGAGAAGAAGCAGGACATGTTTCCTGGTGCACATAATGGTGCCAGAAAGGTGCCCTAGGCACTGATCACCTTTCCTGTAGGCAGGAAAACCAGTGAGATAATTCCTGTTTCCTCTGCCACTAATCTCAGGGGGGGAACTGTAACTTTTCCTTGTTTATTTTTTACTTGTCTTCTTGCAGTTTAATATCTGGGATCAATATATTTTTATTTGGTTGGTCCCCCATATTGATTATAAATATATATAGGAGGTCACGTGACGCTATGAGCTGAACAAGCGGTGCACTGCTTCAGCTCTGAGACCCTCACCCCAAGATCGCTTAATCCCGCTGCAGACGGAATATCTGCCATCGCTGGCACAGTTGGTAACGTGCATATGGACAGATACATAACTAAATCGCCAGCGGAAATGGCACAGAGATCTGCAAAAAAAGAAAAAACTAAAGCGGGTAGCATGGACGGGAAAATAGCGGAGGCCTCTTTAGACGCAGCGACACCGACGAACTCTACTGACCAACAGCTGACACAACTGATCTCTGCAATTGCAAACGCATGGGACCCGAAGTGGACCGCGCTGCACGACAAATTAGATCATTTCCAAAACAGCATTGGATGGTCTGGGGACCCGAACAAGCGACTTGGAAACACGGGTGTCTGCACTTGAAGATGACTCACGTGGGTATGGCCCCGATCTACGAACCCTGCAACAACAGCTGAAAGAACAAGGAGATAGGCTTGAAGACTTGAAGAGTCGCACACGAAAAAACAACGTTCGCATAGTAGGACTTCCAGAACAACTCCCAGAGCGGAATCTAGAGACCTGGTTGGCGAACTGGCTGGCAAAAGAGCTGGTTCTTACAGACTCCTCCGGCCCACTGGTAGCAGAGCGTACGCACCGCGTGGGACGCAAAATGGAGGCGAACAACAGGCCAAGGGTCGTTGTGGCGAAGATCTTAAATTATAAGCATAAAATAGAGATTCTCCAAGGTTTTAAACTCCGGAGAGATTCGTTAAAATATGGAGGCCAGAATATATTGATTTTCCAAGACTACACACAGGCGGTTCAAGAGCAGTGCAAAACGTTTCACCCTCTCTGCTCAACATTGGTGGCGAAGAAGATAAAATTTGCACTACAATACCCCGCGAAACTGCAGTTATATGTTCAAGATCGATGGCAGACCTTCTACACAGTAGCAGAGGTGCAGAAAATATTAATTGACAACCAGCTATTGGAAGGGACTTGAATAAGAGACTTGGTGGTAATTATATGCTAATAGGCTGTTGTTGAAAATGTTTGTTTTGATTAAGTTACATGTGGGTGCAGTTTAGAGGCACAATCTGGGGTGGGGGTCTACCAGTGAGAGAACGTGATTCCTACATTCTCGCAGGCATAGTAGCCTGTGCAGATGGCACAGGGTAACACAAAGGTGGGGGGAAGGAAGGGGTGGGGGGATGGGATGAGAGTAGGGGTGGGATTAAAGACTACTCGCAAGAAATTCCAGCATTAAATGCCTTATTGGTAAGTTTAAGGGATACTAGGATACTCCAAGTTCGGTTCGGTTTCACTAGGGCGATTCCGCAGTTGGGGGAGCAAGGGAACATAAAAGAAAACTCAGTAGAGTAAGTAATTAAAACCGGATTAGGTGTGCTGAGGAATTTCTTATGGCCCAGGTCATGCCTGTGCGCATAATTACATGGAACATAGGTGGGATAACTTCACTGATCAAACGTGCAAAGATATTAACGGCCCTGTGCAGGCACGGCGCTGACGTCGCTTGTCTGTAAGAGACTCGCCTCTCCGAAATACAGCATAGTAAATTACAAACAACCTGGGTAGGAGAGGTCTTTGCTACTCCTTCCCATGGGAGGAAAGGCGGAGTGGCCATATTATTTAGGAAGGGCCTATCATACCGAGCCTCCCTGGTAGCCAAAGACCTGCAGGGGCATTATTTACTAATTAAGATTTGGCTGCAGGGGCTGGAAACAAACTTGCTGGTGGTATATGGCCCTAATAAACAAGAACCAGAATTTTATCAGTCTATACTTAGGATGTGTCATCAAAATGGGGGGATACCTCTGCTGCTAGTGGGTGATTTAAATTTGATTATGGACCAAGAATTAGATTGCACAAATCCCGCCTCATTACATTATCAGGGATACAGACTAAACACCCTTCCCTCAATAGCACAAACATTAGACCTGGTGGATGTCTGGCGTGCCCTGCATCCATTAGAGAAAGATTATACGCATCGATCCCGGGCCCACGGGACGCAAGCCAGACTAGATTATATATTAATAGCCTGTGCACTGTTTTACAAAGTACAGGGGGCAGCAATAGGCCTGGAGGAGATTTCGGATCACGCCCCGGTATGGATAGATGTAGAAACAAATATAGACAGTAAGGGGGGGGGGGGGGGAATGAAATGGAGATTCCCAGCTTATTTATATACAGACTTGAATTTCCAGAAGTACATTAGCGAGAAATGAGGCGAATACATGACAAATAATGCAAAGCAAGTGGATCAAGCATCATTATACTGGTCAGCCTCTAAGGCTGTGTTACGAGGAGACATTATTGCATATGTTAATTTAAGGAAAAAATGTGCAGCCGCCAGTATATTATTATTAGAAAAGCAACTAAAAAAAGCAAAACGGGTACACATTCAAAACCCCTCCAAAACGACATTGGAGAACTTAAAGGCAACCCAAGTATCGCTTAATACATTATTACACGAAAAAGAAACACACTCCCTGATACATAGAAAATATAAGCTGAGTAGGTATGGCAATAGGCTGGGTCAGCTGCTAGCCCAAGTAATAAAGACATGGAGAGGCCCTAGAATGATAGACACGTTAAAAGACTGTGCAGGGACGATAACAAATAACCCTACCAAAATTGCATACTTTACTTCCTTATACAAACGACAGAAAACAGGAAGCCCACAAGAAATTTCAGAATATTTGGCGCAAGCCAAGCTCCCCACATTGAATGAAGTAGAAAAGGAGGTTTTGAATGCTCCACTGACTTTAAAAGAAATACAGGCAGCAATAAAAAAATTAAAATTACATTCAGCACCTGGGCTGGACGGATTCTCCAGGTAATATTATAAATTACTGCCCCCTAAAGCCGGAGGTGCCTTGTTAGCGTATCTTGAAGACGTTATAGAGAGGGGTTCGTTTCCCCTCTATGCCAACACCTCGACTATAACACTCATACCCAAACCAAACAAACCCAAAGAGGTAGCTGAGTCGTATAGGCCTATATCTTTATTAAATGTTGACACGAAATTGATAGCAAACGTTTTAGCAGAACGGCTGGCCCCAGTCTTGCCTCGACTGATTGGACCAGACCAAGTTGGCTTTATTAGGAACCGACATTCGGTTTTGAATGTCAGAAAGGTACTAGTGGCTATGGCAAGGTGCCAGGAAGAAGGAAGTCCCGCTATGTTGTTAAGTTTAGATGCTGAAAAAGCTTTCGACAGAGTCAACTGGGACTTCCTCTTTCAAACCTTAGAGCATATGGGTTTTAGCGGATGGTACCAGAAAGCAGTGAAAACCCTATACGACCAACCGAAGGCAACAATCTTGGCCAATGGTATATTAGAGCAAGAGTTTAATATAGAACGTGGTACGTGGCATGGGTGCCCATTGTTCCCAATGTTGTTCGTGCTCTCATTAGAACCACTGTTACGGCACTTAAGTCTGACAGAAACAGTGAAGGGAGTGCAAGTGGCAGGGCACCATATTAAAACATTGGCTTATGTGGACAATTTGCTGGTGATAGTGTCAGACAGACATACGTCACTCTTTGAATCCGTTGCTGGCGACCCTGGAGACGTATAAACATGTAGCAGGTTTTTCATTGAACTTTGATAAGTCCCAGGCTTTATCAATAGTAGCAGACCCAAGAGCAGGTGATATAAGAGGTTTTCCCTTTAAGAAGACGGACAGGGTGTTAAAATACCTGGGAGTAACAATACCCGCGAATCTGACACAATTATACATACAGAATACTCAACAATTACTGAAAGACACAAAGCAGAGATTACACGGGTGGGAATCTCTCCCAATAAATCTACTGGGAAGAATAGCAATGTATGACATGTTTGTAGTCCCAAAGTGGTTATATGTATTTCAGTTACTACCATTGGTCTTGAAACGTAAGGAAGAAAAAAAATTGAATAGAATATTATGACAATTTCTCTGGAAGGGGAAAGGAGCACGCCTATCGCTGCAATCAATGTATACCCCAGTAGAATACGGCGGAATGGGATTAATAAGTATGAAAAACATAACTGCCGCTAGTGGAATGATTGGTTCTGCTCCAAATCAGACTATTCAAATACAGTCTGGGAAAATGTGGGATACAAGTGCAATAAATAAATAAATAAAATTACAACTTCTCCCACAAATTCATTTTAGTAATTGTCTGCACACGGCTGGCGGGGAGATACCAAACATTCTGAAAGTCACAGGACTAATGAGCTCCGCAAAGGCAACATGGAAATGGATATGCCAGTTGCACCAGTTTTCCTCAAGAGTGACTCCATTTCTCTCTATTGCTAAGAATCCGCAGTTCGGACCGGGCTGTATATATACGACCTTTTTAGGCTGGAGAAGGCAGGGGATATTGTATCTCTTACATGTCTTGACTTTGGCGGGTAAACTTAAATCTTTTCAAGAGTTGCAAACGGAATACTCAATCCCTTCGAAAGATATCTTTCACTATTCTCAATTGCAACATTACATCTGCACACTGCCGTGGACTGATTTAACAGAGGATGTGTAAGTAGAATTGTCATCAGCTTATTCTTTAGAGGCACAAATGAAGGTCTCGTTGGCATTTCATCACCGCCACATAAAAGACACAATTCCTGAAGTAGAATACGGGCAGATAGCAGCAACCTGGGGAAAAGACCTATCCATAGAGTTGATTCCAGACCAGCTGAAGGAACATATACTGTCCATCCGTAAGGATTCAAAGTACTCTGTACATTGGGAAATGCAATATAAAATTGCCTTACGGATGTATGTGGCTCCGCGTAGAGCATTCCACATGGGAATGTCCCCGTGGGGATCGTGTCCGAAATGCGGGGATGAAGGAGCTACATTGGGCCATATGCTCTGGTTATGCAAAGGAACAAGAGAATTCTGGAAGGCCTTAACTTCCCAGGTGTCGGGATTGTGGAAGGTGAAGTGGCGAGATGATGCTTGGCTGTTGTTTGGGCACTTTCTGCTCCCGCCTCATAGCCCGACGGGAATGAAAACCTTCCTACAGGAAAACTGTCATAATTGCAAAACAATGCATTCTTGCGGAGTGGATAACTAACAGATGGCCCACAATACAGCAATGGAGATTATGTGCAATCAATTTGATATGAATGGAAAGGATGGACATAAAAACTCTTTCTACAATGGAGAGAGAGAGTTGGCAACGTTGTTGGATCCCATTCTTGAATACCTTGACCCCGGTTGAGCGAAGCCGACTTTTGAACAGATAATATTTAAGAGAATGAATAAGGATCACAGGGGAAGGGGAAGGGGAAGGAAAAGGGGGGATTAGAGGGGGGAGGAAGGGGAGGAGTGGGAAAGAATTAGGGACAGGGAATAGGGGTAAAGAAGATAGGGGGTAATAGATGTATCGCATTTAATGCAAAATGTTGATAGGGGGTAATAGATGTATCATGTTTAATGCAAAATGTTGTATGAATAATGCATATTTGTTGCTGGCTTAATGACTAATAAAAATGATTGAAATATAAATATATATAAACCTCTAGGCAGTGCACATAAGTATTGCCATACTGGGACAGACCAAAGGTCCATCAAGCCCAGCATCCTGTTTCCAACAGTGGCCAATCCAGGTCACAAATACCTGGCAAGATCCCCAAAAAGTTCAATACATTTTAAGCTGCTTATCCCAGAAAGAAGCAGTGGATTTTCTCCAAGTCAATTTAATAATGGTTTATGGAATTTTCCTTTAGGAAGCCGGGAAACCCTTTTTAAACCCCGCTAAGCTAACCGCCTTTACCACATTCTCTGGCAATGAATTCCAGAGTTTAATTACACGTTGAGTGAAGAAACATTTTCTCTGATTCATTTTAAATTTACTACTTTGTAGCTTCATTGAATGCCCCCTAGTCCTAGGGCACGTGGGATCTGTTAGGAAAAGGAGGAGTTAGGGGGTTACTGAGGACGGGCAGACTGGATGGGCCATTTGATCCTTATAGGCTGTCACGTTTCTATGTTTATATACAAACCGAGTGGAAGGGAGGAAGGATGAGAATAATGGTGTGCGGCTGGAAATGTTTCACATCTATTATTTTTCAATCTAAACTTCTCAGTACTAAGAAACAGTGCAAGAAAATGTCAGACCTAATGCACCTCATTTCTGAGTAGTTCAGCTCCAGATGTGCCCTCAAGTCAGATTTTACTCTTGGTGACCACACACAGGCTACTCCTCCACTTCTCCTGACTAGTATCCTCTGCTTTATCAATACTGAAAGTTGCACACAGCTCTGCCAATGTACCTCGTTCCTGCCATTCCCATATAGAGCTCTCTACACACAAATCTCTATCAACGCACCTCAGTCTTGACCCCACATATAGCTTTGCCCCTGCTTTTCTCTGAAATGCTTCCAAATCCTCCATCTTCACCCTCCCTGCTGCTATTCTGATGGTTTTTTTTAAATTTTGGCTAAACAGGCAATGCTATTCCAAGTGCCCCATGCTCTCCAGGAGTCAGTCTGATGCCCATCTTACAGGCAGGCACCACGCACATTTTTATGAGAATCGCCTTCAAGCTCAAAAAGATTTATGAACATCTTGTTCTCAGAATTTGGCTTCGCTGTTATTCATACCTGGTGTGACAACTTCGAAAATGATAAAAGGGATGGGACAACTTCCCTATGAGGAAAGGCTAAAGCGTCTGGGGCTCTTCAGCTTGGAGAAAAGATGGCTGAGGGGAGATATGATAGAGGTCTATAAAATAATGAGTGGAGTGGAACGGGTAGACGTGAAGCGTCTGTTTACGCTTTCCAAAAATACTAGGACTAGGGGCATGCGATGAAGCTACAAAGTAGTAAATTTAAAACGAATCAGAGAAAATATTTCTTCACTCAACTTGTAATTCAACTCTGGAATTCGTTGCCAGAAAATGTGGTAAAGGCGGTTAGCTTAGCAGAGTTTTAAAAAGGTTTGGCCGGCTTCCTAAAGGAAAAGTCCATAGACCATTATTAAATTGGACTTGGGGGAAATATTTCTGGGATAAGCACCATAAAATGTTTTGTACTTTTTTGGGGGATCTTGCCAGGTATTTGTGACCTGGATTGGCCACTGTTGGAAACAGGATGCTGGGCTTGATGGACCTTTGGTCTGTGCCAGTATGGCAATACTTATGTAGTTATGTCTCGGTGGGGGGGGGGGGGGGGGGGGGGGGGGGGCAGGGAACAGGTGCAACTGAACCAAATACTGCATCACAGAAGCTGCTCTAACAGTCACCAATGATTCGCCCAAACGAAAAAATAAACTGGTTTGATACTCTGTTTTCTGCTCGAATGCAAGAACAATGATTGCTACATAGATCAGCAATGTTTACAAACTGCAATTATATTCAAGTATCGTTGACCTACTGTTTCCGAGCAGTGGCGATTAGCCTGCGCAGACAGGATCTCGGCGCTCTTACAGGCCCTTTGACTAAGCAGCAGTCAATGCTAGTGCATGCTTACCGCAACTCAAAATTACTTTCCACAGGATGTGCTCAGGTGTCCTGGGGTAAGTTCCAAATCGGCTTTCGCTAATGGCGTGCTAAAATATTTTACATTTTGTTGGAGGGGGCATGTCTGGGGGGGGGGGGGACACGGAGAGAGCGCGCTCCTGTGCTACTCAGCCAGCATGGCTACGTTAGCACGTGAACCCTTGTTGCCTACAAAATAGATGTCGATAAGGCCACATGCGCTAACTTTCTTTAATGGCCGCATGTTAATGGCAACATTAGCACATGGCCATTAATAGAAAAATTGGAAAATTGTCCATTGTGCTGCAGTGATGAAAATGGCCTTTAGTGCATGGGAAAACCCCGTGCAAGGATACACCACAGCCACTTTTAACCACAGCTTATTAAAAGGATCCCGTAGTTCGAGGTTAAGGGAAGGAGCCTGGGGTTTACAAGAAGAACCTCAGGACCCAGGAGGTGCCGCTGGGTCAGATGAATAGTCCATGGAGTCCAGCACTCTTTTCCTGACAGGCACCAGGCCAGATCTCTTAGAAGTACCAAGGTCGCTTCTTTACTGCTCATTCACCTGCAGAAATGTGTCCAGATCTTTCATAAACCCAAGGAACCTAACCATTAACTTCAACCACGTCGCCCCAGCGGCACATTCCTCAGCTTGATTGTGCACTGAGTGAAAAAAAAGTTTCTCAAATTTAGTTGAAACCTGGTAGCTATTTGTTTCATTGAGTATGTCCTACTTCTAGTATTTGAAAGGGTAAATACTGGCTCTCTATTTACCTGAACCACCCCACTTGTAATTTATAAACCTTTACTGCATCTCCTCTCAGTTGTCTGTTCCTCAGGCTGAAAAACTCTAATCTGTTAGTCTTTTCTTCTATACACAGGTTTATAGAACATCAACCTCAGGCCACATACTGAACAAACGTTGTTTCCCTGTGTGCATGTCTGTGCCGTATTCACACCAGTACAGGATTTTTGTAGAAACTGAGCTTAGTCGTCCGTGCTGTATTCATGTTTTGTGTCATTCAGTGTGATACTGGGACTCTGCTCTGCCTGTGCTGCCTTCATACCTGTTTGGAGTTTTGATAGAGATCTGCTCTTAGCTGTCCATGCTGTATTCATGCCTTTGTGGGACTCTGATCTTAGTTATCCATGCTGTATCCACGCTTTATGCAAATCAGTATGATAGATCTGCTTTTATCTGTCTGTGCTGTATTCATGCCTTACATATGCCTGACACCTGCTTAGAGCACTGATGAAGATTGTGTTCTTCAGCCATCCATGCTGTATTCATGTTTTACATATATTTTGTCTGATGTCTATGGGGGAGGAGGGTAGGTTGCTCTGATAACAAACAGGCCAGCCATGCCAATGTTTACTTAGATTCATAATAACAGAAAGACTTTCCAAATACTTTGAAATGCTAAAACAGTCCTGGGGAATGAAATAAGAATCAGAACAAAAAGGAAGGGGGCGGGGGGGGAATGTTTTTTGTCTTAACTGCCAAGTGAATTTTTCCAACATTGTAAAGCAACACCAAGAAGAAAGATTCCAGGGGCTGAGTCCCTCAGCTGCTGCTGAAATTCAGCACCAGTCCAGAGAGTGATGCATAATGTCCCAGGGCAGCCTTCCCTTGGAAATAATATTAGCAGGACTCCTGTGCTAAGTCATGCAGCCAACTGCAGGGTGAGCAGGGACAAGTGACAAACTCGATCCCACTGCAACCTGTGATCCTACATGTCTTCTTCCAAACCTATCACACTGTTCTCTCTAAATAAATTCTGGACACTGAAGAACCACACATGACTCTAAGATCAACCCAGGGCTTTTGATGGAAGCCCTGGGTTAGCTGATATATCTCTTCATTGTGACCCATAGAGCAAACTATTCCCACAAGTCTTCTTTCAGAACTTCTGGGGAATGTTTCGAAGGGTGTGAGGCTTTTCTAGGTGATCAGACAATAAGGCAGGCTGAATACACAGCCGAGAAAGTTCTGCATTCGCTAGTCAGGACAGGCAACCATGGTAGAACTTCAGCCTTGACAATGCCTCTACTAGGCATGGCTCTGTTGTCTCTCCATTGCCATGACGGTATTTGCTTTGCCTAATGTAAAAAGGTTTTATTAAGAATTAGTTCGACTGAGCTTGTTTATTCTCGAAGGCCCTAATTAAATTAGCTGAACTGGAACTAATTTCATTACTGGCAGACTGGTATTGGATGGGGAGGGCTCTACACCATGCCTGACAATATTGGAAAAGAGAAACCAAGAAAATGATTGGGTAGAACCAGTCCCTTAATTTGATCAATGAGTGAATCAAGCTGACCTTAATTCAACATATACTGGATACTAACCATTATTTATAGACTCTCTGGTCTCTGTAGGGTTCCTCTTTAGATGTAACTTCAAAATGTGGATGTGGCCCACTGTCCTTGGGTCTTCTTTCTAGTTGTCTAACTAGAATGTGCATGATATTCCCATCAAGCCAACGAACATGAATTGTCAGTGCCCAGACAGAGGAGACAGAAAAAGCTGATGCGCCCTAAAGTGAAACAAATGAACAGCGGGTGACAGCCAGACTCAGGCGGCCTCAAGAGGGATTCAATGGTGTTTACCTGTATTAGTGGAAGTGCCAGTGCTCTCTGTCTTCAAATATCTACTCTGTCTACAAATGTCCCATGTACACAAACATGCTCTGCAAACACACATCGAGTCACTTGGTCCATGATCTGTAAAGGGGGCAATTTTCAAAGCCATTTGCCCAGGTAATTTGGCTTGTCTAAAATAACTCTCTTCTTTATCCAGAGAAAAGTACACACAGGTTTCCACAGACTTTGTGCTTTTAGCCTGAATTAAGAGAGGCATTCCTGGAAAATGTCTAGATCAGGGAACCTTGCCAGGTACTTGTGACCTGGATTGGTCACTGTTGGAAACAGGATACTGGGCTTAATGGACCTTCGGTCTGTCCCAGTATGGCAACACTTATGAACTTGTGTTATTTTCTTAAAACACTGCATGTACATGAGATTTGCAAAAGCTTTTTTACCACCCTTCTGCTGTACAAAATGAATAGCGAGCACAAATTAAGTGGACTCCTCAGTGCATTTACTGTACTCTAGATTATCTTCAAAGAGGAGTTACTCTGGCGGTTTCTCTTTAAACATTTGCTACCCAGTTGGTTTGATTAAAAAAATATCTGAGCACTTTGCAACTTCAAATTTCCTCCTACGTTCTGCCTCCTGAGCTTAGTATTTACAACTGGTCCCAGAGTATTGACAGAATTGAAAAAATGAACTTGCAGAACTATTGTTAGTAATATGTAATTTATATTTCAAATCATGCATGGTAGCGGAAGATTGGAAAGTGGCCAATGTAGCGCTGATTTTTAAAAAGGGTTCCAGAGGTGATCCGGGAAATTACAGACCGGTGAGCCTGATGTTGGTGCCGGGCACAATGGTAGAGACTATAAAGAACAAAATTACAGAGCATATTCAAAAGCATGGATTAATGAGACAAAGCCAACATGGATTTAGTGAAGGGAAATCTTGCCTCACCAATCTATTACATTTCTTTGAAGGGGTGAACAAACATGTGGATAAAGGTGAGCTGGTTGATATAATAGTGTATCTGGATTTTCAAAAGGCGTTTGACAAAGTACCTCATGAAAGACTCCAGAAGAAATTGGAGAGTCATGGATTAAAAACTGGTTAAAAGATAGAAAACAGAGAGTAGGGTTTAAATGGTCAGTATTCTCAATGGAGAAGGGTAGTTAGTGGGGTTCCCCAGGGGTCTGTGCTAGGACCGCTGCTTTTTATCATATTTATAAATGACCTAGAGATGGGAGTAACTAGTGAGGTAATTACATTTGTTGATGACACAAAGTTATTCAAAGGTGTTAAATCGCAATAGGATTGTGAAAAATTACAAGAGGACATTACGAGGCTGGGCGACTGGGCGTCTAAATGGCAGATGACGTTTAATGTGAGCAAGTGCAAAGTGATGCATGTGGGAAAGAGGAACCTGAATTATAGCTATGTAATGCAAGGTTCCACATTAGGAGTCACCGACCAGGAAAAGGATCTAGGAGTCATCGTTGACGATACTTTGAAACCCTCTGCTCAGTGTGCTGCGGTGGCAAAGAAAGCAAATAGAATGTTAGGTATTATTAGGAAAGGAATGGAAAATATGAATGAGGATGTTATAATGCCTTTGTATCACTCCATGGTGCTACCGCACCTTGAATACTTTGTGCAATTATGGTCACCACATCTCAAAAAAGATATAGTGGAATTAGAAAAGGTACAGAGAAGGGCAACAAAAATGATAAACGGGATGGGATGACTTCCCTATTAGGAAAGATTGAAATGGCTGGGGCTCTTCAGCTTGGAGAAAAGACGGCTGAGGGGAGATATGATAGAGGTGTATAAAATAACAAGTGGTGTGGAACGGGTAGATATGAATCGCTTGTTTACTCTTTCCAAAAATACTAGGACTAGAGGGTACACAGTGAAGCTACAAAGTAGTAAATTTAAAACAAATTGGGGAAACTATTTCATCACTCAAAGTGTAATTAAACTCTGGAATTCATTGCCAAATAATGTGATAAAAGCAGTTAGCTTAGCGGGGTTTAAAAAAGGTTTGGCTAACTTCCTAAAAGAAAAGTTCATAAGCCATTATTAAAATGGGAAAATCCACTGCTTATTTCTAGGATAACCAGCATAAAATGTATTGTACTGTTTTGGGATCTTGCCAGGTACTTGTGACCTGGATTGGCCACTGCTGGAAACAGGATACTGGGCTTGATGGACCTTTGGTCTGTCCCAGTATGGCAACACTTATGTGCTTAATGTTTTTGAGAAGTCAGCCATGTCCATGTGGCCTCTCCAGGTACCAAGGCTTTCTGCTTGCTGCTAGTTAATGAACCAGTCTGCTATATCCATCCACATAGGAAGGCTGTCAACATGGGGTATCTGTATACCAATACCCTCTGCACTGCCTATCACTGTTTGTATACCAGCATCTTCCCTGTACTGCTGGGGTAATTTGGGCAATTGAGCCCCACTTTACTATAGCAATAATATCAGACCATTCCAGAATTTCCTGCGGTGCTTCCATGTATTTGAGAGATTTGTTTTACCGTAAGGTTAACAGAGGCACTGGCTGCTGTTAATATTAAACTAGCTTTGAATGTTATGTCTCTATGCCCTCCTCCCACCCCCGGCCTGGAAAGGATCTTCAGAGAGCAGTGACCTGTCTGTGGAAACAGCCATTGAGCCGACTGTTATTGTGAACAGAACTCTTATGAGTCTTTTTTCAACAGACAGATGCAGCAATGTCAAAGGAAATTAGGGAAGCGAATAAATTGGGCAATGTAATATTAATGGGTGATTTCAATTATCCACATATAGACTGGGTTAATGTAACATCGGTACACGCTAGGGAAGTGAAATTTCTTGATGAAATCAAGGACGGCTTCATGGAACAGCTGGTTCAGGAGCCCACAAGAGAAGGAAAAATACTAGACTTAGTCCTTAGTGGAACTCATGATCTAGTGCAGGGGGTAACAGTGCGAGGGCCACTTGATAACAGTGATCATAATATGGTCAGTTTTGATATTGGCATTTAAGCAAGTGAACTTAGGAAATCAAATACACTAGCGTTTAACTTTAGAAAAGGTGATTACGACAAAATGAGAAAAACGGTGAAAAAAAGACTGAAAGTTGCAGCTCGCGGGGTAAAAAACTTGCATCAGGCGTGGATGCTGTTTAAAAACACCATCCTGGAGGTACAGGACAAATATATTCCGCGTATTAGAAAAAGGGGAAAAAAGACCAAACGTCAGCCGGCGTGGCTAAAAGGTAAGGTAAAGGAATTCATTAGAACCAAAAAACAATCATTCAGAAAGTGGAGAAGAGAACCGACTGAAAGTAACAAGATAAAATATAAGGAATGCCAAGCCAAATGCAAAGTGGAGATAAGGAGAGCAAAAAAGGACTTTGAAAAAAAGTTAGCGTTAGAAGCGAAAATACATAGTAACATTTTTTTTAGATACATTAAAAGCAGGAAGCCGGCTAAAGAATCGGTTGGGCCGCTGGACAAAAATGGTGTTAAAGGGGTGATCAGGGAAGACCGAGCCGTTGCAGAGAAATTAAATTAATTCGTTGCTTCGGTCTTCACCGAGGAGGATTTGGGAGGGACACCGGTGTCGGAAAACATATTTGAAGCGGGCGAGTCGGAGAAACTAAACGAATTCTCTGTAAACTTGGAGGATGTAATGGGTCAGTTCTGCAAACTGAAGAGTAGTAAATCACCAGGACCGGATGGTTTTCATCCCAGAATATTAATAGAACTGAAAAATGAACTTGTAGAGCTACTGTTAGTAATATGCAATCTATCCCTAAAATCGAGTGTGGTACCAGAAGACTGAAGGGTAGCCAATGTTACGCCGATTTTTAAAAAGGGTTCCAGAAGAGATCCGGGAAATTATAGACCGGTGAGTCTGACGTCGGTACCGGGCAAAATGGTAGAGGCTATTATCAAGAATAAAATTACAGAGCACATACAAAAACATGGGCTGATGAGACAAAGTCAGCACAGATTTAGTGAAGGGAAGTCTTGCTTCACCAATCTACTGCATTTTTTTGAGGGGGTGAACAAACATGTGGACAATGGGGAGCCAGTGGATATTGTGTATCTGGATTTTCAAAAGGCGTTTGACAAAGTGCTTCATGAAAGACTCCTGAGGAAACTGGAGAGTCATGGGATCGGAGGTAAGGTATTACTATGGATTAAGAGCTGGTTGAAAGATAGGAAGCAAAGAGTAGGGTTGAATGGTCAGTATTCTCAGTGGAGAAGGGTAGTTAGTGGGGTACCGCAGGGGTCTGTGTTGGGACCGCTGCTTTTTAACATATTTATAAATGACCTAGAGATGGGAGTAACTAGTGAGGTAATTAAATTCGCAGATGACACAAAATTATTCAGGGTCGTCAAGTCGCAGGAGAAGTGTGAAAGATTACAGGAGGACCTCGTGAGACTGGGGGATTGGGCGTCCAAGTGGCAGATGAAGTTCAATGTTGACAAGTGCAAAGTGATGCATGTGGGTAAGAGGAACCCGAATTACCCTATGTCATGCAAGGTTCCACCTTAAGAGTTAAGGACCTAGAAAGGGATCTGGGAGTCATCGTGGATAAGACGTTAAAAACGTCTGCCCAATGTGCTGCCGCGGCTAAGAAAGCACACAGAATGTTGAGTATTAATAGGAAAGGGATGGAAAACAAACACGAGGATGTTATAATGCCATTGTATTGCTCCATGGTGTGACCGCACCTCGAATATTGTGTCCAATTCTGGTTGCTGAATCTCAAAAAAGATACAAAGGAATTAGAAAAGGTGCAGAGAAGGGCGACGAAAATGATAAAGGGAATGGAATGACTTCCCTATGAGGAAAGGCTAAGAAGGTTAGGGCTCTTCAGCTTGGAGAAAAGGCGGCTGAGGAGTGATATGATAGAAGTCTACAAGATAATGAGCGGAGTAGAGTGGACAGATGTGAAGCGTTTGTTTACACTTTCAAACAACAACAAAACCAGGGGACACAAGATGAAGCTAGAATATGGTAGATTTAAAACAAATAGGAGAAAGGTTTTCTTTACTCAGCGTGTAGTTAGACTCTGGAACTTGTTGCCGGAGAATGTAGTGACAGCAGCTGGCCTTACGGAATTTAAAGGGGTTTGGACAGATTCCTGAGGGAAAAGTCCATTGAACATTATTAATTTTTTTTTTTTTTTTTTGGGGGGGGGGGGGGGGGGGGTTGCCGGGTTCTTGAAGCCTGGATTGGCCGCTGTCGTGAGACAGGATGCTGGGCTTGATGGACCCATTTTGACCCAATTTGACGGCCCCTTTCGGACTGACTGTTCACTTGTCTTTTAGATTGTAAGCTCATTGAGCAGGGACTATCCCTCTATGTTAAATTGTACAGCGCTGCTTAACCCTAGTAGCGATTTAGAAATGTTAAGTAGTAGTAGTAGTTTTCCCAGTATGGCGGTGCTTATGTACTTATGGGTGTTAAGCCTCTATAAGGACTTTCGGTAACTCACGCATAGATCACTAAAAATATAAATAAGGGAACAAACTGAGGCTGACTAGCTCACCGTCTAGATCCCATTCTCAGACCTGAGCTCATTGACTAGATCTCAATCCCAGACCCTGGTTCTGACCCCAGTTCAGTCCAGAGCTCGGTCCCAACTCCAGTTCAGAGTCCAGACCCCAGCTGTCTAGATCCCAGTCCCAACCCTTAGCTTACGGTCCAGGTCCCCAGCCTCGCATTTGTCTGGCAGAATAATTTAGATCATGATATCCATGTTGTACATCAGAGCTGGCCAGTTCTGGTCCCGAAGGACCACAAACAGATCTGGTTTTCAGGTGCCTTGTTGAACCTGCAAAAGAGATATTCATGTACAATACGTCTGTTCTAGACAGATAAACACATAAGCGTTGCCATACTAGGACAGACAGACCGACAAGCTCAGTATCCTGTTTCCAACAGTGGCCAGTCGAGGTCACAAGTACCTGGCAAGATCCCAGAACAGTAAAACATTTAATGCTGCTTATCCCAGAAATAAGAAGTGAAGGCCCTGAAAATCAGGCCTGTCTGTACTACTGAGTCACGCTTGTTTTATATTGTTTTAAATGCTCAGAATGACAGAATTGGATCTGTTATCTAAAGACAATAAATTCAAGTGTAAATTAGAGCCCTGCTATCTTCATTTCTCAGTTTAAAGATATAGAATACAAAAGTTAGCAGTCTTTGTCTCCCTTCTCCCAGTTGCCTCATCTGTGCAGTGCAGGGCTGCCTCTATGATTTCCTTTCAAACTGAGGCCCAGATGATCAAAAGCCCTGCGCTGTTCCAAACAGCGCCCTAAAAATAGCGCCGGGACAGCGCAGGGCTTTTCTGCATCATTGATCAAAGATAATGCATGCAAATCTAAGCAGCACTATTATCTTTGATTATCATGTTTAAAGTGCGGGAGAATCCTCCCGCACTTTTGACAGGTCTGGGTTGTCAAAAGCCCAAACCTGTCAAACAGCCTGCCCCGAGGCCCTAACAACGAGGCCCTCCCCCAAACCCCCAGAAAACGTCGTGGCCGCCGGTGGCCAAACCCTCTCCCACCCACCGACGGGGGGGGGGGGGGGCTGGAGGATTGGTGGCTCTCCAGCCCCCGAAACCCCCAGAAATCGTTGATTGGCCGCCTCTGGCCAAAGGATCTCCCACTGTGATCCATCGACGAGGGGGGGAGTGGGGGCTGGAGGTCCGGTGGACCTCCAGCCCAACCCAAATCCTCCCCCCAGCGTTGTACTTAGATTCCCTGGTGGTCTGTGGTGTGCTGTGGTGTCGTGACACCCCCTCCTAGTCCCCCTACCTTTTGTTGGAGGAGGGACGCAGCCTGCCTGCCTCCCTCCTCTTCCAGTCAGTCGACGCCCAAAATGGCGGCGCCCAGCCCCGCCCATTGCATCCTGGGATGCGCTGGGCGGGGCTACAGACCATGTAAGGGAATCGCTCCCTTACATGGTCTGTAGCCCCACCCAGTGCATCCCAGGATGCAGTGGGTGGTGCTGGGCGCCGCCATTTTGGGCGTCGACTGACTGAAAGAGGAGGGAGGCAGGCAGGCTGCGTTCCTCCTCCAACAAAAGGTAGGGGGGCCGGGAGGGGGCCAGGGGGGTGTCACGACACCACAGCACACCACGGACCACCAGGGAATCTAAGGACAACGCTGGGGGGAGGATTTGGGATGGACTGGAGGTCCACCGGACCTCCAGCCCCCACTCCCCCCCTCGTCGATGGATCACAGTGGGAGATCCTTTGGCCGAAGGCGGCCAATCAACGATTTCTGGGGGTTTCGGGGGCTGGAGACCCACCGGATCTCCAGCCCTCCATGAACATGGGGGGGGGATCGTCGGGGGGACCGGAGGTCCACCGGACCTCCAGCCCCCCGTTCACATTTGCCTTGGGTGGGAAGGGGGGCCTGCCAGCATGCAACTGCATGCTGGACAGGGCTCACCATTCCTCCCCAATGATCCGCAAAATCTAACGCCAGCTCGGAGCTGGCGTTGATTTTGCTGCGGCCAGCGACCCAATCTTTGGCGCGCTGGTCGCTGATCATTGGGGATGAATGCGGTAAGCGCCAATTAGCATGCATTTGCAAGCTAATTGCGCTAGAAGCCCTGTTTAGCATGCATTTGCATGCTACTTGCGCTGAGAGCCCTCGAGTGCGCTGTTTCAGGCGCTCGAGGGCTCTGATCATGGGTGGGCTGAAAACTCTGGTGCTAGTATGGCATTAACAGCCTCTAGCGCTAGAGTTTCTTTTGATCATGAGGGCCTGAGGAAATAGCCACTGAGCTGTGGTTCTTTGTAATTAAGGTGAGAGGGGGGGGAAAGTGGAGTGGTGCTGTAGGGTTTCCTTTAAACCTGAGGGAATATATATATATATATATATATATATATATATATATATATATATATATTTATTTATTTATTTATTTATTTACACATATTGCCACTAGATCTGCACATAAGCATCAAGTGCTTTACAACATTAAAATGGAAAACAAAAACTGGGGGCAGATTAATCTAGTGAGCCTAAAACAGTGGCTCCGAAACCTAGCCCTGGAGGCACCCCAGCCAGACAAGGTTTTCAGGATACCCACAATGAATATTCATGAGCCAGTCAGGTTTTCAGGATATCCACAATGAATATTCATGAGAGAGATTTGCATGCACTGCCTCCACTGCATGCAAATCTCTCTCATGAATATTCATTGTGGATATCCTGGAAACCTGACTGGCTTGGGTGCCTCCATGATCAGGTTTGAAAACCACAGGCCTAAAGGAAAGAGACAGAAAAAATTGTATTTTTAGTGCTTTTTTGAAAGCAGAGATTGCCACTTGATTCCTAATGTGAAGAGGTAGGTTGTTCCACAGTTTGGGACCAAGCTACTGGAACGAAGAGTCATGGGAAATACTAAGACAGAGTATAGAGGGCGAAGGGAGAGCCAGAAGATTGTTATCAGCAGACCGGAGGACAGCATAAGGAATAAGGAGTTTGTTCAGATAAGAGGGTGCAGGGAGCAACTGAGACTTGTAGACAAGAAGAAGAATTTTGAATTTTATGCAAGTAATGACAGGGAGCCAGCATTTTGTGCGAAGAAGGGGAGTGGCATGGTCAAGTTGGTGAGCATTGAGTAAGAGTTTCACAGCAGTTGATTGAACAAGTTGCATGTGCTTAAGGGAACACAAATGAACACCAGCATAGAGGGAAATACAGTCGTCAAGATGTGACATAATAAGAGTGGCAATAAGTGGGGAGGGCAGCCAGAAGAAGGAGGGTCTTATAGAGCGAATGCGATGGAGCACAAAAAACAAAGAGCGGAGAACAGAGTCAATCTGAAGTTTGAAGGAAAGATGGGAGTCAGTGTTAATGCCAAGAATTTTAATAGTCCTTGACTGAGCGGAAACAAGGGAAAAGAATGGACTCACATTTTATATCATTGAGATAAAGACAGTTAGTTTTAAGTCAAGAGGACACAAGTGAAAAGCAGTTGTTGAGGTAAAGAATGGATGAAGAATCAGAGACCCTGCAGAAGATTTGAATGTCATCTGCATAACAGAATAGCTTGCAGGAGTGATCTTGGATGACAGTGAGAACGGGTGCAAGAATAGAGTCCTGGGGTACCCCGTAGAGAAGAGGAAGTCAATGAATGGTTGAAGTAGAGCTGGGAGGAATGACTGGAGAGATAACTAGAGAACCATGTCAGAACGATGCCCGAAATTCCGATAGAGCGAAGATGGTGGAGGAGTAGTGAGTGATCAACAAGATCAAAAGCAGAGGAAAGATCAAGAGAGACCAGAATAACATAACAGTGCTGATTGAGAGAAGCACGAATAAGGTTGTACAGGGCCAGCAACAACAACGTCTCAGTGCTATGATTAGGTTAAAGGCCTGATTGATACGGATGGAGGACATTACTACGTTCATTGTGTTGCACTAACTGCTGATGTACTACTTTTTCCAAAGTTTTGGAAAGGAATAGCAGGTTTGAGATAGGCCGTAAATTGGATGCAAGGGACAAATCAAGGTGAGGCTCTTTAAGAAGGGGATGAACGAGGGCGTGTTTTCAGTAAGAAGGAACAATACCATCAGTTCATAAGGGGAAGAAGATGCAGGATAAGTAAATGAGAGAGGTGCTTGACCAAAAATGCAGGCCGGGGAATAGCCAAGAAAATAGGCACTGAGCTGTGGGTCTTTGGATTTAAGGTTGGGGGGTGGGTTGGTGCTGTAGGGATTCCTTTGAAACTGAGGAAAGAGTCACTGAACTGTGCAGTCTTACTTGATGCCAGGGTGGTACTGTAGGACTTCCCTTCAGCCCAGGGAAAGAGGGGTAGTAGAGTTGAGTAGGCCCACTTCTCAGACTGAGCAAGGTATGAATAGGGTTACCATATGGCTCCAGAAAAAGGAGGACAGATTGAGCCAGCCGGGTTTTACTTCCATTGCTTTCCATTGAAAGCAATGGAAGTAAAACCCGGCTGGCTCAATTACTTCCATTGAAAGCAATTACTTTCCATTGAAAGCAATGGAAGTAAAACCCGGCTGGCTCAATCCATCCTCCTTTTTCTGGAGCCATATGGTAACCCTAGGTATGAAAGACTTGTAGTGAATTGTGAGACTTCCTGTCCAGCTTTTCGTTTGGTTGTGGTAGGGACACACAAAATACAGAAGATTCCTTGTTCTGTTTCCCATCCCTAGTTAGAGCATCCTAGTAGAGGCACTCAGTTTTCCTTGTTAGGGGGTAGAGGGTGGAGGATTAGTGTGACCAGTTCATGTTAAGATCAGATGTCCCTCCGACTTGAGGATTTGCAGTGGAATTCTGTGATCACATGGGAAACCATGTGAACTGGCACAGTCCGAGATTCTGTTGTTATGCCTGATTCCCAGAGGCTGGAACTAAGTGCAAGAAAGAATCCAATGTCTTAACACATCAGAGTCTGCATTGCATCCAGGTCATGGAAGAACAGAGGACAAAGGGGTTGATCCTGCAATACTTATCAAAAGGACTGTCTAGAGTCTATAAGAGATTCAGTTAGGGTCCAAGAATGAAATAAATTAACCGGAGACTCAATTAATCAAGTGTGTTTCCCAGAGGCAGAAAAGTGAACAAGGCAAGTGAGGGCAGTTTTAATCTCACTGAATAGAAAAAGTGAGGGTTATTCAGTCTTATTAAAAAAAAAAAATTTGGTTTGAACTCCTCCAGGTTCCTCTAAACAGAACAAGAGTCTGCAGATGGCGAGCAGAGACATGCACACTTTCCTCAAACATTCGTGAGCTAGGTCAATGACCCCACAATCCAAAAATTCTGAGTAAAGATTATTTCAGAACCCTCATGAGCCTGAGATGCTCCTGCATTTAGGACCATACCATGTGAAGAGTGGGGAGGAGCTGCACATCATCTGGTTACAGCATCCTCTTTCTGGGATGGCTGCAATGGATTGATCTACCCCTATATAAGTCAGAGGCCCCTAGGGCATGGTGTGCATTTTTGTGGTGAAGTGTGTTGGAGTTCTTTTCCCTGAGGAGCAACAGAGAGTGTGTGTCTAGTCCAGTATGAGATGGTGACTAGTGTGAAGTGAATATAAAAATAGGGAAAGGGAATTGAAATACTGCCTTTCTGTGTTTTTTTGTAACTACATTCAAAACAGTTTACATAGTTTATACGGGTACTTACTTGTACCTGGGGCAATGGAGGGTTAAGTGACTTGCCCAGTGTCACAAGGAGCTGCAGTGGGAATTGAACCCAGTTCCCCAGGATCAGAGTCTGCTGCACTAACCACTAGTCTACTCCTCCCCTTTGCCTGTCATTGAACAAAGGAGTGGAGCCCTCACTTGACCATAAATCCAAAGGGCCAGGGAGAGGAAAGCCTCACTCAGGAGCTGGACTATTGGAGGAGATATTGGACTAGATTCTATATATCACAATTCTCCAGGTAGACTCCCAGTACGCCTTGGTCACACCATTCAATGATCACTGAGTGATAGAAGAGTACATACAAGTACATCTGAAACTGTTAAAGAGGCTAAATAATCAGGAACGCCAATATGCTGAGCTATAAAAGCCAGTGAAAGAATGTGAAACTTCACCCGATAATCGACAGGTAGCCACTGGCCATCTGTCTCCCTTCTCACCTGGCATGCTTTCTTTCCCTCAGCTACTCCTTTCCTACCTACTTCATTCTGGGACTGCCCCTCATGGGGTACAGGGACTATGTTCACTAGCTCTGAAAGCAAGTCAAGATAAATTGAATAGTGACACACCATTGGTTCCCAAACCTGGTCCTGGAGGCACCCCAGCCAGTCAGGTTTTCAGGAAATCCACAATGAATATTCATGAGATAGATTTGCATGCAGTGGAGGCAAATCTCTCTCATGAATATTCATTGAAGATAACCTGAAAACCTGACCGGCTGGGGCGCCTCCAGGACCAGGTTTGGGAACCACTGGAATAGCGTCTTCTTTCTCTTTCAAGATCCACCAGAGTAGTGAAGCGATAACCTCCCTTTGCCGCAGTTAAGTTGCAGAGGGTGCTGTTGGTGTCGAGCCCTTGGTGTGCACCCCCTCACCTGCTCCTGGCTGTGTGTGAGGCGCTGCCGTTCCACTAACCCATGTTACACAATCCCTGACAAACAGACACAAAGGTCAAAACAAATCCACTGCCATCTGCCTTTCTTATCAGGAGGTCGAAAAATTGCAATCCAGTAAACCCTCCTTTAAATCAGTGCTTTACAGAACTCACTATCAGGACATAGATTCTGCGCTATTGGTTATAGAGAAAATAATTTATTACAAGCCCCGTAGATTGAGAGGGAAGAAGATGCCTTTGTGTCTTCATAAAATTGTGGTTAGACTGAAGGTGCTCAGGAGATGGTGTAAATTTTAATATGTAAACTACATACGTGTTTACATGGTCTGCCCAAAATTCTGCCCCAGAACATGCCTGCACACAGGTTATGTAAACGTATGTGAGCCACATGTACTATTCCATGCGCAACCTGTGGTATAATTTTATATAATCAGTTTTACATGCAAAAAACAGTTCCTAAAATTACCCCCAGAAAGTACAAAGCGGAGGGCATGACAATCAGTAAACAGGTTACAAGTAAATGATATTAAAGTGCAGTTTAAGATGTAAGTGGAGAAGTTCCTCTTCCTTCAGCTACTGCATTAAGGATTTACTGTCCACCTCATCCTTTAAGATCTGCCGATACAATGTTGCTAAACCTTCCTTGTTGCAAACAGATCGGTTTGGAGGATATCAGACTGAAAATCTTTTAGGTGGAAGGTGCGCAGTCTTCTGGTGGAATTACGGAAGGTTAAGAGTTACCTTCAAGTTGTTGGCATGGCTATGGGGTTCAGGCCCCCCCCCCCTCAAAGTCTGCCGAGCATGCACACTGGGATGGGAAAGCAGAGCAGGCAGCGCAGCAACCGAGTATCACCTCAGGAAGGCTGCTGATGGGGCTTGGGGACCCCTGCCAGCCCAGGTATGAGGGGTTGCAACGGGGACAGAGAGCAGTGGGGAGGCAGGGCAAAATGTGCCCCCTTCCACTCCAAAAAAAAAAATTGAGGCCTGGCTACGCCTCTGCTTTCAGTTCAGGAAATTGCTTAAAGCTTTTTTTTTTTTTTCTCCTAAGCCTTTGGTCAAGAGGCTGTTTCGACCTTTTATTGTTGATTCCCTGTGAATTTTATAATTCTGTTTGTTATGCTAGTATTTTTTTTTTTAGATTTGGATTATAAATGTTCTTTCTGTACACCACCTATAAACCAGCGGTCTATAAACTCTATTATAAATCAGGGACGGACTGACCATACAGGCAACCAGGCAGTGCCTGAGGACCCAGAGGCTCTGGGGGCCCAGTGCCTCTCTTTCCCCCCTGCACACTACAGCCCCCCCAGCCTCAGTGGACCCTCCCCAGGCCTACTTTGAAGGACCGTGGGGTCTAGTAGCCTCTTTGGGGGCAAGAAAGAAGCCTGCTGCTGCTGTTCTGTCCGGCACTGCTGAATCTTCAAAATGACTGCCGAGACCCGCGAAACTACTGCAAGAAGTCTAGGCAGCCATTAAGAAGAAGTAGCGGCATCGGTAGAGCAGTGGTGGCGGGCCAGAAAGAGTGGGGTTCTTTTCTGCCTCCAAGGAGGCCACTAGACCACTAGGGCTCTTCAAGGTAGGCCGGGGGGGGGGGGGGGGTTGCTGGAAGCAAGAGTGAAAGCAGTGGTGGCAAGGGCATGGGGGGGGGGGGCACAATGGCCTTTCTGCCCAGGAGCCCAGATCACTGTCAGTCCACCCCTGTTATAGATTAATAAAATAAGTAAATAATCCCGTTTGGCTATATCGTTTTTGAGATCTGGGTACATAGGGACCCATACAAAGGCAGAATGATATTCTCAGTTTTGTTCTCCATCCCTCTTTGGATAATCCTTGACATTCTATTTGCATTTTTCAGCAGCCACGACACACAACGGTGAAAATTTCATTGTCCACAGTAGCTCCAAGATCTGTTCCTATGGTGGCGACTCAGATCTGAGCATTTGGCACAGGCAGCTGGAATTAATTTTGCCAATGTGCATTGCTTTGTACCCGCCCACATTAAATTTCTTCTGCTATTTGGCTACTCAGTCTCCTAGGCTCGAGGTCTTTCTACAGATCCTCACAATTTAATGATTCTGAACAATTTTGTATCATCTTCAAACCTGATCATCTCAAGGAAGTGGAACGAGAGAGGATCTAGATTATAATTAATAATACACAGCCAGTCCAAAAAATAATAGTTACAGGAATGTGGACACCAAAATGTGCTAGCCTTGGGCCAGAGGAGGGAAAAAGAGTTCAAATATAAGGTGCAGTTTAGGGTTACCATATGGCTCCAGAAAAACTACTACTACTACTACTTATCACTTGTAGCGTTACAAGGCATACGCAGCGCTGTACACCATACATGAAAAGACAGTCCCTGCTCAAAGAGCTCACAATCTAAATAGGACAGGCAAACAGACAGAACAACTAAGAGGTAAGGGAATTTAAGGGAATTAAAGAGGTGGGGATAAAAGGGTACATGAGTAGTGGTTAGGAGTTAAAAGCAGCGTTAAAGAGGTGGGCTTTTAGCCTGGATTTGAAAACGGCCAAAGACGGGGCTAGACGTACAGGCTCAGGAAGTCTATTACAAGCGTAAGGTGCAGCGAGATAAAAGGAGCGGAGTCTGGAATTAGCAGTAGAGGAGACGGGGACAGACAAGAGAAATTTATCCACAGAACGGAGTACCCGAGGGGGTAAGAAAAAGGAGGACAGATTGAGCCAGTCTGGGTTTTACTTCCATTGCTTTGAAATGGAAGCAAAACCCGGACTGGATCAATGTGCCCTTCATTTTCTGGAGCCATATGGTAACCCTACAGTTGACTAAACCATGGGCAACAGCTGGTGACAGAAGCAGGAGAAATGCAAAGTGGTTTCAGGGGGAGGAAGCCAGTATTGCTGCAACTCTTTCATGTGAAGCATCCAAAAGAGCAGAGACAGACTTGGCTGACTCGGTTTCTGTTGTCAGACACTTGTTTGCTGTACTGAGATGAGATAATACTTCACACCTGAATGAGTCAGCTGTAATTTCCAGGTTGGGGTTTCTCTGCCACCCAGAAAAGGATTCTGGTCATGTCCCAGAAATAGAGAGGTATGATGACACCCCTCCCAACAGTAGGACAGCATCCTGAACACAATATTTATAAAACAAAACAATAATTCCTCCTCCGCACTTCCACTGCACACAACATCATCCACTCTGTAGTTCTCCTATGTGATGCTCACATGACGCAAAAATACTCCCTTTTCTTCTTTTGACTCCGAGATTGATTATTAATCCCTGAGGTTATTAAATACTCAGAGCAAAGATCTGCTCTGAGGACATGCCCTCTTTACTGGCAGCATTCTCAGAGGTCTTATACCTATGTTTACCAAGGTGCGCTGTGTCGTGTTAGCATTGTTAATGTGTGTTAAACGCTACTGAACCAGTAGAAATGTATAAGCATGTTAGCGTTTAACGCACCTTAACTTTAAAGGCACGTTAAAAACACTAACGCACCTTAGTAAACCTACCCCCTTAGAGTCAACTCACATAGACACCACCTTAAACACTACACGCTAACCTCACGGGAGAGCACTTTGCCAGACCAGAGATTTGCACAATGGCTTTATGGTCAGAATACAGAGGAAATTTTTAAATGATCCAGGAAAATAGAACTTTTGAAGTTAAGATGAAATATTTCGACATCAGCAAGAGGTCTTAGCAGAGATCTGGTTTTCCTATCACATTATAAACCATGAAATGATACTGCTTTATCACTGTCAGATCACCCATCCATCGGTCCCTGTTTCTCACCCCCCCCCCCCCAAACCCTTCCTTTCCCCATGATAGTGTCATCAAAATGCTTTTATGCTTCACTTATATATTCTAATATTTTGTCATCTTTCGCTCATTTCTGACCTGAAGAGGTTGCCTTTGATAACCAGTCAAAAAAATGTACCAAGTTAGTCCAATAAAAAAGATTTCCCCTTATCTTGTTTTGTTTAATTTCTGTTTATATCCTTAGACTAACAATTAAGTACCTATAAGTTCTAAACCTCAGAGCTTATCACTATGTAAACTTGTTTTAAGGCCCCTGGGCTGACTCTGATGAGAGCTGCAGGTTCAATCGATGCGGATCTGAAAATTACAGAGATGGTACAGGTAATGTACACATGAACGTATGGCCATTGATCACTGAGGCATATTGATGGCTTCAAGTATCTGAGATAGGAGGCATAAGACAGACTAGCAAAGGGGTCCTTTTACAAAGGCGTGTGAGGGGCCTACAAAGTGTCGAGCGTGCGTCAAGTCGGCATTACCATCTGGCTAATGTGCTCCTCGGGCAGTAATTCCGAATTTGGCATAATGTTCTATTTTCTACCGCAGGGGCGTTCCCAGCAGTAATCAGCAGTCGGCGTGTGCTGGACGGTTACCGCGCGAGTAACATATGAGCCCTTACCGCTAAGACAATGGGTGACGTTAAGGGCCCAGGCCATAAATAGAAGTGCGCACGTCCATTTCCCGGCCCAAAAAAGCCCCCTTTCTTCCAGACGTGGTGGACAAATGGTCCAGCGTGCGTGCGATACCCACGCCCACACTGCCACAGACCACCTTTTGGCATGCCTTTGTAAAAGGGTCTCAAAGTAATTCGGGAGACCTTGGGTAGACAAAACTCTAGATAGGGAGGGGGTTGGGGTAGTATTTACAGAGTTACTAAATTATCCAGTTCTAGGAGGGAGATTTTAGGCCAGTCCTGGATTTCTGAAAACCCTAACCTGAAGCATTATGGAACCTGCGCACTGATTTCAACAGAAAGAATCAGAACTACAAATACCACTGGGCTTTCGGATGCGAGTTCAAAACAAGGACAGGACAAAAAGTTTCCCTCCTGGAGCTGAGTAACGTGGCAGCTCTGAGTTTGCATGAATTCAGACCATAGTTTCTATTAATGGCAGGAGGCAGAATAAGTTGTGAAGCCATGGACGGTAATACTGGAGGTGAATTTTCTTGTTTCAGACTCACACCCTCCTCCCTGCCCCGCCCTACTAATAATAGCTCTGCAGTAATTAGGCTGGTATATAGGAAAGAGAAGGATGCTGAGAAGAACATACCAAAGCAAACAGTAGCTACCCTTGGGCTTGGTAATGACGCAGATCAAGGAAATCCTGGGGTGGGAATAAGAAAGGGCACCACCTCATCCAGGTCAGTCCAAAGAGGCTTAGTCACTCCAGGTTTTGCCTCATTGAATTCATATAAGTCCAGCCATGTTACAGAAATAAGAACTACACCTCCATGCATGCAATGCAGGAAAACCAGGGCTGGACCACTCTCCCTCAGTTGACCTGGGCATCTCTACAGGTGCATCCCTGTTTAGCTCCAGACTGAGGTCATGGACAAGAGTTTATTTTTCTAAGCCTCTCATATCCCTGCTAAAATCTCATTGCTGCAAAGAAATGTGCCGACGCTCCATCGCACAGGGCATAGGAGTACAAGAGCGCTAGTAGCAGAGAGGATCTTACCGTACAGAAACTCTGCAGTTCAGCTTAGAAAAAGTATCAGTGTCCCAGGAGGATTCTGTAATCGCCCTGAATAGATTTGCTCCTGCTCAGAGCCAGAAGTGAGTGTATGACCTCTATGAAAACTTTCTGGGAATCTGCTCACACCTCCCTCCCTCCTTCCTTTGTCTCTGTTTTATTCCACTGGAAGCCTGCTTGGTTCAGGGTGGAAAGGAGTAGGGAGGTCATATTAGAAGTGGGGGTGGAGGAGCCAATTCAACATCAGCTCCTGGATCATTTGGTGGGGTGGGAGGAGGTGCCACCTCAAGCTCCACCTCTGTTGGCATTGTAGCAATAGCAGAGTCTGCTGTGACTTTTGCCTACTGGTGACAGATGATGTCCATATACAAAGCAGGGGGTTCTGGGAGATGGAGTCTCCCTGGAGAAGTGCCGGGCAAGCAGTAGCCTTCTCTCTTCTATTGGCAACTGTGTTTACAGCTTCTAGCATTGCATTATGTGTACTTCTGCATGATCATAGTTACTCCCTAACGTCCGACAGATAATTTGATTTGATTTATTAAAACTTAATTGATCGCCTTTTCTCAAAAAAGATAGCAAAATGAAGTACAAGTCCATCCCTCCGCAGCCTCCTTAGGTAACTCTGCCTACCCTGCTACCAGGTCTTGGTACGGCTTTACCTTTGGGCCAGAGGAAGCAAAATGCACAGAAAGATGTGCTCAGATTGTTTTCTACTGGTTGGGCCACTTGGTTTTTCTTCTCTTAGGTTTGCCTCTCATGAAAGTGGTGATCAGCTTAGAGGCACTGAGGCTCTAATGAGTGAGAGAAGAGACTCAAAGAGTGTGAGAGTGAGAAGGCCTTCAAAGGACACACTCCTATTGAGTGGGAGAAGGGAATCAGAGAGTGTAAGAGAGCCTTGAAATGAGTGTGACACACTCTCAAGAGTATGAGAATGAGAGCCTTCAACTCAGTGGCACAGTCACAGGTGTGCCCAGGTGGGCAGAGGCCCACCCAGTGGTGGCACACATTGTTAATGTAGCTGACGGGGATTCTCAAGTCCAGCCAGGTGAAGATTCCACACTCCCAACCCCACCCCAAGCTGTCTCAAACCCAGGGAAGTTGGCAGTGCATTTTCAGCCACTGATGCCAGCACCCCACCCTCACACATGCCCAGTTCAATCAGTACCCCCTGTGTATGAGTGCACAGGGTGGGGGGGAGGTGCCGGCATTGGCCAGTTCAATCAGTACCCCCTGTGTATGAGTGCACAGGGTGGGGGGGGAGGTGCCGGCATTGGTGGCTGGAAATGCACAGCCAACTGTCCTGGGATTGAGACAACTTGGGGGCTCTGGAGAGGACTCTGGCTGGCAGGGCTTCAGGATCCCCACCAGCCAAGGTATTTTTAGCACTTTGTGGAGGGGGGGAATAGCGAGTGAAGAGGACATCCATGGACCGTGCCCACCCTACCCACCCCCAGGCCTAAGCAGAAATTGAGGTCTGGCTATGCTACTGCTTCAAATGTGTGTGACACATTCCTAATGAGTGGAAGAGAGAAGGGGCTTAAAGTCTGAGAGTTAGACAGTGTTCAAATAAGTAGGAACCTCTCCTAATGAGAGAGAGAAGGGGCTCAGCGTGAGAGCGAGAGAACCTTCGAATGAGTGTGATTTGGCATTTCCGAGTTAGAGAAGTGGATTATATACCAGGGAAGCCAGGGTTCAAATTCTGCTTCTCAAATTAACAATCTTACGACATTGGACAAGTCACATCACCCTTGATTACCTCAGGTACCATTTAAGGTTGTAATCCAGTCTGAGCCTAGAAATAACTTGGGTACCTGAAAGCAGCTCACCTTGAGCTCAGACTTTAAACAGAAGGGTAATTAAACCTAAAATCTAGACTCTCCTCTTCACTTCCCTTTCTGTATTTCCTAAATTCAACTCACTTTAGTTCTTCCCCATCTAGTTCATAATTGATGGCAACCATTCATTCACACATACCAGTGTCAGTTCCCAGCAGAATAATCTGCATAAATGCATACCTTCAGCTCATTAGCCCTAACCAACAGGATTTAAAGAAGACTGGTCAGAGTGGAGGGTTCTGTAGCACCCGCCCCCACCCACTCCCCCCCCCCCACCACCACCATCCCCAAATGAGAAGTTTGGTTGTGTGACACCAGAAAAGTGATTGGTGGTTTATATAAACTCAGAGATTAATAATCCATATATATAAAGGGAGTAGGGAAACTGCAGCAGGCAAGACCTGCTAATTGGGAACAGGATTCAAGATTGAGCAGAGTGCCCCAACAGGTGCAAATTGTCAACACAACTCTTAATCAGAAGTCTTCTGGGAGTTTATACCTAAAGTGTACTGGGAATTAGAAGAATGGAAATGGCAGGACTGGAACTTCTTAGGATGGCATGTTTTAAGGGATAGATTTCTTCTTTCATTATTTATTAAATAACAGTCTCTTCTTCAAGTTGCACAAGGACCAACCATTATAAACTACTACTTACTACTACTACTACTTAACATTTCTAAAGTGCTACCAGGGTTACGCAGCGCTGTACAATTTAAACATAGAAGGACAGTCCCTGCTCAAGGAGCTTACAATCTAAAAGACAGGTGTACAATCTAGAGACAAGTGTACAGTCAAAGACAAGTGCAGAGCCCGACTAATAGGGCATACTATATTTCACGAAAGGTTAGGTGCCGAAAGCAGCATTGAAGAGGTGAGTTTTAAGCAGAGATTTGAAGATGGGTAGGGAGGGGGCTTGGCGTAGGGGTTGAGGAAGATTGTTCCAGGCATAGGGTGAGGCAAGGCAGAATGAGCGGAGCCTGGAGTTGGCAGTGGTGGAGAAGGGAACTGAAAGGAGGGATTTGTCCTGGGAGCGGAGGTTACGGGCGGGAACATAGGGGGAGATGAGGGTAGAGAGGTAGTGAGGAGCCGCAAACTGGGTGCATTTGTAGGTAAGGAGGAGAATCTTGAATTGAATGACTTGAGGAGAGGGGTGATGTGAGTATATCGGTTCTGGCGGAATATAAGATGTGCGGCAGCGTTCTGGATGGATTGAAGGGGGGATAGATGGCTAAGTGGGAGGCCGCTGAGGAGCAAGTTGCAGTAGTCAAGGCGAGAGGTAATGAGAGCTTGGACGAGAATTCGTGTGGTGTGCTCAGATAGGAAAGGGCGAATTTTGCTGATGTTGAAGAGGAAGAAGCGACAGGTCTTGGCAGTCTGTTGGATATGCGCAGAGAAGGAGAGGGATGAGTCGAAGATGACTCCTAGGTTGCGGGCAGATGGGACGGGGAGGATGAGGGTGTTATCAACTGAGATAGAGAGTGGAGGAAGAGGAGAGGTGGGTTTGGGTGGAAAGACGAGGAGCTCGGTTTTGGACATGTTCAGCTTCAGGTGGCGGTTGGACATCCAGGCAGCAATGACGGATAAGCAGGCCGATACCTTGGCCTGGGTCTCCGTGGTCATGTCTGGTGTGGAGAGATATAGCTGGGTGTCATCAGCATAAAGATGATACTGAAAACCATGAGATGAGATCAGTGAGCCTAGGGAGGAGGTGTAGATTGAGAAGAGAAGGGGTCCAAGGACAGATCCCTGGGGAACTCCAACAGATAGTGGAATGGGAGTGGAGGAGGATCCATGAGAGTGTACTCTGAAGGTGTGGTGGGAGAGATAAGAGGAGAACCAGGAGAGGACAGAGCCTTGGAACCCAAAAGAGGACAATGTGGCAAGAAGTAAGTCATGATTGACAGTGTCAAACGCAGCGGATAGATCGAGGAGGATGAGGATGGAATAGTGGCCTCTGGATTTGGCGAGAAGCAGGTCGTTGCAGACTTTAGAGAGAGCTGTTTCTGTCGAGTGTAGGGGCGAAAGCCGGATTGAAGTGGATCTAGGATGGCATGAGAGGGAGAGAAAAATCAATGCAGTGACTGTGGATGGCGCGTTCAAGTATTTGGAGAGGAAGGGGAGGAGAGAGATGGGGCGGTAGTAGGTGAGGGGGCAGGTAGGGCCAAGTGATGTTTTTTTTTTAGGAGAGTGTGACTACGGCGTGCTTGAAGGTGTCAGGGACAGTTGCAGTGGAGAGAGAAAGGTTAAGGATGCGACAGATTGAGGGGGTGACAGTATGGGAGATGGTGTTAGTAGGTTGGTGGGGATGGGATCGGAGGAGCAAGTGGTGCATTTCGAGGAGGAAAGAAGGCGGGAGGTTTCATCCTCGGTGATCTCAGGAAAGGAGGAGAAGGAGGCCTGGGTTGGTTGGTTGAGGGAGAGGGTTAATGGGTGGAGAGGGTTGGGGGGTGATGGCTTGGTAGTGAACTCAAGGTTGATCTTTTGCACTTTGTTGTGGAAGTAATCAGCCAGTGATGAGGAGAGAGTGAGGGGGGAGTGGGAGCGGGGGGGCACCTTGAGGAGGGAGTTAAGGGTGGCGAAGAGACGACGAGGGTTGGAGCTGAGAGAACTGGTCAATAAACTAAACCTGTCCCTAAAACAGCGAAAAAGGGGTTCTCTCCACACACGAGAACCCATAACTCATACCACGAGAGGCCAAATAGAACCCGGTTACTTTCTGGCAGCAAATATACAACAACGATTGGACAACACAAACGGAATCCACACATTACCTCTCAGAATGGGATAAAAGATGCAGACATATACTGGATGAAATGGCACCATTACAAACACGAACTTCACGTAGACATAACTCAATACCGTGGTTCAATGAAGAATTGAAAAAACTAAAAACACAATCTAGGAAACTGGAACGCACATGGAAAAAAACCCAGATGAACACACTCTCAACGCATGGAAACAACTACAAAGGAAATACAAATACGCAATAAGACAGACTAAAAGGTCGTAATACAAAACTAAAATTGGGTCAGACTACAAAAACACACAAAAACTATACCACCTCATTAACAAATTACTAGACACAACACCGGTCATCACAACCAACACTGACATCCCTTCTGCAGATAACCTTGCTAAATATTTCAATGAAAAAATCGTAAACATACGCAAAACTCTACCTCAGAACAAAATGGACATAGAAAACTTCAATAATGGTCTAGATCCCACCCCCGGTGAATACCCTGCTGACCGTATATGGTCAAATTTCGCTCTCCTCTGCACCGATACAGTTGCTCAGGCGATTAAAAAATACTCCAACAGCCACTGTCAACTGGACACCTATCCCAGCTACCTAATACAGTCTGCTCCCCACCGCTTCATAACAGATCTCACATCCTAAACTTCATGCTTCAACAGGGTATCTACCCTAAAGAAAAAGGCAACATCCTGCTCACCCCAATACCAAAAGACATCAAGAAAAAAAAACAAACGACATTACTAACTACCGCCCAGTAGCATCTATCCCATTAGTAGTCAAACTAATGGAAGGACTGGTGACCAAACAACTCAATGACTACATAAACAAATTCACTATACTACATGAGTCACAATCAGGATTTCGACCCCTACACAGCACCGAAACAGTACTACTTACTCTCCTAACCAAATTCAAGCAGGAAATAGCATTAGGCAAGAGTATTCTCCTCCTTCAATTCGACATGTCAAGTGCATTCGACATGGTTAACCATAACATACTGCTAAGACTCCTAGAATACTTCGGAATCAGTGGTGGCACTCTCAATTGGATCAAGGATTTCCTAACCACAAGAACATATCAAGTGAAGTAAAAAACAAACATATCGTCACCGTGGAAACCAGCCTGCGGAGTACCGCAAGGATCACCATTATCACCGATCCTTTTCAACCTCATGATGACTCCACTAGCCAAGACCTTATCTACCCAAGGCCTTAACTCATTTATCTATGCTGATGACGTTACATTATACATCCCCTACAAGCATGATCTGGCAGAAATCTCCAACGAAATCAAGTTCAGCCTAAACATCATGAACTCATGGGCAAATGCATTCCAACTAAAACTCAATACAGAAAAAACACACTGTCTCATCATCTTTTCCCAATACAGTACATACAAACCCACAAACATTAACACCCCAGAACACACCCTCCCTATCTCAGACAGCCTATTCTCGGAGTAACAATCGATCGTAGCCTATCACTGGAGACCCAAGCGAAATCCACCATAAAGAAAATGTTTTTCTCAATGTGAAAACTCAAACGCCTGAAACCATTCTTCCCGAGGGAAATATTTCATAACCTGATACAGTCAATGGTACTAAGCCACACAGACTACTGCAATGGAATCTATGCGGGATGCAAGGATCAAATCATAAAGAAACTTCAGACCACCCAAAACACAGCAGCCAGGCTTATATTTGGAAAAACGTGTTTTGACAGCGCCAAATCACTCCGAGAAAAACTGCAGTGGCTACCAATCAAAGAACGGATCACTTTCAAAATCTGCACAACTGTTCATAAAATGATTTACGGCGCAGCACCAGGATACATGACAGACCTCATCGACCTACCAACCAGAAACACCACAAAATCTACACGATCATACTTAAACCTCCACTACCCAAGGAGTAAAGGACTCAAATACAAATCCACCTATGCATCCAGCTTTTCCTACTTAAGCGCACAACTATGGAACGCACTACCAAAAGCAGTAAAAACTACGCTCGACCACCTAAATTTCCAGAAAGTACTAAAGACAGACCTGTTCAGAAGAGCTTACCCTACCAACCCAACATAAAATACCTGAACACTTGTGATACAATACAACCAAAGACCGTAATGGACATTACCTGACTCTTCCTCTCCTCTCCCTCTTTAAGTTCCCTCCCAATTACCTATCATACCACAATATCACTTTGTATTCATTCATACCATGTATTTGTTCAGACCGGAATCGGCTAACGCCGTTAATGGTAAAATGTAAGCCACATTGAGCCTGCAAAAAGGTGGGAAAATGTGGGATACAAATGTAACAACAAATAACCCAGCAACTATAGGAAGCCTCCCCTCAAGACCACCTATGAGGTTTCTGGTGTTGAGTTAAATTACAATCTCAAGTGACAATCTTTCGTCCTTGGAACCCTGGGAATGTACCGGACTGTCCCAGGTGACATCAGTGGACATCCCTTCACTGCTGCCTATTGGACTCCTGTTTCTAGCACTGTAACATGACCTTTTGCTGTCTCTCTTTAGACTACACAGATATGTTATTAGATCATGAAAATTGCAGGTATTTCACATGTATTCCTTTAGGGCTAGAAAAGCCAGAGGATGAAAAGACAGAAATAGCTGCAGAACAATCCTGTTCCCCCCTCCCCAGCTTGCAGTGAGAAGACTAAGAAAAAATACATTTTTAGCTTATGTAGCAATATGCAATAGAAGATTGCTTTAAATACATTTGCGAAATAACTTAAAAGTGAAATTGTCAACGTTGTGCAATGTGAGTATTGCTACATGCCAGGCGTTCTCATACTGGAAGCACCTGCCAGGCGCTAAACTGTCTCTCAGCAGGCTATGTTTTGTCAAAGTCTAGTAACAATAACAGAATTGTACCTCAGTACACTAGGAAGAGCACTGGCCAAAGAAGAGGGTCTAGTGTAATTACCAGTTTATCAGCAACTGGCACATCCAGCAACACATCTCAAAAATATCTGTAATATCTTGAGTGCTACTGAAAAGTCTTTAGTAAAAACTAGTAAAAAAGGCCCGTTTCTGACTCAAATGAAACGGGCGCTAGCAAGGTTTTCCTCGGAGTGTGTATGTTTGAGAGAGTGTATGTGAGAGTGATTGTGTGTGTGAGAGAGAGTGAATGTGCGAGTGTGTGTGAGAGAGAGAGAGAGTGAGTCTGGGTGCGAGCGTGTCTGTGAGAGAGAGATTGTGTGTGTGAGAATGAGAGTGTGTGCAAGTGCGTATGTGAGACACAGTGTGAGAGAGAGAGTGTGTGCGAGAGAGAGAGAGAGTGTGTGTGAGTCACAGACTCTCTGTGAGACTGAGTGTATGAGACCAAGAGAGTGTGTGAGTGACTGTGTGACACATAGAGAGTGAATGTGATACAGTGTAGGTGAGAGACAGTGTGTGAGAGAAAGACATTGACTGTGAGAGAGAGAGAGAGTGTGTATGTGACAGATACCTCCCCCCCCCCTCTCTGGTGTCAGCCCCCCCCCCCCCCCCCATCCCTTCCTCTCTCTGGTGTCTGAGCGTTACTGTGCAGGACACTGAGCTGAGCTCTGGCTGTGCTTCAAGGAACTGACCAATCCTCTTTAATAGAATGCACCTCCAACATTCTGAAGCCGAGAAACCTCGTGTGGTTGGTCACTTCTGCTTGTGACGAACCCGGAAGTACGTGATGTCAATTCAGGAGATGGATACAGAGAGCAGGAATGCCTCAGCCATGCAGTCAGCTTCAGAATGTTGGAGGTGTGTTTTATTATATAGGATACAGGGACCACCTAGAGTTCAGCAGAGTCGGCAGAAAGTAGACAAGGTCCACTGGATTTCTAGAAGCAACCATGGATCTGTAGACTAAAGCCTATACTTTTGTTAAGGCACATCACTGTTGGAGCACACCCAAAGGAATACCAAGAAAAGAAACCTCAGAGGTTCCAAAGGAATGGGAATCTTTGAGATCAATTTTCTGACACATGTTTGAAGCTGAGAAATAGGCATAGCCTTCACCTCTGCCCATAATACCTCCAGGGAGCCTAGTTTCCCTTTCTGGTGTCAGCTTCAGGGGTGAGGGAGGAGGGCACAACCACTGAGGGATGCATGAGGGGTCGTGCCTTAATCAACTGCTGAATCAGAGCAACTTTTTGTACCCCGGATGTGATTGAAATAAGTCTAAATAAAGACATTCTTCTTTTTAACCTTGGACTTTTCTTCCTGTTAGATTATTTCTCTTGGACGTCCTAACTTTGGGTCTTCCCTAGTCCCACCCACAACATGTCCCCTTGCTATTTGAATGCATCGCAGTGTAGGAGACCCAAATTCTGCCATTCGAAAATTGCATTTTGGACAGGTGGACTTTTTTGGGTGCATTCTGCGATGTCCATCTGCTTCGAAAATGAGTGCCAGGGTCTTCCTTTTTGAGGATGAGGGTTGAAAATCCAGGTCCCCACCCAAATGTTCTTGCTGACTCAGATTTAGTTGCTAGCAAACCAAGCATGAGGTGCTGAGGAATACAATGGAAACAGCAAAAGAAGAAGCTGAAAGTAAGAAGGATCCGATTTCTACAACATGAATCACTGGTGTTGCCAGGCTTGCTATGATTCAGCCTGTCTGATGCCAGTGGTTAATGGCTCCATCAGCTGAGACACCAGTGAGGTTCCGCATTGCTATGATGGGAATGGATGTGCCTAGACATGTTGAGACATTTCTCCACCTTCCTACTGTCCTCTTTTGTTTCAGACAGGCTACCTTTGAAAAGGAAAAACTACAGTTGTTGACCAACTTTTTCTGAGAAATGCCCTATTTGTCAACAAGCACTGATTGTGATGAAAAAGCAAAGTGATGGGAACCCTGCTGACCAAACGTTCTAGAGAAGTGAGTCATAGCCATGTTAGGTCCCCTTTAAAGGTAACACATTGAAAGAAAACAAAATAAACAAATGATAAGGTGATACCTTTTCTATTGGACTTTTTTTTTTTTTACTAGCTTTTGAATGTAATGTCTTCTTCTTTAAGTCAGAATTGAGCAAAAGATGACAAAATATCAGAATATTTAAGTGAAACATAAAAGCATTCCAATGACAGTCTCATGGGGAAAGGTAGGGTGGGGGTGGGGGTGGGGGTGTGGGGGGGGATGAGAAACAGGGAGAGCTGGATGGGTGATCAAAGCATATTATTGTATTGTTTATAATGCGATAAGAAATGCAGATCTCTGTTAAGGCCTCTTTGGCTGGTGTCAAAATATTTCATCATTTTAACTTCAAAGGTCTGATGTTTCTGGATTGTTTTCTGTTCAGATTCTGATCACAAAGGCATTAGTGTAGTTCTCTGGTCTAGCAAAATGCTCTCCCCAGGATGCAACACCCTGGGGGAGGGCAATATCTCCAAACAGGTTTGTTTTCCACATGCCATAACAGGAATGAACCCCACTCCTATCACCCTGGTAAGCCTTGTGGTGCCTGTACAAGTTGAGGTTTGTCTTTAGCATCTGTCTCTTTTCTTCATTGTACCATCCTTCGTCATATTTTTTGTGTTGAATGATAAATACTACATTTGAAGAAAAGCATGAATAGGAAGGGAGATAGGATTTGATATACTGCCTTTCTGTGCTTATAATCAAAGCAGTTTATTCATTGCCAGAGAATGTGGTAAAGGCGGTTAGCTTAGCGGGGGTTTTAAAAAGGCTTGGACGGCTTCCTAAAGGAAAAGTCCATAGACCATTATTAAAATGGACTTGGGGAAAATCCACTGCTTCTTTCTGGGATAAGCAGCATAAAATGCGTTGTAATTTTTTGGGATCTTGCCAGGTATTTGTGACCTGGATTGGCCAAAGTTGGAAACAGGATGCTGGGCTTGATGGACCTTTGGTCTGTCCCAGTATGGCAACACTTATATACAGGCACCTATTTTGCACTTGGGGTAATGGAGGGTTAAGTGATTTGTGCAGAGTCACAAGGAGCTGCAGTGGGAATCAAACCCAGTTTCCACAGTTCTCAGGCCATTGCACTAACTATCAGACTCCTCTTCCAGCCCACACCCTCTCCAGAATGTAACCATGGGGTCTGTGATTCCTGCTGCACAGTTTGCAGCCTGGTATATTGGAAGGAGGTGTGTCATTGTTTCTTTCTGAGCTTCTGTAGGGAGTTTGTTTTTCACTAATTTTTGCTTCCGATTAGGTGGTTATCAGAAGGCCAGGTGGAGTTGGGAATATCTCTTTCAGTAATTTATTTAATAAAGCACCTACAGACTTGCAGATTGTTTTTTTTTTTTTGGGGGGGGGGGATTAAACAGAAGGGATCACGTTATGCCCCTTTATGTTCATTATCAGTGGCTCCCAGTAGAATCCAGTGCTTTGTATAAAATCTTGACAATAACTCACAAAGCGATCCATGAGGGAACCACCCTTCTCACTTGGCATCAATGACCTGTGGGTACAGCTTTATGATCTGCTAATACTTCCTCACTGATGCTCCTTCCTTCCTCTAGGGCTCATTTAGTTTCAGCCTATGAATGTGCATTTTACAGGTATGCTCCTATTTTATGGAATCAGCTCCCACTGTATATTCAGGGGGGGGGGGGGGGGGGAGAGAGAGGTTTCATTTACAAAATTTAAGATTCAGGTAAAAACTTATTTTTTTCAGAAAACTGTTGGGACAATCAGCCCGGTTAGCGGTAATGCATGAGGGTAAAAGAAAAAAAGAAAATGAATGTAAAAAATGTCGTTTTCCTGTGTGGTTTTTTTTTTTCTTCTGTCTTATAAATTTATGGCTTTTTTTCTGTTTTTATTATTTATTGTAAATTGCTCTGACCATTGTTGAATTTATTAAACTATTTTTTTATTAAACTATCCTCAGTTTTTCCAGCTCTGGACTGTATGTCACTTAGGGCCCTGTTTACTAAGCCGCGCTGTAGGTACGCTAAAATTTAGCACGCTAATGCTAGAGACACCCATATTTTATGGACGTCTCTAGCATTAGCGCATTGTAAAAATGCTAGTGCACCTTAGTAAACAGGACCCTTAGAAAGAAAAGAAAATCTCAGAGAGTGTCCCCCCCCCCTTGTAATATAATTTTCTAGAACAAAAGCATAATCTTCTGCAAAAGGTAAAACAGATAGTGAGGACGATCTGCCACTGAATGCAGTGGTCCACTTCCGTGGCTTTTCCCTGTGTGGCCTAATAGTGGCTGAGAGGCCTTGGGACACTGAGCTGATTGAGGCATCCTCTCTCTGGTTTGGTGACTGAGAAGGATGCACTGGAAACACTCTTCATTTTTGCAGGAATGTTCCTTCTTTCTACAAATGTGAGATTTTTGTCACAGTAAACAGGAGCCCAGGTCTTGGGAACAGTTAACACTGTTTACACAAAGCCAAGGTAATGAATAATTAGATTATCCATGCATCCAAAAGGCCCGAGGGAAATCATAAAAGCCATGAGAAACTGTGATGGCTGTTGTGATGTCACCCTGGGGCAGGGAAGCCAAACTTGTCTTCCCAGTGCTTGAAATGGCGGAACATCCATTTTTTTTTCTTTAAGTCATTTATTTTATATCGATGAATCTTTTCAGTGAACTTTAAAGAAAGCCTAAACCACATGGGCTGATAGAGAACCTAGAATCACACCTGTAAAGCCAGGACAGCAGGACAGCATTAGGGAGCTCAAACATTGCGCTTTTCTTTTACTCATTTCTGGTCTTGTCCTAATGTTTGTTTTTTCCTTGTGGACCTCGTTGAAACCTTCTTCAGTCCCTACTTCATACCACCAACAAACAGCAGACTGTGTACAACTATGGCTTTGGCTATTTTTGCTTTTAGAGTAACATTTATCCTTTTGCCCATACTATGACAGCCCCAGTGACAATGTCTGTCCTTTTGGCTTTTGTAGTCATGGGGGTTGGTTGTAAAGCCCCATAATGGCTTCAAAGAGAAGCTGCATTAACTGAGGACTAAAGAGCCACTCTGCACACAGAAATAACTGGTCCTCATCATGCAAGTCAGCTGCATATGGTTAGGAAAAACATACCCATGCTGTTAAGAAGTTTGCGTCCTCACTGCCAAGTGAAGGCCAGTTCCAAACAGTAAGGAGCTCCCTTTATACCAGGATATTATTACAACAGTATGACAGCAGAGGAAACAATTTTTTTAAAATCACTTTTACTGCACAGGTCAAAGTAAACCAACCAAAATTCCTAAATTCTCATGTTCTTGTATATTCGCTTCACTTGCTGACCTATTTTCTTCCCTCCCATCCCCTACCCCGGGACCCGTGCTGACAATCTCCCTTCTCGCAGTGCTGTATTGAACAGAGTTCCATGCAGAGCACAGCTCAGATTGCCCACAGATCTGTCCATCTAGTCCTGGTTTGGGTCCAGTGTATGCAGGAATTTAGTTCTGATCTCTCTGTCCAGAGGTCCATGCATGTGGTGGGGTAAAACCAGGACTGGATGAATCTTGAACCGGTGGGCAACCTTATACTATTCAACTACAATCTGTGGGAATACCAGTGTCAGTGGAGGAGTGGCCTAGTGGTTAGGGTGGTGGACTTTGGTCCTGAGGAACTGAATTCAATTCCCACTTCAGGCGCAGGCAGCTCCTTGTGACTCTGGGCAAGTCACCTAACTCTCCATTGCCCCATGTAAGCCACATTGAGCCTGCCATGAGTGGGAAAGCGCAGGGTACAAATGTAACAAAAATTAAACATCCCAGGAGTGCCATCTGCCAGCACAAAGACTAGAAGATACCCAACAAGTGTGGGAGATTTTTCAGGGTAAGGTAGAGACAAACCATTGAAGATATGCTTCAAGCTCAATCTTTTTTTTCAGATCACAAACCAATACCAGCCACAAAACACTTACTGACACCTTGTTTCTGCCCAACTGTGGGTGTAGATTGAGCTCTGTGTCTTGTGTCACAGGAAAATTCTATTTACCTGTTGCTTTTCCTTTAGCTGTAGTCATGTGGTTTGCAATTACTTTGCAACTGGAAAGGATTCCAGCATCTCCTTTTGACCTTCCAATTACACTGTCCCCTTATTTTCAGTTCCCACATCATTTGTCCTCCATACATCCATACGTAGAGTTCAGTAACATTACTCTCATCAATCTCAGCATTAGTCTATTAAAATGTTGGCATTTTCTCTTTGTTTCTACGATAAAGGGAAAACAGCCATCATTTGGAAATAAGCAGATTGGAAAGTTTGGAGAGCTTCTTCCACCAGTCTTCCCTCTTTCACAGAAACATAAGCAGATGACAGGAAATGTACAAATGTGATGACTGGATCAGTGGATATGGCAAGAATGACTGGGGAGGACAGGAAGGGCAGGAGGACCAGACACGTGACTGGATCAGTGGAACTGGCAAGGATTGGGAGAGGGGCAAAAGCTCAAGCTGGATCAGAGAGGCTGGAGGGTGAGGGGGCAGAAATTCATGGCTGGATGGAAGAGGATGGGAGGGATTCTGGGGGAGGGAGAAGAAACTCACAGCTGGATCAGTAGGGCTGGCAGAGCCCTACTGAAAATATGGAAAAGGAGCTGGTGGCACCATCAGAAGAACTGGTGGGGTTCCTAGACTGGGATGAATGAGTAAAAGAGGAGAGAGGGATGGGAAGGGATAATGTGGGATATAAATGTCACAAATAAGTAATAAATCATCTCCCTGTCCTTCTTTTCTCATTCCGTTTACCCATCTTTATCTCCCTCTTCCTACACAGTCGCTTTCTGCGCCAAAACCACATATCAGTGCTAAGATAAGAAATATCTGTCTGAGAATAGAGATTCAGGAGATGCAAGTCAGCAGAAAGCAGTCATGAAGTGTCCCGTCTAGTAAGAGAGAGAGAAAACCTCTTCTCCGTCTACTCACGGTTCCCTCCTGTGCCTGCTGCCTTTGGTACCAGGAACGTACATCACCTAAGCCATAACAGCTCAGTGACCAAAAGGCTGTTTAAATGATTTCAGCTCCAACCCAGTCTGCTCTTTTTAACTAATTTTATTTAAGTAGAATACTTGTATAAGTCAAATGGTTCCCAGTGATCAGGACAAACTGGGACAATTTTCCAAAACACAAAATTAGGCTTCTGTCTTCTTTCATGGATCACAAGTCCCAAAATTCAAAACAATGGGAGCTAAGAAAGTTACACACGCAATCTGACCAATTTGTATTTGCCAATACTATCTTAAGTAGATAGTCCCCATGCATACCTCCTACCCACCCCCATCCTCCCACCCTGTCAGACTGTCATAGTAATGCTTGAATGTTTTCACTTATATACACTGTCAGCTAACACATTTGCTTATTTCCGATCTGACGAAGAAGGGCAACCTTCGAAAGCTAATCAAGAAATGTATTAAGTTATGTCCAATAAAAAAGGTATCATCTTATTTTCTTTTCCATGTTTTATTTTGTTTGATTTCTATTGATAACCAATACTATCTGAATATTTGTATTTCTTCCTTTGAAAGAAAACACTTTTTTTTTTTAGATTTCTGAGCAGTAAATTCTTCAATGCCAGTTCTCACATCTGCACAGCACATCAGGGATTTTAAAAGCATAGATGGCACATGACAGGATGAAAGGAGAGGATTTAAACTGAGGGAAAACCAATCTAAACTAATCTAAGTCACGTTAGTTGTGATACCTGAAGATGAGACCTTAGTGAAAGTTCCTGAATTACTTTTTTACGGAGAGAGTGGTAGATACTTGGAATGCCCTCCCGTGGGAGGTGGTAGAGATGAAAATGGTAGCGGAATTCAAGCATGCGTGGGATAAACATAAAGGAATCCTGTTCAGAAGGAATGGATCCTCAGAAGCTTAGCTGAGATTGGGAGGCGGGGCTAGTGCTCTGTGCCCTGAAAATGGCAGATACAAATCAAGGTAAGGTATACACAAGAAGTAGCACATATGAATTTATCTTGTTGAGCAGACTAGATGGACCGTGCAGGTCTTTTTCTGCCGTCATCTACTATGTTACTATCCTGCTTATTTTCGAAAGTGATCGCCGGCCATCTTCCGACATAAATCGGGAGATGGCCGACGATCTCGGAAAAGCGGCGAAATCGGTATAATCGAAAGCTGCTTTTTTTTACAGCATCGTCGCTGTCCCGTCGCCTCGCCAGCGAAAGTTCAAAGGGGCGTGTTGCCGGCGAAGCGAAGGAGGGACATGGGTGGGCATGGGCGGGGCTACCAGATGGCCGGCTTTCGCGGATACTGGAAAAAAAAGCTGCGTTAAGCAGTATTTCACCGGGTTTACTTGGTCCTTTTATTTTCACGACCAAGCCTCAAAAAGGTGCCTCAACTGACCAGATGACCACTGGAGGGAATGGGGGATGACCTCCCCGTACTCCCCCAGTGGTCACCAACCCCCTCCCACACGAAAAAAATAAAAATAAAGCATGTTTTTGCCAGCCTATATGCCAGCCTCAAATGTCATACCCAGGTCCCTGACAGCAGTATGCAAGTCCCTGGAGCAGTTTTTAATGGATGCAGTGCACTTCAGGCAGGCAAACCCAGGTCCATCCCCCCCCCCCCTACCTGTTACACTTGTGGTGCTAAGTGTTGAACCCTCCAAGCCCCCCAAAACCATAAGGGCTATGGTAATGGAGTAGAGGTGTGGGGAGTGGGTTTGGGGAGGATTTGGGGGGCTCAGCACCCAAGGTAAGGGAGCTATGCACCTGGGAGCTTTTTCTGTATTTTTAAAACATTTTTAGAAGTGCCCCCTAGGGTGCCCTGGCATGTCAGGGGGACCAGTGCACTAAAAATGCTGGCTCCTCCCATGACCAAATGCCTTGGATTTCGCCGGGTTTGAGATGGCCGGCATTTTTTTCCATTATCGCTGAACAACAAAACCGGCGATCTCCTGCATATTCAATGTGGGTATCCTAAAACCCCAACTGGCTGCGTTGAGAACTTAGCCAGAGGAGAAATCTGGCCCAATGGTTCCGTCAGAAGACGTCACCATCAAGTGTGCCTGCATCTCCCCTGCTTGTCCGTGGACAACCCCTGTTCTAAAACATGATATCCCTGCCTGAGGAGAATTCAGCGGCCTGCTTTGTTTGGTCCAAATCTTTTTCCTGCTGCCTTCAGACAATAGCCAAGGAGTGGGCTTCCTTCCAGTCCTCCTGGCAGCAAAATCACATAGGAAGCAACGCTTCCTAAGGAGTTATTGCGAGACGGAGCGATTCTACATGGTACAGACCTTTGGGTGATACTACTGCACATCAGCTATATTTGAAAGGGTTGTTATTCTCTGCACAGCCATGTACGTGACCTGTTTTGCACGCTTTGAAAGAAAGCCACACCTGTCTGAAGTTTACTGTTTTAAAAGTGCATGCTGCAAACTGTGACACACCCTGCACCATTTAAAAACCTTCTAATGAAGTTGACAATTCTCTGACCTGATCTAGACTGTACCGAGCTATAGTTGCTTCTGTACAACCCGTTGGGCTGGGATCGTTTTTTTTGTGCTCTTCCATGTTTGCAGCTTGTACGGCCGCACCAATCGCAAAGCCCTCGGAAAGGTGCTGGACCTGATCTCCACTCTCTCGCTCTCTTTGACTTTGTCACAAACCACCGACAGGTTGGCCAGCACAATTCACAGACTTGCAGGAATCTGGCTGGGGTGCAAATGTAAACATAGTAACATAGTAGATGACGGCAGAAAAAGACCTGCACGGTCCATCCAGTCTACCCAACAAGACAAACTCATATGTGCTACTTTTTGTGTATATCTTACCTTGATTTGTAACTGTCATTTTCAGGGCACAGACCGTACAAGTCTGCTCAGCACTATCCCCGCCTCCCAACCACCAACCTCGCCTCCCACCACCGGCTCTGGCACAGACCGTATAAGTCTGCTCAGCACTATCCCCGCCTCCCACCACCGGCTTTGGCACAGACCGTATAAGTCTGGCCAGCACTATCCCCGCCTCCCGACCACCAGCCCCGCCACCCAATCTCGGCTAAGCTCCTGAGGATCCATTTCTTCTGAACAGGATTCCTTTATGTTTATCCCACGCATGTTTGAATTCCGTTACCGTTTTCATCTCCACCACCTCCCGCGGGAGGGCATTCCAAGCATCCACCACTCTCTCCGTGAAAAAATACCTCCTAACATTTTTTTTGAGTCTGCCCCCCTTCAATCTCATTTCATGCCCTCTAGTTCTGCCACCTTCCCATCTCCGGAAAAGGTTCGTTTGCAGATTAATACCTTTCAAATATTTGAACATCTGTATCATATCACCCCTGTTTCTCCTTTCCTCCAGGGTATACATGTTCAGGTCAGCAAGTCTCTCCTCATACGTCTTGTAACGCAAATCCCATACCATCCTTGTAGCTTTTCTTTGCACCGCTTCAATTCTTTTTACATCCTTAGCAAGATACGGCCTCCAAAACTGAACACAATACTCCAGGTGGGGCCTCACCAACGATTTGTACAGGGGCATTAAACACTTCTGTTGCAGCTCTTGGCATTGGACCAAGACCACCAGCTCCTCATCTATGCAGTTTTAGGCTCATTTATGCTCAGTTCTTCTATCTATCTGTACATTCATCAGGGGTATCTCTAAGGGTGGGGGGAGGGGGATAGAAATGGTTAAAAGCATGTGATACTGAGCCAAACATCAGCCACATCTGTCCAGAGGGAGGGCATGAAATGTGCCTTCTTTGTGTTTGTCCTGGTACGTAATCTTTCACTTGTTACTTGTTCTTTTCAAAAGTCCTCACAGTTAGCAGCACCTAGATGTGGTCTCTGAAAAAGAATCACTGACCACCTCTTATGTACTGGCTGATTGGTTCACCTTGACCTGTGAAGTCACAAATGACATGATGCACAAATTGCATAAACCGATCAGATTCCCGTCCATATGGGGTGATATTCCAGACATGCAAACCACTTAAAAGATTTCAAAAGAATGAAAATTCAATATATTTTTACCTGAGAGTGTCTGGGCACCTGCTGTATGCACTCTTAAAGCAGGGACACAGAAGAAAGAAAGCTGTTTCAAACATGCTAACCCTAGAGAGGGGACTACCTCACACCCACTGATAACCATCCCTCCTCCTCCCCCAACTATTAATTTACATTGAATAACAGTAACATTAACACAGATTGGAATTACAATTAGGCCACAGCTCCCTTTATTTATAACATTTCAACATGTAAATAGCAACAGTGTTTTACCTGCACTACAAATAAAGTAAATGGCATTGCCCCGCCTCAGAGGCTAGGGCTATAGAGATGGACCTCCATGCAGAATTTACATCCTGGTCACCTGACCCCACTCAGAAACTTGATCTCGAAGTAATACTTACACTCCTGGCTCATCCCTTATAAGTCAATACCCAGTAGTTTGGGTATCCACCACAGGGAGCCAGTAACTAAGTAGTTTCTGGCACCCCCCCTCCCTGCAAGAAACCATGGAGCTGCTGCCTAGGAGAGACAGCAAGAACCGAACATTCAACGAACATTCAATTTCCCGAAAATCATTCAACAAGTCCATCCTAATATCAGAGAGGTGACCTCCATCCTGGTCAAACAGTCCAGCACACTTGGGGTCAACCCAGCCATGCCACATCTGTAGGTCCCTCCTTGCAAGTAACCAAAGCCCAATCTGTCTATTAACTTTTATTAACCCCCTTGTCCATTTTCTAATCCCAAGGCGCCAAGGCCGACCAAGTCCAGCAAAAATCCACCAAGATGGAGAACTCCGAAATCCCATAGGAGAAAACAGAGAGACAAAGGTGGGGAAATGACCACGGACTCCAAAGATGAGTGAGAAAATCTTGATACTTATTCAAAGACTTGACACAGCACTGTGTTTCGGCCTATGGCCTGCTTCAGGAGTCTGTGAGTAATCAAACATCCAAAAGATGCTGAGACCATCCACTACCACAAAGGTCTTTTTAAAGACCCACTCTTTGCATTATGTGTATTTTTTGGTACTGGAGATACAGGACCTTTCGAAGATGTAGATGAGGAAGAAAATGAGGAAGAAGAGAGATACCAATGCTTTTCCCTTCCTCTTAATACCCTTACTGACCGCAGGACCACCCCCCCCCCCAACTTGGATACCAGATGCAGTCACCTCTGTAGCCATCGCCCTGGCTCCAGAGGTAGATGCAGCATCTTCACAAGCTGCTCCTTGAGATCTAGAAGAGGGAGATGAAGCTGGCTCCTCACTTCTGCCAGGGTTACCAACCTCCAGGCCACTTCTATAGGCCAGGGAAGGCCGGCGCACATCCTCTGGACAATGGACAAAAGCTCCACTAGTAGAGGGCCACTGAGGAGACACCCTGCACACTGCCTCAACATCTTGGAAGACCTGTGGAGACAAAAAGAGGAAGCCAGTAGCAACCAGTCCCTGGTAATCAAAACTTCCAGCAGTACAATCATCATCCTGCTCACCCATCAACAGTTTAGGAGAAGTGGGCCCCCCCCCAGGCCCTAGCACTGGGGAAACCGGCACGGGGTCACCTGACACAGCAGTAATGAGGGTGGGTGCCAGTCTAACCTGAACTCCACCTAAGTCGGCAGAAGCAACAACAGCGCAGGTTGATGAATCCTCTGCTCCTCCAGCTAGAGTGCAGGCCCGACTTTTCACCTCTCCTCCCATGGCTTGCACAGCTCTCAATTGAGAGTAGACAGGGCTGCCTCTTTCAACCACTGAATGGGGGGAGCCAGGGGGTTGAGGGGGGGAAGATTAGCACTAACCTGATCTGTACTCAGACTTTCAACAAAAGAATCACCGGCAGTGATGGAAAATTCTTCACCCACGACGTCCTCATAAGCACTGGAAGGGGAACCACTCAATGCCATAACAACAAAGAAAAACTGTAAGATGGAGCCAAAGTCACCTCCAGGGAGCAGGGAGAAAAGCCCTGCGACTGGAAAGACGATCCAATAAATAGTACTATGCCCAGCCCACATTTTGACTCCTTGAGGACCAATTAGAGCCCAGGAATTAAGTAGGTTTTGTGTTTAAAAGTAAAAGGAGAATATGTGGAATGCCTGTCCACCTTCTAATGCTCACCCTACCTCCCCCCCCCCCCCCCAAGTTTCTGGAAGGCCACAGAATTCCTCCCGGAGCAAGCCCTCTTTTGAGGTGAGTCACCCCCTCCCAGAGTTAACTTAGTCCCTTCAAGACCAGCTGCCATACCTGTTCCATATGGTGGATATCAGTGTGGGGGGAGGGTCTCAATCTGATTATGCACATATGAATCAAGGTGGAAAATCGCAAGAACTTCGAGATCTCAAAATACAACTGACTGAACATTTCTCCATAGTGACCAGGGAAACGTTTTGCTTTGAGACCCTGTGGGGGAAAGTGTTGGTTGTGTATTGAGTACCAGCAGGGACAGATCCCCTGACTCCTTCTTTTGGTGTCAGGTTGGTATCTGAAGAGGTTAAGCTAAGAGGGCTGAACTTAGGACCCAAAGTAGTGAACTGGATTGGAAACTGGTTGACCAACAGGTGGCAGAGGGTGGTGGTAAATGGAATCCATTCAGAAGAAAGGAAGGTGAGCGGTGGAGTGCCTTAGGGGTCAGTGCTGGGGCCAATTCTGTTTAATATATTTGTAAGAGACATTGCTGAAGGGTTTGAAGCAAAAAATTTGCCTTTTTACAGATAACATAATACAGTGGATACCCTGGAGAGAGTAGAAACCATGAGAATCCCCATAAGTACATTTAGCGTTGCCATACTGGGACAGACCGAAGGTCCATCAAGCCCAGCATCCTGTTTCCAACAGTGGCCAATCCAGGTCACAAGTACCTGGCAGAGACCCAGTTAGTAGCAACATTCCAGAACATCTAAGAGTAGCAACATTCCATGTAGAATCTCAGAGCAGCAACATTCCATGTAGAACCCCAGAGAGTAGCAAGATTCCATGCAGAATCCCAAGTACATAAGTGTTGCCATACTGGGGCAGACCGAAGGTCCATCAAGCCCAGCATCCTGTTTCCAACAGTAACCAATCCAGGTCACAAATACCTGGCAAGATCCCAAAACAATACATTTTATGCTGCTTATCCCAGAAATAAGCAGTGGATTTCTTCTATGAAGTCCATCAGAAGTGTTCAAATTATAAGGGGGAGTGTCAGGGGTGTGTTAAGGGCAGGATCTGGGCGTTTCTAACATTTGGACATTTTTCAGCCATAATGGAACAAAACAAAACTGTCTAGGACTGAAACTTGAGCTATTTTTATAATGAATAAGGTATAAAAAAGTGCCCTAAATGACTAGATGACCACTGGAGGGAATAAGGGATGACCTCCCCTTACTCCCCCAGTGGTCACTCCACCCCTAAAAAATGTGATTAAAAACATTACTTGCCAGTCTCAGATGTTATACTCATGTCCATTAGAACAGCATGCAGGTCTCTGGAGTAGTCTAGTGGTGGGAGGAGTGGACTGCAGCAGGTGGACCCAGGCCAGTACCTCCCCCTACCTGTTATACTTGTAGAGGAAACTGTGAACCCTCCCAAAACTCACCAGAAACCCACTGTACTCACATATAGGTGCCCCCTTAACCCTTAAAGGCTATGGTAGTGGTGGTGTATAGTTGGGGGTGGTGGGTTTTGGGGGGGCTCAGCAGACAAGATAAGGGAGCAATGGTGAGATGTGTACCTGGGTACATTTTATGAAGTCCACTGCAGTGCCCCCTAGGGTGCCTTATTGCTGTCCTGGGATGTCAGGGGGACCAGTCTACTAAAAAATGTTGGTTCCTCCTACATCCCAATGGCTTGATTTTGTGCATTTTGCACTTGGACATTTTTTTTCCCGAAAATGGATCAAAAAACAAAACATACAAATCAGAAAACCTTGTTCAAAACAGTATTTTGAAAAAAAAAAAATAGAAGTTTTTCTTTTTTGAAAATGACCTTCTTTCCTATTCAGATTTTGGACATTTTTTTTGCAAAACATCCAAAGTCGGACTTAGACGTCATATCCAATATGCCCCTCCATGTTACAGGCAAGGTCTGGGTCTTTATGCTGGGGAATGTCAAGGAACGTGGTAATACTTGTGAAGCCAGAGGTTCAAGTGCCAGATTCTATAATATATCTTTTTAAATGGTGTCTAGGAGGAATCAGTCTCAAATAAGTTTTTGTTCCAGTGGTTCTTCTTTATAATAAATTGTGGTCACAATGAGTTCTTATGTTCTCGTAAGTCTTACGATTCATGCAGAGTTTATTATAATTTAAACCAGCATAGCTGGTTATAATAAATCCTCTTTCTACCAGGCAAATTTACCAGCATTCATTTTCCAGTAAAGAAGTATCGCTCTTATAAACAATAGAGCCCATGTGCATCTTTTAGTCTACTTGCTGACTCCCATTCTGTATGTCTCAGTACCTAAGGGTGCTGCTGTACTGTTTGTCATCACAAAACCTCATGTGACCATCAATCTGCATCACCAGGAAATACGACTATAAAATAAATAGGGCTTCTGGTTCTAGGGGTTGAAATTGTAGGGGGTTATTTTTGAGGTAAGTAGAGGATTGTCCAGGCTTGAAAAAAGTAGGGATTTACTGGTGTATTCGCAGTGTGAAAAAAAGTTTTCATGAGAATAATTAGGTGAATTCCAGATAGACTCCATTCAATGACCCAAAACTCAATTTTCCAGTTCCAGGCCCCCTTCTCCAAGTCCCAGCAGCAGCATCAGCCTCCTGAATCTACAACACCCCTCATCCCTCCTGCATCAGCCATATAGCCCCGTCTCCCAAACCCCTGCATCTACAACAGCCCCCTCTCTTCTAAGCCCTTGCATCTGCAACAGCCCACTCCCCCTTGCATCTGAATCAGCCCCCCTCCCCTTTTCCCAGCCCTCTTTTCTCACCTACCCAGTGCTGGCATGCTCTTCAGAATAGCTGCTTCCCCCCTACACTCAGCCCTGCCTGTCTTCTGGCTGCCCACACTGCAGGGAGTTTAAAACATAATAGCCTGCTACTTCCTGTATCTTGGGGAAGCACCAGCAACCAGAAGAAAGCATCACGCTCCTAACACTCTGAAGATCACGCCAGTGTAGGTTATGGTAGCCCACGTGTGCCCCCCCCCCCCCCCGCTCCAATGATGTCATCCAGCAGTGACAGCAACTACAGCGTGTCATCAGAGTGTCCCTGCCCAGACCATTTTTCAAGTTTTTCAGTTATAACCAGAAACCCCAAATCCCCCATTGGATGTGTCTTTATGGATTTCTCCAGTTATACCAGAAAATCAGTAGCCCTAAGCGACTGACCTTGAGATATAAGATTTTGAAAAAGAAGATATCTAGTTATAGAAAATTCAAAACTTTTATGCAAAAAGATTATAAAAGTGGAGGAAATAAAATGTCATGGGAGACAAAAAGTGACCTGAAGCCGAGGCTGTGAGTTGGAAGCAGTTCTCCTGCTTTGGAAAAGGGTGTTCTGGAAATCAGATATCATCAAAAACACATCTTTTCATATTTGAAACTCAGAGACCCTCAGTCTTTGCATATAAATGAGATCAGTGTTTGCTAGAGAGCCTTGACTAAGGAATAATGATCTCATCAGTCATGTGACACTTTAACCCACGAAGTGAAAGAACCCCTTGCTCCCTTCAGTTCTTCCTCCACACCTTTGCCTCTCAGCCTTGAAGTTTTTGACAATCCATGGAAACGCAACTTTTGGCTTTTCCCCAAAGAAATAATTACTAATAGCAGTAATTACCATATAAATACATCATTTTATTTTAACACAGTAGTATTGATAGAAATAAATATATGAAAACAAATATAAACATATTTACATAATATATGTACATTCATATCAGAACAAAAATATATTCATTTATATCTTTCAATTGTGCGAAACCAGCTTCAAGCAAATAGAGTAAACAGTATTATTGTATACACATTTCTAGACCTGTTTATCGGCCTTATTGCACATAAATCCACCACACTCAAAACTGTCCGCCTGATCTGATGCTTCTGAAGTACTAGCAGCCTCTGAAACTGGCCTCTGTGGTTGAGGTTTGGGGTGGGAAAGAAAGGGGTTGGTCTTTGTTAGGCATCTTTTGCAATAGCCCAACCATCCCTCTGTCCATCTATATGTGACAGGAACAAGGAGATGGAAGCCACTGAGGTGGCCAACAGCCCAGATTCTGCCACCCAAAAGAGAATTAAAACTATTAGTGGCCACCCCACCCAAAAAATCCCTCCTTACCCAGTGTCCCCTTCCCTGCGCAAAAACATGCAAAGTTGGACATAATCCAGCAAAGGGAAGGCTGCCAGAGGTCCAGACTTCTCCTGTGGCTACTGCGGCCAGCAAGTCATGGACTGGCCCCGACTTTTATGTTTCTGTCTATGCAGAATGGGCAAAGGGATGGGACCCGGGGGCAACATTTACTGTGCCACAGCAAGTGTGCACTTTCCAACCTGTTGATATTTTGGGGAAGTTCAGAAAGGCGTGACACAGATAAATAAATGGTAGGTTGGGTTGGGTCAACTTCTATGGTATGGCCCCAAGTCAGCTGTTCATTATACAATGAAAGCAATGTATGCAAATGTACTCCATGCTTTCCCAGTATAGGGTTGAGAACCACCGTCCTCTGAATTCCCACAGGGCAAAAGGTGACCAACACCGGAACAAGGCTGACCTGGAGCCCTCTAGGAGAAGTCCTTAGTCATTTCCTCCTCTTCACTGTTTTTCTGCATATTCACATTATGAAAACTATAAAATACACCAGGGTTTGTTTCAACAGGTTTGTTTTTTTAACAGTGCACAAGGGGTTGTGGTTTGTTCTGACCCAGCCAATGCCATTAAACAAAGGGTTTTGCTTGGAAGCTTCCTTTGTGCAGCCCCCCCCCCCCCCCCTGAGTGGGTCTTAGAACCATGTCTCACAGAGGTAGGCGTTCTAAAACTGATTAGGCTTTCCCAGTGGCTGGGGCACTTCTGTGGGCATTAATGTTTCTGAATCTGAAATGCAGAATGTGATCTTGAACTCCCCCCCCCCCCCCACCTCCAAAAAGCCACTGATCCTCTCAAGGCCTCCAACCATTTGATCATTCACAGGCTGAATGACTCATTTTAACGCCCTGGAATGTCCTATTGTTTGATTCTGAAGGGCCCATTAACAGTTATGGTCTGATGTGGCAGCAACGTAGTCCCAGAAATGGTTCAGCATTGTCCTCAGCGCAGGCCCGACAGATCTGCTCGTGTCGACTGGATGCCCATGGGTGCTCTAGGGGCAGCTCTGTGGGCGACTTCCCAGGGAGGTCCACAGACGGTCTTCAGGGACATGCTCTCTTAGGGGTCTTCACTCTTGTAACCACTTATTGCCAAAGGCACCCCTAGCGTTTCTGTTCCTGTTTGTAACAAAAAGTGCTGGTTGAAAACACACTTTCTTGAGAGCACAATTTTGCATTGCGATATATAAACACAGACATCCGTGTCCTGCTGGCAAGAACACACAAAGACAGGACAAACTGATACAGTCTCAATCCCCTGTCAATCAAACCTTAATTCTGTAAATCAGTGTTTGCTGCTGAAATCGTCTACAGACCTGGACATGAGGCCAAATCAAGCCTTGTGTCTCTCCCATCAGACAAGCTGTATTTGCAAGAACGCAGGTACAGGGCATTACATGTGAAACCGACTATAGTGAGCTCTGCTGCTGTGAGGTATTGCATTAAGGTTTGACTCACTATGTTCTTTCCCACAGAGAAAGAATGGGGGAAAAGGCTTTTAGTAGATCAATGCATTCTCTCAGCTACACAAGAAAATGTACTGATCTCCCCATTGTAGTTAGAAAAGGATACTTCAAGGGACAAACAGTTAAAGGGCACAGTAGACCTCCAGAGGGCAGGAAAAGACATGTAGATATTGTAAGGACATAATGAGCTGCTGAGAGAGAGAGAGAGAGCAAGGACCTCACTCCATGAGACAGAAAACAGTGTTTAAAAATTGTCGCAGCTTTGGCGGGGTACCCAAGCCTGATAGTGTAAGCTAGACAGCTGGGATAGCTGCGCTTAAGGTTGAGATCCCTTGCTGCACGGCGGGGAGCTCGGTTTACGATTGGTCAGTCTTGCTGTGATGGTGGACTGGGGTCGGCTACTAAGCCACGAGCTGATTGGCTTGGGTATACCTGGGGATTTATGTTTATAAAGTTGTTTGAATTTAAAATAAAGCTGCGGCCAAGTTTTGCCATGTTTAAGAAATGTCCATGTGTCTCGTGTGATTATTATGCACTGTAACTAATACCCCGGGCCCAAGGGTCTCGGTTGCCTATGTTAAAGGATACTTCAAGGGACAAACAGTTAAAGGGCACAGTAGACCTCCAGAGGGCAGGAAAAGACATGTAGATATTGTAAGGACATAATGAGCTGCTGAGAGAGAGAGAGAGCAAGGACCACACTCCATGAGACAGCAAACAGTGATCTAAGAGACATATGCCGTGTTTTATGGAAACCCCAGAAAAGCTGGACAGATTAGTGAAAAGAAGTGAAGGCAGAAAAGAAAGGTTTTATAGTTACTGAAATGTTTTCCATGTCTCTATAGGTCCTGAAACAAATAGCCAAAGTGAATATGTAACAGGGAGCAGGCAGCGAGAGAGGGTGAGTGTAAAGATCAGAGATGGCAATTAGGGAGCCATGAGTATGAGGAGACAGGGCCATGAATACACAGAGACAGAGGGAGTTGGGGAGAGAGACAGAGTTCTCGGTCTGTTGTTTACTCCCAAGGATGTCATCCATCCACCTCCGCAATGACAAACACACGCCTCTTGGAAAATGAAGAAAAAAAAAAAAAAAAAGACACCCATCACAAAAACAAGCTCCCTGCTGCCAGTTCAGGTAAGCAGGAGAACACGTCCTATCTCATTCACCTACAGATCCTGGGGGGATTGCAGCAACCCAATGGGAATTTGGCAACACACAACTCATACACCACATCAAAGGTTACGACAACTTGAGCCTTTCAAGTTAGTACAACTCCAGTGCTTAACCCCTGTGAACTTTTAGGAATGAAGTAGGGTTTGGCAAATGCCAAGACCCAGAGGTGTGGTTATTGGACTGAAACACAAGGAGAAAGAAAGGAGAGAGAGGAAAAGAAAAGGGAACATTAAGATCATAAAAATGCTGTAAATAACTCTGCAAAGTTTCCTATACACCATGGAGCAGCTGTTACTGCATCACCCATCTCTCGGATTCATATTTTTTACTTAGGGGGCATTGAGAACTGGAGGCAAAGGGGCTTCCGCTACCGTGAGAAGAGCTTTCTGCCCCTTGGGTGGAGAGCAGTCAGTCTCATTTCTGCTGCACACTTAGTATGAGATTTGCTCTGACTGTCAGTGTCCTGCCCTGCTGTGTGAATTCAAAAGGTATCACGGCTTGGCAAAGTGAGTGCTGCCAATGTCGAAGCTGCCAGCAGCAGCTCCCACTTAACCTGTGCAGATCTCGACATGCCCAAAATTTACTGAGAGCATTTTATCAGTGATCCCCTGGGAAGATTCCAGTACACCAGAGCCTGAGAGCCTGCCTCTTCTCTGAACTCTCGGCACAAAGGGAACAGTGAAGAAAATAATCTCAAGGTATCTAAAAATAAGAAACATGTAAAAGGGATTTGCGTGTGCTGGGGTGAAGCAGCCTACAGTGATTTCCCTGGTGCGGGACAGCCTCTCCCCTCCCATAATGCAGAAATCTGTTGCAAACCGTAAAATCCAATGTTTTAGCCCTTTCCAAATCAGATTTAGAAATAGTGCAACCAAGCTGAATTAGATTAAAAGAAAAAAAAAATAAAAATGAAGACAGAGGGCCGGGGAGGGAGGAGAAAAGGAATGAAGGGGATTACAAAGAAGAGAAAATTCAAGACCTGGAGCGTGTGAGAATCATACAGAAATCCCAGGAGAAAGAGCGAGGAAAGGAAAAGCCAACATCTGGAGCAGAGCAGTAACACATCCTGAGAAAGAGAAATGAAATGGCCCGCATAGATCTACCAATTAGATTTAATTACACATGCCCCTTCCTTTTCCCCTATTAATGAACACATCTTTAGAGGCACCCAGGCATTCAAGACATTTCACTAATCCCGACTTCAACCCATCAGTGTCTGCCTGCCTATTTATACAATCCTTCATCTGTGTAATCTCTCTGTTTGTGAGCCTACTTCCTCAATAGATGGATACGTGAATACACACAGCCTGTTGACACTTCACACGTTCACCTAAGGGAAGAACAGACTGTACATTAAGTTGATGCACAAATTCAGTTTTACTGTTGAAGGCTCCTTACTGCAGGATGCACAAGGTAACTCCATAGAACTGTTCAATCCTGGGCAAAGCGTGCAACAAATGTAAACAGTACAAAAGTGGGTGGGATTCAAACCAGTAGAGGAGGGGCAAGGGGAATACACTAAAGTGTTCAGGTATGTCCAGACATTCTGGGCAACGACTGAAACACGGAAAAGTGAATGATAGGCATTTTCATGAAATACCTACCATGAAACAAAAAGATCAAGAAAAATTTTAGCAATAACAAAAAAAAATAAATAAATAATCCTGGTTTCCCTTAATCGGCAGTGATCATGGAAATCATATGAAAATCAATTAAGTTGGAGGCAATACCATTGTATTAGATGAACTTAATACACTCCATTAACTTTGGAGAGTTGTACTCTAAAACTAGTCTAGTACAAAAGTCTCAGACCCACAACTTATTTGTTGAGCTTTTTCCTAAGGATCCAAGTGGACCGATACCAAAGCCATGGTACTATGAAATGACCAACTACAGCACAGCCCTATAACTTGAGGCTTCACTGCTCTATCTACACAATATACTTAAACACGTCTCAATAGCAAAGACTATGGAGACCTGGACGCTGGATCTAGTGTTGGTTTGTAATGATTATAGAGGAAAATGACCTGCAATGGTCTACCAGTGGAGGTGACAGAGGTCAGTAGTTTAACATATTTTGGCACATCTGGAAATGATACCCACAGCAGTGATAGCTGAAATAGAGGGGGAGCAAGGACAGGAGCTTGGTTAAGTCAAGAATATGACTTTACATGCTTGGCTACCCCAAGTGGAAGACCTTCTAACCAGGCAGACTGGACAGGTCAAGTTGGTATTTTCTGGTGTTACTGTAAAACTCTGTCCTTCTTGTCCAGCAGAGCCATTCTACACATACTTTGTAATTCAGGGAACAACCACTAGGCTAGTCTATTATTGTATGAACTAGTCTAAATATTTTGACCAGCAAGAACAAACTCAATTTCAAAGACTGGTTGAAGGTGTTACAGAGGAAGAGTGTACGTTAAATGGTGCTGATTTCTGGCTAAAAAGAAAGGGTACGATTCGGGAAGAAAATCAAGTTTTGGAAGAGTCTAGCATAGTAGGTAGTTTTCCAATTAAGGATTTACTACCTACCCCCTTGACTGCAAAGCCCGTACACACACAGATAAATCCTATTCATAGATTTCGTACTGAAATCTGCTTTGCTTTTACTACATGGGAAAAGCTTGTCATATTTAGTAAATCTATTTCTGAAGGAAAATCAAATGCTTTACTATATTTTGTCTATTGGAAATAGATTTCTTTTAACATGTTTACTTAAAATGGTTTCATTAAGTCTGGGTTTAGTGCAGGGGAAATTCAAACTTTTAAAGTATGTCCTTTAATATATGTTTTCTTGGACCCCACTCACAGATTGCTGAAATTGCATATCCTGGAAAGTAACATTTGCACAGTTACATTCCAGTCTAAACAGGGCTGCCACCGAAGTTAAGATATTAAAACATTAAACTGAATAAAATGTCTATTATGAGTATTTTGGACGGCAATTTTAAAAAATATATTGGTGTTGTCAAAGGGGGGCTGGAATGTAATATGCCACAGGTGAACTCGTTTTGTAAATATTTTGTTAGAAGTCGTAGCCAATGTGCGGGTGATAGTTTAACAGGTTTTGACACTGAGCCTAGGCTGTGTCTGGGTTCTCCGATGGGCAGGTTTTTGTTTTTCATGGCTCACTTACTTCGCAAACAGAGGCTCGTCTGAACTACACAGTCTCATCAACCTTTTTTCTCTCCCAACAAAGCTGAATTGGCCAGATTAGCAAATGATCCCACTGGCTCCCTGTCCATCCGATGGAAAAAAGGACGTCAAAATACAACCTTGCCATCTGCTCTAGTGAAATAAAATGCACTGTCCTCCCCCAAAGACCTTCAGATCTCCCCATGATTAGGAGCCGGCTCTGTGGTTGCTTGAGCACCCCCAGAATTCAGAGAAGTCCTTTTATGTGCCCAGGCCATTGGGCTTAGCACCCCCAATAATTCTGAAAATGTACAGTCAGCTCAGAAAACCTTCCAAGCCTGGAAACACCCCCGAGCCTAGCTCTGTCCCTACCCCGCAGCCCCCTCCCCCCCTGTCCGTGACAATAAACCTCGTACTTTCAGTTTCTCAGTCGTGGCAATGTGTAAGAAAGACCAGCCCTGCTCCCTCCCCTCCTCATGCACCTGTTGCTTCTGATCTGCCCATATGACAGCCGCAGGCAAAGCTCGACACGAATCCACAGAAAATGAAAACATGTATATGCACCAGAAAAACAGAAATATATGTATGTCAAGATCCAATAGCAAAACATCGGATAATATGCCAATTGAAAGAATAAGAACGGTACTCTTTTGTCTGACATAAATAGAAGGCGTGGGCACCTTTCCAATGAACTACTTTGAATTTGATCCAATTATACTTTCAGCGAGTACGTATTCGATCCGGAGCTGGTTTGCACGGTCAGTTACACAGCAGCTAAATGGAAACCGATTTATCTTGACATAACAGTAAAATGCAAACATTTTACAAAACAGAGAGCTTTCCTGAGAAACATGCAAGGAATTCCTGGACCCGGAATCCCACTGTCCCCATACTGGATAGGGCGTGGCTTTTTTACGAGTGCCACAGGGCAGAAGTGGCTTCAGACGTCTTTCAGGGTAACTCCGGAAAGTTAAGCTCTTTGAAGTGCGACTTGCCTGTAGCTGATAATGGGCAGAACTGAAGACCTGCTTTAGCTAAAACCTTTCTATCCAGAGACCCATATCCCTCTCTCCCTCTCTGACTAGTACCGGAGGATTATCTGCAGTCCCATGAAAAATGGTCATTTTCACGTTCCTCCCTCAAGTTACCAAAATAAACAAAACAAAACTCTATTTTGCCTCACCCACAATTCGTTTAAGTTTGCGGCACATGCCTCAAATGAAGTGAAATCGCATTTGCTCCGAGCCCCTGCGTGTCACTGGGCTCTGAAGTAGTGATCGGATGCTCATTATCCACTATATAGGATAAGAGCTGCGAGGGGCCGGGACAGAAAATGGGGTTTGACGGGAATACTAACACAATGAGCAAAAGAAAGGCAATTCTGCATTTCACTCATTGGATGGAGGAGCTGGACAAAACGTTAACAAAGCAAAGTAAAAGTAAAAAAAAAAACAAAGAAAAACAGCCAGTCTCCCCACCCCTCAGTATAAGAACTTCCTGAAGAACTCGGTACCATCCCAACCCACATTCTACAGAGATTTCACAGCTTACATTTAATTCTCCCGTGACCTTTTTGCATTAGACACATTCTGAAATCAGATCTGGACAATCAATGTACCTTGACAGTCCAGTAAGGCTTGGTTGGAGGGCTTGTCTTCCTTAAAGAGGACCTCGCAAGTGCTCTCCTTCTTCCCCAAATTGCCCGCGTCCTGCTCGTAACAACTGTTCCCGTTGCTGTGCGGATATCCATTGCTGTAGAACTTGAGCGTCGATTTGCGCAGACACAGAAGCTCCTGAAAAGCGTATCTGAAGTCGGGGCTCCTGCAGTAAATGACGGGGTTGAACCCCGAGTTGACGTAGCCCACCCAGTTCAAAAAGACATACACGCTTTTGGGGATCAGGTCTCTTTGTAACACTTCCACAATGTTGACGATGAAGAAGGGCAGCCAGCACAACGTGAAGGTGCCCATAATGATGCCCAATGTCTTCAGGGCTTTGTGCTCCTTCAAGCAAAATTTGGAGGACCTCCTGTTGCTCTGCCTCCCGTTCTGCTCCTGCTGGTTGTTGTTCTGGACGTGGAACCTGCCTTCGCTTCTGTCGATCTTCTTGAGCTGCTTCTTGGCCTCCTGGAAGACCCTGGAGTAGACAAAAATCATGATCACCAGGGGCAAGTAGAAGGAGATGATGGATGAGGTAATGGCATAGGCCGGGTTGGTGAAGAAGCCGCAGCAAGTTTCCTCCTGAAAGCACTGGATGGCGTGCGGCTCCACGGACCGGTACCAGTGCATGTGGATGGGCAGGAAGGAGGTCAACACGGACACCACCCAGACCACCAGGATGACCACCCGCGCTTTGCATTTGGTCAACAGGCTTTGGTACCTAAACGGGGAGGTAATGGCAAAGTATCTGTCCACTGCGATGACACACAGGGTCTCGATGCTGGCAGTGACGCACAGGACGTCCAGCGAAGTCCAGAACTCGCACCAGAAGTTGCCGAACTCCCAAGTGTCCAGGATAATGGAGATGGCTCCGAAGGGGACGACGGTCAGTCCCATGACTAGGTCAGCGCAGGCCAGGGAAGTGATGAAGCAGTTGGTGACCGTCTGCAGTCTCTGGAACTTGGCGATGGCCGTGATCACCAGCACGTTGCCCAATACTATGATCAGCACGATCAAGGACATGATAATGCTCATGCCCACCTTCCAGGCACTGCCGGGTCCTATGGTACTGTTTTTGGCGCTGGTGTTCCCCAGAAGGGAGGCGTGCGAGCCGGGGGTGCCCATGGCTTCGGCTTCTTTGCTCCTGTGTTAAAAGTCAGCAGAGATCTTTTGTTCATAAAGAAGTTGGGGCTGTCCCTTCTCTGCATGCAGTCCAGTTACTCCTGGCCAAAGGCTGCGCGTAGATCCTCATTCGGCCGCTTTAATGTTCCCTTTCTTTGCTTTTGCTCTTTAGCCCTTGCAAACGTGCACCCAGATGCAGCAGTAGCAGCGCGCGAGACATTCCTTCCCTCCTAAAGCTGCTCTAATCACGCCGCGCGCCGAGCCTTTGGGTTTATTAGAAGAGCACCTCCTCTGTGACGTCACAAAGCGAAGGGGGCCAATCCAGTGAGCTGGGCGGAAGCTGCCAGTCTGCGGGAAGCAAAGACGAGTTCTCTGCCAAGCTCCATTCTCAGCTTTCGCTCTGTGACGTCTTAGCTTCCCCATTGGCTCATTGAATGGCGGGCGCCGCTCTTGGTGCTTCTTGACCAATGAAACAAGAGTTCGGTCGATATGAATTACAAAAGAAGCGTCCAAGCTGCTTTTCTGATAGGGCAATTTCAACCGACCTGAAGAAAGGTGGCTTCGGATTGGCTCTGATTGAAAGGACGAGGCGGACTGTTACCGGCCTGGCGCTGGCTTTTCAGGATGCGACAACAAACAGAAGCATGTGTCCTGCCAGTGCAGACAGTGGGATTTAAAGGGAGAGTGTCAGTGACAGTATTGTGCAGATTGCGGAGCAGGAGCACCAGGCAGCAGGCAAGGAGCAGGTGGGGTGTGAACCTGGGGCTGACATTATGTATGAATATATGTTTTTGTGATTAATGCACACAGTTGTACGTTTGAAAATAATAATTTAGCTGAATGTTATGCTTTACTGAAATCTGCTTCACATGCACAATCTTTCTACAAACAATGATAAACATAAAAAACAACAAAATTACCCTTAATACAACACAAACAAGACTTTCAACACACGATTTCTACATACTGCAGTTTGAAACTTGTGAGCAGTGGCACCAGTGGACTTCAGTCCTAACCAATCAAAAAATCCACTTTAGCCTGTAAACCACTTTGATGTGTTCTACAAAAGGTGGGATAGTAAATGTTAAATAAACATAAACTGTAAACTTCCCTAAGATACATCCTGGAGAGCTCATGCTTCAATAAATTCTTTAGAAGGTGCTACCAGTGTCTGTCTTTTTCCCCACTCCAGACTAACACAGCCACCCTTCTGAACTTTTTCATCGTTGGGGAATGCCTTCAAATGGATTAACTTTGTGCATACCATGACAGGAATGACTTTTCCCCTATGCCAATGCATGCTAGATATTATTTATCCCAATATCTCAAAGTCATTGCTGATGCTTCTTTTAACTATTGCATTGGGACTTTGGCAATCAATGTTAATTACCATTTGGCAACATGCCTTGCCAGTTCAATAAGACTTCACTGATGATGTTATCTTTCTGAAATAAAATCTCCCAAGTTGTCCCTTTCCCCTGATGATATCCACCCTGATTGTCTCTGTGTGTCAGTCCTGTGTAATAAAACCATCTTATGTTCAGTGCCTGGCACTACCGGAGGAGACAGCTGTGAAGGGCAGGGATGGAAAAGCTGTCACTGTGTTCCTTCATGTCAAATAGGGGTTCGAAGGAATAATAACAAAATGAGAAAGACAATTTAATGGAACTCGTATTGAGTTACGACTGAAAGAGGCATGAGCCAAATTCAAAGAAATAAATAAATTCTACAGTTTACTTACTTGATGGACAACCTTGATAAAACATTTTAAAAGCTAGAAAAAGCCAGAGCTATTGCTGAGCTCAGATAATCTCTTGGATGAATCTCTTTAGAAAGGCGATTAATGAACCCCAATAAATAAATAAATATAACTTAATAGACAGTTTACAGGGTAGGATTAAATGCATAGGCAAGCTAGGCTTGTGCCTAGGACCCTTATGTTTAGTAGGGGTCCTGACAAATGTGCTAGCTCTGATAACTTGATAATTTTCAGTTGCATTATCTGTATAATGTTGCTAAAAAGTATCACTAACCACTCCGGCACACTCTGGATAGTACTGAAATGATCCATGGCGGAGCTAAGGTGAAGCCAGGAATTACCTGGTTAGTGATGATATTTATCAGGTTAAAGTTAAGACAGCAAAAAGTCTGCTCTAAGTTTATCTGGGTAACTATCTGGATACCTGTCTGAATATTGTAGATACCCAGAGATATGCCAGACACTCAGCACTGCTATAAAAAAAAATCCACGATAGCTGAAATTAAAACAATGACCACCAGGGGCTGAACATTACCTCCTCCCCCCCACCATACCTTCACCAAAATCTATGTGTGGGGATGGATAAAGGTTATATATTAAGAGTAACACGGGTCTCGCCCCTTGACTAGCTCAGGTCTGCAATAACCTGGACTGGGTCACAGGGAAAACTTATTCCTCTCAAATGCTCTATTCTTTTCTCCACTCAGATCATCACTCATTCAGTCACAGGTTGCACTATTCGACAGGAATTCTATTAAAGGAAGGAAAAGGCCCCATCGAGCCATCTCTCCTGTAGTTTATCAGTCCCCCAGGAGAGATGGCTCATGGAGTATATTGAGATAAGTACAGTTTTCTACGTTTGAGCACTGTACATTGTTGGGCACTGTTGGATGCTTGGAACATTGAAAAATATGCGATGTGCTGCACCGAGACAGTTTGATTCAACTCACACAGTAGCGGATAACCAATTCTTAAATTTCAAATAAAAAGATGAAGAGTAGACCCTTCTGATCACCTTTAGCTCTATAGATTGGTTGATCTGGAGCTCTTTGAGGCTTTTTCCTTCCTTTAATTGTATTCCTGTCGTGAACATATTTCTGAAGTTCAGTGGGTCCTTATTTGGGGTTTTTGGTTTTGAATGTATGACTTAAATGATACCACACCTGTTTGTATTGATTTTTAGTGGATATTTATCTTGGGTCCAATTTTATGCTTTGAATAGCTGAGGCAGGAAGGGGTGAAGTGACTTGCTCATGGTTCTAAGCAATGCCAGTGGGAGAAGCAGGAGTGGAACCCTAGCTCTTAGCCTGCAGTGCTGACTGCTGAGCTAATCCTTCAAAAGAATGGTAACCATTCTCATGCAATAAGGAAACCAGATTCTCCATCCTTAAAAGGTCATGACCTTAGTTTAGTGTAGATATTTTAAAGTTAATCCTGAAATATATGTTTTTAGTTGTGTGTTTGCTTTTGCATAGTAACGTGGAGGGGCATAATTGAACGGGACGCCCAAGTTTTAAAGGGTTTTTTTTGAGGGTGGGAGGGGGTTGGTGACCATTGGGGGAGTAAGGGGAGGTCATCCCCAATTCCCTCCGATGGTCATCTGGTCAGTTCGGGCACCTTTTAGAGGCTTGGTCGCAAGAAAAAATGGACCAAGTAAAGTCGGCCAAGTGCTCGTCAGGGACACCCTTCTTTTTTCCATTATCGGCCGAGGATGCCCATCTCTTAACCATGCCCCAGTCCCACCTTCGCTACGCTGACGACACGCCCCCATGAACTTTGGTCGTCCCCGCGACGGAAAGCAGTTGAATAGCGAGAAGAAAAGAAGATTGTAAAGACAGAACACTGTTCACTGGGAGACATGGAGTAAACTCGGCCCAGGCATCTACTCAGTAAAGATAAGTGAAGATTTTTTCATTTCAAACATTGGTTATGGACTGTTAATAGACAAAGAGGGGCATAATCGAACGCGAACGCCCATCTCCATGGGCGTCTATCTCCGAGAACGGGTACATGAAGGGACGGGACAAACCGTATTTTCGAAAAAAATGGGCGTCCATCTTTTTTCCGATAATACGGTTTGTGCCCAGCAAATGCATCGGATTTGTTTGGATTTGAGCTGGGCAGTTTTGTTTTTCAGTGATAATGGAAACCGAAGGCGCCCAGCTCAAAAACGACCAAATCCAAGGCATTGGTTCGTGGGATGGGCCAGGATTCTTAGTGCACTGGTCCCCCTCACATGCCAGGACACCAACTGGGCACCCTAGGGGGCACTTGTAACAATTAAAAATAAACAGTTATCTACCTCTGAAGTCCATAGCTCCCTTCCTTTGGGTGCTGAGCCCCCCAAATCCCCCCCAAACCCACTGCCCACAACTCTACACCATTACCATAGCCCTTATGGCTGAAGGGGGCACCTAGATGTGGATACAGTGGGTTTTGGGGGCGGTTTGGAGCGCTCCCATTTACCACCACAAGTGTAACAGGGGGGGGGATGGGCTTGGGTCCACCTGCCTGAAGTCCACTGCACCCACTAACAACTGCTCCAGGGACTTGCATACTGCTGTGATGGAGCTAGGTATAACATTTGAGACTGGCATACAGGTTGGAAAAAAAAGTTGTTAAAGTTGTTTTTTTGGGTGGGAGGGGGTTAGTGACCACTGGGGGAGTCAGAGGTGGTCATCCCCGATTCCCTCTGGTGGTCTTCTGGTCATTTAGAGCACTTTTTTGGACTTGTTCATGAAAAAAAAGGGTCCAAAAAAAGTGACCCAAATTCGCGCTAAAAACGCCTTTCTTTTTCGATTATCGGCCGAGGATGCCCATCTCTCCTCGGCCGATAAACACGCCCCAGTCCTGCGTTCACCACGCCTCCGACACGCCCCCGTCAACTTTGGCCATTTCCGCGACAGATTGCAGTTGAAGACACCCAAAATCGGCTTTCGATTATACCGATTTGGACGCCCACGGGAGAAAGACGCCCATCTCCCGATTTGGGTCGAAATATGGGCGTCTTTCTCTTTCAAAAATAAGCTGGAAAGTGTATCTTACTGGGGCAGTGCAAGATCTGTTATACTTAAAAAACAAGGAGAGGAAGGAAGGACTTGTGCTGTGATGTTTGGCAGCTGAGGTCTTACCCCATATTTTATGGTTTAAAAGGCACTTCAGCACGACTAAGCACTGCATATTTAAAAACAAAAAATGAACCAGTGTATGGTTTGAGTGAATATAGGATATTCTGGTGTAATTAGTACCAGCCAAAAAAATAAATGGTCATAAACATATAAAAAATAAAGAAACGTTTACCATTTTAAAGACTTTGACGTCAATACATTTAATCTGACTAGCAATTTCAAAAACACAATTAAATTCTGTTAACATGAGAGGTTTGCCCGGTGTATTATTATATGTATTTATAGGTTTGAAGTAACCACTTTATCAAAGTATTTAGGTGCACTGGTTAATGACAATGGTAGGGTAAGTGCTTTTTTCAGAGTCAAGTCCAAGGTAGTCAGAAGCATAGTGAATTCAAGCAGAGGCGGTAAAACTGCATCATACAGTTCACATGAGGTAAGCAACAGTGGGGAAATTCCCTCCTCATTCCAACAGGCACTACAGCTGCTGTGAGCGCTGGGACTGACAGCTTGAAAAATGAATGCATTGTTTAAACAAAGCATGTGCCAAAATCCAGGAACATTAACGCTGCTGTACCATTGCATTTCTAGTTTTCTTGTTTCAGGTTACTGGCATCCGAAGCACAGGAGTGGGTTGTAAGAATTTCTGGCGTGGAGCTGGGATTTGGGCTCCTTGGAGTTACTAACACTGAGTAAAAGCAAATAAATAAATAATAAATGATGGAAGGGCTCCGAGAGGAACTGGGAGAATATGGCCACATGTAGGACATCAAAAACATCTCCCAGGAGTTCAAGGCAAGTTGCAATTGAGAAAAGTGGGTGGGTCCCTGCCCCTGAGAGCTTGCAGTCTGGGTTTGGCTGTGTGGCAGTGGAGGATAAGTGGACTTGGGATACGGCCGTGGAGGAGGCAGAGTTTGAGCCTTAACTTTGCCGACTCTCAGCCAATTGGTTTGGCCACTATGAGCCAGATTCAGTAAATGGCACTCAGATTTAGGCGCCCTGAAAAATCCACACTAACTGATAATCTATAAAGAATATTCAGTCTGGAGAAGCCTTTATAGAATGGCACTTAACATGGATTGCCGCGTCCAACATTGGGCACGAGGAGTTACACCAACTGAAACCTGGTATAAATCATGGTGAGCAAGTTAGGCGCATAACCCTGGTATTCTAAAATACTGCGCCTAAATTTTGGGAATGCCTTTGACCCGCTCATGCCCCTCCCATGGCCATTCCCCATTTTGGGTTGCACGCGGGACACTTTGGGTGCCCAGTATTATAGAATAGTTGCACAGACAGATGCGCGTGTAAATTAAAATTAGTGCCAATTAATAATTGATTGTTGACATCTTCTTAAATCATTAATTTGCACATCTGCCCTGCTGTCCCATGTTTGGGTGACTTATATAATTCGAGAGTTTGTCCTAGATAGGCTGGAAGAAATTGTAATAATTTGGTCATACAGTGGGTGCCATAACTATCCAGGAAATATTAGAAAAGGAAGCGACCGATGTTTTAATCCTCTTAAGATAGGAGGGAGCTTCTAATTATTCTCATACCTCACACTAACATTATCGGCTTTTGTCTCTCCTAGAATGTAAACCGCACTGAACCCTGGAAAGGAGATATTGGCGGTATAAAAGAATTGATTTGATTTGGTTTATTTAATTATTTTCAATTTCGTAAAGGGTTAAAAACCTTTATTTTTTAGTAAATTTTATGATCTTAATTAGTAAATTTACTAATGAGAGGGGCCATGGAGGGGCATGGGTGGGTCAAGGCAGGGCATTCTCAAAATTTAAGATATGTGGCAGTTTACATCAGAGTCCTTACAAGGGAAAGCTGTAAGGGCAACAGAGAATGGTCTACTTGAGTTTCCAAGTTCTATTAACACTTGATATAGCAATCTTTTTCTACAAGCGACAGTATATTAACAATTGTAATAATAATAAATGAACCACCCAGGGAACATTTCATTAAGGCAGTTTAAAATATAAAAACCAATTATTAACAGAATGAACAGAACTACACTAGAAACAGGAAAGCGAAAGCGAGAGTAGACCAAAGATAAGGGTACAGATACATACATAGTAGCATAGTAGATGACGGCAGAAAAAGACCTGCACGGACCATCCAGTCTGCCCAACAAGACAACTCATATGTGCTACTTTTTGTGTATACCCTACTTTGATTTGTACCTGTGCTCTTCAGGGCACAGACCGTATAAGTCTGCCCAGCACCATCCCCGCCTCCCACCACCGGCTCTGGCACAGACTGTATAGGTCTGCCCAGCACTATCCCTGCCTCCCACCACCGGCTCTGGCACAGACCGTATAAGTCTGGCCAGCACTATCCCTGCCTCCCAACCACCAGTCCCGCCTCCCACCACCGGCTCTGGCACTATCCCCGCATCCCAACCACCAGCCACTAGAAAGAGATCTGCCATCTTTGTGATGGAATAACTACCAAAAATTAATAGAGCTACAGGAGAAAATAATAACCAAACAATAAGGGCTGAAGTAGCCTTCTGTAATAAAGCTGAGCCTGCAGGAGAAGGAATGTTTATCATCGCCATCAACTGAGCTAAAGCTCTGACTGGAGGCTACAGCAAACAGGTCTCCGGAAAACACACACACAAAAAAAGAAACTCCAATACACAAAACATGATTTCTAAAGAGTGGAGACAAAAGCCGTTAAATATCCAGCAGGAAAAGTATGTAAATCAAACAGTCTTCAAATAATATATCATATGTAATAGACATCACATGGTAGCTCATGTGCTTATTACTCAGTTCATAAAGAGCAAATAAATTCCACTTAGCTCTCTAGTGTTTTAGGGGTCCTTTTACTAAGGTGCACTGAAAAATGGCCTATGGTAGTGTAAGCGCGGGTTTTGGGCACGTGCAGATCCATTTTTCAGTGCGCCTGCAAAAAATGCCTTTTTAAATTTTTGCCAAAAATGGATGTGCAGCAAAATAAAAATTGCCATGCGTCCATTTTGGATCTGAGACCTTACCACCACCAATTGACTTAGCGGTAAGGTCCCTCGTGTTAACCATGCGATAATCGCCTACGCACGTCAAGTCAGAGTTACCGCCCGATTTTCACCACACGCCTGCGCGCATTGCAGGCGTGTGTAAAAAATGCAATTACTGCATGGGCCACATGGTAGCTGGGCAGGAACTCTGAATGGGCACACATTGGGTGAGCGTAGGTGCCTACATGATTTAGTAAAAAGGCCTTTCAGTTTGATAAAGGATGTAAGTGCTCCAAAGCTCAAAACTGTACAAAGGCAGCTTGTTTTTTCACCAAAGCTTCTTCAGGAGTTGATGATTGCAGAATGCTGAGAACCCACTTTGGTGTTACCAATCCTAGTAAAGAGCTGTTCTGCAAATTCAGGTTGGCAGTGAGTTTACTGCCTTTTTGGGAAAAAATGAAGACAGGGTTATTGTTCTTTTTCATTAGTCAAATATAATGCAAACTCCTCACTCAACCTCATGTTAGTGAGCGTCACTCAAGCAAATAGCTACAGAGAAGCAAAGAAAAATAAGTACTGGAGACCAGGGTGGTTTTAAGATAAAAAGACCTTTTAATAAGTATTTAATAACAATATGTACAGTAAAAGGATGATGAAAAGTAAAAGGAAATTGTCTATAATCTCAAATAGATTGGTCGCAACATGGATTGTAACACTTCATTAAGGAAACATTAAAGGTTTCCTTCACTCACTTGCAGCCCCAGAGCCCTTCCCTCTGATGTATTCTATTCTGGCATTTATATCCCACTTATATCTACTCAAGGATTTGCTTTTGGTTACCCGCTTTGATTCCTAAGTACAACTAGCTTGCCCTAGAGAAGCAAAAATCAAAATTGAAATTTGCTAATTAAGAGCATAACATTTACTAAAAATAAAGGTCTTTAAACCTTTACAAAATTGAAACTAATTAAATAAATCAAATCAATTCTTGTATACCACTAATATCCCCTTTTCAGGGTTCAGTGCGGTTTAAATTCTAGCATGGGCGTAGCCAGACTTCGGCGGGAGGGGGTCCAGAGCCCGAGGTGAGGGGGCACATTTTAGCCCCCCCCCCCCGGCGCCGCCGAACCCCCCGCCATTGCTGACCCCCCCCCCCCCCCGCCGCCACCACCACCAACAACAACTTTGACCCCCCCCCCCCTGTGCTGATGATTCTTTCAACCCCCTCCTGCTGCCAACCCTCCCCCGCCATCGTCGTTGCCTACCTTTGCTGGCGGGGGACCCCAACCCCCGCCAGCCGAGGTCTTCTTCTTCCGGCGCAAGGCTTCGTTCTGTTTCTGTGAGTGTACGTGCAGCAAAGGTAGGCGATGATGGGGGAGGATTGGTGGCAGGAGGGGAGGTTTGAGAGGGTCATCGGCAGGGGGGTCCAGGGCCAAATCTATGGGGGCCCAGGCCCCCGTGGCCCCATGTAGCTACGCCACTGCATTCTAGGTGGGACAAAAGCCGAATGTTAGTGTGAGGTATGAGAACAATTAGAGAAATAAAGACCTGAGGCCCCGTCTACTAAGCAATGCTAGAAGCGCATTAGTGCTTTTAGCGTGCACTAAGCATTAGTGTGCGATAACCGTGTAGATGCCCATAATATTATGGGCATCTACACGGTTAGCGCACGCTAATTTTTAGCAAGAGCTAAAAACGCTAGCGCATCTTAGTAATCAGGGCCCCTAATCTGTAAAGGTACCATATTCCAACTCTTGCTGGACAGATAGCAAAAGGAGCTTCTATGAAATCGTTTTACTTAAATATTCTTAACCCATGGTAACCTCAATTTAAGCATAGAACTAGAACGAGAGCTCAATCTCGAGGAAGAGAAAGTTAACAATTCAACAAGAGATAATGAACAGTTTCCCAAAATAATTTTATATACCCAATTTACACAGCAAAATGGATTCTCAATCAAATTTTTACATTTGTAGATCAATTTAGCTGCTGTGTTCTGAAGAAGTTGAAGTTTTTATAAAAATGTACACTGTAATCCAACATATAGGGGTCCTTTTACTAAGGTGCGCTGAAAAATGGCCTGCAATAGTGTAGGTACGAGTCTTGGCCATGCACAGAATAATTTTTCAGTGCACCTGTAAAAAAAGGCCTTTTTAAATTTTTGCCAAAAGTGGACATGCGGAAAAATGAAAATTGCTGTGCATCAATTTTGGGTCTGAGACCTTACTGCCAGCCAATGACCTAGCAGTAGCCATGCGGTAACTCCATTTTGGCTTGGTAAGAGGACCCTATTGAACAGTACAATAATCAAGTTGGCTTAAAATCAATGCCTGCACCCAGACCGGAAAATCCTCCTGAAAAAATAATGACCTCACTCTTCTTAATTGACATAATTTCTGTTAAAAAAAAACCTTCCTGCTCAAATTATTAACCTGATTTCCCACAGTCAGCTCAGAATCTAAAATAAACCCCAAAACCCATGAAGAAACATCGAATGGCAATTTCTCACCTGATTTTCAAATTTATAGGCTTAGAAATGTCTGAGACCGAAATACCAAAATGCAACAATTCAGTTTTGTTGGTATTCAATTTTAATAAATATGTAGACGCCTACCTTTGAGTTCTTTCTATACTATCCAAAATTAAGCAACAATCTTGTTTACAATCAAAACCTAGTGTAATCAATAGTCTTATCTTCTGGAAATTGAGTGGCCCTTTTACTAAACCATGTAAGCGTCTAGGCGTGCCCAACATACACCAAAATGGAGTTACCACCCAGCTACCGCATGGTTCTTGCAGTAATTTCATTTTTGGCGCATGTCCGATTTGCATGTTTGAAAATTTTTTTTTATTTTCAGACGCACGTATTGGACATGTGCCAAGTGGCATTTGATGCGTGTAGGTCATTACTGTCTGGTTGCCACATGAGACTTTACCACTAGGTCAATGGCTGGCGGTAAGGTCTCCAACCCAAAATGGACGCATGCCAATTTTCGTTTTGCCGCATGTCCATTTTCGGCAAAAATTTAAAAAAGACATTTTTTACAGGTGCGTTGAAAAATGATTCTGCGTGTGTCCAAAACACGCATCTACACTACCGCAGGCCATTTTTCAGCGCGCCTTTTTAAAAGGGCCCCTGAGTAATATCTTCTATTACCTTCTCATTCCATTCTTGCAATAATGAATTTCCTGGTTTTGTGTAGACAGGACCATGTCAGACTGAAGGCTTTGGGGATGGCCACAAACGAACAGCATGTGTTAATCACTGCTCACTATCTGCATAGCATATGAAAGAAGTCGGTTATAATAAACTGATGGGAAGGAGGAGGAGGTGTGATGGAGTCTGGGAATCAAGATTTTCTGCATGATCCTGGATATGGTATGATACCCTTCCCTCCCCTGTACCTTAATAATGATAAAAGTGACACTGTTTTCCTTCTTTGTGCAAAGATATCATTTAATGAGTCTGCTAGTCTACCCCTGGGTACCTCTCCAGATAACTTCCAAGGGTTAATTTACTAGTAGCAAACCTCAACGGCATTAGCGCATGATGACATAATGATGCACTTCAGTCACTTTAGCCCTGAGTTCCAGTCATTTTTATTTATTTATTAGGATTTCATTTACCGCCTTTTTTGAAGGAATTCACTTAAGGCGGTGTACAGTAAGAATAGACCAAACATAAGTAATAGACAATTACAGCAGTAAAAATATTCAAAGAACAATGCAAAGTATGGCATAGTTACTACTTACAATGTCAACACAATATGCAATAGAGGCAGCGTAGGGTATAAGCAAAGATGGAACATATAGATAAGAGAGTAAGAGGAGAAAATAAGGAGACTAATTTAAAGAAAGGTGCACATAAGGTCAGAGAGATGGTTAACATAGAGATAGGTAAGAGAGTAAGAGGAGTTAGAAAATAGGGTGAGTAATTTAAAGAAAGATGTACATGAGGTCAGAGAGATGGTTAAATATGATCTCAGCTAGGGTAGGAGTGGATAAACAGGCAGAAGCCCATAGATATTACTGTTAGATAGGATTTCCAAGAGCAAAGAATCAGACCCAAGCATACAACTCCAGAGAAAAGAATTCAGAGACATTCAATGTTCTGTGTAGAATGCTACAATCCAGTCTGGTAAAAGATTGAACAGGAGGCAGAGAGAAGCAGGAAAGCTGCCGCATCATCTGAATTTCTATTTGGACAGTCTGAACCTGACCAGGTGTAAGGATTGATAGTTGGGATTTGCTCTGGGCTAACTGCAAACTTTGCTTGATGCTCAGTGCAGTGGCTCCATGTCATCTTTTATGCTTGCTGCATATCATTGAGTACCAATCCCTAGAAAGAAAGGTGCAGGTAAGTACAGTGCTTGGGAGACCTAGAAAAGGAAAACAGAGGCAAACATCTGGATGGCATGTGGGAAATCTGAAGTGTTTCCTCAGAGACATGTGTACATGAGATGCTGCTACTGAATGCTGCTCCGCACACTCCAGGGACCAGAGCTGGTTGTCTGCTGAAATTTGTGGCAGTTCTGCTAATCCTGGTGAAATAAACTACATTGTTTTTTATTGCCTTTAAAGGATTTATTGCTTCCTGTCATATTTGCTGTGTGTGTGGGAAGATCCTTTGTGTGGTGCATAGCACTGCAGTGCCAGCAAAGTTTCTAGGAAAAAAAGAATTGAGTTTTTTTTTTTATTCTTGGGGTTTAGAGAGGTTTTCTGCAGTGTTTTACCGGTAACCCTGCTTGTTGCTATAGAACTGATTTTAGAGATTAAAAACATGCAGATTTTTTTCACCAGTACCTTCTCTGTACATTTTAATTGTAGCAAGACACCAAGAAATGATTCTTTTATTTGTAATCTGAGGACAGTTCTGAATCCTTCAGGTTGAGATCCAGCGGCTCCTATGCAGACAGGTGTCCTGCATTGCGGTCAGCCACTGACTTTTAGCAGCATTGGCTGGATAATGTCACTGAGAATCGGAGTAAGAGTGTTTGGGAAGTGTTTAAAGATGTCTAAGGATTTTGTCTTTTGGGGAGGAGTGTGGTAGCCGTGTTAGTCCACTCTTAAGGTTATCAATAGAAATCAAACAAAATAAAACGTGGAAAAGAAAATAAGATGATACCTTTTTTATTGGACATAACTTAATACATTTCTTGATTAGCTTTCGAAGGTTGCCCTTCTTCGTCAGATCAAAATACCCAGAGAGAATCTGCTACAGTACAAGGAGAAAAAATCCACAGACAGAATTCACCTTGTAGTGACATACAATCCAGAGCTGGAAAAACTGAGGAAAATCATAAGAGATCTACAACCTATACTCCAGGAAGATGAATTACTGAAAGAGATATTCCCATCCCCACCAGTACTGGCCTTCCGACAACCACCCAACTTAAAACACAAGCTAATCAGAAGTAAACTTCCATCACAGACTGAAAAGGAACAGAAGGGCACACTTCCCTGTAATTTATCCAGTTGCAAACTATGCCAAAATATTTCACAGGACCCCACAGTTACCCACAAAGGAAAGATATTCAACATAAATGGATCTTTCACTTGCTCATCTTCCAATGTGGTATATATCATTCAGTGTAAAAAATGTAACAAAGGATGCTATATTGGAGAAACAGGCCAGATGCTTAAGACAAGATTCAATTTGCATAGACATCACATGAACAATACAGCCAGTAGGGCCCCCACCCCGGTGGGACAGCACTTCACAGAACCAGGACACTGTACCAGTGATTTCACAGTGAGAATACTGAAAGGTAACTTTAAAACCATACAAGAACCTAAGACCTTTGAAGTCAGAATGATTGAATATTTTAACACCCAACAGAAAGGACTTAACAAGGACCTGGGGTTCCTAGCCCATTATAAACCATAAAGCTGTACGTCTCTGTTGATCACCCCACCCCTCACCTATCCACACCCATCCTGTTAGAATATCAATGATATGCTTTGATGTCCCCATGCATACCTCCGACCCACCCCCATCCTCCCACCCTGTCAGACTGTCATAGTAATGCTTGAATGTTTTCACTTATATACACTGTCAGCTAGCACATTTGCTTATTTCCGATCTGACGAAGAAGGGCAACCTTCGAAAGCTAATCAAGAAATGTATTAAGTTATGTCCAATAAAAAAGGTATCATCTTATTTTCTTTTCCATGTTTTATTTTGTTTGATTTCTATTGATAGTCTTTTGGGGAGAAAAACTGATTTTCTCTATTTTACATTTCTCGCAAATAAATAGTTTTGACGAATATTTTGAAGTTTTCTTATTGAAGGACCAGCGGCTTTGACACTGACTGGACTTGGTCTACGTTCAGGGAAGGAATTGTGTTTTTGAAAAGACTTTTTCTGTGAGATTGTCTTGCAGGAGGACTGAGATATGGCAGGGAACCCAGTTCTGGGGCGCTAAAGACCAGAATCGGAGGAGAATCTGTCCAGATTAAAGAGGAGGAAAGGGGCCTTACTGGGGCCAAAAACTGTGAGAGAAAGAAATCTAGGGTTTTCTTTGCCATTTTCTATCCAATTTTGACTTTCTAAGTTTCCTATACTGTGTATCCTGGATCTGGAGGACTTTCACATAATAAAGATATTTTTATTAAAAGAATCTCCTGGTGTGGGCTAAGATTTCTTGTAGAGTTTTCAAGAATGTCGGATTTTTCATGTAGACAACCAATGAAGTCCTTGGGGTGTTTTGCCTCCCCAGTCCACTGACCCCTTAATTTGTGCCTTTCTAGACTTTTTGTGTGTCCTCAGAGGAAAACCCCACTGAGAGAAGACCATTACATTAAGGCAGAAACCAAATTATTTGCATGGGATCTTTCAGGCCTGCAGCATTTTGCACAGTACAAGCAATGCAGTCGACTTTCAATGGAAGAAGTTCCAGGACAGATTCATAAATATGTAAATAAATACCAACGGGTTTGGAGCTTTCCTTCATGATGTCAGAAAGAACACATCCTGGGTATCAGATGCCATTTCCACTCTCAGTAACTATTTATAGTGAAAATAATCAATATTAGCTGCCCATTGAAGAAAAACCAGATGTAGGTCATCTAAACATCTCAGAACCTATAAAATTCCAAATTTTCTCCTTCATGAAGTAGTTCAGTGTAATGGTATTATTAATGGTATTATTTTACTGCACAACCAGTCAAAGATATTTTTATGTCCCTTATTATCTGATGCCTTCCAACTGAGCCTCATTCCCTCTTATCCTATGTCCAGTATACTTCTCTGTAGTTAATAAGGATTGCATATCTTGATTGTAATGGGAGTGACAATTGTAATGTGGACAAAATTCTGACCCCTGGACTTTGAATTCCAACCCCCTCCCCCAACTAAAACCAGAAGAGAAGTCATCAAACCAGCCCTACCAATATAAAATAGATGCACCAGAACCACAGCATCATTTTCTAAAATCTCAGGAAAAGCTTTAAATAATGTAAACCAAATAGGGTCACTTTCCTGCAGTGTGAGCAGGAATTTGAGATTCTAGATGGGCATATGAGAAGGTCCTAGTCAAGTATGATAAAAGCTCCTTAAATCAATAGCAGCATTTGCTGATTGGACAAGCAGAGGTTGATTTCTAATGCAAAGCAACAACAGATGGACCAGTCGTCAGTGACTGAGCTTAGTGATTCAATGGGGTAGTTTATAAAGCACTTTTGAAAAGCAGACTTCTAAGTGCTCTATTATAAGGTAACAGAGCAATGAGTGATGATGCCTCCTTTGATGGAGACACAATGTTATGTTGCTTTGTTGGCTCAGAAAATGCACTCAGCTTTGTGGACCATATTCCCATTCAGGTGGGCTGATACCAAACTCCTCTGCATGTTAAGGACTGGAGGAAGAGTTTCAGGTCACATTTTTAAAAGTTGAACTTTCGGTTGGCTCTGGAGGTCTGTGGTCTGGGGTTTTATTATCTCTTCAATTCAGTTGGAAGACTTTTCTATGAAACCTTTCAGCTTCAGAGGGTTTGAAAATGACTGTTTCTAGGTTTTATTGGATTTTGCCCTCATGGTCAAACTGATCTTACTCTCCAACACCCTATAATAGTCACACCAACCACATTTGAAAGGCCCAAAAATAAAAATGTGGATCTCAAAATAAGCAAAACCCAATAAAACCCAACCTCATCGCTGTTGGCCAAATGATTGGAAAGCAAAGAAGATGCTTAGGTTTGAGTGTTGTTTGGTTGATGAAGAAAGTCTTCCAGAGGCCCTGGAAGGTCCAACCTGCCAACTGTGCTGATCTAAGGGACCTGCTTCTTGTCTTACATCATTTCCTGTTGAAGTCTGATATCATACCTTCCATTTTTACCAGAAGACGTTATTAGTGGTGCTTGTGAACTTATCACTACACAGAAAACGAGTAACTTGCCATTAAAAAAAAGTCCTAAATGTTGGAGGCAACTAGAAGACCCTTTATTTAAACTACTGTGATGGATTTTTGACCAGACATAGTGGGTGTTTTCTCCATCAATATAAAATCATAAGAAAGGGCTGGAAAGGACTTCATAAGGTCATCTGGCTTGCACCCTGCTGCTGGACAGAAACACCTGTAGGTAAAGTACCCCAGGTAGATGCTTCAACACGTTGAACAATAGAAATGCCACCACAGACTGCACCCCAACTGAAGCACTTTTGGATGTTATACATGCTAACATTTATTTATTGCACATCACTTGATACACTGCAGATTGCACAAGCTATGTGCCATTAGGCGGTTTGCAAATTCTGAGAGGTTGAAAAACAATTATTTACTTATTTGACCTTACTTGTACCAATTACACCCGTAAAATATTAGAATAATGGCATATATTCATGTACAATTCAATTCAATTCTAGCATAGCACTAATATTCCCTTTCCAGGGTTCAGTGCGGTTTACATTCTAGTTGAGGCAAAAGCAGATAGTGTTAGTGTGAGGTATGAGACACGTGTAACTTGCGAAGTTCCACGTAAGCGCTCTTCTTACATAGTGCATATTTTACAGGTAGGTGTTTGCAGAGTCTGCGACTCACATTTACGTGGGTATCTTCTAGAAATTATGTGTATCTGGCATTTAGGCGTAAGCACTTATGTTAGCTCTATGGGTGGTGTGTTCAAGCCTTTATGTTAGAAAATTACATAAAAGTAAGAGGAAAAGAAGGCCTCTCTGGTACTCAAATGTAGTAGCTGGAAAGATAAGGGAAAGGAGGCTAGCCTTTGCTCATTATAAGAAGACTCAGAAAGATGAAGACAGGAGAGAGTAACTAAATAAGTGAAGAGAAGCTGAAAAAGCTATCAGGAAAGCAAAGCGGCAAATGGAGGAAAAGATAGCTAATATGGTAAAATTGGGGGACAAGACCTTTTTCAGATATGTAAGTGACAAGAGGAAGTGCCATAATAGCATTGTGAGGCTCAAAGCTGAGGGAGAGAAATATGTGGAAGATGATAAGGATAAGGCTGAACTGTTTAACGATTATTTTAGCTCTGTGTTCACGAATGAAAGACCGGGGGTAGGGCTGCAGAAAACAAAGGCTAAAGGGGATGGGTGTATGGTCAACTAACACCCGTTTATGGAAGACTGTGTTCGTGAGGAGCTTGCCAAACTAAAAGTAGACAGAGCGATGGGGCCTGATGGGATACACCCGAGGGTGCTTAAGGAACTCGGAGAAGTTCTGTCAGCTCTGCTGACGGACCTCTTCAATGCTTCTTTAGAAACTGGAGTGGTCCCGGTGGACTGGAGAAGGGCGAATGTAGTTCCTTTGAACAAGAGTGGAAGTAAGGAGGAGGTAGGGAATCACAGACCTGTCAGTCTGACCTCCGTGGTGAGTAAGCTAATGGAAACGCTTCTAAAGAGGAGGATTGTGACGTTTCTTGAACTACATGGAATGTGAGACCAGAGGCAGCATGGCTTCACTAGTGGCAGGTCGTGTCAGACGAATCTGACTGTCTTCTTTGAATGGGTGACCAAACAGTTGGATGTGGGAGGGGCGCTTGTTGTGGTATACTTTGACACGGTTCCACACAGGGGACTGATAAATAAATTGAGTGCCCTCGGTGTGGGACCTAGAGTAACGGATTGGGTAAAAAATTGGTTGAATGGTAGGAGACAGAGGGTGGTGGTAAATGGAGCTTGCTTTGAAGAAAAGGAGGTCAACAGTGGAGTACCGCAGGGATTGGTCCTAGGGCCGGCTCTTTTTAACGTCTTTGTGAGCGATATTGTGGAAGGGCTGTCTGGTAAGGTTTGTCTCTTTGCGGATGATACTAAACTCTGCAACAGGGTGGACACCCTGGAGGTTGTGAATGACACGAGGAAGGACCTAGCGAAGCTAGGGGAATGGACCAATATTTGGCAACTAAGGTTTAATCCCAAAAAATGCAGGGTCATGCACTTGGGTCGCAAAAATTTGAGGGAACGGTACAGTATAAGGGGAGTAGTGCTTCAGTGTGTGAAGGAAGAGCGAGACTTGGGGTGATTGTGTCTAACGACCTTAAAGCTTTCAAACAGGTAGAAAAAGCGACGGCCAAAGCCAAAAGGATGCTTGGGTGGATAAAGAGAGACATGACCAGCAGGAAAAAGGAGGTGATAGTGCCGTTGTATAAGTCTCTGGTGAGGCCTCATTTGGAGTACTGCGTGCAGTTCTGGAGACCGCACCTACGGAAAGATATAAACAGGATGGAGTCGGTCCAGAGGGCAGCTACGAAATTAGTCAGCGGTCTTGAATGCAAAATTTATAGGGGCAGGCTTATGAGCCTCAACATGTATACGCTGGAAGAGAGGAGGGAGAGAGGAGACATGATAGAAACGTTTAAATATCTCAAGGGCATTTATGTACAGGAAGAGAGCCTTTTTCAAATGAAGGAGAGCTCTGGAACGAGGGGGCATACAATAAAGTTGAGAGGGAATAGGCTTAGGAGCAACCTGAGAAAGTATTATTTCACAGAAAGGGTGGTAGAGGTGTGGAATGGCCTCCCGGTGGAGGTGGTGGAGTCGAGAACCGTTCCAGAGTTTAAAAAGGCATGGGATAAGTATGTGGGATTGCTTAGGAACAGGAAGAATTAGGGGTTACAGAGGATGGGCAGACTGGATGGGCCATATGGCCTTTATCTGCCGTCATGTTTCTATAGGTGAGTGGTTTTGCTGTTGTGCTATTATTTTTAATGGAATGTAGACACCTACATTTCTTTATAGAACAGGCTCTTACCAGGTGCCCTCTGGGAGATTATTTATAGACATGCAATTAAAGAATGACTTCTTTAGTGCCCTCCCCCTAGCACCACAAAAGACTTAAATTTAGTTTTTATTTAAATTTCAGCACAGCACACCACAATTAAAGTTATAATGCAGTCTCGATTATCCGACCTTCACTAATTCGACCATCCGGCATATGTGTCAGACCCCCCCCCCCCCCCCCCCCCCCAGTGACATTATTGTGTTGCCGTTATAAAATGCGCAGGCTCTCTTCTGTTTTATGGCTTCATATGCTGCTGGTTAGTGTTTATAAACAATACTATTTAAATGCAGATACCCTATGCCTGTTCTTTATGCATAAAGTATGTTTTCTATGCATTTTTTAAGGGGTTACCATTGTTTCAACTTTCCACTTATCTGACAATGGCTTGATCTTGTTTATGTTGGATAATTGACACTGTACTGTACATCAAAGCAAACATCTGCCATCCTCCCCCATGATCCACCTATATCCTCCCCCTTCACTAAGAATCATTGCCCTACATAGCCTTGTCCCAATATGCTGTTATATTGCATGTCTATAATGTTTGACTATTCTCATAGTTAAAAAAATTCTTGCAATGGTTAACAAAAACCTCCTGTAATTGTAATCCATATCTTGCCCTTTCCTCTGGCCTTCCCCTCCACCCCTACCTCCTTGATGTGTTTGAAAGCTGCTTCAAAGCCATGGATGAGCCCCCCATGGCGTATCTGCTTTTATGTATGCTGAAAAATGATACCTGTATTGCAACTGCCCACCGTCCCTCCACCCCTACTCCGCACTCGCACAAAATGCGTCATCAGAGTTCCCTGGCCTTTTAGGATCTTCATCTCACTCAATCCACCACTAGTCCATTCCCTCCCTGACAGCTCATATTCCCAGGTGTCTCATTCTATCATTCCAGTCAGGTAACACGTTAAATTAATTACTGCACAGTACAATCAAATTCCTTAATATAGAAAGATGATAGCCTGGTGAATCATACTGGTGTAACACAGCAATACTAGCAATGGATCATAAGGCTTTCATTCATTATTGCTTCCTTTGGAATTGCAGGAAACAAGATAAACCAGCGAGGAATTTCTGTTAGATGTTACTAAGCAGCCGGACAGGAGGTGAAGTGGTGTTACTTGTAGGGACAGGACTTACTGAAACAAAGAACTTTAACTGCTGCAGGATGAGAATGGTTTCTGGGAGAGTAGAGGCACTCAAGGTCGTTCACTGCCAGTTTCCTTCCATATTAAGCATGGAATTGTCCAAATATGTAACTGATATCAGAAAGCTGCCCTGCCATTGGCTAGATACTTGGATCTCTAGCAGTCATGTCATCATCTTCATCATTTATTAGTTTGATATAACACAAGGGACCAAAAACAATGGCATCTAAGTGATATACAAAAAAACAATGGATAGTTTTTTTGTTCTTTCTTGTCAACTGGTTTGGATAAGGGGCCTTATTGTTCTGGTAACGCAGTATATAAGTACTGTAGGGGTTCTTTAGATAAAAGACGTTAAAAATACATTTTGCATGTTTTAACATGGGACTTTCCCATTTTTAACTCTGCCATAAAATAGAGCTTTGATATTTTTTCTTTTTGCTGGTCTTGCACTGATTTCTCCATTAGCACATGAGACCTACAAACAAATGAATTTGGGAGCACTTACTGCCCCCTAATTAAGAGGTTCTAAGTGCTCTCATGTTAGCTGTACATTAAACAGTTAGGACATGCTAATTGGAACACGCTAGCTGATTAATACAGACAGGTCCATTCTCCATCCAAGGCACACCCCTTTCCAAAAAAAAAATAATTCTAAAAGATTCATTAATGGATGCTTAGTGCATGGAAAATACAAAATTATTGCAAAAAGCTTTAACTGTTTTGCGCTGTGTTTTCCTGTGCGCTAAGAACATGTTAGGCCTTAACTTCCTATAGTAAAAGGACCCCTTAATAAAAACATGAATAAATTAAAGGGCTCTATTAATCAGCTGTGCTAAGAGGTGACCTCCACTTTGACTGGCAAGCGGGTTTCCCCGTGTGTTGAGGCCACTTTTAGTGCGGCTGTAAAATGACCACATTTCCATTCTTCCAATGGCCAGGTGCTAATTTCCCAGTTAGCGTGTGAGCATTGGCAAGTGAGCCTGTACCGCAGGCAGAAAGGGCTCACACGCTAATCACGCACTAATGAGTTGTCATGTAGCTGCATTAGCCCTGCCTACTCTCCGCCCTCAAACACGCCAGGGAAGTGTGTGCAGATGCCAGAACTGCCGCAGGATGCCTGAACACTCCCCATGGTAGTGCATTTTGGCCTGCAGCAAGCAAGCATTAGTGCTTACCGACACTTAGTAAAAAGATCCCTAATTTTGTCCATTTATTAATAAAATAAATGCATAAATAACAAAAATTATATTTGCCTAATGAGCAAAGCTGTTTCACAATAGCTCCTTGAGTTTTGCAGATGAAATAATTAGATGTATTCTTTGGTTCAGGATTATTTATTTATTTATTTGGATTTTGCTCACACCTTATTCACTAGTAGCTCAAGGTGAGTTAGATTCAGGTACACTGGGTATTTCTCTGTCCCTGGAAGGCTCACAATCTAAGTTTGTACCTGAGGCAATGAAGGGTTAAGTGACTTGCCCAATATCACAAGGAGTAGCAGTGGAATTTGAAAGAGGCACCTCTGGATGTCAAGACCAGTGCTCCAACCACTAGACTACTCCTCCATTCACATGATATTTTGTTTGTGGGAACTTCAGAATGTGTCTTTTTCATTTAAATGTTTATTATCCATTTGTCCAATCTCTGTATATTCTGTCACGCAGCAGTGACTTAGCTCAAAGTATTTCAGTGACAGGCACAGCTGGCCTGCCAGTGACATAAGGGGTAAGCCTCTTGCATTATAACGCAACATTATAAAACTTCTCTTCTATTCTGTTGCTTGGCAGATTCAGGAAAACAAACAGACATTTTCCATGTCTCAGATTTTTTCCTGTGCTGCGTTTGCTGGGCTCTGCACTCTAATCTCTCCAAAGAGACCCTGAGATATTTACAGATGAGCTGGCAGGAAGTGTGAGCCCAGCAAAAATATCACATCAAAACCTCTGCCAGAACGGGTGGTAGAAGCGCTGTGTTTTCAAGACCTTTACTGTTTCGGCTCTAGCTGTTCTCCCACAAGGGTCTTCGTAGGAGCCACCAAGGGACAGAATTTTTCAATGGAGGTGCTGGGTTTGCTTCGACTCAGCACTCCAGTCCAGACTTTGTTTGACTGTTCCAGTCTCAGCTAGGGGTCCTTTTAACAAGCTGCGGTCAAAAGGGCCTTGCAGTAGCAGTGGGGGCTGTTTTTCCTGCACGCCAGGGCCCTTTTTCCCGCAGAGAGTAAAAAGCCCCTAAAAAAAATGGCCATGTGTTAAGATTACTCTTACCGTGTGGCGGTAACTGGGCAACGCTGGGTTAGCGCCATGGTAAAAATTGCAAAAATATTTTTTGTTACACTGAAAATGGCACACGCTCAAGGCAGAACTACCACCAGAGGCCACATTGAGCCAGCGGTAGTTCTGGGTTGCCGCACGACAGAGCCCTTTAGTAAAAGGGCCCCCTAGTGATAAAATAAATAAAAAAATAAAAATCATGAGATTTTCATTAGGGACCCGTGTTTGGGGGTGGAGATTAGGCATGCCCAGCACTAATCGGTTAGCAAACCTCCATTGCCACTAGCAACATAGGTGTAGTTAAGAGCTCATGCACTAATGGGACAATTAGCGCATGACCATTATTGCAAAAAGGGATCATATGGTCATTTTACAGCCACGCTAAAAGTGGTCTCACTGCGCAGGAACAGGCCACTTTTTTAGCACAGCTTGGTAAAAGAGTACCTAAACTATCAAGAGGGCAACATGAATGTGTCTAGACAGCACATGCGTGTGTGTATTCTGACACACTGACATATACATATAGGTCCCAGAGCATACATGTAGAAACATACAGATATATGTTTTTTTCTGAAGCTGTCACAGAGTCTGGCATCCCCTGCCAGTATCACTTTCAGTGGGGTGGAGGGGGGGGGGAGGGACAACATTGGGGGATTAAAGGGAAGACCAACCCTAATCCCTCCAACAGAGCACTGCACAAAATGAGCAACTGTCTAAACCGTAGATGTCCCCAGGAACAGGTGCGTTCATGTTATCAGACAAATACATGTTTCCCCTACTGAAATGAGGAATGTGGTTGTATCTTGTGCCTCACCCTAGTCTTGCCCAAAACATGCCCAGACAACATCCCTTTGCCAGGTGCACATTTTCACTTTTTAGAAATGTATATTCCGGCTTTCTAAATTCAGGATTTAGACGTCTACGCAATTTTATTTTAATTGTTTATTTCAAAAACTATACATTGAGGAAAAAAAATCTTGAATAGAAAATTTTCATATCAAGAAATAATTCCAAAAGGTAATAAAGAAAACAAAACTCTGCAATTATACAAAGCCCTAGATATGAAAATTGCAGACCACAACTGAGGGAAATCCAAGAAAAGTACAGAGAATTCAATTTAAAAAAAATATAAACAATTATACATTTTAAATGCTGGTTTCTGCATGTCTAAAAAATGAACAGCACTTCTAAGGTGAACACCAATATGCATAAATTATAACTTTACCCATGCTCTGCCCAAATGCCCACAGGAGCATGCCCTACATGTAGGTGGCACAAAAGGCCAGATCTTGGCACTATGGGCTAGATTCTATGGATGGCACCTGAAAATTACGCACGGAAAACAAATACACCTAGAAGTATTCTCTGAAGTACGCCTACATTTTATAAAATAGGCTTCAATTTCCATGCGTATACACTGAGCGCCTCTCCACGTGAACAAAATTAGTCATGTTTATTTATGCCACGTTTTACCTGGTGTAAACCCTGATGTCTAAATTAGGATAGATTTTAGAAACGCCCACACCCTGTCCATGGTCACACCCACTTTTCAACTATGCGACTTAGAATTTACACACACCATATTACAGAACACGAGTTCTGTACGTAAATCTTAATGCCAATTAGTGCTGACAATTGCTTCTTAACATCCAATTGAGAGTGCTGATTAGCTAGTTAACCAATTAAGTTACGTGCATTGTCATAGAATATGCTTCGATTTGCGCCCGGAAATAAAGGCGTGATATATAGAATCCGGCTGTGTGTGTCCTTTTACATACATCATCCGTAGGGTAAATTTATAGAAGTTCATTAATGTGTGTAAACCAGGATTTTAAGTGCAGGAAAAGTTTAGAAAATGACCACTTGAGTAAATAATAATCAAAAACATCTCCTCAGATAAACATGTGATTCCTGCTACTCACTGACTGTAAAAGTATTCAAGCTTTTCTTAGTATGTGCACTTTCATCTGTGTGAAAAAGGGGGGCTGGGAATGAAAGATGTGTGTTAACTTCGCTAGTGCATTCAGGGGTCTTTTTACAAAGAGGCCCTTTCACCTACGCGCATCCAACACGCGTCAATTTAGAACTACTGTGACCCCGGGCGGTAATTCCATTTTTTACGTGTCTCCGATACGTGCGGCAGAAAATATTTTTTATTCTCTACCAGTTGGTATTCGGCAGTGTACGCGCGCTGATGATTACCGCCCGGTTAACGCGTGAGACTTTACCGCTAAGTCAATGGGTGGAGGTAAGGTCTCAGGCCCAAAATGGACGTGTGCCAATTTTTATTTTGCCGCATGTCCATTTTTGGCCAAAACAAAAAGGCCTTGTTTGCAGATGCGCTGAAAAATGGACCTGTGCATGTCCAATACACACATCTACACCAGTGCAGTCCACTTTTTGGCACACCTTAGTAAAAGGACCCCTAAGTGCGTTAGTCAATCAGTTAACATGTGAATTATTACAATTTAACTGCTAGTGCACATGCAAGGTAATTCTTACTGCGCTGACATGAGAGTGCATGCTAATTCACGTGTTAACTGCATGCCATGGTAGGGAGTGAGAACTGGGCAGGTTATGGGCATAGAAGAAATGTGAACTGCACGATGCAGTTAGTACGCAGTATTTACCGCACACTGTCATTTGTGCACGTAGCGCTGGTGTAATTACCATCTCCTCGAGAGGAGGCAGTAATTATATTCATAGTAATTATGAAAAATGTAATATGCAGTAAAGAACTTCCTTCTTCAGTATCTGGCACCACCCGACACCTAGTGCCTAGCCTTTGGTTAATTTTTGCTGTTAATGCTTGGTAAGTGCAAACACTTATTTTCGTCACCCTTCTCTGCACCTTTTCTAATATAGTGGAATCAGAAAAGGTGCAGAAAAGGGCGACGAAAATGATAAAGGGGATGGGATGACTTCCCTATGAGGAAAGGCTAAAGCGGCTGGGGCTCTTCAGCTTGGAGAAAAGACGGCTGAGGGGAGATATGAAAGAGGTCTATAAAATAATGAGTGGAGTGGAAAGGGTAGATATGAAGCGTCTGTTTACGCTTTCCAAAAATACTAGGACTAGGGGGCATGCAATGAAGCTACAATGTAGTAAATTTAAAATGAATCTGAGAAAATATTCCTTCACTCTATGTGTACTTAAACTTTGGAATTCATTGCCAGAGAATGTGGTAAAGGCGGTTAGCTTAGCGGAGTTTAAAAAGGTTTGGACGGCTTCCTAAAGGAAAAGTCCATAGACCATTATTAAATGAGCTTGGGGAAAATCCACTATTTCTGGGATAAGCAGTATAGAATGTTTTGTACTTTTTGGGGATCTTGCCAGGTATTTATGACCTGGATTGGCCACTGTTGGAAACAGGATGCTGGGTTTGATGGACCTTTGGTCTTTCCCAGTATGGCAATACTTATGTACTTATGCACTTACCACACAGAAAGGGAATCTCAGTTCATTAGCATCATTCAAACATTTGGGGATAGATTTTCAGCAGAACTGAACCTATTTAAATCCCGCTAGTCAGCTCTGTCACTGATATCCAGTGGCAAATTAAGCAGATACTGCTGCAGCTCTATCACTTAGTGCCAGGGTGGTGCAGTGGCAGAGTCAGGGTGCAGATGGATTTGCCCGGTTAGCAGTTATTTTCAGTCCACTAACTGGGTAAGTTTCTGGATAAAGTTAGAAGGCACTGGTCTGAATATTGACCGCACCCTGATAACGTTCAGTGACTGTTAAAGACCCAAATATACAATGCCGGTGCCTGGATTAGGACTGCTATTGAGTATGCAGGTCAAACTCCTTCCTTTGTCATTGCTGACCACTGTGGGTTCAATATCGGCCCACTGGTGAACTCAGAATCAATGTTACATACAACAATCCCAGGTGGGATCCTGAAATATGTGTGCAACTAAATTGGGCAACATACCAAATAACATGAATAACTGGACGCTTACAATCAATTATTGATGTTAATTGGTTCCAATTTAGATTTGCCCGCGCATCATGATACACACTATTTTATAACACTGGGCACCCAAATAGCATGGTGCACAGCCCCACAGGGGGCATGGGCGGGTCAAGGGCATTCCAGAAATTTGCACGCAGTGTTATCGGATACCAAGGATCAGTGCCCAAATTGGATGCCTGGAATTCCACCTGGATTTAGCAGGAATCAGTGCTATGCGCTGTTCTCAGCTTGGAACGTTCCATTACAGAATAGTGCTAGTTGCCGATTTTTTCCTGTGCCCAAATTTGGGGACCATGTACTGAATCTGGTCCTGAATGACAATGAAATGTGCAGAAAGTCAGTTTGTGCAAGGTAAACGTATTTTATTAACACTAATGTGTAAAACAAATCCAAAAACTATAAAAACAGAATAAAAGGCAAAAATCCAAAAACAAGTGAAAATGTTTTCCCTTTGCTTATGCCTAGCAGGAACAGACTGATTACCAAGTAGGAGAGGCTCTCTGCTCACTGGGTGATCCCAGATTTCCAGCAGCATATAAACAGACAATGCTCTGAAAATCCAATGAGCATATCCAGCTGGCGGCCAGTGTCTAGTGAAATACTGACCGCTGCCTCCTGAATATTACCGCCTGAGATTTCATTTTCTCATCTCCTGCACCCATGTTGTGCCGGTCAGCTGCTTCTTCAGAAAGAAACTCCAGGAGAAGGTTTTAAAAAGAGCTGCAGTCCTGTGGGAAGAAACCTCTGAGGGAGAGTGAAAGTTCCCTCCCCCTTAGGAAACCCCTGGCCCGCTGCACCTTGTTTGTCTGACTAAGAATGACTCACAGAAGCTGCAAGAAAGCCACATGCTGGGCAGATTAATCTCTTTTGATACCATTCTTTGAACAGGCAAAATGTTTATGTCATGTTTTCAGTGAAGCTGTCATGATGCCAAATCTTAGCAGGGTAAAACAGTTTGAATTTCACATTTTGGTTGGCACCAGAGGTATAGACAGATAGCAAATTTGGGGTAGGACAATGGATAGTGTAGTTGGGCACAACATACTTCTGTACCCTTGCCCACCCCCACTTTCCACCCCCTCCTGTTGAACTTAAAAATCCCACCCCCACCCCCTTTATTGAGCCAGTAGTGGTCAGCATTTTTTAAAGTGTTGACCATCACTGGCTAAATTAGCTCCAGAATTCAATGCCAGCTATGTCCAGGCATCAACATTGAATATCCAGGACTATTCCAGGGATGAGACAGACATGGGGAAGCCACTGCTTGCCCTGGGATTGGTAGCATGGAATGTTGCTACTGTTTGGATTTCTGCCAGGTACTTGTGACCTGGACTGGCCACTGTTGGAAACAGGATACTGGGCTAGGTGGACCATTGGTCTGACCCAGTATGGCTATTCTTATGTTCTTATCAGTTGTCATATGGGTCTCAACCAATATTCACCTGGGACCTGTATAAGATACTTATACGGGTCCCAGTTATGGCCAGGACCAGCATAAAGTGATATCAGAACCTCCCCAATCCCCCTGAATCTGATCTCTCTTCCTGACCCCCACCAGCAATAGAAGTCTCCCCAACATATTTGTACACCCTCCCAAATCTCCCCTAGTGGTAAGGGGGGCAGCAGCAAACAATGCTTGCTCCTGTCCTTGGCAACTGTGGCTTAAAAATGGCAGCCATGACCTCTAGTGGTAGTCTTGCAGTACTACCACTAGGGTTAGCCCTAGCAGTGGTATCACAAGATTACTGCTACTGGGGCTTGGGGGTTCAGACATGTTGGTGAGGGGGTGGGGGTCAGAAAGTGATGGAGGGGCTTCTATCATTGGGGAACTGGGAGGGGAATCAGGTCATGTTTAGAGAGGTCCCTGGAGGGGGTTTGAGTCATGTGTGGGGCAGAAGTGTAGCCAGATTTTGATGCCAGGGGGAGCAGACCTTTTGTAAAATAGGTGTCCGTGTGAAGCTCATGGGCTGATCTGCATAGGCACAATTTTATTCAAAATCTGTTTGGGGAAGCGACCGCTCCCCTTGCACCCCACCTAGCTACTCCTCTGTTTGGGGGAGTTCAGGAGGGAGGAGAGAATATCAGAATGCTATAGGCTGGTACCTGAAAGCTATGCAAGTGCCGAATGATATTTAATGCTGGCATCCTCATAGCTGAGCAGGTGCAGTCAGGACTGACTTTTTTGCAGGCCTATCTGCCTCCTTAGCTATGAGACAGTGGCGCTGAATATTGCTGGCACCCATATAACTCCTGGCTCCTCCCCAGCTCTGTCCCTGTAGCACCCCGCGCCTGCCCTGATTTGACATGGCTGGTTAGTGACAATATTCAGCAGCTCTGCCTGATTGCGCCACCTGCCAAGCAAGATATAAACAGGCAGCAACTTTTCCTGCCCACTTAAAATACTTTACCTGGCAAGTATCCCCAGATTCCACAAACTGAAGACATCTGCAGCCCTCCATAACTCCCCTCAGTCAACCACAGCAATCAGCAGCTTCACTTCTAGCTGCCAATGCATGAACTGAGCATGCACAAGAGCTGTGCATGCACGGGGTGCCTGCATCAGCGGCTCAGGAGAACTGCCACTGACTGCCAAAACTGTCTGAGGGAAGCTAAAGCGGGCTGTGGGTGTCTTCCATTGGCGGGGCTTGGGGATCCCTGCAGCTACACCACTGGTACACTGCTGCTGGGTGGACCCGAGCCAAAAGTGGAAGGACCCAGGACCACCTGTGGTTATGTCTTCTCCTGACCCCAAATTCCTAATGACACCCTTTGGGCAGGTAATACCTTAGTGATGTCATATCTCGATCAGGTCTTGTCACACTTTGCCCCTATGGAAGGTTCCAGCAATTTGACTTCTAGGATGTTTGCCTGTCCAAGCCAAATAGTTTTCAGTCTGTTTTATTAGTCATCCAAGAAATTTGAATATGCACTGAAGTTTCAGTCCAAAAATGGAGCTCTTAGTGTGGTAGATATCTCGGCACAAGCTGTTGACTGCAGGAAGGCAGAGAAATCAGCGAATCTCCTCACCCAAGCTCTCTACAAGCGGACAGGCTCTTGGAAGAAATGGCATCTTGCCAGACAAGTCTCATATGTTTGGTAAATTGTGCCATTTGTTTTGCTGTTGGGTTGGCTCAGTTATATTCGACCATAGCTCAACTGGTATTGCTTGGATCTCTTTATTTCTGTTGTTCTGAGTAAAGCTGAATCTGAACATGCATTCTTCAGTACATTTGTTGATTTTATGAGTTCTCCTATATCTTAAATTATTGTGCTAATTTACAAATTGGTGTCCAGTAGCATATTGAGCCAGGAAATCATCAGTTCATTAAAGTATCTGCCAGGAGTTCTTAGGATTTGTATTTGCAGGCATTCTAACTTCACTTCATGGGCTCTTTAACCAGGGGAAGCCTATTAATACGTTCCAGGAAGCTTATTTCATTGCCTTATGACTTTTTACGGCCACACATACCTCTCCTCTTCCCCTCTGTCCAGGGTCAGTTCCACAATCCCATTGCTGCCACCATTTGTGATAGGAGAGACTTCCATGGTGCTCTACGAATTATTTGCTGTCAGTACTGTGCTGCCATACCTGGCAGGGTGAGACACATATGTGTCACAATGCTGCTGCTTGGCATGGGAATTGGCTCTGTGGGTGGGTATTATCATACTGTGACAGAGAAAAAGCACTGAAAAGAAAACAGTTAAGGAGACAGTAATAACCAGTATCAGATAGCAGAACATCTGTGTGGGTGTGTAGACTCGGCAGGGCCTCTACTTGTAATAACTTTCAAAAGGAAATATCTTATGCCAGGCATATGATTGATTTTATCTTATAAAAGACAATTCTGATAAAACACTACAGAGTACAGTATTTTGGGCATCCCCTACTTTAATGTTTCCCACTTCCTCATCCTGGAGGAGTGACCTAATGATTAGAGTAGTGGGTTAAGAGGGATCAAATCCCACTAACACCCCTAATGATGCTGGGCCAGTCACTTAATCTTCTGTTTCCTCAAGATAGGGAAATACCTCCTGTACCTAGAAATAAGTTGCCTTGAGCTACTGCTGAAAAGGTGTGAGTTTAGGGTTGCCAACTGAATCCAGATCCACCTGACAGGGTTGATCCAGTCCTGGTCTTACCCTAATGCATGCAGGGTCTTGTAGCCTTGCTTTTCTTAGGGAATCCAATGGGGAAATCAGAACCACAAGTCCCTGCAACTAGCAATGGGGAAAGCCCAGGACTTGATCAACCATGTTGGGCGAATCTGGATCTAGTTGGCAACCCTAGCATCCCATCAGACAGGAGACTTAGTTAAACTGAACTTCCTGTGGTGTGACTGAGATATGAGACCAGCCCTAGTTTCTGTTTCTTTCTTTTCGAGGCATTTCATAATGTGTGATCGTGCCTGTTGGTTCTGGCCCTTTTACTCTGTGTGAATCCATAAACGACTTCTCTATAGTTCTCTGCTTCAGTGGATTTGCTCCAGTTTTGATAAGAATAAATCAGTAGGGAAGTGGGAAACTGAAATGGGGCATTTTATTTTTTTGCAAATGTATCTTAAATCCTGATTATTTAGGGGTTGATATTCAAAAGGGTTTAATCGGGTATTGCCACTGAATGTCTCTGCTAACTGCCATTTCCAAACAGGCTGGGTTAGAGGCAGTCTGTGAGCAGAGCTTGGATGGCAGGGCGATATTCAATCCACTAATTGGCTAAGCAAGCCCAGAAAGTTAGAAACATGAGTGAAAATGCCATGAGAAGTACTAAAGCTGCACGCTTTCAGGGCTTTTGCATGTTTTTTGTCTGTACTAAGCCCTGTTTGTGAAAATTGCAGGCCGGTTTTTCCTGTCTTCCCCACAGCAACATTTCTCACGCGTATTTGCTATGGACTCATTTGCATCTATAGTAAACTTGCATGAGAAAGAAAGTGCTAATACGCAGGAAATCCCGCAGGTTAGTTCATTGCCCCCAAGAGATTGGAGTCAGCTTTCCCAGAGTTCGTATCGACTTCATGTTTAATGTGCAGAAAGCATAATATTATTCACAACGCCTGACTGCCATGCTGCAGCCAGCGATAGCACTAGAGGCCTAGTTCAGCTTATTGTGTCAGAGCCAGGGGTCCTTCATTTTACTAAATCTACTTTCACAGCATAAAAATAAAAAGGTCAAATGTTTGCACCCTTTCTCTTAAGCCAAGAGGAAATTAACTTTTTCCTGAGAACTTTCTTATCACATACATTAAAGATCAAACTAAAAATAGCTTGTTCTGACATTAGTTCCAACCAGTTATTATTTTCTTATTTGCCTTAATCTTGTTCTCTCCTGCAGTCTATGCTGTGTGTCCCCTCCCCAGGCAGCTCTGGGAATCCTTCCTGGACCAAGCATTGAGGGAAGGTAAATATCCTGAGGTGCAGTGCTGATTGGTTGGCATGGACGACCATCATAGTAATGGCAGCCATCTTCTCTGTCTCTCCCTGTCTGAGCAGACTACCTCCATGGTACACCCAGGTCCAACCAGCACCAATAGATGGAAGATTCAAACTGGAATCTCCTGTGCCACACAGTAAGTGCTATAGCTAGTAGAACCATGGGCTCAGACTAGCAAACATTATTTCTGTTAAAACTATGGGGCACTTTGCTGTTTGATAGAGCTTTGGAAGAAAAGGGGATGTGCCTTAAAAAATATCTCCATGGGGCAGACATGCAACATTCACACTCTGATGTGACAGCGAGTGGTCCCAGCAGTTTGGAGAGGCAGGAGTTATGGCAGTGGAGTGAGGTTGTCAGACCTCCTGTTGCATGAACTTTTGGGATCCTGAATGGAGCAATTTTTAATGGGCTGGACCATTGTCTTCTGAGTCTGCCTGGCAGATTCTAGTATGTTCCTGTCACTCTTTTTCTTGCTTCTGTAATTTAAAGACTAAGGGACTGATTCACAAAGGCACCTGTTAAATACAGGAGCCGCAGGAAAGTTACCGAGTCACAAACAGACCAATGCACAAAAGGGATCACATGCAAATGAGATGCATGGACCCCCGGTTAAAGGAATTCACTCAAGGCAGTGTACAGCAAGAATAAGTCAAAATTACAGCAGTAAAAATATTCAAACAGCAATACAAAGTATGGCATAGTATGCTACATTTCAATATCAGCACAATACACAATAAAACATTTTAATAGACAACATAGGGTGTATGCAAAGATGGAACATACAGAAAAATAAAATAGAATAACAGGAGTAAGAAAACAAGGGATTAGTTTAAAGAAAGTTGCACATGAGGTTAGAAAGGTGTTTGAATATTATCTTAGCTAGGCTACACATCTTTGTTAAGAAACACGAGCATTTTTCCACACACAGTCTATGAGTAAAGTTCCAGCCCTGGAAAAACTCTTGCTTTGGAGTATAGTGGTTGTTCCATGATTTGACTGATGGCAGTGAAGATTCATTTGCATCGAGAAAGCAATTTGCAGTCCTTCATATTTAATTGTTCTAATAGCATATGTCCTTTAATAAAGTAGACTACACTAGCTGGGCCATTAGTGCTAATAATTTTCTAGCGATGTGTGGGTTCTCATTATCCTTTTGGATAATTATCAAACGAGAGCTCCCTTCGCACTACAATGTCAGGTGATGTGCTGGATACTTAAAGTTGTATTAGATGGGAAAAAAGGACTTATTTTGTAAAATTGGAGAGAAACTAATGAGTGTTTTAGACAACAGTTACAGAGAAAGTCTGGGGTTGAGTGATATGGAGAGACAGAAATAAAGAGCGAGAGAGAGAAAGAAAGAGAGAGAGAAAGAAAGAGAGAGAGAGAGAGTGTGTAATGGTTACATAAAGATCACAAAACCCAATTCGTCTGCCCATTTCTTTTAAATGTTTGCAACCTTAGGTTGCCCAGGTGAGTAGCAAGGTGGGCCACTTAAGAGTTTAGGGACCTGATTTTGAAGGTCAGTGCCAGAACTGACAAGGCTAGGGGACCGGCTGGCATTTTAATCCATACTCTTAGTCAACAAAGTAGCCCACGCCTTGTTAATAATTCCAAACCATGTAAACTTCCAATAACTGGGTCTGGGACAATTGCTTCAGAGTAACTATTTACAAGAAAGAATATACAAGTTGCAAAGCAACAATTGCAGTCTATTACAGTTTCCTCTAAGCTTCACCAGGGTTTAATCTGAATTTAGGACCCAAATTGGTGAACTGGATTGGAAACTGGTTGACCGACAGGCAGTAGAGGGTGGTGGTAAATGGAATCTGCTTGGAGGAAAAGAAGGTGAGTAGTGGAGTGCCTCAGGGGTCAGTGCTGGGGCCGATTCTGTTTAATATATTTGTGGGAGACATTGCTGAAGGGATAGAAGGAAAAGTTTGCCTTTTTGCGTATGACACGAAGATAGCCAATAGAGTGGATACACTAGAGGGAGTAGAAACCAAGAGAAGGGATCTCCAAACTTTGGAAGAATGGTCAAGGGTCTGGCAGTTAAATTTAAACTTAAACTGTAGATATTTTGATTTCTCCCAACCACTATAAAAAAACATAAAATAAGTACATTTTTAATTTTTAAAGGTGTTCAGAGTGACCAGGAGGCTTATTTTCAAAGCACTTTGGGAGGCTACGTTCCATAGGTTTCTATAGAACTTTGGGAGGCTAAGTGCTTTGAAAATGATCTTGCAAGTATCCCGTATCACCCGGTATAAATACCTAGTCTAGGCACTTAATTTGCTACTATCATTGCACCAAGTCCCCACTGCCAACCTCAAAAATGAGGCTAAACCTAATGGTGAAATGGTATAAAAAATATATACAAAAAAAGTACAAAAAAGGAAACGTGGAGGGGCATAACGAACGGGGTGCCCAAGATTTCCTGAGGGCGTCCCCGCAGGATGGCCCCATAAAGGGGCGGTGAACCGCTATTATCGAAACAAGATCGGCGTTCATCTTTCATTTCGATAATACGGTCGGGGATGCCAAAATCTCAACATTTAGGTCAACCTTAGAGATGGTCGACCTAAATGTTGAGATGGTCGACCTTAGAGATGGTCGTCCCCGGTTTTCGACCATAATGGAAACCGAGGACGCTCATCTCAAAAATGACCAAATCCAAGGCATTTCGTCGTGGGAGGAGCCAGCACTTATAGTGCACTGGTCCCCCTCACATGCCAGGACACTAACCGAGCACCCTAAGGGGCACTGCAGTGGACTTCACAAATTGCTCCCAAGTGCATAGCTCCCTTACCGTTGGTGCTGAGCCACCAACTCCCCCTCCCCCCAAAACCCACTCCCCACAACTGTACACCACTACCATAGCCCTAAGGGGTGAAGGGGGCACCTAGATGTGGGTACAGTGGGTTTTGAAGGGCTCACATTTACCAGCACAAGTATAACAGGTAGGGGGTGATGGGCCTGGGTCCGCCTGCTTGAAGTGCACTGCACCCACTAAAACTGCTCCAGGGACCTGTATACTGCTGTCATGGAGCTGAGTATGACATTTGAGGCTGGCAAAAAAAAAAAAATTTTTTTTTTTTTGGGTAGGAGGGGGTTGGTGACCACTGGGGGAGTAAGGGGAAGTCATCCCTGATTCCCTCTGGTGGTCATCTGGTCAGTCTGGGCACCTTTTTGAGGCTTGGCTGTGAAACGAAATGGACCAAGTAAAGTTGACCAAATGTTCATCAGGGACGTCCTTCTTTTTTCCATTATCGGCCGAGGACGCCCATCTCTTAAGCACGCCCCAGTCCTGCCTTCGCTATGCCTCCGACCCGCCCCCATGAACTTTGGTTGTTCCTGCGACGGACTGCAGTTGAGGGCGCCCAGAATTGGCTTTCAATTATGCTGATTTGGGCAACCCTGAGAGAAGGATGCCCATCTCTTGATTTGTGTCAGAAGATGGGCGCCCTTCTCTTTCGAAAATGTCCCTGAAAATCTGTGAAAAACAGCTGTAGTTGTTTCTAAAATAGTTATTCACAATGACCATCATATATAGTCATTGCTGATGTAAATTCCTTAGATGTTAACTGTACTTCCTTAGATGTTAAATGTTCTTATCCTTTTATAGTGCACTTGGGTAAATTGTGCAATGCACACAGCTCTTCAATTGATGTTTGTTAGGTGATGCTGAGACTCTCGTGTGAGTGGTGATCAGTGAAAATGTTTTAATTGCTTCTAACAAGGATCCTGGTTGGAAGCAATTAAAAAATGTTCAGGTTGGCGGTGGGGACTTGGTGCAGTGATGGTAGTGAATTAAGTGCCTAGACCAGGTATTCATACCAGGTGATGCGGGGTACTTGATCACTTTGAACACCTTGAAAATTTAAAATTAAAAATTTAGTTATTTTATATGTTTTATAGTGTTTGGGAGAAACATGATGCTTGAAATTAGTAGATTAATAACGTAGAAGGCAGGAGTCTAGGAAAGTTGAGTCAGGATGGGCTGTTTGTAGGTAGCTAGTCCAGTTTCCTAAAGCTTCGGGAGAGCAGGATAGTTTTTTACCTATTCCATGTGCAGATGTGAATTCCAGATCTGTGGTCAATAAAGTTGATGTCATTCATGATCTGCTAGTCGACAGCCAACTAGGTCTGCTTGTTTTGACCGAAACTTGGTTGCCTACTATAGATGATCGAGATTCTGGGATTTGTGCCGGTTGGGTTATAGAGTTTTACATGCCCTAAGGCTAAACAAGAGGGGAGGGGGAGGCCTGGCTATATTATATAAGTCATTTTTTAATGTAACTGATCCAAATGGACTTTCTTAATCATGTGCAGCTGTCCCACAGGAAAGAGACTGAACACTTCCATTGTAGGTTGGCCAATTGAAGGGCTCAAAGCGTGAGCAGAAAGGTGAGCACCCTGCTTAGCCTTCCTTTTCTCCATGCCAAGAAAGCCATCCTGCCTTCAGGGTCCAGCAGAGCTATCACTCACGCTCCTGCATTCAACACTATCTTGGCTCTGACAAAAGCGCAGCTTTCAGTCTAAACTAAACTAAACTTTTATTGATTAGCAAAGAAGATTTACTACTTACAAACACATGCATGCTGTACAGTAAGCAGGCTCTTATATTATTCTGTTTATAATGGGGGGTTTTAAAATAAATGTCATCCTTTCTCAGTCAGCTTTCTTTAAAAGCAATTAACTGAGGAAGACAGAAGTCAGAAGTTCATGAGAGATTATGGCCAGATTTCAATATACACACAGAGATACATAGATGGAAAATGGAGACAGATAGGCTAAAGTCAGACACAAGGACGTGTGACTAGCTCTAAATTGGAGAAAGAGAGAGAAAGTCAAGCACTTTGCAACTCTCCATTTTCACAGCTTTCTGCTCTAATGCCAGAAAACTATTCTAGTCTGCTAATATACATGTGGTGGGTCAGTGGTCTCTCTTTGAAACTTCTCTATCTGTAGGCACCAGCTCCTTCTTTGTGTCCAAGAGGGAAAATGTTGATACTGTTTCATGTTAGTCCTGTTACTAGGTTTCTATCTACAAGATGGAAAAGAGAGGGTTCCAGGTACAACAAGAGACCAAAGCAAACAAACAAACAAAAAAAAAACACAAGTGAACCTTCAGCAACAGGACAAAAGGTTCTTTATTAGAAGAACCTGGCACAGGCCGTGTTTCGGCGACCAGGCGCCTGCGTCAGGGGTCACAGCAGGTTTCAGTGTTCATGCGTAGATGACTCACACAGTATCACCACTTTAAAAAAACTTCACGCAAACGTAAAAATCCTGCTCAATTTAAAAAGTAGAAATGCTTTTTAAATGAAGTCAGTCCTTCACAAAAAAAAAACGTCGTCCAAAAACAGCGCCAAATAATAAGCGTGATTTTTACATTTGCGTGCAGTTTTTTTTTTATAGTGGTGATGCTGTGCGAGTCATCTACGCATGAACACTTAAACTTGCTGTAACCCCTGACACAGGCGCCTGGTCGCCGAAACACAGCCCGTGTTGGGTCCTACTAATAAAGAAACTTTTGTCCTGTTCCTGAAGGTCCACTTGTGTTTTTGTTTTTTTTGGTTTACCAGGTTTCTCTCTCCAAGTTTACTTCACTGAGTGTATTTATGTTTTTATTTGGTCATTTTACTATTGTTATGTTGTTAACAAAATTGTAAGTTTTATGTTAAACTGTATCTGCTGTACACTGTCTTGAGTGCATCTCTTCATAAAGGCAGTTAATAAATCCCAACTAAATAAACTGTATTTGGCATCAACGATCATTTTGAAATGTTGGTACCTGTGGCTCTACCATGGAAATCTGTTATGAATATCAGAGAGATTTTTAGAGAAATCAGGTGTATGTACAAAGCCCCACATTTTAACCAATGCTTTTGGTATCTAATTAATTACATTGGTTTACAGGTGGCAGGGGCGTAGCCAGACCTTATGGTGGAAGGGGGCCAGAGCCTGAGGTTGGGGACACATTTTGAGTGCCGCCTCCTCACCCCCACCGCCGCCCACCTCGCCTCACAAATACCTTTGCTGGTGGGGGTCCCCAACCCCTATTAGTTGAAGCCTTCAGCGCCGGTCTCTGGCGCAGCCGCATTCGCTGCCCTGCATGCTCTTCTTTCTTCTTCTTGCTCCTCCTGTGCACGCTGACGCTCCTTTATGTGGAACTGAGAAGGAGCGTCAGTGTGCACAGGAGGAGCAAGAAGAAAGAAGAGCAGGGCAGCGAATGCGGCTGCGCCGGAGACCGGCACTGAAGAAGGCTTTGGTTGGCCGGGGTTGGGGACCCCTGCCAGCCAAACCAGGGGCCCAGACAAAATTTGCAGGGGCCAAGGCCCCCGTGGCCCCCCCATAGCTACGCCCCTGGGTGGCACATAGATAAATGCTTCGAGCTCTGTATTCCTATGTCTCAGATGCTGAACCTAGGTAGCTACATTCATAATCACCTATGTTAAAGCAGGTTATTCAAAACAGTATTGATAAATGCTTATGATTAAGTAATCATGAAATGACTCATCACAAAGTCTTTTGTAAGAAGAAGGAATTAGCAGAATGAGGTCTGTATATGTTTAGAACACGAAGCTAAGTTATTATTAATCACACGGCTAAGCACTGTGCAATTTAGATAGTGATCACAGAGTTGGAACCAGCTAGGGTGTAGCCTCAGTGCCCAAAATATACTTTATGTATATCTCACAGCCCTGCTCTTTCAGAGGCTTTGATTAAAGGATTGAATTATTATTTTCTTTTTGCTGAATTACATGGTTGCTCATTAGATCGTTGATACCACATGTTGAAAAATAACAGAGACTTTGGAATGGGATTCCTTGGGGTACTGATATCTGGAAAGAGAAGGCCCAGTAATGCAGGGGTTGGCTTATTTGGATCCCATGATTACCCTAGAATGTCATAAAGCTAATCATTTTTATCTCCTATAAATCCTGGCATCATGGTTAGCATTAATTGATGCATAACATTCTGAGCGATACTGTAATGCTTTACAGAAAGACAGCTGAATAACATAATGTGATCTCTTTATGAAATGCAGATCAAGACTCCCCTATAAGGAATGACTAAAGAGGCCAGGGCTTTTTGTAATCTTCTGCTATTCTTATTCTCCATTTCTTTGGTCATGAATTCACCTCCCAAAGGCAATGGGGTTAGTAGCACAATAGAACAGCAAATAGGGGAGATATGATAGAGGTCTATAAAATAATGAGTGGAGTGGAATGGGTAGATGTGAATCCGTTGTTTACTCTTTCCAAAAATACTAGGACTAGGGGGCAGACAATGAAGCTACAAAGAAGTAAATTTAAAATGAATCAGAGAAAATTTTTCTTCACTCAATGTGTAATTAAACTATGGAATTCATTGCCAGAGAATGTGGTAAAAGCAGTTAGCTTAGCAGAGTTTAAAAAAGGTTTGGATAATTTCCTAAAAGAAAAATCCATAAGCACTGTTATAGGCCCACATGAGTGTTACATTCTGAAAATACACAGTGCCTTATTGTTCCATCTTTGAGGTGTTTGTGCTTTTCTGTTACAGCGAAGGCAACATTGTCTTATGCTGGCCCTATTGGATGGAATGAACTACTTTTGAGGCTTCGTTTGTTGCAGAGGCTTGACATTTTTAAGAAACAGTTAAAGGCATTTTTATTTGCACAGGCATATTTTGGAATTTAATTCGGTATGTATTTATTTTATGAAAATAAAGGAATAATATATATGCTGATTCTGTATTTGTTGTTGGTTAATACTATTGTGCTTGTTTATTTAGTTAATAGGCCGTCTATAAATGGTTTAAATAAATAAATAAATCAGACCGCTATGCCAGTTGGTCTAAATCTGCCACAGTTTCATTATGTTACTCTGTTAATATTCATGAGTAGGAAGGGAAGCAAAGGTCTGCCCTGCTGAACGGGTGCTGTTAGCACACTGCAAGTGCAAATTTGAGAATGCACACAATCAGCTGCAGCTTGCAAGCTAACCCGATCCGGACATCCTGCTATCTTTACGAGCTGCCTTATTTCAGGAATATAATTAACCTGCAGAAATGTATCAGCTGAGAGCTTGAGTTTCTGCAGCAGGTTGGTGCTCTGCTCTTTCATTGAAGAAACATGTACAGTAACAGGACGGAATGAGTCTACGTGCAGGCCAATCTCGCTGGACTTGGCTGCCGTGAATACAAGAAAATCCCTCAAAACTCTGCTATTAACAGTAGAACTCATAATAACAGTACTTTTCCCCCTCAGGACGGTATTATTGCTAGTTATTGCCCCATAATTTAATATAATACAGAGCAATTCTACAAGCTCTTGCCTATAGCTACAGGGCATTTAAGTGCGTGAAAGGCGCCTTTAATTGGTGCTTTCACACTACTTGCACTAGGCTCTATTCTATCACTAGGTACCTAAGTGCTACAGTGCAAAACTTCAAGGTAGGCATGAACGTGGGCGGAGCTCCAAGTGACGCATTGAACTTATAGAATACTATCAGTTATGCATAGACTTCTAGTCTGTTTCTTTTAGTTCCACAAAGTGTACAGAGCAGATAACAACAGTTAAGCACAGTAAAACCTTACACCATCCCCCACTAAAATTCATACGTACATCATCCAACCCCATAAAATTCCTCATTCAAAATAATTCTAAGAACTGCCCCAACTCTTCTGGGCATCCATTTACCCCTCCAACATACCGCTGATTCTATTTACAATACTCCTTAAAAAGCCCCATTAATGTGAGCATAATCGTTAATATTCTTTACTTTATCAGATACTCTTATTACACAAAGCCAATACTGCCCCTGAATAATGTTCATCATGATCCTGAAGGGGTGTAAGTGGCAGACCTTCCTACTATCATATTTGTCTAACTGCTTGGCCCAAGGGCCTTCACACTTGTCATTTGATCTTGGAAGTAACAGCTTGAAGAAGACACAGGGAAAGTCTGTGGTCTGATCTTGTCACTGGATGCTTTCAGCCTGGATAAACAGCAGGGGTGGCCATATGTCTGTTTTCTCAGCACTTAAAGCTCTGAATTCACTCCACTCCCCCCACCCTGCACAATGATTCCGGGGGGGGGGGGGGGGGGAGTGATTCTTTAGGCGTGCTTCTGGAGATGCAGAGTGCAGTTATTCAAGGAGGGAAATAATGGGCCAGTCCTGGAGTTCTGATAGCCCCATTCTGCATTATTCTAGTACCTATGGTTCTGGTTTCAAATGGGACTAGAAATACCAGAATATACTGGTCTAAAAGTTCAAAAGACTGGCCGAAAGTCTATGTCCTTCAACTGGGTCACTGGGCAGATCTAGAACACAATTCCACCCGGCACCTGAGAAGAATGGCCCCCTTTCCTCCTCCTGCTGGTGCAGAGTATGTGTGTTAGATGCCATTAGACATTACTGGAGTCAAGGCCACCCTTGTGGGGGAGGAGGAATGAAGAGAAGCAGCTGCTCTGGGATGAGTTCTTCGGAGTGCCCTGGGCTGCTGTAGTAGCCCACCTTAAATGCCTGACATTATTGGGGGGGTGTTGCAGACCAAGATCTCTAGTAGCCAATACAGTAGAGATGTTGGCACCAGGTCAGAAGGTACAGTGTCTCCTCCTCTTGTGGGGGGGGGGGGGGGGGCGGGGAGCAGTGGCATCTCTAGACATAAGTATTTTGGGTGGCAATAGGGGGGCAAGCTAGGTATGTGAGGGGGGCAAGTCAAAGTGACATTTCTATACATAACCCCCTTCCCCCCTCTGCTGTAAAATGAGCAGTCTTCTGTACATAAAAGAAATTCTTCCCTCTCTAGCCTGTTTAAACTACCCAGTAAAATCATCATTATATAATTGATAGCATCATTCAACAAATTCTTCTATGTGAATTTTGGATTCTGTACAGGATTAGTCAGACTCTCAATATAAACTCTGAAACTCCAGTTGTGTATCACAAACTGATATTCCTCAACAATGAATTCCTTACAACTGGCCACACAAAAAAATATTCAAATTATGACAATCGACTCAGGAACAGCACACGCTCCTTCCACTGCCAGATACCTTGTTTAACGTACATGGGGTTTTGTTTGGATGGTGACTCTACCGCAGTGCTTCTCCACCCAGTCCTTGGGGCACACCCAGCCAGTCGGGTTTTCGGGATGTCTACAATGAAGATGTATGAGATAAGTCTGTATACCAAGGAGGCATTGTATGAAAATCTCACTCATGCATCTTCATAATGGATATTCCGAAAACTCAACTGGCTGGATGTGCCCAGCACTGCTCTATCTTAAGTGGAGACCCCACTAGTCATGAGCATTTTTCTTTTTCAAAAAAGGCAAAAAGACACTCAAAGCCGATATAGAAAACTTACCAAATCATAATAGCCCTAACCCACCTATGAAGACAAGCCCTGGAGCACTTAAATAATCTGCTACTGGGAAACTGGAACAAGATGAACTGTTCATGCCAGCAGAATGTTGTGCCCCTCAGTTGCAGATGCAGAACCTGACTCTCACCTGTTACAAAATAGGGAATAACAAAAAAATATGCAGACAAAAACTGAAATGGAAACAAAAACTGAAAGCTCTACATGTCGTGGAACACCAGAGAAACAGCAGGAAATGCATGTCCTCCTGTACAGTGCAAAATAAAGCCGACATAAACTCTCAACACCAACATAATTCAATCACTAAACTGAAAATAAAATAATTTTTCCTACTTTTGTTGTCTTTTGATGCTATTATTCTAATTATCTTGTCCCCAATCTCTGGTTCTGCTTTCTTCTGTCTGTGCTCTTAACTCTGTATCCAGAACCTCCTTTCCAGTTCATTTGTTATTTCTTTTCTCGCCTCCTTTCATCTTCACTTCCTGTCTTATGTCTATTTGGTACTGATCTTTCACATTCAGCTTTTTTCAATTTTTCTGCCTCCTTCTCAAATCTATCTAGTTTTCCCTCTTCCCCTCCCTTCATGTGAAGCATGTCTCCCCTCTTCCCTTCATATACAGCCTTTCATCCTCTCCCTTCCCTTCCATCCATGTGCATTTCTCCCTTTCCCTGCCCTCCTATCCAAGTGCAGAAGTTCCCCCCTCCCTTCCATTCATATGCAACCTTTCTCCCTCTCCATCATTTATTTAGATTTTGCTCACACCTTTTTCAGTAGTAGCTCTAGGTGAGTTACATTCAGGTTCACTGGATATTTCTCCGTCCCAGGAGGACTCACAATCCAAGTTTGTACCTGAGGCAATGGAGGGTTAAGTGACTTGCCCAAGATCACAAGGAGCAGCAGTGGGATTTGAACCAGCCACCTCTGGATTGCAAGACTGGTGCTCTAACCACTAGGCCACTCCTCTACTCATGTAGCACCTCTTCCTACTTGCCCCATGGGTAGCAGTAATCCCCAGTCTCTGCTGCCCATGCCATCTCTGAGAATCAAAATGGCAGCTGTGACCTCTTGCAATAGTCTTGCAATAGTTTGAGGCCACCGTTTAGAACAGGGGAGCTAGTACGGGAAGCTGCGATTGGAGGATCACTGCTACCCAACCAACACCAAAGCCTCTATCAAGAATTGAGGAAATCCCAAGTCCCCAGACCTACTTGAACCGTTCAGGAAATCAGGGCTTTCATGTGCAGCTTTCACTGGAGGTGCAACAAAGATTTTTGGGGGTGCATTTGCACCCCAGTAGTGACACCTATGGGGGAAGGGGTAGGATAACCCTACTGATCTTATGTCTTTGGTAGGGTGCCTGACCCTAGGAATGACCCTGCCAAGCTGGTATGTGAAACCTAATCAAAATAACTTATTCACAATTCAAAGACCCTCTGCTCAGTGTGCGGCAGCGGCGGCGGCTAAGAAAGCAAATAGAATGTTAGGTATTATTAGGAAAGGAATGGAAACAAAAATGAGGATGTTATAATGCCATTGTATCAGTCCATAGTGCGACCACACCTCAAATATTGTGTTCAATTCTGGTCACCACATCTCAAAAAAGATATAGTGGAATTAGAAAAGGTACAGAGAAGGACGATGAAAATGATAAAGGGGATGGGAAGGGTCCACAGAAATGTCCTCTTCTCTCAGAACTTCTCATTGGAGATTTTGTCATCAACAGACTTTTGAGGCAGGCCATAGGCTGAAACATGGTGCTGTGTTGAGTGTTTTTATCAATAAATCTTCTTTAAAGTATCAAGGTTGTGCCTCTCTTTTCTGGAGTCCACGGTTGATTCCTCACTTACTACAGCTGCTACTGAAGCTATTTCCTCATTAAATGAAACACAATAGAATTAACTTAGAAAAGTGATAGTTTCAGCAAATCAGAGCTTGTGTGATGAATACCTTTAAAAAAAACAGCAAAACAAAACAACCCAACCAGCTTAAACAGAAAATAAAACCCCTTCTACTGACACCAATGGTTAACTATTATCATTTACAACTGGTCTGCTATGTTTCCTTCCCATGCTGGATATTAAACATCATTATTTAATTTGATTTTATTTTGATTAATTACACACATACATTTATATTCATACTTGTTTAATCATTTATTTGTATTGTTTTAATCATTTATCTGTGCTATTCATTGTACAAGTTTGTTCATTTATACATTTACTAGCCGTTAAGCCCGTTAAAATGAGCGAGACTTCCAGCTACCCTCCTTGCCGCCGCTCCCTCCCCCCTCCATGCCGGGCCCCCTGCACTGACCTGACAGCGCCTCTCACCTCCGTGTGAAAGCGCTGCAGGCAGCAGCAGATCGCTCTGCTGCTGCCTGCAGCGCTTCCACACGGAGGTGAGAGGCGCTGTCAGGTCAGTGCAGGAGGCCCGATACAGAGGGGGGCGGGAGCGGCGGCGGGGATCTGGGGGGAGGGGGGAGGAGGTTGGTGCACGCGATGTTCGTTTCCAGGCTCCAGCAGCAGCGGCCAACAGTGCGACTCCGTTTCCCTCTCTGTTCCGCCCTCTGACATCATCACGTCGACGCGAGGGCGGGACAGAGAGGGAAGTCTCTACTGCGCATTGTCAGGTGAGTCGGTCACTTGCCATTTATATGTTTGATATTTGTTTTTAGATGCCTGAAGCAGGCCTTAGAGGTGAAACACAGTGTTGTGTCGAGTGGTTTGATCAATAAATCTTTTAAACACAAGATTGTCCCTCTCGTCTCTGGAACCTGTGGTCCATCACCCACCTTTTCCCTATCCGCTTCTGTGTCCTCATGGGACCATAGAGTTCTCCACTTCTGCGGATTTCTGTTGGAGCAGTCTTTGGCGAAACACGGTCATGTTAGGCGTCTGTTTTTAACACACAGGAGCAAGTGTAGTTATTAAAGACTTTTATAATTTAGTTTAGTTTATTTGTATCTGATATAGCAACTTTCACACAGTGGTTCACAACTAGAAGAGACAGGTAGGAATTACAAAACTGCACAGGAAAGTCAAAGGATTTTCTACTGGTCTTGCAGTTTTTTCTTCCCACGTTGGCGCGTAACTGTACTTTACAGACTGCAGTGGCATAGGTAAGTGGGGCCATGGGGGCCTGGGCCCCCCGAATTTCCTTTGTTCCCCTGGTTTTGCTGGTGGGGGTTCCCTCCCCCTGCTGCCCTGCCGCTCCCCACCCACTGCTCCACCAAATACCCCAAGCCCCGCCAGTTGAAGCCTTGTCCAGCGCCGGTCTCCGGCGCTGCCGCATTGCCTGCCCTGCTCTCTTTTCCCCTCACGTCCTGCACTCTCCTTTTAGTGAAATTCAGGCGCTGGAGAAGGCTTCAGCTGATAGGGGTTGAGGACCCCCGCCAGCCAAAGTATTTGGTGCAGCAGTGGGTGGGGAGCGGCAGGCCAGCGAGAGGGGGGAGGGAACACGGCGAGACGGCAGACCAAAATTGCCCTCCACCTCAGGCTCTGGCCCCCTCCCACCGCGAGGTCTGGCTACGCCCCTGGAGGAATGACTCTGAAGCTGTTTTGAGATGGATGCAGTTTTATTCGTTTTTTTCAGCATTGCTGTTCCTTGTGAGAAACCTGCAATTTAGTTGCAACACACAATATTTTACTCTGTTGGTATTTACCAAGGATGCTGTTTTTGAGTTTTTTTCACATGAATTGTAAAGTGTCTGCATGAGCTTGTGTGCACTGATATCCACACCCATCCAGATTGATTTGTTGACTCCTGAGGCAGGCGCCCCAGTGCCAAAACATAGATCTGCATTGAGTCTGACTAATATAATTGCTTTTTACTCTTGGCTTGGAATTGTCTTGGTCCTCCCCTACTTTCATTTTTGCTCTGTGCCTTGATTCCTAGGGGGTTTCTCTTCTTCTTTTTTGTTTTCATTTGAATATAATCAACATCAATTTCTTTCAGAAATGGAAATATGTATTTAAGTGAATTATTTATTATGATTTATTTACTGCCTTTTTGAAGAAATTCACCTGCTTCCCTGCTATAACCTTTTACATAGAAAACAATAAATTGTTTCTGATTGCAAACAAAATTCACCTTATTGGGTGAAATTGATTATATTAGGAACAGCACCTCCTACAGGTCACTTGGTGAAGCTGTAGTTGGTCTATCCCAGTAATCAGGCAGAAAGCAGAAACAGTGTTCAAACTGTCAGTTGCACAGCTGGAGTATGAGTATTGAGGAAAACATGCCTGAGGAGATGAGACTCACCAATCTGGGCGTGCATGAGAAAAACTTTCCTTTCCTTTGCTATTTTTTAAATTCATTTCCGCATTCTAGCACGCACTAATGAAACAACCAGATTCTGTTGCTTCTTGTGTCAGTTTTGAATGAGAGATTTGAAATCATGAACCAGCTTCACCGCTTTCCTCAGGTCCCTCAGCAACCAGCTGAGTTTTACTGTCCGGAAACTGACAAGAACAGCCAGTTTCCTCCCTGCCCTCTGAGCTCCTTGGCAAGAGGCGGCCTGAAAGCAGAAATCGTTGGAACAGCTGGCAGAGGTTTAGACTCAACGGCTCTTCTCTCTGCCTTTAACCTGAGTGCCAGAGCCACACCCACTCAGCCAGATGTTCATGTTCTTCATTGCCTTAGCAGCTGGATTGATTGCTTCTGATCATCCTATTATATTCTGAATCCTCTCTCATGAGGGCTTCCCAAATCTGTCCCCAGGATCCCACAATCAGTCAGGTTTAGAGGTTTATCCACAATCTGTATATCATGTAAATATCCTGAAAACCTGACTGGCTCTCTGCTCTTTGCTGGAATACAACGCTTCCTAACTGTTAACATTATGCCTCCTCTGGGCCTTCTAAATGCTTAACAAGCAAACATAAAGGAAAGCGGACTTCCTTTCAGCAGGGCCAGCTTGAGGGATAATTATGAAAATTATTATTATTGCCATGGTTAATATACTGCTTAACATAATAACCTCTAAGCACTTCACAATATTAAATGGGCCTGTGAGAGTTCCAAGAGTGACAATGGGTGGGGGAGGGGAAGAGAGGAGATTAGCTTGTCTGGTTACCCCACCCCTCCCCTGATGCTCTTCTGATATTAAGGAAAGCAGGTGTCTCTGGGCTGTGAGGGAATGTTTAGCTGTATTCAGTGGCAACTTGCTCTTATGTAATAAGAGACTAAGAAAAGACATTAATACACCCATTGCTTAGATGAAAGGTGTGTTCAGAAGATCAGGGCGAAGAGTCTGCGCTCTGGTGAAAAGTATCTGAATTTCTACACTAGGGATGGGAAGGTGCTGTTTGGTAGTAAACAGAGCTATAATAAGTTTCTGTAAACATTGTAATGAAACTAGAGCTGTGGAGGAACAGAAATGAGCGTAGGGTTAACACTACACTGATGTTTAAAAATAAAAATCAGGTAAGGCTGCAGTCTTTTGGGAGCAAAGACCAAGGGGTTACAGGACACAGGGGAACCCCTCTAGTGATACAGTACAGGGGTGAGAGGGGAACAGAGCCATGGGAGTTACAGGGCCACAGGGGAACTCCTCTAGTGATATAGTATAGGGGGGAGAGGGGACTTAAGCTTTTGTTAAGGGACACTTAGACCTTTTGCTGCATTCCCTCTGGCCTGAGCTAATCCTAAGAGACCTTCCTTGCAGCCCGAACACACATGTTCGTAAAGTGATCACTTTTGTAAGGATGTGAAGTTGCGTGAAATGACAATTGGATGTGTCAACAGCATATCTTATGTTGCTCTTGTCTTTCACGCTCAATAGTGCACACAAGTTTTAATTACCAATAGTCCGTCATATTTTTACTTAGTGTGCACCAATTATAAAGTGGTGTAGGTCTGCAAAATCCCAAGTGGTATAGAACGAGTAGAAGTACATCGATTTTGTACTCGTTCCAAAAGTACAAAGACTATGGGAAACTCAATGAAATTACATAGAAATACTTTTAAAATGACTAGAAGGAAATGTTTTTTCACTCAACGAATAGTTAAGCTCTGGAACTCTTTGCCGGAGGATGTGGTAACAGCAGTTAGTGTATCTGGGTTTTAAAAAGGTTTGGACAAATTCCTGGAGGAAAAGTCCATAGTCTGCTATTCTGATAGATATGGGAGAAACCACTGATTGTCCCTGAGATCACTAGGATGAATCTTGCTACTATTTGGGTTTCTGCCAGGTACTTGTGACCTGGCTTGGCCACTGTTGGAAGCAGGATACCGGGCTTTATGGACCAGTAAAGCTATTCTTATGCTCTTAACAACACAAACATTTCTAAAACAGACCTCAAATCTTTTGCGAGCAGGTACACACATGGATTCTAGAAAGCATTTCCCACGTTCCGCCCATGTGCAAGTCCACAGTGAAAGTACGTACTATGCAAAAGACATTGCTTGGTATCTTATAAAAGGACATTTACCCCTCTACCCCCCCCCCCCCCATACATTGCTCCATGTGTGCATAAATTTAATGATACTCTCATGTGTTCTTTATGCCTAAAACGAATACAATTAATCCCCACAGTTCTAAACAATAACACTGTAGCTCAGGAGTCACAAATTCAATCCTGGAGGGCCACAAACATGCCTGGCTTTCAGGATATCCCTCATGAATATGCCTCCATTGCATGCAAATATATCTCCTACATATTCAGTAGAAATACCCTGACCTGTATGTGGCCTTTAAGGACTGAACTAGTGCACCTCTGCTGTAGGTGGCCAGAAGAAGGTTATAGCGTTTGATTAAATGTCCCGTTTTCCTCCGCTTTGTTACACTTTCAGGCTTATTTTTGAAAGAGGACACCCATCTTTCGACACAAATCGCAAGATGGGCGTCCTTCTCACAGGGTCGCCCAAATCGGCATAATCGAAAGCTGATTTTGGGCGTCCCCAACTGCTTTCCATCACGGGAACGACCAAAGTTCCTGGGGGTGTGTCAGAGGCGTAGCAAAGGCGGGACTTGGGTGTGCCTAACACATTGGCGTCCTCGACCCATAATCAAAAAAAGAAGGGCGTCCCTGACGAGCACTTGGACGACTTTACTTGATCCTTTTTTGTTACGACAAAGCCATGAAAAGGTGCCAGAACTGACCAGATGACCACCGGAGGGAATCGGGGATGACCTCCCCTTACTCCTCCAGTGATCACCAACCCCCTCCCACCTTCAAAAAAATTCTTTAAAAATATTTTTTGCCAGCCTCTATGCCAGTCTCAAATGCCATACTCAGGTCCATGACAGCAGTATGTAGGTCCCTGGAGCAGTTTTAGTGGGTGCAGTGCACTTCAGTCAGGCAGACTGAGGCCCATCCCCCCTACCTGTTACACTTGTGGTGGTAAATGTGAGCCCTCCAAACCTCACCAGAAACCCATTGTACCCACATCTAGGTGCCCCCCTTCACCCATAAGGGTTATGGTAATGGTGTACAGTTGTGGGTAGTGGGTTTTGGGGGGGGGGGGGTTGGGGGACTCAGCACACATGGTAAGGGAGCTATGCCCTGGAAGCAATTTCTGAAGTCCACTGCAGTGTCCCCTAGGGTGCCCGGTTGGTGTCCTGGCATATGAGAGGGACCAGTGCACTACGAATGCTGGCTCCTTCCACGACCAAAGGGCTTGGATTTGGTTGTTTCTGAGATGGACGTCCTTGGTTTCCATTATCACCAAAAATCAGAAACGACCAAGTCTAAGGACGACCATCTCTAAGGTCGACCTAAATTTCCAGATTTGGGCGTCCTTGACCGTATTATCAAAATGAAAGATGGACGTCCATCTTGATTCAATAATACGGGTTTCCCCACCCCTTCAGGGGGCATCCTGTGAGGACATCCTCATAAAAATGTGGGCATCCCTTTCGATTATGCCCCTCTTTGTGTTCTCCAAAGTATTGCTTGTTCTTTCCCTGGTGGCACTGCCAAACATCTCCGGAACACAGTGATCTCGCCGCAGTTTTCTCATACGTCTGGCCATGGCTTGTGCAAGAACATAGTGTGTGAAAAGCACCGAAACCATGAAGAACCAATGTTTTATTAAAATATAAAAGTCTTTTCCCCTTCTAAAGAAAGCTGCAGACCTCAGTATAGTGATACACAGTTCTGCTGAATCTTCTTAGACTTAGCAGCCTTTTGAGTGGTCTAGTCTGAGGCACGACTAATTGTGAGTTAAACAAAGAATGTTGACTATGTGCATTGGAACCTGTCCATGAAGAATAAAATAATTCTTCCATTATCTTCTCTTCTGGAATGCTTGAGACTCGGGTTCTTAGAGGGCAGTTGAAGGGATATGAGACGAGTAGTAGAGCAGGAAATTGGGAGAATGTAAAAGTCAGCTGTCCAGCTGTTGTTAGTGTACAGTTCTGACTTTTTTTCCCCCTATGGATTAGCCATGTATGCATTCTGCTACAGTCCATTCCACTTTTCAGGATGTCAGAGCTGAATGCACAAAGTTTAATGAAGGCCCCCCCCCACACACACACACACCCTGAAAAGTGCCTCTACTAAAAGTGGGAGGATATTCTGGGGGTCACTATGACAAGAAGTGATAGAGCAACTATCCCTGTGGGTAGATGCAGAGAGTCCCGGCCCTAGTGGGCAGGGTGAGGAGTTGATGAAAAGGGTTGAGTTGGTTGAAATGGGGCATTTGGTTGGCCACCTCTACCAAGACCATGAGCACCAAGGGGGAAGTCCTGCAGCAAAATGGGTGAAAACCTGTAGTGACTGGTGGATGACATCCTTGCTCAAGGGTAAAGGATGCCTGCAGCTGGTTTCTCCAGTGTGAGGCGCCTTAAGAGAAGGAGCGTCTGGTAGGAGAGGACATCCCAGGCAGGAGAGGAATGAGAGCAGAAGAGTCTCGTTTCTAGCGGGATGCTACCAGTGCTCAGAAACAACCCTGAGATAGGCCAGAGAGAAATGGAACATTATTTGGATTTCACTTATGGCCTTTGCATTTGAACTGTATATATTTGACTGTTTTTTATTATTTTAAATGGTTCTGAGTTTGCTGTTTATTAACAGGAAAGTTTATATTTATATTTACTCAACAAGACTGTCGGTCATTTTTTCAGGGAGCAAACTCTTGAGTATTCCAGGGGGAAAGAGCCCTTTGGCCTACTGGAATTTAGCATGGCCTTGGCCTGAGCCCAGCTCAAATGAAGTACAATCTATTTTATAGAGCCTTTGGCTTGTTAATTTCCTCCTTTTTCTTTGGGTTTTCATTTATTTATTTGTTACATTTATATCCCACATTTTCCCACCTATTTATAGGCTCAGTGTGGCTTACATAGTACCAGAGAGGCCTTTGCATACTCCGGTGTGAACAAATACAGGGTGATGTTGTGGTAAGATCAAGTTCATGTGGCACAACCACATTAGGGAATCGGAGAACGGAAGAGTTGTGTTATGTCCATTACGTGCTTTAGTTTGGTTGTGTTGCAGAGATTAGGCATTTAAGTTGGATCAGTAGGGTATGCCTTTTTAAACAGATTGGTTTTTAGTGATTTCCGGAAGTTTAGGTGGTTGTACGTCGTTTTCAAAGCTTTTGGTAATGCATTCCACAGTTGTGTGCTTATGTAGGAAAAACTAGTTGCATAAGTTGTTTTGTATTTAAGTCCTTTGCAGCTTGGGTAGTTCAGATTTAGATAAATTCATGTTGATTCGGATGTATTTCTAATTGGTAAGCCGATCAAGTATGTCATGTAACTTGCGACTTCTCCATAGATGATTTTGTGAACCAGGGTGCAGATTTTGAAGGCGATGCGTTCTTTGATTGGGAGCCAGTGTAGTTTTTCGCAGAGGGGTTTTGTGCTTTCAAATCACGTCTTACCAAATATAAGCCTAGCTGCCATGAGGCTTCATTAGCAACTACCTGTTGTGTCCCCCCCACCCCATTTGACTGGGTCAATTCTTGGCTAGGGGCCATCAGCTCCAGTTAACTCCAGAGCCTCCTTTACGCGGGTCCTTAGTCTGGGATGTCTGTCTGATGTATTAGTGTGACAACTCAGTGTAGTGGGTATTTGTGTGTAACACAGTTCATCTTTATGCACTGAATTTATGATGTTTTGTTTTCTTTGGGGGGGGGGAGCTTCTGAAGGTGGCAGGGAAGTGTAGCTCAGGGTGCCCTCAGCCCTCTGCAAAGTGATTATGTTGGTGAATAGGTAAGAGTTGAAGAATAGCCTAATGGTTTGAGAAGCAGGCTAAGGACCAGGGAAGCTCAATTCAAAACCCACTGCTGCTCCTTGAGATCCTTTTCATCACTTAACCCTCCATTGCTTCAGGTACATACTTAGGGCTCTTATTACTAAGGAGTGCTACTGATTAGCTCGCAGTAAACGCTAAGAAGCCCATTTTATTCCTCTGGGCTTCTTAGCATTTAGCACACGCTAAATCCGTGAGCTAAATCCAAAATCCCTTCTTTTTCCTCTGTAGTAGTGACTCTCAACCCAGTCCTCAGGACACATCAAGCCAGTCCAGGTTTTCAAGATATCCACAGTGAATATACTTGAGCTAATAAACATAAACCGATTTAACTTGATTTACCATCTTTCCAGACAAACCACCAAGGCGGTTTAGAATAATAATGGAATGGAACTCCATAACATTGATAAGATGGGTTTAAGAGAGGGAAGGAAGGAGTAGAACACCGAGTACCAGATCACACATCAGTCACTCTAATCCCACCCCCCCCCCCCCCCCCACAAAAAAAAAACTAGGTCAAGAGCAATGTTTTGAATGCATACACTGCCTTCATTGTATGCAAACATTTCATCAGTATTCATTGTGGGTATACTGAAAACCTGAGTGATTAGGTGTGTCCCGAGAACTGGGTTGAAAGCACTGGTGGAGACAGGCCATGTATGTTCCTGTCTAAAGGACCCAAATTCTCCAGCAGTAGATGTATGCAAGCAGTGGCCTGGACTAGATAACCCCTCTGGATGTGGAGCTGCAGGTGCTGGCTAACATCTTGCTTTGCACTTTTTATGTGTGTGCAACATCTTTTTTTTCTTTTTTCTTTTTATTTTCAGTCACATCAGGACGTGCTGACACATACGAGCTGAAATCTGCAGTGGAGGAAGTGGGATTCTTTCTTTAGAAATGGTTTTTGCATTAAAAAAAAAAAAGTTCAACTGAGCAGGTTGGCACCTTTCCCTCTCATGGCAGATGATTGAACAAACTGGCACTGCAGTTGTGGGTCATCACGCTGGGAGCAGAGAAGCCTACATCCCCCTCCTCCAGACTCAGCTGCTTAAGTTTGTGCAGGAGGGAGCAGGGTTTGGGGGGGGCATGTGATAGCTGGAAAATTTCCCTCCATGTGTATTTCCAAAGCCCACCTCCCTTTACTGCAGGTCAGGCTACACCCGTAGTGCCACTACGCGCTCCATTTTGCCTTCAAGTTCATTATTGTGGCTGTAGCATTGTTTCATCCAAGGTAATAGTTTTGAAAATTACCCACCCTATGAGAGGGCCAAGATGGCAGCGAGAAGGTTGCCCTGACCATCACTTCATACTTTCGTCTTTCTTGTGCTGCTCAGCCAGCTCAAACCTCAACTCAGTATGGAGAAGAAGAGAAAGAGAGTTGCTCGTCATCTCCCTCCAGTTCCCGCAGTGACCCCAATGTCTATACAGCCCATGCTTAAGAGTTGTGGAGTCTCCGTTGGGCTCAAAATTCCATCTCCTTCTGCCTTGCTATGATTCGGATTATTCTTTCCAATGTGCATCACTTTGCATTTGTCAATTTCATCTGCCTTTTGGATGCTCAGTCTTCCAAATTCCTAAGGTCTTCCTGCAATTCTTCACAGTCAGCATGTGTTTTAACAACCTGGAATAGCTTTGTGTCTTCTGCATTGTGTCATTCTGATTTCCATATCATTTATTAATATGTTAAATAGCATCGGTACCAGTACTGATCCCTGTGGCACTCCACTGTTACCCTCCTCCATTGAGAGAAATGACCATTTAACCCTACCCTCTGTTTTCTGTCCAGTAACTAATTCCTAATCCATACCAGACCATTGCCTCCTATCCCATGACTCTAATTTTCTCAGGAATCTGTCATGAGGATGTTTGTCAAAAGCTCTCAGAAAATCTAGATAAAGACTTCTTAGAGTCATTATTGAAAGTGATAACTCAGAAGACCACCTTAGCAGTGACTTTGGCATTGAAACAGGATTGTAACACAGTCTTGCATATATATTACCATAATATGGGTGAATTGATTTTAGGATCCAAGTTCAAATTTTTCCTGATTTCGCTAGAATGACTGAGAAAAGATGCCAGGAATTCCTGGTGCTTAGATCCAGAGCTCTGGCCGTCTTATTTTTTCTGCTATGATTTTGATTTCCTTGATCATGTGTGATAAATTGCGAGGGTAAAACACATAAGTTCTTTGACCCCAAACAATTGTTGGTATTTATTTCTGCTAAGGAGGAATTGTATAGGGTGTGATTGTCCAAAAGGCGGGCTTACGGTAATGTCTCTGGATTAAGTGTTCTCACGTTTGGTTCCTTTGATTTCCTGCTTAGTATTTCTAATGACCCCTTTATTCTTATTGTTATTATGATTTTGTGGACAATCAACATTTTAAAAATATTTTTCTTTGGGTTATATTTGCTACATTTTTCTTATCTCTTATTTCACAACTAATTGCTGTGATTGTACTATTGAAAACATCTGAATGATTAATTTTCTAAGCCTTCCTTTCAGTATATGTTTTGAATTTATGTAACCCACTTGGATTCTTTATTGATATTAGTGGGATATAAATACCCTGAATAGGATAGAATAGAAAATGTTAATACAAATTTTAAAAGAAAGAAAACTACCTACTTTATGACACTGAAGTCCCAGTGTGGCTTAGTGGCTCATGACAGCCCACATGGCCTTTTGGGAAAGGGGATGGGATTTGATACGCTGCCTTCCTGTGGTTATAATCAAAGCAGTTTGCATATTATAGACATGTACTTATTTTGTACCTGGGCCAATGTAAGGTTAAGTGATTTGCCCAGGGCCACAAGGAGCTGCAGCGGGAATTGAACCCACTTCCCCACATTCTCAGGCAACTGCACTAACCAATAGGCAACTCCTCCATGTCACTATTGCCTTCAATAGTGTAATAAGCAGTGGCGTAGCCAAAGGTGGGCCGGGTGGGCCCAGGCCCACCCAGTAGCAGCACACCTATGATTTGGCAGGCAGGGATCCCCAAGCCACACCAGCTGAAAACTCCCAACAACTGCCCCTCCTGCATACCTTGTAAATAGCAGATCTTTGCCTGCATCGAGCAGCGACTGATACATACTGTGCACTGGCCCCACAGCCTTCCCTCTGATGTATTCCCACCTATGCAGAAACAGGAAGTTGCATCAGAGGCAAGGCTATGGGGCCAACATGAGCAGTGAGTATTAGTTGCTGCTCGCTCCAGTGAAAATCTTCTATTTATAAAGTATGTTGGGGAGGGGGGATATTTGAGAGACCATATGGCATGCAGGCAAGAGAGGTAGAGACCAAATCACTGTGAGATAGGGTGGAGTTCTTCTGCCCACCCATCTTGGGCCCAGGCCCACCCAAAATTGAGTGTCTGGCTATGCCCCTGGACTAATAAGTTCTTCTTTAAAGGCCTTAGTGGCCTTATAATATGATGTAAAGAATTCACCTCTCACAATATCAAGGAAGTGTTCAGTTACTGGGAAGACAATGTCCTCTCTGAGTGCGAATACAACACATGTGTGTGATAACCAATAGGTTTGAAATACTCAGATGACTTCAACAAGAGGAAAGGAAGCAGAAGCCAATCAGAATCTACATTTCAGGAGGCATGACAAAGCATAAAATATACCACGAGCACAGCATGTGAGAGGAAAATTAACCTTACACCGAGACACAGTTTTAAGATATTGATATGCATCATGACCACATCATTGTGGAAATGACAGTGTCAGACCATGAGGAGTTATCCAAAAGGCCTCTCCTTCCATTTGGAGATCGCTGCTGGCAATCTGACTCAGCTGCACTCCTGACTTTCTGACAGGTCTTAGCAAATGTCAGAACAAAACACAAAACAAGGGCTTGTGTGAGAGAATACCAGTCTGCATTCTTCCGTGAGGAATTAACCTCCTCAAGATTTCCTCATATCCGCTGAGTGAATCAGACTTTCAGCAACTCTGTTGGTCTCTCCAAAACCAGGAGCACCTAAGTGGCTAGAGACTTGAAGTAAAGAGTCCAGATGAGAGAACCACTTGAGTCCACAATTTCTTTAATTGTTCATGAAGAGCCCTGTTTACTAAGCCGTGCCAAAGTTGCCCTAGCGTTTTTAGCGCACGCTAATGCGAGAGATACCCATGTATTCCTATGGATGTCTCTAGCATTAGTGCGTGCTCATTTTTAGGGTCCTTAGTTTTTGGTTGCTCCAGGCACCTCAACCAGATCCATTAATTCAAAGCTAAAAAGTAAATGAAGCAAATGATAATGGTGGGTCTGAGTGCCTATCAGCTTTACCTCTTGTCTCCATTCCTATCTTTATGTGACTTCCCTCCCCTCCCCGATTTAACAGTATAAATTAACCCAGCTGGTTTTCAGATCTAGGTAGGAGGATTTCTCCAGTAGACTTCCTCATCTGTGGTTACATGTGGTGAACCCAGTCACCACATGAGTAATTATTGTTTCTAGTTACTAGGCAGCACAGTTTATAAACTGTTCATTTTAATGACTATATCATTAGCACAATGCATAAATACTGCATCATTAGTTAGTGTAGCCTCAGTACAGTACAGTTTCATAGTAAAATGGTGCTATCATACCAGGAAGGAGCTAAAATGGTGATTATCATTCCAAGAATAATATGTCTTTATAGGATCCATGTTCTTCACTAGGCATTCATTGATTCCTCTGTATGACATCAGTGGTGTGCTGGTAAATGTTTAACAACAGGCTCTCTCCCCGGTCCACCTCTGCGCCCCCCCCCCATCTACCTCTGCGCCCCTCGTCCACCTCTGCGCCCCCCCCCCCACCAAATTGCAGAGCTGGCTATAGCCGGGGAGAGAGCCTGGGGGGGGGGCAATGCATTAATCCAGGAAAAAAAAATTAAATGATCCCAGGTTCCAATCTAATTCATTTTTAATGTGGGATAAAATGCCATAAATAAGTAAATAAATATAAACTTTTAATGTTGAGCACCTGATTCTGAAAGTGGACATATTCCAAACACTATAATGAAAATAAAATGATTTTTTTCTACCTTTCTTGTCTGGTGACTTTGTTTTTCTGATCATGCTGGCCCAGCGTCCGATTCTGCTGATATCTGTCCTCTTAACTCCATTTCCAAGGCTTCCTTTCCATTTATTTCTTTACTTTCCGTCTTTCTTCTTCATTTCTTGCCCTACATCCGTAAGTAAAAGCTGGGTCCTCCACAGACTTGACTGTCCAGTGGATCCAGCTTCTGCCTATTTTCTTCATCCATGTGCAGTTTTTCTCCTCTCTTCCTTTTCCCTCATCTCCTTCCTCACTCTTCCCTCCCCTCCATCCATGTCCAGCATTTCTTCTCTCCCTTCCCTCTCCTCCATCCACCCATGTCCAGCAACCCTCCTCTCCCCCCTGCCCTCCCCTCCATCTACCCATGTCCAGCAACCCTCCTCTCTCCCTGCCCTCCCCTCCCCTCCAGCCACCCATACCCAACGATTCTCTTTGTTCCCCTGCCCCCCTCCAGCCACCCATACCCAGTGTTTGTCCTCTCTCCCCTGACCCTCCTCCAGCCACTCATGCCAGCGATTGTCCTCTCCCCTGCCCCCCTCCAGCCACCCCAGTGAATGTCCTCTCTCCCCTGCCCCCCTCCAGCCACCCATACCCAGTGATTGCCCTCTCTCCCCTTCCCCCTCTCCAGCCACCCATGCCAGCGATTGTCCTCTCTCCCCTGCCCCTCTCCAGCCACCCATGCCAGCGATTGTCTTCTCTTCCCTGCCCCTCCTCCAGCCACCCATGTCCAGCGACTCCCTTCTCTCCCCTGCCACCCCCTCCAGCCACCGAGGTTGTTCAACAAATTCTTCGGGGCAGGCAATCTTGCCTGCCCGCTGCCGGCGCTGACTCTCCCCCACTGCCGGATCGCTCTTCAAAATGGCCACCGAGACTTATAAGGGCGGCCTCCAAGACTTCAGCAGAAGTCTCACTAGGCCGCCGCTGGAAGTCTCGGCGGCCATTTTTAAAGAGCGATCCAGCAGCGGGGAAGGAAGAATTCGCTGGACAAGGGAGGTGAGACACCACCGGACCCTGTAGGAGGGAGGGAGGGAGGAAGGAGAGCCGGCTCGATCTCAGGAACAACCGGCTTGCAAGTCGGTAAAAAATTTACCACTGGGCATAATTGAATGGGGCGCCCAAGTTTTCATGAGGGTGTTCTCGCAGGCAGCCCCGCAAAGGGGTGGGGAAACCCGTATTATCGAAACAAGATGGGCATCCATCTTTCGTTTCGATAATATGGTCGTGGACGCCCAAATCTCAACATTTAGCTCGACCTTAGAGATGGTCGACCTAAATGTTGAGATGGTCGACCTTAGAGATGGTCGTCCCCGGTTTTCGGCTATAATGGAAACTGAGGACGTCCATCTCAAAAACGACCAAATCCGAACCCTTTGGCCGTGGGAGGAGCCAGAATTCGTAGTGCACTGGTCCCCCTGACATGCCAGGACACCAACCGGGCACCCTAGGGGGCACTGCAGTGGACTTCACAAATTGCTCCCAGGTGCATAGCTCCCTTACCTTGGGTGCTGAGCCCCCCAAACCCCACCCAAAACCCACTCCCCACAACTGTACACCACTACCATAGCCCTAAAGGGTGAAGGGGGCACCTATATGTGGGTACAGTGGGTTTCGGCTGGGTTTTGGAGGGCTCACATTTGCCACCATAAGTGTAACAGGTAGGGAGGATGGGCCTGGGTCCGTCTGGCTGAAGTGCACTGCACCCACTAAAATTGCTCCAGGGACATGCATGCTGCTGTCATGGAGCTGGGTATGACATTTGAGGCTGGCATAGAGGCTGGCAAAAAAAAAAAATTTGTTTTTTTTTAGGGTGGGAGGGGGTTGGTGACCACTGGGGGAGTAAGGGGAGGTCATCCCCGATTCCCGCTGGTGGTCATCTGGTCAGTTTGGGCACCTTTTCATGGCTTGGTCACAAGAAAAAATGGACCAAGTAAAGTTGGCCAAGTGCTCGTCAGGGACGCCCTTCTTTTTTACATTATCGGCCGAGGACGCCCATCTCTTAATCACGCCCCAGTCCCGCCTTCGCTACAGTGCTGACACGCCCCCGTGAACTTTGGTTGTCCCTGCGTCGGGAAGCAGTTGAGGACTCCGAACATCGGCTTTCGATTATGCTGATTTGGGCAACCCTGAGAAAAGGACGCCTATTTCCCGATTTGTGTCGGAAGATGGGCGCCCTTCTCTTTCAAAAATAAGCCTGATAATGTCATAGTAATTCATAATGATAGTCCTAACCATCAGCTGTAGTCACATAACTCAGAAGACTGGATCCATCCATCACGCACAAAAAAAAGTACAAAAAAAGAAAACTTAATTCTGTACACCCCATATTCTGATTTAAATTTAATTAGATGACCAAGATAGTGAGGATACGCCCTTTGACATTGAATAAGAGACAGAGCAAGCTTTTATTATTATTGTCCTAAGCTGACTGCTCTTCCAAATGTTCCTGTCACTGAGGAAACTTCAGCAGTGTAGGGCCTTACCGAGTCCCAAATAGCAAGGAGGCAGGAAGGAATGGAGCCAGGCAGGGTGTACACTTATTGAGATGTTGTTGACATTTCCAGGCAAAAGCATCTAGCCCATTGGTACTGGATTTGAATATAATTCTGGAAATGATCAGGTTTATCAAAACACTTGGTTCTGTTATCTACCAGGAAAAGGAATGAAAATAAACTCCTTCCAGAATGCCAGAGGCTTGAGTTAGAGTGTAATTCATGTGCAAGGAAGGACATAGCTACTGGACAAATTATTTTAACACTTCCTAAGGGTCTTTAAGGTTAGCAGGAAATGTCTTGTGAATAATGAGCCTAGTTCATCTAGCACCATCAACTTTAATAGTAAGATAGAAGTCATTAAAGTGACAAATTTTCCAATCAGGACCATTCCGAGCTGGAATCGTGCCCTGTACAACATGTCCCCTGGTGTTCCCACCCTGCGCCTTGGCCAGGAAGAGGACACAATGGATGAAGACTGAGTTTGGTCCCCCAACTCCCTTTTTCCCCACCACTCACACAGCCCTCAATATGGCCCCTGTTACCATTTTATTTCACAGGGAACCAGAAGAGCATAATACAAAATGGACAATTTAATTCACATGGACCCACAGATGCATGACAAGATATGTGGGTTCATGTAGTTTTCTCTTCTCCAATTAGCATCGTAGTTAAAATCCAAAATTATACAAAAGAGAAAAGGAGAAAGGGAGGGGAAATGGAAATGAAAATTGAGGATTGAGTGACAGAAGACAAGGAGTACCATAGGAGACTGACATGGCTGTAAATCTAATGTCACAGTTCAAGGGGAAGTGATCCTTTGGGCCATAGCCATGGACTGACCACAGCAGGTGAGTCACTCAGCACTAGGCAGAGTACTAGGCAAGGCATAATTCAGCCTGGACACAGGCAGAGCTTGGCTGAAGACAAGGCAAACAAGGCAGGAACAGAAGACAAGGTTAGACTAGAAACAAGATAAGCAAGGCTTGGCAAGACAGGACTGGAAACTAGGCAGATTCGGCTAGAACTTGGCTGGGTCCAGATGGAGCGAGGCAGGACAGGGCAAGAACTGGATCCAGACAAGGCAAGGCATCAAAAGTGCAGTATTTGGGGATGGAGAGCAATTAATACCCTGCCACTTTGCCCCACTGTGGACAAGATTACGTTACAACCATTGCCAAATCAGCATGATTAATATGTCTGTCATTAAAATAATTTCTGGAGATTGCAGGTTCAAGGAGTTATATTATCTGATAAGGCACAGTCTGTGGGGATTGTAGAGAGATCCAAGGAATCCTTCTGGGGCCTCATTTGAGTAAGTCAGTAGGGGCTGAAAAGCAAGGCCATATATGAAAAACATAATTGCTCAATGGTAGGGCTGACCCTGTATATAATTAGTTATTGCAACTTCATAAGTAAGTCGGATAGTAGCTAAGAGTGAGTAGCATGGTCCATGGGACTGTTAACAAAGGTGTCTTTACTTGGGCTATTCAGTGACATGTTGAGGGGCATTTCCGATATGCTGTTTAAATGTGATGTCCAAAAATCCAGTGCCAGACATGGTCATTTTCCAACCAGAAAAATGTCTTTTTGGTTTGAAAATCACCTTATTTTAGATTTTTTGTACTCAGTGCATTTTTCTTTAAATGCAATTTTCAAATAAACAACATCCAAGGGAAAAATGCATAAAAACAAGCCATTGGGATGTCGGGGGGGAGGGGCAGCAGTCTTAGACTGGCTACACGGACATCCCAGCAGAGCAGTGGGGTAACCTAGGGGGCACTGCAATGGACTTCACATAAAAGGTCCCAGGTACACATACAGTGGTGTAGCCAGGAATTTTTAACAGGGAATGCATCTCCCATGCCTCCGATCCCGTCTCCCACACCTCCATCCCCATGCCATCTGCGCCCCTGTCAATACCTTAAAATCACCTGCACTCTAGTCTTTGCCAGGCAGTGGCCCTTCACAAAACAGGACATTTTGTTTATTAAAATTTGCTTAATCATTTAGATACAGCAAAAATCAAAGCAATGTACATAATAAAATCAAAAATTACTATGAAAAGAATGCCAGTCATATAAAGCAAAGTAAACAAATACACTAAGATACAATCATCCTGCTTTATATAATAAATAAATAAATAAATAACAACAACAATAAAAGCAAAAAAAGAATATACCGGTCATCTCTCTCTCTCCCCACCCCCCCCCCCCAGAAGACCCCGGTCAACTAAGTAAATGCCATGATGGACAGATGCATCTTAAGATGTATTTTAAATTTCTTTAAATTTTGTTCAGACCTAATAAAAAGTGGAAGATTATTTCACAGGAAGGTGTTGAATTGAACTCTATAAGTAGTGGGAAGCCAACGTAACTTATGAAACAAAAGTGTAAGATGATCTCTTCGCTTTGCAGAACACAAGAGATGTGGCAGTATTTTGGAGAGACGGGAGTCTTTTAATCTCAAATTTAGGAAGACCAGATTACATTACAGTAGTTTAATTTAGAACCAATAAAGGCAGAGTAAAGAGTATGAATTGATTTAAAATCTAAAATACCTCAAGCCAATCTTAGTTTACATAGGAAGGCTATTCGCATTAAGACTGTGTTTAGGCCGTAATCAAAACAAACTGTGTTATTTCAGATGCCATTTGTGCTTTTGTGAGAACCGTCAGTTGATAAGAGTTATTGACTCCTGACGCAGGCGATTTCTGCTATGACATGAACATGTCGAGTCTTCCCTCAATATGATTTTGATGTGACACACAATAAAAGTTTGGGGTACTTTGATTTGGAATCCTTGTTTCGTGGAATGTTCCTACACTTTGAGACTCTGCATGGAATCTTGTCACTCTTAGGATTCCAGAATCTTTCTATTCTTTGGGGTTCTACATTGGAATGTTGCTCCTCTTTGAGATCTACATGGAATCTTGTCACTCTTTAGGATTCCAGAATCTTGCTATTTTGGGGGGTTCTACATGGAATGTTGCTACGCTTTCAGATTCTGCTTGGAATCTTGTCACTCTTAGGATTCCAGAATCTTGTTATTCTTTGGGGTTCTACATGAAATGTTGCTACTCTTTGAGATTCTGCATGGAATCCTGCCACTCTTTGAGATTCTACATGGAATCTTGTCACTCTTAGGATTCCAGAATCTTGCTATTCTTTGGGGTTCTACATAGAATGTTGCTACTCTTTGAGATTCTGCTTGGAATCTTGTCACTCTTTAGGATTCCAGAATCCTGCTATTCTTTGGGGTTCTACATGGAATGTTGCTACTCTTTGAGATTCTGCTTGGAATCTTGTCACTCTTTAGGATTCCAGAATCCTGCTATTCTTTGGGGTTCTACATGGAATGTTGCTACTCTTTGAGATTCTGCTTGGAATCTTGTCACTCTTTAGGATTCCAGAATCCTGCTATTCTTTAGGGTTCTACATTGAAATGTTGCTACTCTTTGAGATTCTGCATGGAATCTTATCACTCTTTAGGATTCCAGAATCTTGCTTGTGCAGCATACGGATGTACACAGAGGACACCTTTTCATAGTTTTAGCATAGTACCCATCTCCTAATAATTCGTCAATCTGCATCCCTGGATGCCTGGCTGGCTGGGTTCGTAACCGTAATCTCAGGTCAGCGGATTACTATATATTGGAATCTCTGATCGAGCTGTTTTTTTCCAAACCAATTCTTCATATATCTATTGACAGGACTTGCTCCATCTGCCTAGTATTTGGCAATAAAGGACCCTTGTATAGCCCCTGAAGCAGCCCAGTTGGGCGAAACACGGCCTGTGTCGGGCTGTTTGTATTTACATGAGTATTGATATACTGTTTAAATAAATTACATTTTACTTTTACACGATCTGCTTTTTTTATTTTCCATCTTGGAGTTTGCAGACCGTCTGCCTTTGTGCTTTCTTAAACAGGATACTGGGCTAGGTGGACCATTGGTCTGACCCAGTATGAATATTCTTATCTTCTTATATAAGCAGTTCAAAGCGGTGTACAATGATGTGTAAAAGCAGAGAAACGAGTGTAAAGAAAAGAAACTACGATAAAGGATAGGAGCAGATAAACATAGACACTGTCCTGTAGCTGGGTGTATAAATGTATTTCTGTGCAGTTTCAGTGCCTTGCAGCCATTTGAACGTGTTTCCACACCAAACATTGGGCACAGAATTAGCAGCTAAATTTAAGCACCATTTATACTCTTCCCTAGGAAATGGCCTCCCAGTGGAGGTGGTGGGGTGAGGAGTTCTTGGGCATGGTTGGATCTGATGTGGAAGGATGAGAAAAGGGTTGAAGGACCAGGTAAAGGACATAGGGGTGGGATCAACTGGTGTTACTTCTGCTAAAGAGGTTGGGTGAGGGACATGGTGGGAAGGGAAAGCAGGTATTGGGGTCCATATGATGGACTCTTCTTTACTTGTTTACCATTGGTCTTTTATTGATTTACCATCATTCATCTATCATATATTAGAGATAATATACATATACTATATTTATACTTGTTTTAAGTATGTTTGTGGTCCATTCTATCTTACATTTATTTTAACTGTTTATTTTGATTGTTTCCAACATGTCGTATCTTTTTGTAGACTCCTGAGGCAGGCAATAACTGAAACATGGTACTGTGTCTAGTCTCTTGTGAAAGGAGAGTGTTTTTTCACAACTTAAGTACTTTTTGTATCAATTAAGGTATTGTGTTATCGCAAGTCCCATTGCCTGCCGAGTCTTCTTCCATCTCCCACTCCTTCATCTCCTTCGGACTGTTTTGGTCTTCATCTTCTGCAATTTGCTATGTTATGTTGCTAGGTGCACTTTCTAACCAAAGTGAAAGAATCTCAGCTCAGACTAGAAGGACCAGTTTCATATTTTCTGCTGTTACACAGACTGTTACTATGGTGCTGTGTTTTCTGTGAGGAAGTGGTAAGCTCATGATGTGAAAATGCTGAAGCTTGAGTTCCAACAGAGCCCTGAGGTCTTGCTGAATTGTATAGCACAGGAAGTAGCTCAGTTTTAAAAAAAAAATGTAACTCTACAATAATTAGACACAAACTGCAATAAAGTGTCTTCTTAGCAACACTTCCTTTTATGCAGATAGTTACAAAAATAGTGTGACAACTAGAACCCTCTGTTGTCATGAACAAAACCAATGTACCACAAATACCTGAATTTCCTTTAAAGTGACTTGCCTTCTGCACAGATTTTAATGATCAGCAGGTCAGTTTTCAAAGGGAGCTGTCTGGGGAAAAGCATCTCGCTGACTAGGTCCAACCCAGATTTTTAATGGCACATATTCAGATATCTCTGCTGTAAATCTGGGCAGACTGCGATGATACTAACGTTAGTGCTGGACCGGTCCCAGGACGGAGTCAGGGCAAATCCAGGAGTTATCTGAAGTGGACCCTGCCAACATTCACCAGTGGTACCAGATAGCTAGCAGGTTAACTTAGGACAGCCTTTATTCTGTGCTAAATTAATCAGGTATCACTCTGGGAATGCATTTTGAATAATGGTGATATCCTAGTAACTCTGGGCTACCATGTCAGACCTGAATATTCAATGTCAGAACCCAAATATGCGTCTAATTCAGCAAGCAGTAGTCAGCATTTCAAAAAAACAGGACTGGATCCACCTGTTGTTTATGACATGGAGGCAAATAATTGCCATTTTAGAGGGCATGGGACAGAATTCCATTCCCTTGGACAATTTATTGGCACAAAGTTAAGAAGGAATATAACAGAATTTTGCTTTTGCAGAAATCTGATTTTCTTGTCTTTGCTAGTGACTGTTGATATAATATGATAATGATAATAATAATAATTAATTGTATGATAACCGGAGCTGTTTAGTTAGTCATCTATTGAGTGCCTGATCCAGTTTTACTATTGTGAAAGCAAAGGAATGCATAGGGAGAAGAGTTGAGGTGTTTATGACAGCACCTGGCTAGAGCTTAACTCAGCCAACCATATTGAGAATGCATGCATTTGCTTAATGTTTTCTCGTTGAATAGACTCTTTATTCCTTGGCCAGCAGTGGAATAACTTATTCAAAAGGTAGAGATTTAGCAACAGAAAAACCGTTGTTTCCCTGCTTCAATATAATATGGAAATTGCTGGCTCAGGCCCAGGATTCTCAATGGTTGCCTTGAAACTTGTGCTTGGATTTGGATGGTGCTCGATAAATAGATGTAGAAATTGTTTAAGTCCATAGTACGTTCTAATTTCCTTCAGGGAAAATACACATTTTGTGGTGTACAATTATTCACTGGAGAGGCATCATCGATAGCTAAACAACTGCAGTAAAACTTATTTTGGTGGCATTCCAGGAACATGTTAGATGCTACCTGCCGATTGATTTGAGGCCTTGGAGAACCTTATGAATCTCATTTAAGTTGTTCTAAGTCACCAAAATAGAGAACTAAATAACCAAGCATTGCTCATCCAAAGTCTCTGAAAGGGCAGGAAAGCTTGGGATGGTCCCCACTGTATTTGTTTCAGATTTCTAACAAACTCCGACCCTTCCTCTAGTTGGATCCAAGCCTGTTAGAGACTGCTTGGCTGAAGCAGGATGATTATGTTACTGTACATAATCACACTAAGACAGACCAAAGGTCCATCAAGCCCAGCATCCTGTTTCCAAAAGTGGCCAATCCAGGTCACAAATACCTGGCAAGATCCCAAAAAAGTTCAATACATTTTATGCTGCTTATCCTAGAAATAGCAGTGAATTTTCCCCAAGTCAATTTAATAATGGTCTATGGACTTTTCCTTTAGGAAGCCGTCCAGACCTTTTTTAAACCCCGCTAAGCTAACTGCTTTTACCACATTCTGTGGCAACTGCTATCTAGCTTACCTGACTTCCCCTTGAGAGATAGTATGTTTTCAATTTGCCCTTGTACAACATTAACCTTACTGATTTTCAAATGCCAACTCTCACACACACTTATGAGGCCTGTTCTTTTCTTTATTCTACAGTCGTGGCAGCAAATCTGCATTAACGGGCTAGTTCTTTTTTCATGAGGTTTTATTCTGGCTCTGTTTCCCTGATTTTTATCTCTGTACATTCTGTTCTTTCCCATCCTAATACAAAGGTTTACCAGAACCAGAATATGCTGGGATGGACCGGATCTACCCTGATGATGCAGTTAGAATGGACAGGTTGAGTGCCTTCTGCTGGGGTAGCAGAGTTGTAATAGCTGTACTGGTTCTGGTTCTGGTTCGTTGTGAGCTGTGATATCTTATGAAGAACCAAGACATACCTGAGTTCTAAGGATCATATCAGTCCGTGAAAAATTCATAGGAAAACCAGGAAAGAGATGGACTAAATACACAATAAGCAAGTCCACATAGACACCATAAATTTCTAACTTTAGTTAAAGGAAACCAACCATGGCAGCCAGCAGCAGGAAATGGTAAAACCTCCCAGTGCCCAGCAACAACGAAGTCGGCTGTAAAACTGCACTTCTTCCCTTCCATGACTTCTTTTGCCATCAGCTGAATGACACAATTAATTGCCTCATTGTGGATAAACTGAACACAGCTCAGCTGTAGGCATTCCTACCGTCTTAATTTAAATCCTTTTTTATTAACACTGTAATAAGAAATGACAGTTACATAATTTATACGCTAGCCAAAGTTACATGAGTACAACTTCTTAAACTTTTAACATTTTCTTCCCAAACCAAACCTTCCCCATCCTTTCCTCTCCTTTTTCCATTATTACATACCCTGCTATTTCCCCTGTCCCTACCCCCACCCCACAAAACCTTAAGCATAAGTAAGATGTGGTTCTATATTAAGGGGGGGGGGGCAACCTCTGACCTCGAAAGCCACAACCCAGTTGAGATTTCAGGATTTCCCCCAATTAATATGTATGAGGTCTATTTGCATGCACTGCATTGTATACAAATAGCTCTCATGCATATTCATAGGGGATATCTTGAAAACCCAACTGGGTTGCAATCCTGGAGGACTGAGGCTGCCCACCCCTGCATTAGATGTAACCCATCACTCTTCAGGAGCTATTCAAAACGATATTGTGTTCTCTACGGGGCATTTATTTATTTATTTACAGACCATTTTGGTTTGTCAGTTCAGGAAGGATATATAGAGTTCTGAAATCTTGAAAAAGTCATCAAAGATTTACTGGGTATAGACTTTTTATTTTGTTTGCAGATAATAATTCTATTTATATCAAAGTATGAAAAAGGTTCTTTCACTGAGTGAAGGGAGAATCTCAGACAGGTATTAGTTACTACAGCTTTTTAAAAAAGTTTACTCAAAGAAATTCCTGTTTTGGCTACCAATCTTTGTGGTCCTTTTATTCTTATCTAGGAGACATGGTGGATAGTGTCATATTCTGGTCAAATACTGAGTTACCCATATCTTTAATGGTTTTGTAGAAAATGTTTTGTTTTTAATTGATATTTGATGCATCAAAGTTACTCCTATGTGTTCATCTCCGATGTATGCTAAAGGATTTATACTGAAGTTTTCTAAACAAAATATTCTCTCAGGATTTTTGTATTAGTTTAATGTAAGTTTCTATGTTGATTTTCCAGTTTTTAGACTCTCGAGAATCAGGTCTCACTTGTAAATATATATTTTTTAATTATGTTTGTTCAAAACCATAGGGGGTCTTTTAGAAAACTGTAGTAGCGTTTTTAGCTCATGGTAGAAATCAGTTGGTGCTAAACACCGAGACTCCAGCTTAGTAAAAGACCCCAATAATGTCTGCAAATTATTGGATGTATCAGTTTCTTGTATTCCATCCTCACCTTTCATACCTAATAGTAACCAGACCTCTTTCCACCCAATCTGTAGTGATTCATTCCTCTTTGCAAGCCTGGAGCAAAGCTGGCATTTCCACATATGGTAATCCCAGATCTCCACTTAAAGAATCTACATAACCACTTCCAGGCTCTGTTGGCATTGTTAAAGCATCTCAAATATTTTTGGGAAGATTAGCAACTGTATACCTCTTTGTAACACCAAATGTAAATTTCATCTTGGTATGGCGATGCCAGAACAGGTCTTTGTAGCCACATTGAGCCTGCAAATAGGTGGGAAAATGTGGGATACAAGTGAAATAAATAAAATAATAATAATAACTCTAGCATTTAATAGATATCCTAAATCAAAGGGGAGTCATGTGCCAGTGGGGATATTATATTTGAATCACAGAGCCAATCTGCTAGCTGTCTCAGCAGATAAACCACACCATAAGAGTGCAAATTTGAAAAAGCGACCCCTCCCCAACCCTATCATCTTCTAACTGTGCTTAGAGATATTTCCTGGTTTCATTTTATTCCGAAGGTCCAGTAAGTTTTATTCTGAGGAAGGGATCAATATGATAAATGTAGGTGCCATACCATCTGCTTTTTCTGTATCTGAGTTTGTGGCTATCTGAATTAGCAGATCAGCATTCCACAAACACTGAATGATTTTAAGAAGGGATATATGTTCATTGATCCATGATGCAGGTATGTTAGCTGAAACATGGCCGCTGTTGAATCTTTTATCTTATTTATCCTTTCTTCAGAATAAAGTTGTTTGACCTTTGGTTGGTAGTTTCGGATGTTTTTACCTCTGTTCGTTATGGCAGAGTCTTCTCTTCTTTTCTCCAGTTCATTTTATTCCATACAACTTGGGTATGATTGAATTGATAGCCCTTTATTTATTTTATTTACTTAAAATACTTACCTGCGCTGCCCACAGATCTAGGCGGGGTACTGTTAAAACAAAGAAAAAATCCATGTTGCATCAGACTTTTATTTCAGAGTGTGACATCAGATATATCATTCGGAAAGTGACTCACAAAGTCCTCCTCTCACAGTCCTCAGTTCAGTACGTTCGTTCGTGTATAATCCTGTTTATGATGCTTTAATGACAGATTTCAGTACCGAAGGCTGGTATATACAATCCCTATGTCTCTGCCTGTGCATTTGTATTACACGAGTGCGGATCCAAGTGATTAAAAAAAAGAAACCCCAGCTTGGTGCCAACGTGGATTCTTGATCTGCTCTGGTGAAGAAGACAATATGGCAACGTGGTAACTTAGGGGTCCTTTTACTAAGGTGCGGTAGAAAGTGGTCTTATTCCATCCTTACATGGGTTTTTCCCATCCGCTAAGGTCATTTGTACCACAGCTGTAAAATGGCTGATTTTCTATTTTTTTCAATTAATGGCCATGCGTCAGTGTTGTCATTTGTGCTCGGCCATAAAAAACAATTTACTGCCACCCATTCTGTAGGTGATAAGGGCTCACGTGGTAATCTTGCACCAATCCGTTAGCATGCAATAAAGTAAATGTGCTAACTGATTAACGCAGACATGCCCCCTCCACCAAAACATTAAAAATCTTTTTTAGTATGTGGGTAGCGTGTGCCAGTTTGTAACTTTGGGTGAATCTCTTCATAAACATAAGAACATAACATAAAAGAAGTCATACTGGGTCAGACCAATGGTCCATCTAGCCCAGTATCTCTCCAAAGTAAGCAGATAAACTGTACCCATGATGCCAACTGTTTCCATAGTCTTAGCCTTAGCCTATAACTAACTCATGAATAAATCCCCCAAAACTGTTACACTGTCCACCTTATAATCGAAAGAGAAAAACGCCCATATTCCGACCTAAATCGGGAGATGGACGTCTTTCTCTCGTGGTGTCAAAATTGGTATAATCAAAAGCCGATTTTGGGCATCTTCAACTGCACTCTGTCGCAGGAATGAATAAAGTTGATGGGGGCGTGTTGGAGGTGTGGTCAAGGCAGAACTGGGGCATGGTTATCGGCCGAGGAGAGATGGGCGTCTTTAGCTGATAAAAGGCGTTTTTACCACGATTTTGGGTCACTTTTTTTGGACCCTTTTTTTTCCACGAACAAGTCCCAAAAAAGTGCCCCAACTGACCCGATGACCACTGGAGGGAATCGTGGATCACCTGCCTGACTCCCCCTGTGGTCACTAACCCCCTCCCACCAAAAAAAACCCACTTTACAAACTTTTTTTGCCAGCCTGTATGCCAGCCTCAAATTCCATACCCACCTCCATGACAGAATGTGTTCTATCCTCTGACAGCCTTTCCCTGGTTCTGATGTAGGTCTCAGGTGAGTGTGACACCTTTTCTGTTAAGGGCACTGCAGAGTCACATCAGCAATGCATTGTGGTGGGTGTAGGGTATTGGGATCCGTGATTCCACTAGCTTGTGTTAAATGCTCACGATGTTGGTAGTTGGTAGGCTATACTCCCATGGTGCTTTTCCCTCTGCTTACTGGGTCAGAGTGTGTCCTGTTTTGTTTCCGGTAATCCATGAGGTAGTGGCCATTTTTGTAAGCCAGTTTTAGATCCTGTTCATGTGTTAGCCATGTTATAGCACTTAGTTCTTACCTTGAATGTTGCTGAAAGAGGGCATTATACAACATTCTGCCAGCTCGGACCTACTGCGAGACTCGTTGCCAGTGGGGCACAACCTCTGATCTGCAGTTAACTGTGAGTAAACGTGCTTATTCAAATAAAGGACGTTTTCAGCGAGATTAGTCTTCAGGTGTCAACTGATGTGCCAAGGTTATACAGCAGCAACAAGCCCTGTCCCTGGAGCACTTTTAGTGGATACTGCAGTGCACTTCAGGCAGGCAGACCCAGGCCCACCCCCCCACCCCCACCTGTAACACTTGTGGTGGTAAATGGGAGGCCTCTAAAACCCACTGTACCCACATGTAGTTGCCCCCTTCACCCCTAAGAGCCATGGCAGTGTTGTACATTTGTCCCTCCCACGACCAAATGGCTTGGATTAGGACATTTCTGAGCTGGACGTTTTTATTTTCCATTATCGCAAAAAAAAAAAAAACGCCCAGCTCAGAAAGGACCAAATCCATGGCATTTGGTCCGTCCAAACCATATTTTCGAAACAAAAGATGGACGCCCATTTTTTTCAAAAATACGGTCTGTCCCATTTCTTCATGTACCCATTTTCGAACATAGACACCCATGGAGATGGGCGTTCGCGTTCGATTATGCCCCTCCACGTGTATAATGTATATAAATTAAGCATGGTCCAATCTTAGAGATATATTGAGTGTTTATCTTTCTCTCTGTCTCTGTATTTATTTACTACTACTACTACTTAACATTTCTAAAGTGCTACTAGGGTTACGCAGCGCTGTACAATTTAACATGGAAGGACAGTCCCTGCTCGAAGAGCTTACAATCTAAAAGACAAATATACAGATAATCTTAACCTACAAAGTAGCTAAGAAAAGGAATGTGTGGATGTCTTGTACAGAAATTTACAGTAAGTGGGTCATAAACTTCTAGAGCAACTAAGAGCCTTGAGTTGAAGGGAGTCAAGATTTTTTTGCAGTTGTGTTGTAAGACCACAATGAGCTACTTGGAGTTGCAGTTTGTAAGACAACATAGATACAAAGTCATATTACCATATAAAATGCCAGATTGTTTATAATATTAGATTTGGCTCATGCCTTTTTTTTTTTTATTTTTTTTTATTTATAAATTTTAATCACATTACAAGCATCAAAAACTTGAGTAGGAAAATCAGAAAGAAAACTTTTATATAAAAGTATATACTTAAATATTGTAATAAGTAAAGAAAAAGAATTTTATATCTTGTCTTAGACCACCAATGTAGGAGGGTCGGTTAATTATATTTAGGAGAGAATCATAATACAAAAGAAAAAAAATCACAAAGGAAGGCTTAACGATATATCCACTGTATAATTATCCACTTATCCCTGGAACCTATACTAGATTTCTCCAAAAAGTTTCATGACAATTTTTTCTGATCGATAAATTGTTTTAAGTGAACAGGATTAAAGAAAAGATATTTAACACCCAGATATTTTATGTTGCATTTACATGGGTAGTTCAAATTAAAGGTAGCTCCCAAAGCCAAAATAGTTGGTCGCAGTGCTATAAATTCTTTTCTTCTGGCCTGTGTCAGTTTGGTAACGTCTGGGAAAACCCAGATCTTCCCTCCATAAAAAGGAGTCTGTAAGTTTCTTAAGGCCATTTTTCTCACAAGATCTAAGTCTTGTTGGAATACAAACGATACCAGCAATGTTTGTCTGTCTGTTGTAGAATTCAAAGAAGTTTCCAACAGTTCTGAAACATTAAGATCTCTTTGTAAGTTCGAAGAATCTTGTAAGTCTACATTTGTTTTGGTTTTTGTTGGGAGATAGTAAATTTTGTTCAATGGTGGTATATCAGTTGCGGCAAATTTTAAATTTTCGATCAAATACCTCTTAAATATGTCTAAAGGCGAATACACTGGTGTTCGGGGGAAATTTAACAATTGGAGATTTAATCTCCGATTGTAATTTTCAAAGTATTCAAGTCTATGATGTATCTGTGCATTATCCTGTATCAATTTTGAGGTAATTTCCTTCATCTTAATAGAGTCCACACTTAAAAGGTTTATCTTTTCATTCATTTCATTTTTCATATCTTTAAATGCAACATTTAAACTCTGTACATTTTCAGAAAGTTTGTCAATCTTGCCTGTTGAAGTCTTCATAGTATTGTCCAAACGCTGGAGGACTTCCCAAATCGCCTCCAGCGTGACCTTCACAGGTAAAGCGCTTGTTGTTATTAGCTTTTCTCGAAGGGTCGCGTTGCCCTTCGGCTCCGTTGTTAAGGGAGCTCCGGCAGATATTTCGACATGCTGGCCCAGCAGCGAGGCTCCTTCTCCGCTTTCCGAAGTCAGAGAATCACCTTCCAGGTCTTGTACTGTCGGCTGTAAAGGCGGGAGCTGTGTCGGGGGAGACAACGAGGTGTCTATTCCCAGGATCTCGGCGTCTCTCCGTACCGATAGATCAGCGGGACCACCCGGCGTCAATGAAGTGGATTGCCGCATTAGGAACCGCTCCAAAGTCTGCTGGTTGGGCGTTGATGTCAGGGACGTCTGGGCTACCGCCCTAACGGTTCCCTTCCTCTTAGTATGGGGCATCACGTTGAAATAAGAAAAGTTTTTTAAGGTAAGTTTTAAGAAAAAACCAAGAGGAATCAAAAGAAACTCAAGCAGCGATGGAGTAGTCACCAGCGCGAGCAGTTGTTAGCGCCGCCATCTTGCTCCGCCAGGATGGCTGGCTCATGCCTTTTTGAATAGTAGGTCAAGATGGGTTGCATTCAGGCACACTAGGAATGTCCCTGTCCCCGGAAGCCTCACAATAATTTTGTATTTGGGGCAGTGAGTTGAATGCTGTTGTCATCCTGGTGCTCTAACCCATTGGCTACTCCTTCACTCATAATGAAGCCTCTTGCACAAGGCTATAAAGTAGTACCTGACAAATGTCATATTTGGACATTTTTCTACAGCATCAGCGAATGTTGAGAAAGAATTCCTAGTTCATAGGAATTTTACCACAAAGAGCTTATGTACATACTACAGGAATTTCCGGTCACCTGCTGAACTTTGGAAACCTCTGTTTTATTTTTAGAGGAAACAAGAGCCTCTCGTCACAAGAAGCCCATTGAGTTTGCATTCTAAGGCGAGACTCCAGGATGGTTGGAAAACCATCTGCTTTTTGTAAAAGGTTTTGTCAGTTGTGAAAGCTTAATTTTGCTATGTGGGAAGAAGGTATATGTACAGTGGTGGAAATAAGTATTTGATCCCTTGCTGATTTTGTAAGTTTGCCCACTGACAAAGACATGAGCAGCCCATAATTGAAGGGTAGGTTATTGGTAACAGTGAGAGATAGCACATCACAAATTAAATCCGGAAAATCACATTGTGGAAAGTATATGAATTTATTTGCATTCTGCAGAGGGAAATAAGTATTTGATCCCCCACCAACCAGTAAGAGATCTGGCCCCTACAGACCAGGTAGATGCTCCAAATCAACTCGTTACCTGCATGACAGACAGCTGTCGGCAATGGTCACCTGTATGAAAGACACCTGTCCACAGACTCAGTGAATCAGTCAGACTCTAACCTCTACAAAATGGCCAAGAGCAAGGAGCTGTCTAAGGATGTCAGGGACAAGATCATACACCTGCACAAGGCTGGAATGGGCTACAAAACCATCAGTAAGACGCTGGGCGAGAAGGAGACAACTGTTGGTGCCATAGTAAGAAAAAGGAAGAAGTACAAAATGACTGTCAATCGACAAAGATCTGGGGCTCCACGCAAAATCTCACCTCGTGGGGTATCCTTGATCATGAGGAAGGTTAGAAATCAGCCTACAACTACAAGGGGGGAACTTGTCAATGATCTCAAGGCAGCTGGGACCACTGTCACCACGAAAAACATTGGTAACACATTACGACATAACGGATTGCAATCCTGCAGTGCCCACAAGGTCCCCCTGCTCCGGAAGGCACATGTGACGGCCCGTCTGAAGTTTGCCAGTGAACACCTGGATGATGCCGAGAGTGATTGGGAGAAGGTGCTGTGGTCAGATGAGACAAAAATTGAGCTCTTTGGCATGAACTCAACTCGCCGTGTTTGGAGGAAGAGAAATGCTGCCTATGACCCAAAGAACACCATCCCCACTGTCAAGCATGGAGGTGGAAATGTTATGTTTTGGGGGTGTTTCTCTGCTAAGGGCACAGGACTACTTCACCGCATCAATGGGAGAATGGATGGGGCCATGTACCGTACAATTCTGAGTGACAACCTCCTTCCCTCCGCCAGGGCCTTAAAAATGGGTCGTGGCTGGGTCTTCCAGCACGACAATGACCCAAAACATACAGCCAAGGCAACAAAGGAGTGGCTCAGGAAGAAGCACATTAGGGTCATGGAGTGGCCTAGCCAGTCACCAGACCTTAATCCCATTGAAAACTTATGGAGGGAGCTGAAGCTGCGAGTTGCCAAGCGACAGCCCAGAACTCTTAATGATTTAGAGATGATCTGCAAAGAGGAGTGGACCAAAATTCCTCCTGACATGTGTGCAAACCTCATCATCAACTACAGAAGACGTCTGACCGCTGTGCTTGCCAACAAGGGTTTTGCCACCAAGTATTAGGTCTTGTTTGCCAGAGGGATTAAATACTTATTTCCCTCTGCAGAATGCAAATAAATTCATATACTTTCCACAATGTGATTTTCCGGATTTAATTTGTGATGTGCTATCTCTCACTGTTACCAATAACCTACCCTTCAATTATGGGCTGCTCATGTCTTTGTCAGTGGGCAAACTTACAAAATCAGCAAGGGATCAAATACTTATTTCCACCACTGTATGTCAAAAGGTTTGTTTTTTTCTAGTTAAAAATACTAAATGCTTAATCTCGTTTCCCATCTAGTCCTGCCTACTTATGCTGTCACTTATCCTCCCTTAATTATTTGCTTGTCCTTGAGATAGTCTAAATCCCTGGTTACTTACTGCACCTGTATTAATTTGCTTCTTGAAGTTATTGTAATTTGTGGTGCAGCTCGCAGGGTAAAAAAATTTGCATCAGGTGTGGATGCTGTTTAAAAACACCATCCTGGAGGTACAGGACAAATATATTCCACGTATTAGAAAAAGGGGAAAAAAGACCAAACATCAGCCGGCGTGGCTAAACAGTAAGGTAAAGGAAGTCATTAGAACCAAAAAACAATCATTCAGAAAGTGGAGAAGAGAACCAACTGAAAGTAACAAGATAAAACATAAGGAATGCCAAGCCAAATGCAAAGCGGAGATAAGGAGGGCAAAAAAGGACCTTGAAAAAAAGTTAGCATTAGAAGCGAAAATACATAGTAAAAATTATTTTAGATATATTAAAAACAGGAAGCCAGCTACAGAACCAGTTGGGCCGCTGGACGAAAATGGTGTTAAAGGGGCGATCAGGGAAGACCGAGCCGTAGCGGAGAAATTAAATGAATTCTTTGCTTCAGTGTTCATCGAGGAGGATTTGGGAGGGACACCAGTGCCGGAAAACATATCTGAAGCGGGCGAGTCGGAGAAACTAAATTAATTCTCTGTAAACTTGGAGGATGTAATGGGTCAGTTCTGCAAACTGAAGAGTAGTAAATCGCCAGGACCCAATGGTATTCATCCCAGAATATTAATAGAACTGAAAAATGAACTTGAAGAGCTACTGTTAGTAATATGCAATCTATCCCTAAAATCGAGTGTGGTACCGGAAGACTGAAGGGTAGCCAATGTTACGCCGATTTTTAAAAAGGGTTCCAGAGGAGATCCGGGAAATTATAGACCGGTGAGTCTGACGTCGGTACAGGGCAAAATGGTAGAGGCTATTATCAAGAATAAAATTACAGAGCACATACAAAAACATGGGCTGATGAGACAAAGTCAGCATGGATTTAGTGAAGGGAAGTCTTGCCTCACCAATCTACTGCATTTTTTTTTTTTTGAGGGGGTGAACAAACATGTGGACAATGGGGAGCCGGTGGATATTGTGTATCTGGATTTTCAAAAGGCTTTTGACAAAGTGCCTCATGAAAGACTCCTGAGGAAACTGGAGAGTCATGGGATCGGAGGTAAGGTATTACTATGGATTAAGAGCTGGTTGAAAGATAGGAAGCAAAGAGTAGGGTTGAATGGTCAGTATTCTGAGTGGAGAAGGGTAGTTAGTGGGGTCCTGCAGGGGTCTGTGTTGGAACCACTGCTTTTTAACATATTTATAAATGACCTAGAGATGGGAGTAACTAGTGAGGTAATTAAATTCGCAGATGACACAAAATTATTCAGGGTCATCAAGTCGCAGCAGGAGTGTGAAAGATTACAGGAGGACCTCGTGACACTGGGGGATTGGGCGTCCAAGTGGCAGATGAAGTTCAATGTTGACAAGTGCAAAGTGATGCATGTGGGTAAGAGGAACCTGAATTACAGTTATATCATGCAAGGTTCCGCCTTAGGAGTTACGGACCTAGAAAGGGATCTGGGAGTCATTGTTGATAAGATGTTAAAAATATCTGCCCAGTGTGCTGCCGCGGCTAAGAAAGCACACAGAATGTTGAGTATTATTAGGAAAGGGATGGAAAACAAACACGAGGATGTTATAATGCTGTTGTATCGCTCCATGGTGGGACCGCACCTCGAGTATTGTGTCCAATTCTGGTAGCCGCATCTCAAAAAAGATATAAAGGTGCAGAGAAGGGCGACGAAAATGATAAAGGGAATGGAACGACTTCCCTATGAGGAAAGGCTGAGAAGGTTAGGGCTCTTCAGCTTGGAGAAAAGGCGGCTGAGGGGTGATATGATAGAAGTCTACAAGATAATGAGCGGAGTAGAGCGGACAGATGTGAAGCGTTTGTTTACACTTTCAAACAACAACAAAACCAGGGGACACAAGATGAAGCTAGAATATGGTAGATTAAAAACAAACAGGAGAAAGTTTTTCTTTACTCAGCGTGTAGTTAGACTCTGGAACTCGTTGCCGGAGAATGTAGTGACAGCAGCTGGCCTTACGGAATTTAAAGGGGGTTTGGACAGATTCCTGAGGGAAAAGCCCATTGAACATTACTATTTTTTTTGGGGGGGGGGGGGGGGTTGCCGGGTTCTTGAAGCCTGGATTGGCCGCTGTCGGAGACAGGATCCTGGGCTTGATGGACCCTTGGTCTTTTCCCAGTATGGCGGTGCTTATGTGCTTATATTCTGTATATTATTATGTTTTATTCACTTTATTGTGTGTTTATAAGCCACATTGAACTTGAGTATATTTTGGGCTAACATGGGGTATAAATGTTATGAATAAATAAATAATAAATAAATAATTTCCATTTGCTGCATTTACAATACATTTCTATAAAGCAAGTCACCCCTATGAGGCAGTGTTACAATGATGACCTCTGCTGTCAAAATTCTATTTATTTATATATTAGGATTTATTTGCCACTTTTTTGAAGGAATTCACTCAAGGCAGTGTACAGGAGGAATAAATCAAACATAAGCAATAGACAATTACAGCAGTAAAAATATTCAAATAACAATACCAAGTATGGACTAGTTACTACTTACAATGTCAACACAATATGTAATAGAACTTTTTAATAAACAGAGTAGGGTACAAGTGAAGATGGAACATATAGATAGGTAAGAGAGTAAGAGGAGTTAGAAAATAAGGTGACTAATTTAAAGAAAGTTGCACCTGAGGTCAGAGAGAAGGTTAAATATCTCAGCTAGGGTAGGAGTGGGTAAACATTTATTAAATGAAATTTATTAAAATTTATTAAATTTATTAAATGAAAAGCAAGAAGTTGGACAAAGATGATGTGTTTATAAGGCCAGCAAATATCTAAAGAGGCTTTTCCTCTTTTGTTCACAAAAAACACAACTTCTATAGTGTAGGGAGCAATACAATATAGGGATTGACATTCTGTGTATGCAAAGAGAGCCAGAAGGATTGGAGTACCGTGAGACTGCCTCTAGAGGTCGCAGCAGCCATTTTGAGGTTGGAGCTGTGAGAGTCAAGAGCAAATGGGTATTGCTCCTGCCTGTTGGACCCCCTATACAACCAATTATCTTATAAGTAGGCCTCAGGGACCTGTGGGGGGTCGGGTGGAGATCTTGCTGGAAGATAGAGATCTCTTCAGGGGGAGGGAAGGAGGGGGAATTTGAATTGGGGGGGAGGGAGGGAAGGAGGACCAAAAACTCCCTCAGGCTGACCCATAAGTTATGTGATGTGGCAGGTAGCCTGGGGGCCGCTGGGTATGCGGTCCAAAAAGTGGATGAAACAGGGAAAATCCTTTCTTCACATTTTTTATGCTTGGTCCCTTTAAAAGAGGTTTGACTACCATTCCCAGAAGGTTATGCATTCTGAAGCCAGGAGGGCAGTGCTCAGACTGGGAAACTGCTGGCTCATCAGGCTTCCAGCTGGACTAATTAGCAGTGCCTTCCTGGAATGTGACAGGTAAATTTAAAAGGAAAGTTGTTAGTGTTAAGAGAGGAGACACTCACAAGGGGAAGAGCAGCACTCCAGGGGTCTAGAGAAGCTCTGAGAGAGGACACTCTAAGGGTAGAGGGCAGGGTAAGGCTCAACTAGAGTTTTCATGTGGGATTAGGTGGCTTTTCCAGTTGGCCACAGGCAGTTTTTGTCAGTCTGAAGAAGGAACCTGTATGAATTCCTCTCAAACAACCATTCTTGCTGACTCAAGGCTTTGCACACTGCGTACAACCCTGTTATCAATTGGCTTCATCAAGTGAAAAACGTAGGATAAGAGAGAAAGATCTAGAAAGCAGCTGGAACGCTCATCTGCACCTTTAGATAATTCATCAGGTGCTGCCATAACAGGGGTCGCAGCCTGCAAAGAATCCACCGCTTCACGTGTCTAAGTAGAGAAAGAAGGTGCAAACAGTGGACTTAAGTGTTTTCAGTTTGTTATGAAAGAGCTAAAAAAAAAGTCAGACTAAAGGTGAGCGTTCAGAAGGGCATCAGACAAGGAGTGAGAACTTGCTGTTTCAGGTTGCCAGGCCAGCAGATGAGATAATTAATGCTTGTGTTTATTTAAGCAAAAACAAAAGGGCCATTGCACATTCTCAGTGAAAGGATTATGTGTCACTCTATCCTTTCAATCTAGAGAGAGGGTCACCCCAGAACAGGAGCAGAGCATGTGCCACACACATTACAAAGTGCTCAGCTCTGGGACAGAAACATTTCAGTGCCAAAGGGAGCACAAAGGAGGCAATTCCATAGGGAGCCACATAGAAGTCAGCAGAAAGATGTACATAGATCCTAGTATTCCAGTCATTTACATGTGTATGTGACAGTGGCATAGCCACAGGTGGGCCTGGGTGGGCCCCGGCCCACCCAACAGTAGCACACATTTAGCGTAGCTAGTGGGGATCTCAATCTCTGCCAGCTGAAGACTTCCTCCTGATGGTAACGAAAACGCAACTCTCCGCGATACTGGCACCTGTGCATGCTCAGTTTTCAGCACTTGCCTGCTGTAGACTGCCAAGGTGGAAAGAAGCGTTTCCCCACCAGTTGAGATATTTTTTTGGTGGGGGGGGGGGGGGGGGGAAGAAAACTTGGTGCCCACCCAATTCTTGCCTAGGCCCACCCAAAATCTGTTGCCTGGCTACGCTCCTGCGCTGGGCTTGATGGATCTAAGCTTATCCAATGTTCTTATGCTTTTGTAGTGTATACCTCCCCCCTTGTCCCCCCCCCCCCCCCCCCACGTGTCTGACATCTCTCTCCCCTCCATCCCCGGGTCCGGCACTCCCTCTCTCTTACCCTCCTCCCCCAGTTTATCTCAAAAGCCCTGGCTGTTTGCCACTGACCGGAACCTTCTCTCTGCCACAGCCCACCCCTTTCTGATGTAACTTCCTGCTTCTGCAAGAGTGTGCCATTGCAGAGAGGTACCGGTCAGTGCCAGACAGGCTGGACCCTGTACAGAGAAAGGGACTTTTGTGGTAAATGCGAGGGGAGAGAGCCAGATCCAGAGAAAGAGAGGCGAGAAGAGGAGATGTTGATCTCAGGAGGGGGTAGAGAATTTGGACATGGGGAAGGGAGGGAGAAAGAATGAGATGGAGAGGTTACATCTGGGGGAGGGGAGAAAGATATTGCATCTGGAGAGGGGGAGAGATGCAGGACCCAGGGTGGAAGAGGAGGGATATGGGACCCAGGACCCTCATTGCTCGGGGGCTCAGATCCCTGTCAGTCCGCCTCTGAGTGCCACTGAGCAGTAATGAAATTCTTAGCCCACATGTAGTAGGTACCACAGTGAACTGTGAGACCATAGAAATGTTTCTAGAAAGAAATCCTCCCTTATTGCACATTTTGCATTCACAGAGATAAATGCACTGGAAACTGGAAAGCATTAGTGGATTCCATTTCACTTTAATAAAATGGTTCCTTTCACCACAATATTATTGCAGTTATATTGTTTACTGATGTGATTTTTCCCAAGGGTGCCATCTTGGATGACCTTGGCTATCCTTGTGTGGTGGACGAAAGGGTCTTCCCTAATGCACATCATAGCATGTGGGGAGAAATGTACAAAATGATAGATTAGGCTGACAGATTTTGTTATTTGAGATAGAGCATTTCACTCTACACCTCTTAAGTGTGAGTTTCTAAGAGACATAACTCAGAAATGCATCTAATAGCAAAGTTTAACAGACTATAATTACTTTTATGCTTTATGCTTCAGACAGAAACAAAGCAGCCCTAACACCTCTCGGGCTGTAAGGTCCTAGAATGAAGAATGATGTTTGTAGTAATAGTTTTAACTGTGGGGGTTATTTTTAAAATTACACAGATAGTTGCATTGTCTAAGAGTATCTTTATCCACAGGTATTTGTGACCTGGATTGGCCACTGTTAGAAACAGGATGCTGGGCTTGATGGACCTTTGGTCTTTCCCAGTACGGCAATACTTATGACTTTGCAACAATTCTCAAAGAAAAACTGCCAAGGAAAAAGAACCTGCAAAAAAGTTTGCACTGGAGTTTTCTACGGACACTTTTTCCCTGTAGTTTTCAGTAACAGCAAGTTACATTCAGGTACTGTTGGTATTTCCCTGTTTCCAATCCATGTAGTGTAAGTGTATAAAATGGGCTCTGTTTTTAGCAGTCCGGGGTTGCCCTTCTAAACAGGGCTTGATGATCGTTGTAGTGAATGAGGAATTCTCAGAGAGGACCAGACTATCACTGTTCATCTGGAGGATAATTTCAGCACCCTCATTCTGGAACCTTAAAAACTTTAGTAAAGTTTTGTTGGTTCAGAACAAACCTAGCGTGTACTTTAAGTGTCGGTTGCCCATGTTATATACAATGTTTATTGAAGTGTTCAGTGTTATGTATATTTGCATTTAGTAATAAAAATGAATAAGAACTTTTGAGCTAAAAAAATTTTTTTTTGTAGAGGTGGAAGAGAACGGTCAGATTGAGTGATCCAAAGATCAAATGGCCTCACAGGCAAGCCGGTCCTGACCTAGGAGCCTAAATCCCAGGAGGTAAACTGTTACCTCCCTTAAGTACGTACCTGTGGTTCCCACAGAAAACCAAAGTAATAGGAAGAACTCCTACAGTAATAGCCACCATCTTCCTACTTTCTTTGTTCTTATCTCTCAACCTCTGCAGAGACTCTCATTTCGATAATAGGGGACACATCCGAGAGAGCCTTACATACAGGTTGCATGTCAACTGAAGGCCTATCACATTTGCTTTTTCTCTTATAGCAATCTGATTCCTTTCTATGCAATAGTCTTTGCTAGTGCTAGCATTACCCTTGAATGTCAACTACAATGAAGACCGACTTGAACAAAGACAGCCTTGTCAATCAGTTTCCATTTGTCGAGATTAGGTTGGTGTTTTTGCCAGTCAACATTATCCATTGTAATGCAGCATAAAGCAAGGCCATAATAACCGTTATCACCTTGTCCCTGTGTGTAGGCACATAATGCTTAATTCACAATGAGCCCTAGGACCCTGTATGCTTTTACTGAATAATTTTCTGGGGTTTTAGCTGTGAAAGAACAATACAGTATAATCTTGTTTTATACAAAAGCTGAATATAAGCACGAAGGATCCCTAGTGGCAAAGAACTAAAAGCCAGAGATTAACTGGGGTCTATAGCAGTGCAGACGTACTAGATGAATTTAATGGTCTTTATCTGCCATCCTATTCCGTCACGTACAAACATAAAAACAGAAAAATGAAGGCAGATAAAGACCATATGGTCTATCCAGTCTGCCCATGCATATCATCTACTATCCCTTCCTCTCCCTTAGACATCATGTGTGCTTGTCCCAAGTTTGCTTGAAATCAGATACAATCTTTGTCTCCACTACCTCCAACAAGAGGCCGTTCCACAAATTCACCACCCTTTCCGTGAAGAAGTATTTCTTCGGGTTACTGCTGATTGTGTCCCCTTTCACCTTCATCCTATGCACCTCATTCCAGCGCTTTATTTCAATTGAATCATATCTCCCCTCTTTCTTCCAAAATATACATATCGAGATGTTTACGTGTGTCCTCATGCGTTTTATGACAAAGACCATTGACCATTTTAGTAGCCATCCCCTGGACCTGTTTATATCTTGTACACAATATTCCAAATGAGGTCTTGTACACAATATTCCAAATGAGGTCTCACCAGAGTCTTATATAATGTCATCAGCAAATGTAATTACTTCACTAATTATTCCCATCTCTAGATCATTTATAAATATGTTAAAAAGCAGCAGTCGAAGCACAGACCTCTGGAGAACCCCACTATCTACCCTTCATCCATTATCCTTTCTTTAATGTTTTTAGTTTCATGCATTACACCAATGGTTTCTAATATTTCTTGCACCTCACACTAACATTAGTTGCTTTTGTCTCACCTAGAATGTAAACCGCACTGAACCCTGGAAAAGGGATATTAGCGATATACAAGAATTGATTTGAATTGAATTGAGAATACTGACAATTTTATCCCACTCTCTATTTTCTATCTTTTAACCAGTTTTTAATCCACAATAGCACACTGCCTCCTATCTCATGACTCTCCAGTTTCCCCTAGAGTCTTTCATGAGGTACTTTTTCAAGTGCCTTTTGAAAATCCAGCTACACAAAATCAACCGGCTCACCTTTATCCACATGTTTATTCACTCCTTCAAAGAAATGCAGTAGATTGGTGAGGCAAGATTTCCCTTCATTAAATCCACATGGGCTTTGTCTCATTAATCCATGGCTTTGTATATTTATTAATCATCTATGCAGACAGCTTAGACTTTGCTAAATACACCACATCTAGCACTCTCCCTTGATCCAACTCTCTAGTCACCCCATCAAAGAAATTAATCAGTTTTGTTTGATAAGACCTGACTTTAGTGAAACCATGCTGCTACAGTTCCCACAATCCATTAGATTCCAAAATCTTACTATTCTCTGTATTAGAAGTGTTTTAATTAATTTTACTTACTACAGACTAACTGGCTGTAATTCCCAACATCCTCTTTATTTCTTCTTTTGCAGAGAGGGAACACATCCACCCTTCTCGGTTCTTCTGGGACAACTCTTGACTCTAGAGAAACATTGTAAAGTCTGGACAATTTTGGACATCTCCAACTACAGTCCATCACAAGGACGTCCAAATTTCAAGGGGGCGTGTCGGAGACGTAGCAAAGGTGGGACTTGGGCGTGCCTAACACTTGGACGTCTTTGACCCATAATCGAAAAAAGCAAATACATCCATGACGAATACTTGGACGTTTTCACCTGGACATATTTTTTTACGAATAAGGCACAAAAAGGTGCCCAAAATGACCAGATGACCACCAGAGGGAATCAGGGATGACCTCCCGTTACTCCCCCAGTGGTCACTAACCCTCTCCCACCCTCAAAAGATATCTTAAAAAAAAATTTGTGCCAGCCTCTATGCCAGCCTCAGATGTCATACTCAGATCCATGACAGACCATGAAGGACCCAGGAGCAGATTTGGTCAGTACTGCAGTGCACTTCAGACAGGCGGACCCAGGTCCATATCCCCCCTACCTGTTACATTTGTTGAGGAAACAGCGAGCTCTCCAAATCCCACCACAAACCCACTGTACCCATATATAGGTGCCCCCTTCACCCGTAAGGGTTATGGTAGTGGTGTACTGTTGTGGGTAGTGGGTTTTTTTGGGGGGGGTTGGGGGGCTCAGCACACAAGGTAAGGGAGCTATGTTCTTCGGAGCATTTTATGAAGTCCACTGCAGTGCCCCTTAGGGTGCCCGGTTGGTGTCCTGGCATGTCAGGGGGACCAGTGCACTACAAATGCTGGCTCCTTCCATGTCCAAATGGCTTGAATTTGGACGTTTTTGACTTGGACGTCTTTAGTTTCAAAAATCGCTGAAAGTCAAAGACGTCCAAATCCAAGGCCGTCCAAATTTAAGGGCATCCTTGGATTTGGAAATCTCTGATGGTATTTTCAAAATGAAAGATGGACGTCCATCTTGTTTCAAAAATACGGTTTTCCCCGCCCCCGGATTTCGCTGTTTTGCAAAGACGTCCAAATCGCAAATTGGACATTTCTTTCGAAAATGCCCCTCCACATCAACATTATTCAGAATTTAGGTTACTTATATCTGAGAAAATGAAAAGTTGACTAGTAAAAATGTTTTAGGACATTTGAATAATTGTTGTTTTACTGTAACATGCCTTAATGTCATGGAATGTTTCTAATGTAATTAATTATTTTATTGTAATTTGCTTTGATCTGCTTTGGTAATGTTGCTATAAACACTTGTATTAAATTAAATTACTCTTTTTCCTACAGCAACAGGAACGGTTTACTAAACTATGGGGGAAGTCATCAACATGAGTACTATTAAGATGTATTATTTTACTGTTAACCCATTTTCCTGTTAACAGTAAAATAGCCCATCTTAACAATAGCCCACATTAATCACTTCCCCCCTAAGTGTGAAGAGTTTCAGTCTCTGGTAACCAGAGCTGATGTTGTGATGTCATAGTCTCATTCCACCAATAAGAGCCAACCTCATCGGTGATATCACAATGGGTTGATTATCCTATACTTGGCTCATATAGCAGTGATTTAACCAGAGCTGAGATTGTGATGTCATAATGCCTCATTCCACCAATGCCTGAGCCAACCTAATCAGTGATGTCACAATGGCTTGATAGCCCTATAGTTGGTTCACTTTTATTACATATAGCAGTAATTTTGATTCATAGAGATATTTTTTCTCTTTAATTAAGGGGGGAAGTTATCACTGTGGGCTACCATTAAGATGTGTTACTTTACTGTTAACTCCAGTTATTAGTAACTTGCATCCCTGTTTACTAAGCCACACTAGTGGCTGCAATGTGCTAATGCCGACAGACCCATTCACTTTGAATGTGCTTTGTAGGGATTGCCGCACAGCAGCCACTAGTGTGACTTAGTAAAAAGGGAGGGGGAGGGGAGGTCTCATTGAATAAGATGGGACCTGTGCTAAAATAGCATGAGTTAGAGGTAAAATAACATCTCTTAAAAATAGTCCACATTGATAACTTTAAGCTATTAGAAATCTGCAGCACTGGCTTTGAGTCTTTCTTGAAACACCATTTCCTTGTTACTGGCCTCATGGAAGTTTTACATATTTGAGGGATTTTTATGTCAGTGATATTTCACAATTATATGGCCTCGGTTACACATCACTGCTGGGCCAAATTACAGAGCAATACACTAGGTGGCTTTTGCTATCTGTCTCCTTGGTAGCAGCAGTGACTACTTGCCAGGAGCAGTGTAATCATTGCCTATGCTTCCATGCAATGTGCCAAATCCCTTCTTTCCAGTGATCAGCCAAGCAGTATGGGCACATAAAAGAACATTTCCAACAGCATAAAAATTGGGATGGTTGTCACATTAATTTTAAATGCTATTAGCAAGTGTTGCAGTTGAGAGCAATCTTATACTGGAGGAAATATGAAATTATCAGATGCTGTTTATTATAGAGCAAGACATAGTGAAACTCAACCTGCTATGTACAGTAACATCCACCACTCACACCAAATTAATAGGAAAGGAAACTTGGAAGTCTGAAGCTCAAGAGAAAGAAAATGACAGATTTACTGTGAATTCTCAGGAAAAACCCTGCAGAAGCAGCAGGTTAATAAACCAAACCAAATTTTGGATGAAAAATGGAAGCTAATTTTTTTGTTACAAATAATTTATAAGTGGTAAGGATACTACAGTCCATCCAGTTGTTTTTTAGGGTAAAAGATTTCTAAAACCTTGCTCAGTTCAGGCAATAGCAACAATCCTGGGAAATCTTGAAACAGAACAAGCATTAATTATAGAAAAGAAAAAGGAAAGAAACAGCCCCTCCCCCCCCCCAAAAAAAAAGAAACATAGGGAGTCATCCTAAAACAGGAAAATAAAATTATAGTTATGCTAGATTAGACCACATTAGGAGGAAAATCCATTTCAAATACCAAATGGAGTTTGTTTAACTAAGAAAGTTAACATGAAATTGCAGGTTATCAACCTCTTACACTTAGGTGGCCTAAGAGACCAAAGGAGTAGACAGAGAAGAGGGGCATAATCGAATGGGGGTGCCCATCTAGAAGGGCGGCCATCTGTAATGACGGCCCCGTAAAGCGGTGTACCCGACTGTATTATCACAACAAGATGGCCGGCCATCTTTCGTTTCGCTAATACGGTCGGGGCCGGCCAAATCTCAACATTTGGGCCGCCCTTAGAGATCGCCGGGATTAGAGATGGTCACCATTGGTTTTCGCCAATAATGGAAACTAATGGCGGCCATCTCAAAACCGTCCAAATCCAAGCCATTTGGTCATGGGAGGAGCCAGCATTTGTAGTGCACTGGTCCCCCTCACATGCCAGGACACCAACCGGGCACCCTAGGGGACACTGCAGTGGACTTCACAAATTGATCCCAGGTGCATAGCTCCCTTACCTTGTGTGCTGAACCCCCCAAAACTCCCCCAAAACCCACTACCCACAACTGTACAACACTACCATAGCCCTTAAAGGGTAATGGGGGGCACCTTGATGTGGGTACAGTGGGTTTCAGGTGGGTTTTGGAGGGCTCCCACTTACCACCACAAGTGTAAGAGGTAGGGGGGGATGGGCCTGGGTCCACCTGCCTGAAGTGCACTGCAGACCCAATAAAAACTGCTCCAGGGACCTGCATAGTGCTATGATGGTGGCTTTTTGGGTGGGATGGGTATGACATTTGAGGCTGGCATAGAGGCTGGCAAAAAAATGTTTTTTAATTTTTTTTGGGTGGGAGGGGGTTGGTGACCACTGGGGTATGACATTTGAGGCTGGCATAGAGGCTGGCAAAAAAATGTTTTTTAATTTTTTTTTTTGGGTGGGAGGGGGTTGGTGACAACTGGGGGAATAAGGGAAGGTGATCCCCGATTCCCTCCAGTGGTCATCTGGTCAGTTCGGGCACCTTTTCAAGGCTTGGTTGTGAATAAAAAGGGACCAAGTAAAGTCAGCCAAGTGTTTGTCAGGGCCGGCCTTCTTTTTTCCATTATCGGCCGAGGACGGCCATCTCTTAACCACGCTCCGTCCTGCCTTCGGTACACTGCCGACATGCCCCCTTGAACTTTGGCCGGCCCTGTGACAGAAAGCAGTTGAACCCAGCCAAAATCGGCTTTCGATTATACCGATTTGGCCGGCCTTAGGAGAAGGCCAGCCATCTCCCGATTTGTGTGGGAAGATGGCCACCCTTCTCCTTCGAAAATAAGCAGGAGAGAGATCCCTCTACCTTTCAAAAAGAATTGTAACTGAGCAGGTTCATAAAACACATAAGTATGTTGATCCAGGAAAAATTATACGTTTACAGGAAAATCTTAATCTCCTAGGGAAATGACATGAGGTTTAAGTGCTGGGACGAAATTCTTCCTACGTGATTGAGCCCACTTAGATATATCTGGAAAAATAGACAATTTTCTACCAAATGAGTACTTAAATTTCTGTAAATGCTAAAGATGTTACAAAAGTTATGAAAATTTAGGAAAAGTGGTCAATTTAAAAAATAGACTAAGAGCTTTAAAAAAAATTTATTTGGACTGATGATGACATTAGATGTAATACCTACTTCCATAACTTGAGAAAATCATCTTACTGGAAATTCACCTTTGATGGTCTATTACCTAGTGAGAGTGTCATTAGATAATATAAGCCACAAAATTATATGTAATGAGAATATTTAATACGCTGGCATGTGCTGACTGCTAGGTCTTATGAAATGCACAAGGAAAAGCATTTGACCTCACCACATCCAAGTCCCCCTCCCTCTCCCATAATTCAGATACCCTCTCCCTTCCACTCCCATATAGCCCTTGATGAGAACCCCATCTTTCCCTCCCATCCCCATAGCTCCCTCCACCCCTGGACTTACCTTGAATATGCCTGATGGTCTAGGGGGTCCTAGGGGAGAAGCAATGCCCATAAGCTCCTGTCATTCACAGCTGTGGTTTCAAAATGTCTGTCATGACCTCTAGCAGCAGCCTCACCTCTCCCTCTCCCCCCCTCCACCAAGAAAAGCAAAGATGCATATCATTGACAGTAGATATCAGCTAAAAACAGAGTTTCCTAAGTGTTGCTGAGAAGTCTGTAATTAGAACCAAAAATTAAAATTTATATTCCACAAGGGGAATTAGAGAGTTTCTGCTCTGTATAATGACAAGTGGAAAACATGTCTGTCTTAACTGAAGCAGAACAAGAAGAGAGAAACAGAAGATGCTACGGTGCAAACAGAGCCATGGAGTCCGCGAGGGGTGGTTGATACCCTTCTGTTGCCTGTACATACAGTTTAGTTTTCATCTGTCACATGACTCCAATGCTCTATATAAGTGTATTATAAATTCTTAGGACCCTGTGTACTAAGCCATGCTATAGGCACGCAAGCGTTTTTAGCACATGCTAAAAATTAGTGTGCGCTAATGCTAGAGATGCCCACAGGAATATAAGGGCATCTCTAGCATTTAGCATGTGCTAATTTTAGCGCATGCTAAAAACGCTAGCATTCCATTGTAAGCCACATTGAACTTGAGTCTATTTCAGGCTAATGTGGGGTATAAACGTCATGAATAAGTAAATAAATATACAGGGCCCTTAATGTGCTACGATGATGGACCAGTAAAGATTCTGTTTGCTAAGCTGTGTTATGGGAATGATGCATGTTATTGGGAAAGAGTGCACATAAATTGGTCATAACATGCATTATTTATCAACTTGCCACTACGAGCCAGGGGTTGAGATGAGGAAGGGGGGGATGGGCTGTTCATTTTAAAAAGGGATTAATGAGGTGATCCCTTTTTCAACTTAGAAAAAGCCGAGAGATTATTTTTGTTACTCTAATAATCAGACCCTTCATTTTCCTTCTTATTTTCTGGGAATGAAGATATTAAAGGAACTCCTTTACTGGGACCAATGATGCAACATTTCATTAAGGATCTATTTCCTTGTCCAGTGTTCCATCAGTGGCTCAAATTTGCACTCCACGCAGAAGTGAAGACCTTGAAGTTCTACCTTATGAAAAGCAAATCACGTGATAAGCTTAGAAGTCATAAAGGTCAACTGATAGAAGACAGGAAAATACTGTGGACTGCATGGAGGCTGTCCCATCAGACTTGAAAGAGAAGGAATTAAGTTAAATTAAAGGAAGGTATAGAGAAAGAGAGACTGATACCATCTTTCATACTGTGAGTTCTGGGGTGGTTCCCTGGCTCAGTGGCAGTGATGTGTACTGCCGTGCAGAGGGTCCCTGGTTTGATTGCCAGCTCAGATCTTGTACATACCAGGTCAGTAGGGGTGGGGATGTAGCAAAAGCAGCATTTACTTTCCCTGGGGAGGGTTCAAGGCCAACCATAAGGGACTGAACTTAGAGCCCATGATGATAGAAGGTTCAGGGGCATCGACATTATGACCATGTGAATTATCTTGCAGGGCACCACCATGACCTCTCCATGCAAATATTATTTTTATTATTATTATTAATCTAGAGGAAGATAAACAGAAACAAATTATCCAAGCATAGGATTAACGAAGGTTCTGACAGAAGTCACTTTTTAAATTACCAAGCAAGCCTTGATTTTGGTGACACTGTCTTCCCCTTGCCAATTCTCCATTGCTAGTGCATCTATTGAAGAATTCTCCTCCTCTTCCTCATCCAATCTAGTCTTGCAACCCCTGGAGTGACTACAATAGAGATCCCGGAGAAGTCGCCTCCATGCCTGGGTCTTCCCGCATATCCAGCCATCTTTTTTGTACCATGTTTTCTTTTCAACAGAAAATGCTTGCACAATCGGGGAAGGGAAGGTTGCTCATCTCAATCCTCTTCGCTGGAAGGCTTCTGTCCCAGCTAGATGAATGAAGAATTGTTCAGGTTTAACAGAAGGCAAGCTGAAGATTTGGAGATCTTTCAAAAACAACAGAATCCAGCAGTTGTGTGCACGCTGTGTATAGTGGTTTTTTGAGTTTGTTTGTCCCTAGTGACCTCCGATTTATACAGAGAAAACTATCACTTTCTTTCCTGATGGCTCATTCTGCAATCTGTACCATCCATGCAGACTGGAGCTGCCACCTATCCTTTGCCTGACTTTCTCTAGAGTTGACTGGGTGTGTTGGACAGCTCTCAGTATGACAGCAGGAATGCAAGCCCTGGCTTCTCAATGCATTGTGTGCATGAACTCATTTAAAGGAGAACTGGATCCTTCTACAGGAACATACAGTAAGAATATAAGAACTGTCATACCAGGTCAGACCAAATGGATATCTAATCCAGTATCCAGTTTCCAACAGTGGCCAGTCCAGGGCACAAGTACCTGGCAGAATTCCTAAAAGTAGCGAGATTATGGAATCCCAAAGAGTATCAAGATTCCATGCTACCAATCCCAGAGACAAGAAGTGATTTAACCCTTGTCTACCTTAATAGAAATGTATGAATTTATCCTCCAGGAACTTGTCCAAATCTTTTTAAACCTCTATCATCGCATGGCTGCCTTGTACCTTCAGCAAAATCAGTGCTGTTGTTTACAAGGGCATAAAGGTACAATCACCAGTTTTCCACATGGCAGTACCATTACTTTTACCCTGAGCTTCCCAATGAATGTGTGAAGAGTCCAAGAGAAATGTGCAACTTTTAGGAGTCCTCATGAAATGAAAGATTTTAATAACATTTACCATATATGTATGTGACGTTCTGTGGTAAATGCATGAGAGAAAAGCCAAGTTTTCAAAAATGTTTTGAATATAGGGTAAGAAGGTTCAGTTTTAATTTCCATTGGTAAAGTGTTCCAAAGTTTAAGAGCAGGGTAAGCAAATTCAGGGGTATGTTTACTAAGGTGTGTTAGCATTTCTAACACACCTTTAAAGTTAAGGTGCGTTAAACGCTAATGCATCTTGTGAGAATCAGAGAAACCACAGATCCCAGAATGCATGGTGGGAGAGGGAAAAACCAGAGCAGAAAAACTACAGATCCCAGAATGCATTGCAGGGGAGGGAAAGACAAGACCAGAACAACTACAGATCCCAGAATGCATTGCGGGGGAGGGAAAGACAAGGCCAGAACAACTACAGAACCCAGAATGCACTGCAGGAGGGGAGGAGGCAGGAGCATAGAGAACACAGATTTCAGACTGCCTGGAAGAATAAGAGGGGTCATGACAAACGAGAACCTGAGTTGCAGGAGAAGGAAAGAGAGGGGGCTGATTGGGAAATGGAATCAGCTGAGGAGAGGGTGGAACACCTGAGTGAGGGGGTGGAGAATGAGAGGATGGAATGGGAGGAGTTGGAGCACGTAGAAGGAGAAGGGGTGGAAGAAGAGATGGAGGTGGGAGAATCTGTACATTTCTACGGGCATGTTAGCATTCAACACGCATAAACCATTTACGCATGTTAAAAACGCTAATGCACCTATAGCGCACCTTAGTAAACATAGGCATCAGTCTCATGAGTAATGTCCAATCATTAACGGGAAGATGAAACTTGAGGGAGCTGTAAAAGTGAATTTTGGGATGATTGAAATGAATGGGTGGGAATGTAGGGGTAAGATTAGAGATCACGTACAAAAGACTTTAATTTTTTATACACCAACGTTTACAGTTTTAATTGGATTCAAGCTGAAATTGTTAACCTACTTTGAGTAATTGTGCCATGGTCAAATTTATGCGTTCACTGGAGGAGTTTTACTGCTGTAGATTGAACCAATTGTAATCTTTTTAAAGAAGAGAATGGAAGACCAGAAAATATCGAGCTGCAGTAATCTAGATGTGTAATAACCAAAGATAATATAAGTAAGCAGGCACATGAAGCAGGTAGATGAGATTTAACCAAACAAATGCATTGCAGGTGAAAAATGAGGACTGTAATATCTTATCACATTTACGAGTTAATTTCTGATCAAAGATGACACCTAAAATCCTAACTTTTTCTGAGGATTGTAATATATGTTCACAAGTTTTAGGTGAGGGTGGAATTGGACAAAAAGGATAAAGAAAATGACTGGATTCACATTTAGAAACATTAAGAAATAATTTATTATTTTGTAACCAAGTTGACACTTGAGATAAACAAGAATTGAGTGGCGTAGTAGTGATGGAATCTTAAGCAAAAGTGAAAGCAATTTGAATGCATCAGCATATTTTTTTATATTTTAGTTATATTTGTACGCTGCACTTTCCCACTCATGGCAGGCTCAATGTGGCTTACATGGTGCAATGGAGGGTTAAGTGACTTGCCCAGAGTCACAAGGAGCTGCCTGCGCCTGAAGTGGGAATTGAACTCTGTTCCTCAGGACCAAAGTCCACCACCCTAACCACTGGCCACTCCTCCACTCCAACCACAGGATTGAATTAGAGTGATTAAAGGAGATATAAAATGATTGAATAATAATGGGGCAAGAACTAATCCCTGAGGAACCCCACATTCATTATAGGATCAAGTGGAAAGAACATTGCTAGTGGAATGTTGAAAGAAGCGGAGTGAAAGATAGGATTCAAACCATCGAAGAACAGTTGCTGAAAAGCCCATCGTGGATAATCACTGCAAAAGAAGTTCATATTCAGAATTAATAATAATCCTGGCCTTTGTGTGCCAAGGCTATTTGTAATATGCAGTTGAGGGATAGGAATGATTGGGTATCCTAGTATCAAAGGGGTCCCTTTACTAAGGTGCACTAATGGATTTAGAGTGCGCTAAAGATTAGCAGATACTAACTGATAAGATGCACATTATATTCCTATGGGTGTCTTATCATTCAGCGTGTGCTAGTCATTAGCATGTGCTAAATCTGTTAGCGCACCTTAGTCAAAGAACATAAGAATAGCCGTACTGGGTCAGGCCAATAGTCCATCTAGCCCAGTATCCTGTTTCCAACAGTGGCCAATCCAGGTCACAAGGACCTGGCAGCAGTGGCGTACCTAGGGTAGTTGACACCCGGGGCCGGTCATTTTTTAACCCCCCCCCCCCCCCCCCCAAATCCAGTACTAGGCATACCGAGAATACAAAACATTCAGGACCTATAGAGCGATTCTACCATACTATAAGCAGTAATTTGTACGAGTCACACAAGGAAAAAGAAAGCATCTTAAACACTACAGTGAGCACTAGAACATCAATTCACCTATTGTAAAACGAAACCAGACAGAATAGTACAGATCGTGGATCCTGCAGTCAATGCCAACCGAAAGCCATGTCATTTTTACAAACACAGATACACCCTAATCCACTATAGAATAAGTAATCTATTTAGACAAAAATTAAACTGATCCCCCGATGCCAGACTCTGCATACAATGCAACACCACAGAAACAGAAACGGTCCCCTAGTACTGTGCAAAATATAAAGACAGCAGATGTAAATTTGAAAAAACTAACACCAATCACCACTTTACAAATTAACAAATAGAAATAAAACAAATATAGAAAATAAAATAATACCATTTTATTGGACTAATACATTTAGCTTCCAGAGGCCAAAATCTTCTTCCTCAAGTCAATACAGTATAGTGCTGTTACATTATCCTATCCTGACCTGAGGAAGGGGGTTTTGTTCTCTGAAAGTTAAGTCAAAATGTATTAAAATTAGTCCAATAAAAAGATTACCTTATTTACATGTTAAAGCAAAAAAATAAAAAAATGTATTTTATTTACAGTTTGTTGTCTCTGGTTTCTGCTTTCCTCATCTTCTTTTCACAGTCTTCCTTCCATCCAGCATCTGTCTTCGCTCACTCTCTCTCTCTCTCTCTGCCCTCCAGTGTCTGCCCTCTCTAATGTCCCTTCCATCCACTGTCTGCCATCTATTTCGGCCCCTTACATCCACCATCTGCCCCAGTCTGCCATCTCTCTCTCCTCCTTCCATCAACATCTGCCCTCTCTGTCTCTCTTCCATCCACATCTGCCCTCTATCTCTGCCCCTTCCATCCACCATTTACCCCAGTCTGCCCTCTTTCTCTCTCCCCCTTCCACCCACCATCTGCCCTTTCTCTCTGCCCCTTCAATCCGTCTGCCCTCCCTCTCCCATCCATCCAAGGTCTGCCCTCCCTTACGCTCCCCACTTCCATCCAGGGTCTGTCCCCTCTTTTCAGCCCCCTTATTCCACCTACCCCTAGTTCCAGCCACAGCCCAGATCTCCCACCTGCCCCCCTTTTCAGCCCCACTATTCCACCAGTCCCCAGCTCTTTTCTCCCATCAGTCCCGAGCTTCAGCCCCAGCCAGTTCTCCCTGTCCCCTTTAAAGCCCCCAGTTTCAGCCCCTGCCCAGTTTCAGCCCCCAGTTCCAGTACTAGCCCCCTTATCCCAAATACCCTCCTTTTCAGCCCCCAGTTCCAGCCCCCTTCATCCACCACATGCCTTGCATCCCCCCTTTTCAGCCCCAGACCCATTCTCCCACCTGCCCCAGGCATGGACCCATTTTCCCTCCTGCCCCCTTGTCAGACCCCAGTTCCAGCTTCAGCCCCTTCTCCCATCTGAGCACTCCCCTCCCCAATCCCCTTCTCCCCGCTAAGCTCCCCCACCCTCCCCAATCCCCTTCTCCCCTCTGAGCTCCCCCACCCTCCCCAATCCCCTTCTCCCCTATGAGCACCCCCACCCTCCCCAATCCCCTTCTCCCCTGTGACCACCCCCACCCTCCCCAATCCCCTTCTTCCCTCTGAGCACCCTCACCCTCCCCTTCTTCCCTCTGAGCACCCTCACCAATCCCCTTCTCCCCTATGAGCTCCCTCACCCTCCCCAATCCCCTTCTCCTCTATGAGCACCCCCACCCTCCCCAATCCCCTTCTCCCCTATGAGCACCCCCACCCTCCCCAATCCCCTTCTCCCCTATGAGCACCCCCACCCTCCCCAATCCCCTTCTTCCCTCTGAGCACCCTCACCCTCCCCTTCTCCCCTCTGAGCACCCTCCCCAATCCCCTTCTCCCCTCTGAGCTCCCCCACCCTCCCCAATCCCCTTCTCCCCTATGAGCACCCCCACCCTCCCCAATCCCCTTCTCCCCTGTGACCACCCCCACCCTCCCCAATCCTCTTCTCCCCTGTGACCACCCCCACCCTCCCCAATCCCCTTCTTCCCTCTGAGCACCCTCACCCTCCCCTTCTCCCCTCTGAGCACCTCCCCAATCCCCTTCTCCTCTATGAGCACCCCCACCCTCCCCAATCCCCTTCTCCCCTCTAAACACCCTCACCAATCCCCTTCTCTGCTCTGAGCCCCCCTCTCCCATCTGAGCCCCCCCTCCGTCGAGAGCCCTGAGCCCTCTTTCACCCTAAAGCCACCACCCTGCTTTTTTTTTTTTTTTAAATCCGTGCAGCGATCGCCGTTGCAGGCAGCGCCTCGTGTCTGCCCTGCATGAACTGAAAAGAGAAAATCGCTTCTGGCGTCGGGCCTTCCCTCGCTTGTTGTCCCGCCCTCGAGGAAATAGGAAATTACCTCAAAAGAGGGCGGGACAACAAGCGAGGGAAGGCCCGATGCCAGAAGCGATTTTCTCTTTTCAGTTCATGCAGGGCAGACGCGAGGTGCTGCCTGCATCGGCGATCGCTGCACGGATTTTTTTTAAAAAGCTGTCGGCTCTCGCGGAGCATCCCCCACCCGCTGACACCCGGGGCGGACCGCCCCCCCGCACCCCCCTTGGTACGCCACTGCCTGGCAGAAACCCAAATAATAGCACCATTTCATGCTACCCATCCCAGGGCAAGCAGTGGCTTCCCCATATCTGCTTCAATAGCAGACTATGGACTTTTCCTCCACGAACTTGTCCAAACCTTTTTTAAACCCAGATATGCTAACTGCTGTTACTACATCCTCTGGCAAAGAGTTCCAGAGCTTAACTATTCATTGACTGAAATAATATTTCCTCTTATTTGTTTTGAAAGTACTTCTATGTAACTTCATTGAGTATCCCCTGGTCTTCGTACTTTTTGAAAGAGTAAAATTTTGATTCTACTCATTCTACATCATTCAGAATTTTGTAGACCTCAATCATATCTCCCCTCAGGCATCTCTTTTCCAAGCTAAAGAGCCCTAACCTCATTAGCCTTTCCTCATACGAGAGAAGTTCAATTCCATTTAACATTTTGATTGCCGCTCTTTGAACCTTTTCTAATTCCACCACGTCTTTTTTGAGATATGGTGACCAGAACTGAGTGCAATACTGTTGGGGAGGTCGCACTAAGGAGTGATACAGATGCATTATAGTATTTTTGGTCTTATTTACCATCTCTTTCCTAATAATTCCTAGTATCCTGTTTGATTTTTTGGCCACCGCCTCACACTGGGCAGAAGTATTGTCTACAATGACACCTAGATCTTTTTCTTGGGTGATGATCCCCAAGGTGGACCCTAGCATCAAGTAACTATGATTTGGATTGTTCTTCCCAATGTGCATCACTCTGTATTTTTCCATATTTAATCCGCCATTTGGATGCCCAGCCTTCCAATTTCCTACGGTCTTCCTGCAATTTTTCACAGTCCGCATAGTAACTAGTAAATAATGGCACATAAAGACCTGTGTGGTCCGTCCAGTTTGCCCAACAAGATGAACTCATAGCAAAAGGTATGATGTGGTACTCCATGTGTATACTCGATCTTGGTTGGTCCTTCCCATTTTCAGGGCACAGACCATAGAAATCTGCAAGGCATTGGCCTTGTTCTCCAACTACTGATGCTGTCATGGAAGGTCCCACTCACTTGTACTCCTGAAGAGGCATTAATAGTTTAGGGGGTCTTTTACTAAACGGCGGGCTTAGCACTTGCTAAATCGGAAGTACCACCAGGCTCCTGCAGCAGCACAGTGGTAGTTCCCACCCCCAGTGCATGCCAGGTGGTAATCGGGCAGTGCTGCACGCTGTTAGTGCAGGAGACCTTACCGCCACCTCAATGGGTGGCAATAAGTGCTCCTCCATGAAATGGCTGCATGGCCATTGCTTCACTTGTCGCACACCCATTTCTTTAAAAATGCGGTAAAAGGGGGTCTCAGCGCACATAAAAAATACCCTTTTGCTGCAGCTTAGTAAAAGGACCCCTTAATTACTGGGAGAAGTGGGAGGGTTAGTAGGGAGAGGATAATTTTTCAAGCAAGGCCTGGGAACCAACATTTTTTAAATTTGGATTTATTTCTTTTTTCTTTTTCAACTGTTTGTTTTTATCCATTCCAAATTAACGAAGCAAAACAAATAAATGGGGAAAAAAAGCAAACAACCCCCCCCCCACCCGAGAGGGTAAAGCATTCAAAGCAAGACTCATGGAATTCTTTCCAACTCATGTACATGGATGAGGAATTAGACTGCTTGCATAGAATAGTATACAAATATTCTGTTGGCTTGGAAAGAATAATAAAATGAAACCGAGTGTGATAATATATCATATCATTAAATGTCACTGTGAACAGATTTCGAAGGATGGATTTTTATAGTTTAGCTATAGGATAAACTGAGAGACAACAGATATTGTCCCCAAATAGAAGCACAGACATTCTCAACTCTTTATATATAATTTTTTTCCAACATCCAATGGGTTGGGAAAAAAACGGATCCAGTGCAAGGTATTTGGCTCTCTTCAGTCTTGTGAACCCCTTTCCAAGTTTATTTGGCATTTATTAAACTGCTTGATCAAAGAACTTTCTAAGTGGTTTACAATATAATAAATATAATTTGCATGTTTATAATTTATTATAGCTTTATTTATTGCTTTTATTCCAAATATTGTAAACTAGATTCCCATATGGCTCTCTTCCTATTTTCTCTCTTTTTCCTATTATTTTATATGTAAACTGCTTAGTTAACACTTTTGTTTGTGGTATATTAAAAAAAAGTTGAAATGTGACAACAGGAATGCTGAAAAGAAATACAGTATTGAATAGAAAAGAGAAGGAACAAGGATCATGACATATCAGCAATGATCTGTCATATTTCCCAGGAGGGATACAAAAGAGAGGGGGGTGAGAGAAAGGGATAATAATTCAAGATGAATGATTACATTCCAGATGCATCTTGAAATAAAAATGTCATTAGACCGTGTTTAAAGGTTTCAATTAACTGCCAGGTGCCTGGGCTTCTCCCTTGAGATTTTGATAATTAAATTCAACAATCAATACCATCCCAATACTACCCTTCCCAAAATAATCATGCAAAAATACATAATAGGGCATTACACTTTTAAATATTAACTTTGTTTTGCATATATATATATATATAGAGAGAGAGAGAGAGAGAGAGAGAGAGCAATTTGCAAAAGTCGTTTCTCCTGGTAGATGAGCTATGAGAAAATTGTAGAAAAATGAGACAAAATATGGCCACAGTACAGAGAAGTAGCCCTGCTGACAGCCAGTAATAATAAGTTTATTAGAAGAGCAACTTTAAGATCACGTGGAGGGGCATTTTTGAAAGGGACGTCCAAGTTGTGATTTGGACGTCCTTGCAAAAAGGCAAACTCCAGGGGAGGGGAAACCCGTATTTTCGAAACAAGATGGACATCCATATTTTGTTTCAAAAATACCGTCAGGGACGTCCAAATCCTTAAATTTGGACGTCCCTAGATTTGGTCATTCCTAGACATGGACGTTTCTGACTTTCAGCTATTTTTGAAACCAAAGACGTCCATGTCAAAAACGTCCTAATAGAAGGCATTTAGGCATGGGAGGAGCCAGCATTTGTAGTGCACTGGTCCCCTTGACATGCCAGGACACCAACTGGGCACCCTAGGGGGCACTGCAGTGGACTTCATAAAATGCTCCCGGGAACATAATTCCCTTATCTTGTGTGCTGAGCCCCCCCAAAAAACCCAAAACCCACTCCCCACAACTGTACACCACTACCATAGCCCTTACGGGTGAAGGGGGGCACCTAGATGTGGGTACAGTGGGTTTGTAGTGGGTTTTGGAGGGCTCACTGTTTCCTCCACAAATGTAACAGGTAGGGGGGTATGAGCCTTGGTCCGCCTATCTGAACTGCACTGCAGTACCCAATAAAACTGCTCCAGGGACCTGCATGCACAGTCATGGACCTGAGTATGACATCCGAGGCTGGCATAGAGGCTGGCATGACATATTTTGAAAGATGCTTTTTGAGGGTGGGAGGGGGTTAGTGACCACAGGGGGAGTAACGGGAGGTCATCCCCAATTCTCTCCGTAGGTCATCTGGTCATTTCGGCACTTTTTTGTGCCTTAGTCATAAGAAAAACAGGTCTGGGTGAAAACGTCCAAGTGCTGATCAGGGGCATCCTTGTTTTTTCGATTATGGGTCAAGGACGTCCAAGTGTTAGGCATACCAAAGTCCCGCCTTCGCTACACCTCCGACATGCCCCCTTAAACTTTGGCCGTCCTTGCGATGGAGTGCAGTTGGAGACGTCCTAAATCGGCTTTCGATTATACCGATTTGGACGTCCCTGGGAGAAGGACATCCATCTTCCAATTTATGTCGAAAGATGGACGTCCTTCTGTTTCAAAAATGAGCCCGATAAGGATCTGAATGCTTAAGATAATCGCTCAAATGCCTGACATGTTTCAGCACAGGGTGTCTGCCTCAGGGACAAATGGAAAAGGCACTTTGGGTTCCTTTTACCAAGCTGCAGTAAAAGGGGGCCTGCGCTAACGTCAGCATGTGTTTTTGATGTGCGTCTAGGGCCCCCTTTTACACAGCAGGTAAAAGGCTGTCTGTTGTTCTGGAAAAGAAATGGCCGTGTGGTGAATGAACCACTTTCGTGGCCTTTTCAGAGGGGAGTACTTACTGCCACCCACTGAAGTGGCACTAAGGGCTCCCGCGCTAACCCGACAGTAACCACCAAAATAGAAACGTTTTGTAGCACCGGAAATACTGCGCATTGGGGGTGGGAACTACCACCAGACAGCTAAGATAGCCTGGCGGTAGTTCCGGATCAGCATGCTGGAAAAAGGGCCCCTTTATCAGGGCTATGGAATCCTACCTAAGGAAATGGACAACTAAAGGATGTATAAGGATATTTTCTAGAAAGCTTTGACTGAAAAACTTAACAAAATTAAAACAGACAAGTGGGAATGGTGTGAACTAAATTCAGATCTCCAGGGCATATATTTGCCGACTGGAACGATGGCAATTTTTTCAAACAGCCATTTATCTGTCGAAAATTTCCCTCATTGTGATGAGGGATTCTGCACATTTTTACAGGACTCAGCTGAGAGGGGTGGTGTTGAGGCTATCATGGCGTCATAATGAATGGAGGAAAAAAGACCTCAGATGCCAGAAGACACAATTTTTTGCAGTGCCTTACAATGGGCTATAGATATATTTCATAGGTCAAAAACCACTATTCAAATTTTTAAAATATGTTTTGCAATATTTACATGTTTCAAGTGCCATTAAAAAAAATTTGCAAACTGCAACTTGAGCAATAAAGTCTTAAAAAACCAAAAACCCACGGTGGCCTTCTGTTTCACTTTAATGGCTTCATCAGGGATGGAGTTCTTGATACAATATCACGGTTATTGCCGTATATTTTCAGGCACAATGTTTTCTCTTCAGTGCATCCCACACATTATGGGTGTCACCTTTCAAAACAAAACCAAAAGTTAACTTTCATATATTTATATATTCAAAAACAAAATCAATGTAGTGGCGTGCTGCTTACTTTAACATTCCCACGAGTCTCATTTTGCTTGAACCTGCTACAGACTGTCATTCAGAATGGCACCATATTTAACTAAGATACCTTGCGTGGCTTTTGAGTTTTATTTCCAAACTTTGAGGAGGGGGAGTGCTTTGAGCCTGATAGCTAATGAAGGAAAGGGGGCACAAGCTTGAAGGTTTGTGAAGGTGCTTAATTCGACTGCATCAGCCCTGATCAGATTACTTCATACTGGACTGTCATCGTTATGAGGCCTGCAAGAGTGCAAAGGGTGCAGAGCTTTGGAAGTGTCACTCTCTGTCATGCAACTGCAACATTACAGCTGCCTGATTGGAGTTAATAACATTCAGCTATGTGTACATGCATGACTTCCAAAAGCAGGCTGCAAACACACCAAATGTTATAGAGTTTGAAGCCAAGAGAAATCCTACCCAGCTCACAAGGAAGATTTACTAACTTCAAACAAAAGGCAGCTTTCCTGAAAGTTCCCAGCACACATTGTACCTTGTTCCATTTAAATAAGTCCATTCTCCTTTCTTTTATTGGAAAGAAACAGCGTTGGGGCAATTCAGGGTTATAACTCAATCCCTTAGAAAAAAAGGAAAGACCCCAGTGGGTCCCTGAGCAATGAGAAGTCCCCGAGCGCCTCAAACAACTCTATTAAATTCAAAAATAAGAAGATCAGCTCTCTGAACAAGCAGAAACTCCTAAAGGTACCAATTTTCTAAGAGCAGATAATGGCTAACACAGTGATGTGAGCTAATCATTTCTTTACTGGAAAACAGAGAAAGGAGAGAAGGATGCATCTTGTCCAAATGTAAAGGGAGCCCAGCTGGAGCCCAGCTAAAGCCTGAGGTTTAATCTGGTCTTTTCAGGAGCAGGGCTCTTCTTTCTGACCTTCTTTTCTCAGACTAGGGTAGAAGTGTTTTTCTTTGCCATATTTAGTGAGGCAAGATAATGCTAAGCATTTTAGGGTTGATATTGAGCTGATGCAATGACCTGCTCAAATTATACGCTGGTCGTGACATTTACCTACGTGGATAACTGTGCCAAATCTACTTAGGCATCTAGCTTTTCCTACTTAAGCGCACAACTATGGAACGCACTGCCAAAAGTAGTAAACACTACGCTCGACCACCTAAATTTCCGGAAAGCACTAAAAACAAACCTGTTCAGTAAGGCATATCCCACCAACCCAACATAAAAAACCTGGTTACCTGCGACATAACGTAACCAAAGACCATAATGGACATATCCTAACTCTTCCTCTTCCTTTCTAAGTTCCCCTAATGTATTTACCATACATGAACCTTACTCTACCACAATATCACCTTGTATTTGTTCATACCAGAACTGGCTAACGCCGTTACGGTACTACGTAAGCCACATTGAGCCTGCAAATAAGTGGGAAAATGTGGGATACAAATGTAACAAATAATAATAATAATAATAATAAGGTAAGTTAAATAAGGAACAACCTAGTGGGCTAAGAACCAGGGGAGCCAGAATTCAAGTCCCTCTGATGCTCCTTGTAACCTGGGGCAAGTCACGTAACGCTCCACTGTATCAGGTATAAAAACTAGACCATAATAGTTGTCCTACTGTGTCAGGCCAAGGGTACATCTAGCCCAGTATCCTGTTTCCAACAGTGGCCAGTCCAGGTTACAAATACATGGAAGAGTTCTAAAAAGTCACAAGATTTCATACTACTTAATCCCAAGAGTGGAGGAGTGGCCTAGTGGTTAGGGTGGTGGACTTTGGTCCTGAGTAAGTGAGTTCAATTCCCACTTCAGGCACAGGCAGCTCCTTGTGATTCTGGGCAAGTCACTTAACCCTCCATTGCCCCACGTAAGCCACATTGAGCCTGCTATGAGTGGGAAAGCACAGGGTACAAATGTAACAAAAACAAACTGTGGCTTTCTCCAGCTCTACCTTAACAATGGTTTATGGACTTCTCCTCCAGGAATTTATCCAAACCTTTTTTAAGCCCAGCTACATTAACCACTTTTACCACTCACTCTGGCAAAGAGTTCCATAACTTAACCATAAGTTAAGTGAAAATATATTTTCTCCTATTTTTTTTATATGCCACATTGTAACTTCATGAAGTGTCCCATAGTCTTTGTATTTCACTTCTACTCATTACACTCTATTTAGTATTTTATACACCTCTTTCATATCTCTCTTCAGCTGTCTTTTCTCCAAACTAAAGAGCCATAACCTCTTTAGCCTTTCCTCATAGAAAAGTCATCCCATCTCCTTTATCATTTTTGTCATCCTCTTCTATATCTTTCCTAATTGTGCTATATCTTTCATGAGATTCAGTGATCAGAATTGCACACAATATTCGAGATGAAGCCACACCATAGAGTGATACCAAACCATTATAATTTTCTGTTTTATTCTCCATTCGTTTTCCAATAATTCCTAATATATATTTGCTATCTTGGCTGCACACTGAGCAGACTAAGGCTTTCAAAGCATCATCCACGATGACACCTAACGTGGAATCTTGCATCGCATAGCTATAATTCAGGTTCCTCCTTCCCACATGCATCACTTTGCACTTGCTCACATTAAACGTCATCTGCCATTTGGTTGCCCTGTCTCCCAATCTCCTAAGGTCCTCTTGCAATTTCTCATAATCCTCTTGTGATTTAACAACTTTCAATAACTTTGTGCCATCATCAAATCTGATCACCTCACTCATTATTCTCATTTCTAGATCATTTATAAATATGTTAAAAAGCAGCAGTCTCAGCACAAACCCCTGGTCCAGTAGCACACAAATTTACCTGCAAAAATGTACACCTGCTCCAAAGAAGCACATGTACAGTATGTTTAAAAATGCAGATCACAATCAGGGGCATTTTCAAAAGAGAAGGGCGCCCATCTTCTGACACAAAATGGGAGATGGGCGTCCTTCTCTCAGGGTCACCCAAATTGACATAATCAAAAGCTGATTTTGGATGTCCTCAACTGCTTTCCGTCACGGGGATGACCAAAGTTCCCAGGGGGGTGTCGGCAGCATACTGAAGGTGGGACGAGGGCGTGCTTAAGAGATGGGCATCCTCGGCTGATAATGGAAAAAAGAAGGGCATCCCTGATGAGCATTTGGCCGATTTTACTTGGTCCATTTTTTTCACGACCAAGCCTCAAAAAAGTGCACAAACTGACCAGATGACCACCAGAGGGAATCGGGGATGACCTCCCCTGACTCCCCCAGTGGTGACTAACCACCTCCCACCCTGAAAAAAACAACTTTAAAAACTTTTTTGCCAGCCTGAAATGTCATACTCAGTTCCATCACAGCAGTATGCAGGTCCCTGGGAGGGGAGGTATGTGTGTGTCAGCGGAGGCATAGCAAAGGTGTGGACATCCTTCTTTCAAACATTTTGGACGTCCTGAACTGCCCCCCCCCCCCCCCCCACACACACACACACACAGGGACAGCCAAATTTCAAACAAGTGGAGTGGAGGAGTGGCCTAGTGGTTAGAGCACTGGTCTTCCAATCCAGAGGTGGTCAGTTCAAATCCCACTGCTACTACTTGTGATCCAAAATCCAAATAACTAAAGGGGGTGTCAGAGGCATAGTAGGCATGGATGTCCTTCTTGCAGAAACATCACATTTTGGATGTCCTCAACTGCCACCACAGGGACGGAGGCATAGTGAAGGACGTCCTTCACCCATACTCCAAAAAAAAGACATCCCTGATGAGCACTTGGACGTTTTCACCTGGACTTGTATTTTTCTAAGGTTGTAGATGGCAATTTATTTAAGGTTGTAGACGGCTATTATACGCGCAGCTTGTCTGCATATATGAAACCATCTTTGGCATGCGCAGAGCAGCTATGCATAATGCTTGGCTGCTCTGCACTGGCTTCCCCTCCTTAGGAAGGAAATTGTGTGCAAATGAGCTAACAGCGAGCAGCTCATTTGCATGCAATTTCCTTCATGCATGCCCGTTCCTTTCCACATTAGTAAGGGAAGGGCTTTTTCCGTTCAGTTAGTGCATCAGTTAGTCCACTGCAGTGCTCCCTAGGGTGCCCAGTTGGTGTCCTGGCATGTCAGGGGGACCAGTGCTGTACGAATGCTGGCTCCTCCCATGACCAAATGAGTTGGATTTGGTCATTTTTGAGATGGGGGTCCTCGGTTTCCATTATGGCCGAAAACCGGGGACACCATCTCTAAGTTTGACCTAAATGTTGAGATTCGGGCGTCCCCGACTGTATTATCGAAATGAAAGATGGACGGCCATCTTGTTTCGATAATACGGGTTTCACCACCCCTTCGCGGGGACGTCCTGCAAGGATGCCCTCAGGAAAACTTGAACCAAAATTGGTATCCACTAATCTCTGGTAATTAAATCAATGAGGACAAAATACTATAACCAGGATATGATAAACCTAACAATTTCAACAATAATTCTTGTAATTTTTTAATTTTTTAAGAGCACCCTCAGATCCACTATAAGAAGCACAACAAATTTTTGTTGCTTAGTGGTGTAGCACTTCTTTCATCGGGTTACTCATTTTTATTCTTCTTTTGTGAATCACCGGATAAGTGCTAGCAGGCTGGTATAATTCTTCAAATAGTATAATAACAATGTCCTGCCAGCCTTATGTGCAGTACAAAAAATATAACCTACCCCAATGTTCAACAAAATCAGTGATATGTAAAAGTAATTAATGTTAAAATGTTTAATGAACACTTATCTGAGTTGTGCTGTATCCGCATTTCTTTTATGCTGTGTCCATGATCTCCTTGTGTCCGAAAATACATTTCTAATTGTTCGCCTCCCCCTGAACACGCCCGACACCACGAGTTTCAGTATTCTTTCTTCAGGGACTAGGGTTAAGATGGAGATGGCCTCCTGTTCATAACATTATCAAGACACCAGCTGCAGGAAAACTTGGGCACCCCATTCAGTTATGCCCCTAAGGGCACCAAAACTACTCCCCAGCCACGAAGCACAGTCCCACAAACCATGGAGCACTTCCCTCCTCAGCACGAGAGCGCATCTGGGTTCACGGGCACTTTGCAACTCAGCCCTTGTGCCAGTTCCTGCTCAGCCCCAGGACCCTCTGCTTAGTCAAAGTAGTGGTCCAAGGGGATCACAAAAATTAACACTTGTAAATCATCTTGTGCAGAAATAGTCGGAATACTGAAATCAAGACATCAGCATTTGGTGCATCCGAGCTGAAAAACAACCACTGAAAAAAGAGAAAATAGAGCATTTTGCTAAAGAGAAAAAAACAGTATATAATTAAACTGCAGACTGAAATGACAACAGGAAGCATTGAGAGTCTCTTAATTCTCATTAGTCTTCAAGGGGCCCTTTTACAAAGGCAAACTGAAAAATGGCTTGCGGTAGTGTAGATGCATATTTTGGGCGTGCGCAGGATCATTTTTCAGCACACCTGTAAAAATTGCTTTTTTAAAACTTTTTGACGAAAATTGTTGCCCGCCCATTTTGGGTCTGAGACCTTACCGCCAGCCATTGACCTAGTGGTAAAGTCTCACATGCTAACCAGGCGGCAATGACCTACCTGTGTCAAATGCCACTTAGCGCACGCCCAATACATGCATCCGAAAATAACATTTTTCGGCCGTGCGTATCGGATGCACACCAAATATGAAATTACCGCAAGAACCATGTGGTAGCTGGGCAATAACTCCATTTTGACACACATTGGGCGTGTGTAGACGCTTACACGGCTTAGTAAAAGGAACCCCAAGTCGGTACAAACATACCATATTCTCATGAAATTACTGCCTAATTTCTCGATATACACACAAAGACACAGACACAAACATACAAATAGAAAGAACACACATGCATGCCTCATCCAGCCCCATAGGTGCTGACTCCATGGGTGCTGTGGGTGCTCAAGCACCCCCAATATTTTAACCCGCGTCGACTTCCTGCTGCCCAGAACTTAAAACTCATCTAACCTCGGTCCCAGCAGCAATGAAAGGCGAGCAGGCTTGTCTTCAGCCTTCCCTTCTCTCACGGAAATGAGGGCGGGACCAGAGCTGAGAGAGAAGGGAAGGCTGAAGACGAGCCTGCTTGCCTTTCACTGCTGCCAGGACTGAGATAAGATGAGTTTTAAGTTCTGGGTGGCAGGAAGGCGAGGACGGAGGACTGTTGTGGGAGAAGAGGTCAGGCTGGGGTTGGGACTGGCACTCGGAGGAGAGGGGGGGACTGGAACTCGGAGGAGAGGGGACCTGGAACGGAGGAGAGGGGGGCCTGGAACTCAGAGGAGAGGAGAGGGGGCCTGGAATTCAGAGAACAGGGGGGCCTGGAACTCGGAGGAGAGGAGAGGGGGCCTGGAACTCAGAGGAGAGGGGGACTGGAACTCGGAGGAGAGGGGGGCTGAAAAGGGGCAGGTGGTGTTTGGGGCAAGTTACTGGACATGAAGGGGAGGGGAGAGAGGAGAAATCGCTGGACATGGAAGAGAGGGCAGGGGAGAGATGAAACTTGTTGGACATGAATGGAGGGAGGGGAGGGCAGGGGAGAGAGGAGAATTCGCTGGACATGGATGAGAGGGGAGGGGAGGGGAGAGAGGAGAATTGCTGGATATGAATGGAGAGGGGGGGAAGGGGGGAGAGGGGGTAGGGAATGCACCACCTGTAAAAAAAGAAAAAATTTCAGCACCCTCAATAATTTTGAAAAGTTGGTTCCTATGTCCAGCCCCATGTCCCACTGCGTGTTACACCTCCCACAAGGTATGAGTAACGTTCCACGTGTGTGTGCCAGAAAGAATAAGCACATAGACTTGTATCTTAAAAAGCATGCAGAAAAGTGCCAGGTCCTGTTCTGCTGCACTTACTCTCCACACATTTGCAAATTCTCCCGAATCTTATCAGGCAGTGCTCTGCATAGTTCCCTGCAAAAACACATAGAGGGAACACTTTAGCTTATCCTAAGTTACATCACTTTATTACTCAGCAAAAGACTCCAAAAATTTCCATTCTCAAACAATAGAGGGCCCTGCTACAGCAAATCCTTTTAGAAGATAAGGTGGAAAGGCACCAGGTCTGGTGCCATCCTGGAAGCAGATACCTGATTTCTTTCTGTGTTGCTAGGATTCAAAAATGAAAATTAAAAAAGAACGAAAACAGCGCAAAATTATACAAAAACAAGGGAGTGAAAAAAACTTGAAAGGTCCTACAGATGAGAAGCTCAACATGAGCTTTAAAACAAACTAATTAAAATAAATATTTTCCTTGCCCTCGTGCCAGGGTTCATGTCAGCCCCAGGCTGGCACCATGCTGCCTTGCAGCAGGAAAAAAGTTTGAACTGTGCTTCCTGTGTACCTGGACCCAAGACTTTCCGTCCATTCTCCGTCTATACAAAGTGATCGGTCATAGCCCCAGGAGACAGAGAGATCCCTGGCTTCATGCTTCATCTGGGCCACAGAATATGAGAAGAGGGCTGTTCTAAGCATGCAGCCAGAATGACTTCATTCGTCTTCAGTCCTAGCCTCAACTAATGCCTGGAGCTCCAAGAACCAAATACCGCAGTGGTAGCCAGGGAGCATACAGTGAGCAAGAGCACTGGTGTATGAGCAGGGTCTGGGTAATGCACTTTGATGGTTAATCAGCTGCCCCAAGAATGCACAGTGCGTAGACAGGCTGTGTAAACAGCGCATGCTGGTAAACGTACAACATCTGCTGCCTATATCGGAGAAGTTTAATGCAGCTTTGCTTAGTGCTTGTCTGATGCTGACAGTGGCTCTTTATATTTTTAGCTTTCTCAGATATTTCTGTTCCCAGTTATGAATTCATTGTTGATTCAATGCTCTGAACTTTTTGGAGTCGAGGATTAAGACGCTGTTCAATTTTTATTTGATCATCTTGCAAATACTTTAACCTTTTCCATCAGGCCAGATTTGTCTGACATCATCATTACAGACTTTCGATTTAGGCCCTTATTTTAGAAGTCTGATTCATGACTTGCACATGTGAATACCAGTATTTACACATGTATATTGAATAAATATTGAAAGAAAACTGGGCTTAAGAGGGGCGTGGTTTGGAAAGGGCCATTCCCCATTCCAGAAGGGACCAGCATTGGGATCTACAGCTGCTCCTGGGTAAATATTAGAGACAGGCATTTATTTGCAATGATATGGGAACTGTCAAAAGAAGCAGAAAAACCTGTATGTCATTGTTTGCCGATAATGGTGCCCACTTTTTAAGAGAGTGTTCACTATTTTCAAAGAATGCACCCATTATGCATGCATGAACTATCGTGCATGCTCAAACCACTGAGCATGCCTGCATACCCCAGATTCTTTAAAGGTCACTCAAATTTGCGTGCTGAAATTTGAGCATGATCCTGAGATGTGAATAGGTTAATGAGTCATTGACAGTCGATAACTGGATGCTATTCTATAACTCTGCATGCACAAATCCCATAGCATGCGACCCTAAAGGAGGAGTGGGCATATGAGTGGCATGGACACAAGGGCAGGTCGGGGCAGCCTGAAAAGTTGCACTCACAAGGGTGTGTAGCAGGATTCACACCAGGTTTCAGCTGGCATAAGTCCTCGTGGGAACATTTAAAGAGTGATCATCCCAGAGTGCCCTTTAACCCCTAAATATGAGCATCTTTTACTGTATCCAGCTCTTTCAAAGGAGTGCGAACTCAACAATTTTGCTCCTGTGATGAAAAACATGGTCAAATGAAAATGATTAAAGCAAACAATACATAAGTACATAGCGTTGCCATACTGGAACAGACCGAAGGTCCATCAAGCCCAGCATCCTGTTTCCAACAGTGACCAATCCAGGTCACAAGCACCTGGCAGAGACCCAGCTAGAGCAGCAACATTCCATGTAGAACTCCCAAAGTGTAGCAAGATTCTAGAATTCTAAAGAATAACAAGATTTCATGCAGAATTTCAAAGTGTAGCAACATTCCATGTAGAACCCCAAAGAGTTGCAAGATTCTAGAATTCTAAGGAATAACAAGATTCCAAGCAGAATTTGAAAGTGTTGCCATACTGGGACAGACCGAAGGTCCATCAAGCCCAGTATCCTGTTTCCAACAGTGGCCAATCAAGGTCACCAGTACCTGGCAAGATCCCAAAATAGTACAATTCATTTTATGCTGTTTATCCTAGAAATAAGCAAGTCCATCTTAACCCATTAGTGCCCAACGTTCTCATATGGGAGCTTATTATGGGAACATTGGGCACTAATGGGCTTATAATGGCTTATGAACTTTTCTTTAAAGAAGCTACACAAACCTTTTTTTAAACCCTGCTAAGCTAACATTCCCAGAAACAACATGAAAAGCGACATAAAATGAAAATATTCTGGCTGCCTATCCTTAGTACATATAGGTTTTGTAGAGTGCTTGGTTTGGGCACTGCTCCACAGAAGGGATTAGGGAACATTGCTCCCTTAATCCCCCAGTGTTTTTCCCCTCTCAAAATTGCTAAATAATCATGGACTCTATACCTCATTGGGAGTATTTAGCTGAATAATGGGTCCTTTTATAAAGGCACACTAGCAATGATTAGCGTGTGCTAAATGCTAGAGAAGCCCATAGAAATATATGGGTGTCTCTAATGTTTAGCTCGTGCTTATTTTTAGTGCACGCTAAAAACACTAGTATGCCTTTGTAAAAGACCCCCTAAGCTTCCAAAATGGCATATATACATGTCATGTCTACATGTCTACACTTAACATCTAGATTCTGAAATAGCAGCTAGACATGTATATTGGTTGACTCCATCGATGTTTTGGACTGGCAGATACATCTGCATTCCTGAATGTATTTTAGGAAAGACTTTACATTTGTAGATCCCTTTCTTAAATACTACCTGAATTTGGCACATCCAATTTCTACATTTTATTGAAAATGGGGCTGCGCGTCTCAGACAAAGGCATGATTAAAAACAAAACTGGCACCTTTGATCCAAGATTTTCACACTCCAGAAACAATCTGGACCATTTGAACCACGGTTCTCTTTTGTGGATCAGGTCACATTGTTTATCTTTATGTTTATTCAAATCTTTTACATATGCTTTACCAGAGTTTGAGCAAAGCACTTCACAATAACAAAAAATTCATAAACTTACTGGAAAGGAACGCCATTTTAATTGATAGGAAACTTGATACAATCAGAAAGGGGAAGAGGGGGAAAACACAGATAGATTGCTCACTAATGAAGGGGGGGGGAAAGAAAATCATAGGGATCCATAGGCTAGCTGAAAATATTATGCTTTCAGGTGGCATTTAAATTTTAAAAAAGGAGAATTCTGTTCTAATATACATCATTCACAATCCATAAAATTCCTCCCCAGCTGGGAAACAAGTGTCCCAGAGGAGGGTCTGGGGGTCTCTGTCCACGAGCCATACCTCCCACCCCAACAAAAATGAGGGAAACCTCCTCTCTCCCTCTAACAGAGAGGAGTTTGCCAAGCCGGGACAATTCAATGTAATCTTCTCTTCTGGAGGTAAGAGGAAGATCGGAGCTGACAGAACAAGGTGGGCTTAACACAGACTAGGATCATGTGTGTGGATCCAGCGGGATTCCATGAATTACACTTTATGATCTGTGCAAATGCATGTGACAATCTATAGTACATTATTCAAAAGTGCATCAGAATCCACAGACTGATCACACAATCTGGATCAGGCCATCTCTCATTAAAACCTGGGCTTTCCCCCCAGCTAGTATTTGCCTGATTTGAAATTGTGGGTCCCAAAGAACAAAAGAGAAAACAGACAGCAGAGACAGAAGTGTCCCTGAGAGCGAGTTAAACAAAACCTCCATTTAAGAAATGTTGTGCTTGTTTTAATGCCAGCTCGCTTGTTAGGTCTAGGCTGCCATCCATCTTTTAAACTGGAGATAAAGAGCGAGATTCATGTCCCTCCAGCCTTGCTATGAAAACATTATCTTCAACAATAGAATCCCCTGTCAGAGAGGCACCTGCACTGTACGAAAACACAAGTTGTAGGATAGTAAATTCAGGAGTCTACATAAGGCTTAAGGCATTTTCTTACCTGACACCAACTAGTACATATTTTATTTCTTAATTTATTAGGATTTATTTACCACCTTTTTGAAGAAAATCACTCAAAGCGGTGTAGGGCAAGAATAAGTCAAACATATACAATAGACAATTACAGCAGCAAAAATATTCAAATAACAATACAAAGTATGGCATAGTCAACACAATGCACAATTAAATTTAATAGACAGCATGGAGTGCAAACATGACGCTTTAAATTCAAACCTGGTGCCTAGTGGCAGCCAGTGCAATCTTCTGAGCAAAAATGTTGCTGAGTCAAATTTATGTGCTCTATTAATCAACAGCTGCCATGTTCTGCATGAACTGTAGTCTGCTCTTCAACCAATTATATATCCCTACCTATAAAACACTACAGTAATCAATGTGTGACAAAACTATCAGCTGCACCAAAACTTTACAATTTTCCGGGAATAAAAGGGTTCTAATTGCTCTCAGTTGACGCAGATTGAAATAGGTTTTCTTACTCAAGCTATTCATTTGATTTTCCATAGTCAACTGAGAGTCCAATACAACTCTTAAAACTTTTCCAGAAGTGTCAAAGTTCAAATGTTCCCCTGTTCTTAATGTAATAGTGGCAGGGACATCCAACATTGAGGAACTAAAATATAGCAATTTGATTTTGGAAGTATTCAACTTTGATAGATTATGAGTAGCCCATCTCTGAGTCTGTTCAATGTAGTATATAATCATATTATAATCTCTCCCATAACCTAATTCTAAAGGTACCAATAGAAAAATATCATCTGGATAAGAGGACTTCAAAAAGGTTCCTAATGTATTCATAAAAACATTAAATAAAATTGGCGGCAACAGTGACCCCTGTCGGACGCCATAATTTGACATTTAATGGTTTGCAAAAACTCCGTTCTTCCAAAAAGATGGACGTTCATATTTAAATCTGGAACTTGACACACGAAGGACTTCCCTTGGCGTGAAAACACAATCTTCACTGCACGTAGGGATTTCTGTTTTATGGTGCCAGCCTCCAGGGTAGCGATAAAACCTGCCACACTGAGCTGTCACCTTGTTCAGGGAATCCCGACGCTGCCAGGGTGAACCCCCGTAGTCTTGTGCGCATCATTTCACTTCCCAGAATCAAATTGGTGAAACATTTCTACAGAGACAGGAATTGTTGAGTTTCAGTCAGAAATGCTAGGAGAAAGGAAGTACTGTAAGGAAATGCAATAGGATTCATAAACTCAAAGTAGAGGTTTCCCTTCTCCACAGAGCCGTGTGCGTCAGAACAGTGAAGTTCCTGGACTCAGGACCGAGGAGCCCAGAGCAGCAGTGGCCGTGTGCTTCAGGTTTCCTGTTTTTAACGAAAGGAGACGCTTTCTTCTTCTTCCGAAAGTGATCAAAGCTTACAATGGCTTTCCTGTGCTGAAATATAAAGAACTGAAAGTTATGCTCCCTAAATATGAGCTAATGCTCTTTTATAAGAGTTTCCAAGCTACAAGCACTAAGAAATTCACTCAGTCTAAAGTGTTAGAATGACCAAATAGGAGGCAATTCACCAAAGATTAGGAGCCAAATTTTCACTTACACGTTATAGACTGCTAATATAAACCAGATTGGTGTCACCCTCTTTCCTCTCTTCCCCACATTCACTTCCTCGCCAGATTCCCCTTAGTTCCTACTCACCTCCTGTTACTACTTACCATTTCTATAGCACTACGAGACGTACCCAGCTCTGTAGGCAAAACATGTAACAGATAGTCCCTGCTCTAGAGCTTACAATTTATTCAAGCCATACAAACAGGACAATTAAGGGATAAGGAAGTTATTTCTTTTGGGAATTATAAAGATGAACATGGGTACTGAACAGGGGGTTAAGAGTTAAAAGTAGCGGCTTCTAGCCTGGATTTGAATAGGGCCAGGGACAGAGCTTGAGGTGCCAACTCAGGAAGTCTATTCCAGTCAAATGGAGCAGCAAGATCAAAGTTGGCAGTTGAGGAGAAGGATGCCTTCTTAAATTGGCCTGAATCTCAAGATCCCCACCCCTCCCCCCAAAAAAATCTCTTATCCCTCAGGCTCTCCTCCAAGATTTATGTTCTCTAACTCCCTCTTTTCAGAAACCACTTTCCCTGCTCATCCCCCAAATAACCCCTTCACATTTTCTAGCCCCACTCTCCATTCCCACTAAGGCCCGATGATCAAAACTAAATGCGGGTGCTAGAGGCCATTAGCGCTGTATTAGTGCCTGCGTTTACCAACGTAGAATGATCAGAGGGGTCTAGCGCAGCAATCAAATGCACCAGGCATTAGCGTACATAGCAAATGTAGTCAAGCTCATTTAAATGAGGTCATTTTGTATTCCTCCCCAGTGATCAGAAAAGAGCGCCTGAAACAAAGGTGCCTTATTGCTGTAAAAAATAACGCCAGGTCGAAGCAGGCATTAGGGTGTTGGAAGAGAGGATTTCCCATGATTCTCATGCTTCTCTCATGATTCTTTCTGCAAAATTTACAGTTTTGATTGCATTTTGGAAGCAGAAGGAAGTCCATGCATGCCCTTGAGCACCGGTTCTGAAAAACAGCAAACCCAAACGTGAAGCACACATTGGCGTTCTTGACCTGCGTCTAAATTTAAAACCTCCATGCTTAAAAAAAAAACACCCAAAGCACACATTGGCATCTGTTACTTGCATCGAAATATAAGCATCCAGGAAAAAAAATTAAAACGCTTATATTTAAGCTGCAGTGAACTGATACCATTATGGGATATGAACTCTTCTGCGCATGCGCCAAGCACAATCCTCCCACCAAACTCCCTAATGCTCTAAGCTATGAGCGCGCCTATATTTGCATCTCATTAGCTTTCAGCATTGTTCTTCTGCGCCGTTACGGCAGTATTTTTAAGGCGCTATTCAGAATAGCGCCGGACTTAGCCCCTAAGATCTCTCCCTCATCCAAAAAAAACAGTACTATTAACTGAGCAATAAAAAATAAAAATTAACTCTTAAGGCATGGGTTACTACATGTTATTATGAGATATAAACATACTACCCTTTATCTGATGCACTGGCTACCTAATTGTTGGGGGGGGTGGGGGGAGTCCAAAGTCTTAATGCCTGGTGTTTAAAACTCATAAGGAATAAACAAATATCCTCTCCAAGACTAAGAAAAGAACGTTGGTCTAATATATTAGGGACGGTCAGTCTTAAATCAGTAAACTCTCATGGTTGTTACCATGGCTAATATGTTTACTTTTCAGATAAACATCATTATCCAAACACTCAACAAAAGATAATGCAGTTCTAACGAGATTTTAAACAGTCCATAGCAGTCACACTGAAAAGCATACTTATCTGGAGTCATTCAGAAATATGTAATTTTATATATCATTCTAGTCACCTTTCACACATTCCTGAATTGTCACAAATTGTAGTTATTCATCTAAATTACAATTTAAAAAACATTAGCTTTTCTTGATGCTCTAGTAGAGACTCCTGGAATTCCAAAGTCCCAAGGGTTTAAAACTCTGCATGGTATTTCGCCATTTCAGTTCCAGCTTTGGCTTCCGATAGTATTGGCGACTCAAATTTAAGATACTTTTGCTGATATTCAAAGCTTTGCAGGATGATTCCCCATATCTAAATTCTAAAAATCTATCGACCCAGTAGCAATTTAAGATCTCAGGGAAGATTGTTATTAGATGTACCCTCATTCCATCAAGTCTGACTAGAGGAAGACTGTTCTCGAATGTTCTTCATCACTGGTCCAACTTTGTGGAATGATCTTCCCCTAGAGTTATTATTATTATTATTAGCATTTGTATGGCAAATAACCTTACTAATGTCATTTAGAGACCAACTTCTATTTCAGAAGACAAATGACTGAAGATTCATTATGGTTATGCTGCTTGATTATATCAGAGTGGATGATTGTCTGGTTTAGACTTTTGTTATTAGAATTAGATATAATTTTTATTTATTTTTATAATGTTTTTAGTTTTCTATTTTTTTGTTTTTTTATTTTATGATTATGTTACATTTTATGTATGTTTTTTGTTACCCATTTAGATTATTTGGGTAATATACCAGCTCATTTTCGAAAGTGATCACTGGCGATCTTCCGATACAAATCGGGAGATCGCCAGCGATCTCCTGATCCCGGCCAAATCAGTATTATTCAAAGCTGATTTTGGCCGGCCCCAACTGTTTTTTCGTCTCGGCACTGGCCAACCTTAAAGGGGGCATGTTGGTAGGGTAGCGAAGGCTGGATGGGGGGCGGGGCATGGGTGTGGGTACGAGATGGCCAGCTTCACCTTATAATGGAAAAAAAGTGGCCAGCTCAAACGAGCATTTCGCCAGCTGGACTTGGTCCATTTATTTTTAGGACCAAGTCTCAAAAAAGTGCCCCAATTGACCAGATGACCACCCGAGGGAAGCGGGGATCACCTCCCCTTACTCCTCCCATGGTCACCAACCCCCTCCCACCCCAAAAAAACCTTATCAATAGAAATCAAACAAAATAAAACATGGAAAAGAAAATAAGATGATACCTTTTTTATTGGACATAACTTAATACATTTCTTGATTAGCTTTCGAAGGTTGCCCTTCTTTGTCAGATAACCTTTAAGAGTGGACCTCTCTACCTAAAAAAAAACCTACAACTTTTTTTTGCCAGCCTGTATGTCAGCCTGACATGTCATGCCCAGCTCCTTGACAGCAGTATGCAGATACCTGGAGCAGTTTTTAGTGGGTGCAGTGCACTTCAGGCAGGTGGACCCAGGCCCAACCCCCCCCCCCCCCCACCTCTTACACTTGTGGTGGTTAATGTTGAGCCCTCCAAAACCCCTCAAAACCCACTGTACCCACATGTAGGTGCCCACCATCACCCCTTAGGGCTATGGTAATGGTATAGAGTTGTGTAGAGTGGGTTTTGGGGGGGGATTTGGGAGGCTCAGCACCCAAGATAAGGGTGCTATGCACATGGAAGCTATTTTTTTTTTTAATTTTTAAGTGCCCCCTAGGGTGCCCGGTTGGTGTCCTGGCATGTCAGGGGGGCCAGTGCACTACAAATGCTGGCTCCTCCCACAACCAAATGCCTTGCATTTAGCTGGGTTTCAGATGGCCAGGCCCGGTTTCCATTATGGCTGGAAAACGAAGCCGGCCATCTCATGTAAACCTGGCGATCCTGCTGTAAACCCGGTGAGTGATTTGGCCGGCGCCAAGCGTATTTCAAAAATACACTTGGCTCCGCCCCCTCATGGCCATTCGATTATGCCCTTCATAGGCTATAAAACTGATAAATAAACAAATAGTTAGAGAGTAATTCTATAAAGTACATGCTAACTATTACATTCCTATTCGCATGTAAATCATTAGAATAATGGCATATGCACATATATGTGTGCATGTACTCAAAACAAATGTCACAATTTTGCCTATGCACTATTTTGTCAGTATCTTATCAATAGAAATCAAACAAAATAAAACATGGAAAAGAAAATAAGATGATACCTTTTTTATTGGACATAACTTAATACATTTCTTGGTTAGCTTTCGAAGGTTGCCCTTCTTCCTCAGATCGGAAATAAGCAAATGTGCTAGCTGACAGTGTATATAAGTGAAAACATTCAAGCATTACTATGACAGTCTGACAGGGTGGGAGGAGGGGGGTGGGTAGAAAGTATGCATGGGGACATCAAAGCATATTATTGATATTCTAACAGGGTGGGTGTGGATAGGTGAGGGGAGGGTGATCAACAGAGACATACAGCTTTATGGTTTATAATGGGCTAGGTTTATAATGGTTTATAATGGGCTAGGAACCCAGTATCTTACAAAGCATATATTTGACAGAAGCACAAACAGATAGGCAGACAGTGGGTGGCAATAACTTTCATAATATTGTAAATTACGTGCATATGACCAGAACTTAGGCACATACACACCAGCTTCATGGCTGATGTAGGCGCTCATGCCTAGCTTATAGGCATGTCTTTTCATTGTTACACTAGTATTCTATAGTCTCCAAGAGTGACTGGCTAGTCCAAAGCCCGATTTTAATGGGGGTGGGAGATCATCCCCGACACTTTGGCCTTGGTGAGCATGGTGGGCTTGGTACAGACCTAGCTCACCAAGGCCACGGGGGGGGGGGGGGAACAGAGGGGGTGAGGGGCACAAGGAAGCCCAAAGCCAATAGAGGCTCTGGAGCCAAGGTGACTTCATACTCGATTGGGTCCGCCAAGGGATATTTTTTAAAATGCAGTAGCAGAAGGGACTCCTCCAATGGGCGTCTCTCCTCCCAGCAGTTGAAGAGGGGTCTGGGCTGGGATATTTAGATGGAGCGCCTCCGAGACAAAGGATTCCTTCCTGCTCCTCAGGGGTGACTTGCTTGCCCTCCCTCCCTCCCTCCCCTCTTGTTTTGTTGGTTGACTTCTTTAGGTGTTGTTCTGTTTGCCTTGCAATTGTTTATCACAGCTAGGAGTGTGTTCAAAGGAGGTCCTTTGAACGAGGCCTTTAATACTCACCAAGTGGTGAGTGTTGGGCCTAAGCTTCTGAATTCAGTCCCAGAGTTCTTGGCGCTAGCTGACATGGCGGAGTTCTGGTTTACTTGGACTTTCATTGTTTATACATGGGCACCTAGCTGTTGATGGCAGGAAGTCCATTTTGGGATTTGGTAAAATATTAATCTTTCATATTATTTGCTTGGGTAATTCATGTATTTTCTCACCAATGAACAAAGCTGTGGCCTGTTTTTTATGAGTGTTGGTTATGTTTAATAAGTTGGGTAATAATGCTATTTTAATTAATCTTATGAGGGTCTAGGGGGTGAATTATCTCACACATCCTATTAATAAAACAAGTGCTTATGTTCCTGTATAGAATAAACTCTTAGTAATTATAGAATCAGCCCCTCATTATCCCCAAATCAGGTTTATTCCTAGTTTATAGATGTTTAATAAGGTAGAACATTGTTCTCCTGCCCTTTTCCTATTATTTGGAATCAATTGCTTTTTTTTTTGTTACATTTGTACCCCATGCTTTCCCACTCATGGCAGGCTCAATGGGGCTTACATATTATATACAGGTACTTATTTGTACCTGGGGCAATGGAAGGTTAAGTGACTTACCCAGAGTCACAAGGAGCTACATGTGCCTGAAGTGGGAATCAAACTCACTTCCTCAGGACCAGAGTCCACCACCCTAACCACTAGGCCACTCCTCTTAGATCTACAGCTAGAAACTGATTTGCTGAAATTTAAGAAGCGGGCTAAGGCATATTTATTTAATTAAGCATATGGTAAGTGACAGGTAGAAAGTTTTTAGTCATCGGTAGTATTGTGTACAGTTGTGTTACAAAGTTTTATCATTTGTGTCTGATTTTATGTTTTTTATTTTTATTTTTTTTATAAAATTGAGCAGGGGTATAGCCAGACACCAATTTTGGGTGGGCCTGGGCCCAAGATGAGTGGGCAGAAGAACTTTTTCTTGTCCTACAAGTGATTTGGTCTCTCCCTCTCTCACCTGCATGCCATATGGTCTCTCAAACATCCCCTTCCCTTGCATACCTTTTAAATAGCAGATTTTCACCAGCAATGAGCAGCAACTAATACACACTGCTCATGTTGGCCCCACAGCCTTCCCTCTGATGCAACTTCCTGTTTCCGCATAGGCAGGAATACATCAGAGGGAAGGCTGTGGGACCACTGCAAGCAGTATGTATCAGTCGCTGCTCACTGCAGGCGAAGATCTGCTATTTACAAGGTATGCAGGAGGGACAATTTTGGGGAATTTTCGGCTGGTGGGGCTTGGGGATTCCTGCCAGCCATATCATAGGTGTGCTGCTACTGGGTGGGCCTGAACCCAAAGTGGGTGGGCCTGGGCCCATCTGGGCCCACCCACCCTTGGCTATGCCACTGAAATTGAGTATATCATATGTGTATGTGTAAACCATTGAGAATATTTGATCATCAGTATATAAGAATATTTTTAATAAATTAGATATTAGGAGCTAGGTTCATTGCATAAAATGAGACCTGCAGTAAAATAACACATGTGAACAGAAATTCGAGGTACTAATAGGCATATGTATGCAACTTTATGCCAAAATATGTCATTTGCCACAGGATATGAGAAGTGTTCCTGCAGACTTGTCACTGAATCCACCCTGGAGCCTCCACAGGAAACTGTGAACTGTGCCGTAGAGAGAGTTGCTGGTCTCTTTCTGAGGAGCATTTTCCTATTTTTATTTTAAAGCTATATCTCACTTTTATTTCCAGAGTAATGAATGGGTCCTCCTGTCAAAGAGGTTTTCTGTGATGCTCCCCAAAGGGAAGTGTTTAAGGTTGAGAAGGTTTAAGATTGTAAAGAAATTGTCCTTTCTTACTGGCTTTCTTCCAGGAAAAGTGCAGGGTTTATGATCAGTGTCTGGGCTTTGGGGAGCTGCCTGGGGAGCTCCAAATAGGAGTCATTGGCTGATTTCTAATACTGGGTGTATTTTCCATATTCTTTTCTTTTTTCTTTCTTTTTTTGTTGTTGTGTTTGGTGAACTTTTCATGCCAGTTTGTTAAGTGCAGTGGTCTAAATCAGTGGATTTCAACCCAGTCCTCAAGTAGAGGAGTGTGGTAGCCGTGTTAGTCCACTCTTAAGGTTATCAATAGAAATCAAACAAAATAAAACATGGAAAAGAAAATAAGATGATTCATTTGCTTATTTCCGATCTGACGAAGAAGGGCAACCTTCGAAAGCTAATCAAGAAATGTAATAAGTTATGTCCAATAAAAAAGGTATCATCTTATTTTCTTTTCCATGTTTTATTTTGTTTGATTTCTATTGATAACCCAGTCCTCAGGAATCAACTGACCCGTCAGGTTTTCAGGATATCCAGAATGAATATGCATGAGATAAATTTGCATGCACTGCCTTCCTGGTATGCAAATCTCTGTCATGCATATTCATTGTGGATCTCCTGAAAACCTGACTGGCCAGGTGGTCCCAGAGGACTGGGTTGGAAACCTCTGGACTAGACTGCAGAGAGTGTACATTGTACATGATCACTTAACACCCCCTAAATAGGAGACAGAAATGCTCCCATGTTAATCTTTGCAAGTCCCACACACTAATGGAAAAATTAGCAGAGGACCTGCAAAAAAAACCAAAGCCTTAAAATGGAAACAGAGGGAGTCCTGTGTTAAAATGCACCAGGCTCATATGTAGCTTGCTTTTGTAAGAGGGTTTCACAGTCATGTTTACTAGAGTAACACAACCAGGATGAATTTTCCAATCTGTGTTGGACTGAGCAGAAGCGACGTCCCTAGTACAAAAAGTTCCGTATCTTAAGGATGGAAGGATCTGAATACTGAAAAATACTGAATACTGAAAAAACACACTGCCTCATCCTCTCATCTCAACACAATACCTACAAACCCACAATTATAAACACACCAGACCACACCCTCCCTATCTCAGATAGCCTGAAAATACTCGGCGTCACAATCGACCGTAACCTTACACTCGAGAGCCAAGTGAACTCCACAACTAAGAAAATGATCCACTCAATGTGGAAACTTAATCGCGTGAAACCTTTCTTCGCAACCTAATACAATCAATGGTACTAAGCCATGCAGACTACTGCAATGGAATTTATGAAGGATGTAAAGAACAACTCACAAAGAAACTCCAGACCACTCAAATCACAGCAGCCAGGCTGATATTTGGTATAACTCGATTCAAAACCGCCAAACCCCTCCGAGAAAAACTGCATTGGCTCCCAATCAAAGAACATATTAACTTCAAAATCTGCACCCTGGTCCACAAAATTATCTAAGGCGCAGCCCCAGGATACATGACAGACCTCATACATCTACCAATTAGAAACATAATCAGATCATCATGAACATATCTCAATCTCCACTACCCAAATCACAAAGGACTCAAATACAAATCAACCTATGCATCCAGCATATAAGCACACAATTATGGAACGCACTACCAAAAGCTGTGAAAATAATCTATGACCATCTAAACTTCAGATTGTAAGCTCTTTTGAGCATGGACTGTCTTTTCTTCATGTTCAATTGCGAAGTGCTGCGTACGACTCTGGTAGCGCTGTAGAAATGATTTGTAGTAGTAGTAGAAATCACTAAAAACCAACCTGTTCAAAAAGGCATACCCTACCGACCCAACATAAATGCCTACACTATGCAACACAGCAAAACCAAAGCTCGTAATGGACACCACATAACCTCTCCTCTCTTTGATCCTCATTGTGCCTTAACCTTACTCAACCACAACATCACCATGTATTTGTTTCTCTGCCGGACTTGGTGAACGCCATTACGGTACTATGTAAGCCACATTGAGCCTCCAAATAGGTGGGAAAATATGGGATACAAATGCAACAAACAAATAAATTCACCCTGAAGAGGATACAGTCAGTAGTATACAGAACTGGCTAGCGCACCTTGATTAACTCCTTGAAAGAGAGTCGTTTTTGATGCAGAAGGCACTATGCATCTAGGATCACCAACATAATGACACAAAAAGGGAGCACAGTAACACAGGACCATAATTAATAGCAGCAGATAAGAGCCAAATTGGCCCATCCAGTCTGTCCAGCAAGATTTCTCACTCTGTAACCACCACTGATCTCCTCCTTCCCTTGGGGTGTCTTCTGTTTCCATAGAAACAAATTGAAATAAAGAGGCAATCTTTTCAAAATCAAATTTGTAGATGCTCCTTGTACTATATAGTAAGGGATTGTGAACCCACAATACATTACATGAATACAAATAATAGCATAAACACCCAAAACATACAGATGTATTGAAGGAACTGAGATTGTCATTGGAATGCTTTTGTGTTTCACTTATATATTCTGATATTTGTCAACATTCGCTTATTTCCGATCTGAAGAAGAAGGGTTGCCTTTGAAAGCCAATCAAAAAATGTATTATTAGTCCAATAAAAAAAGGTATCATCTTATTTTTTTTCAATGTTTTGATTTATTTCTATTTATTACCATTTTCAGAACAAACTGTAGAAGTTAAAGTGCCCATACAACAGACATTTAAAAAAAACTTTTTATACGAATCCATTTATCAACATTTTCCCATAATTTCTATTCTTAGGATCAATGTTTTCCTGTGCCAGCTTTGCTGTGATGAGTTGTGGTCACATTGGAGTACCACAGTCTCTCATATTGGAGAAGATAAGATGTATGGATTAGCAGTCCATTTTCCCCTGCTCCCCAGACAGAAGAGTAAATCCCTTTGAACTCTTCATAAATCTGAATTGTAAAATGTTCATTGAAATGCTGTCTAAAACCCAAACCCAGTTTTCAAAGAAGTTTGCCTCTTGGCCGTGACTCCCATGTGTGAATCGATCATGAAGGCTGCATTTGTCTGCACTGGGTTCTCTCAGCCTGAAGGATTAGCTCTCCTCTGGTAGTTAAACTGTTTCCAAATTCCTGCATGGCAGAGAGCTTTCATCCCCCAACATAGCCTAAGAAAGTGGACTTTAACAAACTAATCTTCTTTGATTAGCAGATTAAAGAATGTGTTTCTGGGGATACAGAACACAGGCTATATGTGTTTTAACAGTACTTGAACTGGGAATAAATTAGCCACTGCTGTACAGCAATAAAGTGATTTACAGCCTGACTTTTCTGTACTAATGCCACAAACCCAGAAATCAGAGCAAGAAGATTAGAGGTTGAGCCTTGATTTGTGTCCAGGGCTCTGAGGTTTATAAACAAAAGATTGTAGAGCAGCTGCACAATGGGATTTGATATACTGCTTTTCTGTAGTTATAATCAAGGTGGTTTACATATCATGTACAGGTGCTTATTTTGTACTTGGGGTAATGGAGGGTTAAGTGATTTGTCCAGGGTCACAAGGAATCAAACCCAGTTCCCCTGGTTCTCAGGCCAGGACACTAACCATTATGCTACTCTTCTGCTCTGCTTTAACTCCTTCCTACAGGAAAGGAAAAAAAAAAGCTCTTAAAGAGAGAATTGCAACCTTACAACAAATCCAACTGTTCCTTTAGCAGTCCATATTCCTCTCTGCTACCATTATTTTCTTCATTTTTGATTAGAGTGCCATGATTTAGTTTTAAGTCTTGGTCTTTCACATAGAGACAAACATTAGGAAGCCAGATTAAGCCCTCATCACATCAAATAATCTTTTGACACACAAGAATATGGAAATAAAGCACTGGTATAACCTGTACAGAGTGGTGGTTGTACTAGGCATGGGGTGACCTGCAGGGGGCAGCAGATATGAGCCTAAGCATCTTAATGGGGAGACTGCATGGGTCATTTTGGTCTCTGTGGGCTGCCATCTACTATGTATTCATCGATCTGGGGCTCCCAGTTCAGTAGCAAAAGCTATCAATGGACCTCGATTTATCTGCCCACTCTAGGAAATGACTAGGATCCAAGAGCAAGGGAATCGTTTGAGTTCTGGGATCATTTCATTCAGTATTGGTGTCAGTAATGAATGTCCAATTGGACCCAGATCCAGATGTGCCCTTGATTTCAGCTGATTCCTGGAGTATTATTTACAACGTTTGACACGTAGTTCCTTGGAGTGTATTCAACGTGCATACTACCATCAGTAACGAAGGTACTAGAGGGAAGGCAGCTGGTGCAGTTGCATCAGAGTGACAGAGTTAAGGGGTCCTTCCCTGCTGTGTTTAAAAATTCCTCCACTATCATTGTACTGTTGACACAGGTGTTGCCCCTCACTCTCAGGATTTTAACTTGCCTTGAAGCATCTCACCTGCCCCAGCCCTGCCCCACTATAAACCTCCTAAAACATCTGAGTCAACAGCCACCCATGAAAGCTTCCAAACCACAAATAAGATTTATAATCAGCATAGGAGCCAGCTCTGTGGGTGCTTGAGCACCCCCAATGTTGAGAAAATTCCTTGTATGTGTGCAGGGAGGGATTATTTCCATTGGGCTTAGCACCCCCAATAATTTTGAAAAGTTGGCTCCTATGATAACCAGTACTATATATTTGTAATTAAGATACTTTATGCTACCCCCTAAATATCTAGAGGAGACTCTGGTGAATTTTGAGAATCTCCAATTTTTAGAGGGACGGCACTGGACCAGAGTTTATTTAATATGATGTTTTGTGAAACAGAATCCAGAGTATGTTGTTAAGTTCTTCTGTCACCTGCATCAGGACCACAGAGTCCCGCAGGATCTTCAGTTTCTTTTTCACCAATATGGGATGCTTATGCTGGAATTTGGTAACCCTGTAGCTTGCTGATATCGGTGCATTAACCCATAGTAAGCACTACACGAAATACATTCAAATGTCAGTGGAACAGCCCTGCAGCCACTGGAGTAACCTGTGCAATTTGTGGACAATAACCATTTTTTTTTTTTGGGGGGGGGGGGGAAATCAGTAATTACCTTTTTCTTATTTAACTGGTTCTCAGCCAAGGAACAGATTTTTATTCAGGATGTTAGAAAATCAATGATATGCTTTGATGTCTCCATGCATACCTCCTACCCACCCCCATCCTCCCACCCTGTCAGACTGTCATAGTAATGCTTGAATGTTTTCACTTATATACACTGTCAGCTAGCACATTTGCTTATTTCCGATCTGACGAAGAAGGGCAACCTTCGAAAGCTAATCAAGAAATGTATTAAGTTACGTCCAATAAAAAAGGTATCATCTTATTTTCTTTTCCATGTTTTATTTTGTTTGATTTCTATTGATTATTCAGGATGAAAACTGAATTAATCACGCCTTCATACGCATGTAATAAAATAAACAATTAAGTGGGTATAAAATGAAATTAAAAGTAATAAGAGAGATGAACTGTGGAGCAGTTGACTCACTTCATTGACAGACTGTTTAGGAGGGAAGGTCGTTTTGCATCATCCAGTGTCCTCATATTCCAACTGCACAGACCGAACCATATCTGCTCTTGAATAACAGTGGAGGTGAGAGAAGAGCCACACTTATAGGAAACTCACTTGAGAAAAGAGGTTGAAGTGACAAGGAAGATGGAGAGGAAGAGATCATATCTTTCCTATGAAATCTAATAATAGACCAGGGCTAAGTATTTTCATTTGGATGATTAAATCAGACAGCCAGATAAACTAGCCCTGGGAACATCTCAGAGCTTCCATTGTTACTTACAGTAGACTCCTGTGCTCAATCATGTAAACAGCCACCTTCTATCCTACTAGCCATTCACAGTTTCCGAGATGTTCACATTACATAGCTTCTATTATTCTATTATAGGTTCTATTATTTTTAAACCAGGAATTTTAAAGACTGAAATACACCATATGATATTATTCTGAGAAACAATAAATCTATTGTGTAAGTATTTCATTATTCTTCAAATCATGTAGCGTTATGGTGACTCATGGGACAGTGTTTAATTGTACCTGGGAGTCGGGACTTCAAAAGTTTGCTCTCTTCCCTGACATACACCGTGATGCCTTGGATAGGATTATTAGGTGGATCCAGGCCACCATGAATCCTCTTTGAGCTCAGTTTATGACTGGTTGCCTGCTTTGGACACTCATCTTCAGCTATCCAGGATTGAGGAACCTGGACTGGATGCCTGTCAATCATTTTTCCATCTACACAAGGATCAGAAGGCTGTCATTTGCAACACCATGGGAAAAGTGAATGGCATACTCAAGGACCCAGCACCAAGGCTGGAGCGGGCTTCAAAGAAGGACCAGGGCCAGGCAGATTTCTATGATCTGTGCCCCAAAATTGGCAGGTACAGACAAATGTTAATGGGCTCATTTTCGAAAGAAAAGGATGCCCATCTTTTTTTTTTTAATTTTATTTTTGAGATTTCAACATTTAAATCAAGCAATACACTTGTTTGTAAAGCAATACATTTCAACATATTTGAGAAAAAGAAAAACAGGAAAAATACTGAAATTTCTTGCTCCACATTTTTTGGGCCAAGATGTTAAGAAATGGAATATATATTATAACAAAGATTATCAATGATAAAGCAACAAATGGTAACAGCCAGCATTGTACAATGTTAACTATAATTCAAGGGTAAGGATGTTCTAAGATCCCCTATTTTGCCTTGAGGTAAGAAATGCTGTTAATTGAGCCGGGTCAAAAAATACATATTTGTTTGACTGGTATCTCACCACACACTTGCATGGGTATAGCAAGTAAAACGTTGCAACCAGTTGAGTTACAGCTGGTTTCATTAAAAGGAATAATTTCCAACGCTTTTGCGTATCTCTGGAGATATCGGGAAAGATTTGAATTTTCTGACCAAGAAATGTTTTATCTTTATTCTTGAAGTACATGGACATTAACCATTGTTTATCTGGTGCCAGTGCCAATGTTACTATCAAAGTTGTAGGAATCACATCTTCAGAATCTGTTGATTCAAGCAGTTCAGTAACATTCAGTGGTTGTTCTTGTACTTCAATTTTTTGTTCGCTTCTCTCCTTAACCGGAAGGTAGTACACTTGGGTAAAAGGAGGAATTAATTCCTCTTTTACTCCTAAAATCTCTATTATATATTTTTTCAACATTTCCCGAGGAGGTTTAGTAATCTGGCTAGGAAAATTCAACAATCGTAAATTGTTACTTCTAACAGTATTCTCAAGAGACTTATAATTAGTCTTTCTTCTTAATGAAGTCAGGTCTTTAATCATAACCTCCTGTTGGGACTGGATTATCTTCATATCAAGATCTTTCTCTTCTTCTGCCTGTTCAAGCTTCCCTATTCTTGCATCTACAGTCTTTATTTTTTCCTCTTGTTTTATCATTTCCTGATGTAATATATTTATCCGAGGCATAAGAGACTTTCCAAGATCTGCTATCAGAGTCCATAAAGAGTCTAAGGTCACTTCAACTGGCTTGTGCACTTCGAAAGAAAAAAGTGGTGGTGTTACCTCTTTCTGTAGCAAAACATCCGGATTCAAACCAACAGCGTTTCCCGCCAAAGTCGCTGTTGTTATCGGCGTTTCCATCAAGGCTTCCTGCACTCCAAAAGACCGCTGTTCTGCCTCCTGACTCTGTTCGGTCTCACCACTTCTGGGGGATCCATTCAGGGTCGTATCTGATGGGGTGCTATAGCCCAATGGCTGAGGGGGTGGATCCCTTGTATCAGGGCTGAGCGTGAGCTCTAGCCCAGGAGACGCTGCCATGCCTCCATCCGCACTGGCGCGTATCAGCGGGCTGCCTCCCGACACTTCCAACACTGCCGCAGATGGACCCACAGTTGTGTGCATAAAAGTCCGAATAACTTGCGAGAGAGGATCCGACCGCTGCGGAGCATGGGGGGCAGGCCTGCCCCGTCGCTTCGGCATCGCAATAGGTAAGAAGCTGAGAACTGTGGAAATGCTGGGTGTTAGCAAGTTCACTCGGCGGCCATCTTGTCCCTTGTGGTACCACACTTCTCAAGGATGCCCATCTTTTGACACAAATCGAAAGATGGACGTCCTTCTCCCAGGGTCGTCCAAATCGGTATAATCAAAAGCCGATTTTGGACGTCCCCAACTGCTTTCTGTCGCAGGGATGGCCAAAGTTCAAGGGGGCGTATTGGAGGCGTAGCAAAGGTGGGACTTGGGCGTGCCTAAAACTAGGACGTCCTCAACCCATAATGGAAAAAAAGGATGTCCCTGATGAGCACTTGGACTACTTTACCTGGTTGTGTTTTCTCATGACCAAGGCACAAAAAGGTGCCTGAAATGACTAGATGATCACCGGAGAGAATCAGGGATGACCTCCCATTACTCCCCAAGTGGTCACTAACCCCCTCCCACCCTCAAAAAATATCTTTCAAAATATTTTTTGCCAGCCTCAGATGTCATACTCAGGTCCATGACAGCAGTATGCAGGTCCCTGGAGCAGTTTTAGTGGGTGCAGTGCACTTCAGGCAGGCGGACCCAGGCCCATCCCCCCCTACCTGTTACGTTTGTGGAGGAAACAGCGAGCCCTGCAAAACTCACCAGAAACCCACTGTACCCACATCTAGGTGCCCCCCTTCACCCGTAAGGGCTATGGTAGTGGTGTACAGTTGGGGGTAGTAGGTTTTGTGTGGGGGGGTGGGGGCTCAGCACACAAGGTAAGGGAGCTATGTACCTGGGAGCAATTTCTGAAGTCCACTACAGTGCCCCCTAGGGTGCTCGGTTGGTGTCCTGGCATGTCAGGGGGACCAGTGCACTACAAATGCTGGCTCCTCCCATGACCACAGGGCTTGCATTTGGTCATTTCTGAGATGGGCATCCTTGGTTTCCATTATCACTGAAAATCAGAAATGACCAAGTCTAGGGATGACCATCTCTAAGGACAACCAAAATTTCAAGATTTGGACATCCCTGATCGTATTGTCAAAACAAAAGATGAACGTCCATCTTGTTTTGATAATACGGGTTTCCCCGCCTCTGCATTGGGACGTTTTGCAAGGACGTCCTCATCAAAACTTGGACGTCCCTTTCAATTATGCCCCTCTAAGTATCCCAGTGTTTAACCATGAGCAAGTGGAACCTCGGCAGAGTGACAGATTCAACTCTGGTCACCTTGTTGGGCAGCCTGGATGGACCAAACAGGTCTTTATCTGCCAACATTTACGAAGTTACTATTGCATGTCGTTAAATAAAAATGAGCAGAAAAAAAACCCTATGTTTTTTTGTTTGCCGATAATAGTCCACACTCTATCCTCTTAGTATGTGCATGCGTGAATTAGTGAGAGCATACGTGCATTATCAGGGCAGAATAAGCCTCCTTTTCGAAAGACTGCACATTATCTGCAAAGAGTGCACTCTTTATAACATTGCTCCAATAATACCAAACTAGCCACACAAACAGAAAAATAAAACAAAAATTTCCATAAACAGCACAGGAAACCACACAAATCAAAGATTTTCAGCTGCCCACCTCTAGCCTGTCAATAGATTTTCCTTCCACATGAGGAAGGGATGGACTGTTGTTTGCAAAAACATGGGAAAAGTCAATAATATACCCTATGTCACCACATGTTGTTAACAAGTGAAAATGGGGTTAATAAAAAACAAAAAAGCAAGTTAGTAAAAAAAAAAAAAACACACAATTAGCCATCTTGTTGTCAAACTTCAGCTCATCTGAACTAATTCTGAGGTGCTTTTCAGTACCTACAAAATGTTGCCTCTGACCATCACAACACTGTCTGGTTAATGCCAGGACTGTGTGGGGCAGAGCTGACATTTAACCTGTTAGTGGTGATATTCAATTTGTTAACTAGTTAAGAGGCCCTTTTTCTAAACTTGGATAAACACTAACATGTGCTTACCACAGCAAGAATGGCTTACCGTGGAGCTCAGGCATCTTGAGGTAATTTTTACATGTGCGTGAGCTACCCCCCCTCCCCCCCCCCAAAAGAAAATGTATTTTTTAACACTGGGGCAGGATCAAGGGCAGAAAGTTGGCATGTTCTGCGCTATGATGTTATAACACGTCTTATAGCCCACCATATAAAGCTTCAAGTTTATTCAATACTTTCTATCCCACCTATGGGAGGAACCATCAAGGCAGCTTAAGGTCTAAATTAAACAAAAATTAACAAAAGCGACAAAATTTATAAAGACATGAGCTGAGACAATGGGAGAGGGGAAAGAATTACAATTCACATAGCAAAGACCCACCGAATCCCAGAAATAGAAAAGAAAGACTTAATGAATGGAAAATGTGTCCTTGAAAAGAACGTTTTTAAACTCAGTTTTGAATGTATTAAGTGTATTGGAAGCAAATTCCAGAGTTCTGGAGAAAATACTGTGTCTGGTACGTTCATGGTTTATTTCTCTGTAAGTAGGAAAATTAAGATGGTGATGTTGAGCAGGTCTAAGAGAATGTGAGGGACAGATGGAACGGAATTAAGTAATATGCTAAGTACAATGGTTCATTTCTAATACTGATTTGGAATACTAGTAGTAGAATTTTGTATGTTATGTGTTGTGTTATTGGTAAGCATTTTTTAAGGCCGTTTATAATCTTAATGGCTATATTTTGAACAACAGGTCTAGCTCAAAACGACATAGCTTTAGTCCTGGACGGTTTTGTTTTGTTCCATTGTGGCAGAAACATGGAATGCCCAAATCCTGCCTTTAACATGCCCCTGACATGCACTGCAGATGAACAGTACAGACAAACACCTGAAAATAGGTTTCAAAAATACTGATTTGGATGTTTTTGTGAGAAAAAACATCCAAATGCCACTTTTTAGACGTTTTTCTCTTTCAAAAATGAGCCCCAAAAGGTATATCGATACATTTCAGAAACACCTAATAAACAAGCAGTAAGTTAAATTAAACGAATATGCCCCAGGGAACACCTCTTTGTAATGCAGCTGGGTTCTGGAGGGAGCAGAGTTTTCAGACAGATAGATAAAGAGCTTTTTGCTTATTTAAAGTGCCCTGAAAATTGAGCAGTACAAGATATTCAAAGAGAATTAATTCCAGTGTAACAGGTCATCCTGGTGGCAGAGAAGCCTAATGGTTAGAGCAACAGCTGGGAACCAGAGGGCTCAAGTTCCTTATGGCCTTGCTCAAACCACTTAACCTTGCTTTGCCTTGGGGTGTTACTGGCAACCTCACCCAACTTAGAGCCTACCGTGGAAACTGTCACATTTCTGGCAGCCTCCATAAGCTGTTTGCGGTTTGCTGCACCCAGGAGAGAGAATGGACTATTGCAACATCTGTGAGTCTTCCCCGTTCATTAAATATCAGCTTCCTCCTCCACTGTTGCAAATGGTCATTCTCATTCCAGGCTCTCTCACCAGTTAAGCTAGACTTCATCATCTCAATAAAACTAGGCTTACCATCCAGTTTATAATCGAAAAAGAAAAACGCCTATATTGCGACCCAAATCGGGAGACAGACGTTTATCTCACAAAAACGAATAAAGCGGTATAATCGAAAGCCGAATTTGGACATTTTCAACTGCACTCCATCGCGGATGCGGACAAAGTTGATGGGGGCGTGGTGAAGGCGGAACTGGGGCGTGGTTATCGGCCGATCAGAGATAGGCGCCTTTCGCCGATAATGGAAAAAAAATATGCGTTTTTAGCGAGAATTTAGGGCACTTTTCCTGGACCCTGTTTTTCCACGAATAGGGCCCCAAAAAGTGCCCTAAACGACCAGATGACCACTGGAGGGAGTCGTGGATGACCTCCCCTGACTCCCCCAGTGGTCACAAACCCCCTCCCACCACAAAAATATGCCGTTTCACAACTTTTTATGTTCACCCTCAAATGTCATACCCACCTCCCTGGCAGCAGTATGCAGGTCACTGGAGCAGTTATTAGGGGGTGCAGTGGACGTCAGGCAGGTAGACCCAGGCCCATCCCCCCCACCTGTTACACTTGTGCTGGTAAATGGGAGCCCTCCACACCGCCCCCCCAAACCCACTGTACCCACATGTAGGTGCCCCCCTTCACCCCTTAGGGCTATAGTAATGGTGTAGACTTGTGGGTGGTGGGTTTTGAGGGGGATTTGGAGGGCTCAACACACAAGGGAAGGGTGCTATGCACCTGGGAGCTCTTTTACCTTTTTTTTTTTTTGTAAAAGTGCCCCCTAGGGTGCCCGGTTGGTGTCCTGGTATGTGAGGGGGACCAGTGCACTACGACTCCTGGCCCCTCCCATGAACAAATGCCTTGGATTTATTCGTTTTTGAGCTGGGCGCTTTCATTTTCCATTATCGCTGAAAAACAAAAACGCCCAGCTCACAAATTGTCGAATAAAACATGGACGTCTATTTTTTCCCAAAATACGGTTCGGTCTGCCCCTTCACGGACCCGTTCTTGGAGATAAACGCCCATGGAGATAGACGTTTTCGTTCGATTATGCCCCTCCACATGATCCAGTCCTGTTTTTGCTTCCATTGAAAGCAATGGAAATAAAACCAAGACTGACTCAATCTGTCCTCCTTTTTCTGGAGCCATATGGTAACCCTAAATAAAACCATCTCTTTGGTACTTTCTGATCTGTAGCTCTTTCCTTGAGCCAAGAATGCCTTCTACCCACTTTATTTCAAGAACCAAGAAAACCTGAACTTCCATCCTGAGGGCATCACAGGCCAGCTCAATTGCTATATTTAGCCTCCTATCCTTACTGTCCTGTCAACAGGGCCCTGCATTGCAAGACCATGGCATTTAGGACAAGAAGGAAAGAACATGGCGGCTTCCCTTCAATGCAGTAAAAACAAGGGTCAGTAAACAAACTGAAGGAGATCTCCTTTTCTCTAGACTAATGATACATTTGTGACTACCTTTCAAAAATCATATTTCTTTTATCAGGTCAGTGCAAAAATACAAAATAATCCAGCTGTAATATTTGCTTGTTGTTGCACTAGTTTCCAGCAGATATTTGATTATTTATAATAAAAAGTAATCTTACTGAAGCTGACTTATTCAAAAGCAGGAAATTAGTGTGTGTCCCCCCCCCCCCCCCCCCCAGACTTTCCTCCTTCCCGGTCAGAGCCAATCAGCCAGCTATATAACATGCACTTTAATCACCTTTCCTATTGCATTGTGAGGGATATGTGATTACTAAAGCTGCATATGCTGGGAAGGAAATAGATCTGGGAGTGAATTTGACTCTGAGTTTGACCCCTTAAGTTGAGCTCCCATTTTTTCTGATTGCTGCCCCTGTGCATTTTCAGATGACGATGGGAGAAAGGCACAGCATGAAGTGCACAGAACGATGCAGAATCCAGCAGTGACTACCACCTCCCTGGGTAATTTACTTTCTTAACCTCCCTGTGAATGTTAATTATTTCTACTTCACTTTCACTCCATTATAAAGTACTGGGGAAACCCCATTGTGAAGAGCTACTTTCTAGCTGTATGTAAGAGAATTTGTAACAATAGCACAAGGGCAAACTATTCGATGTTCAACTTCAGTACATACAACATTTAGTAGATATTTTTGTATTCCTTTAAGTTATTTGTGAAAGAGAATTTCTTTGCAAGAAACCTGAGCTGGTTACATGGGTATTTCACCCACTAAACACATACTCTACATTTACTAGACTAAGTTACACACAGAAAGATTCGATTCAGTGGCTAAAATGGTCGCATGTTAAGAAATTGCTGAAAACCTGATTATTTACTGTATAGTAAATTGCTTTTATGTTATGGCACCAGTAAGATGAAATAGTCATTTTAAGGAATGTTTTATATGTTTTTTTTATTTTAGGATTGTGGTTTTTTGTAAACCACTTTGAATGAGCAGTGATGTTTATAAAACATATATAAGTCTTTTAGGGGGGATGTTAAGGTGGGTTATTTTAGCACAGGGGCTATTTTAAGCAATGAGACCCTGTGCTAAAACAACCTGACCTATGGTAAAATAACCCAACTTAACAGTAGCCCAGGTTGCTAACTTACCCCTTTTAAAAAGGTAAATGAGAGATGCTTCAATTGCTTGTCTCCTGTAAACATAAGAACAGCCATACTGGGACAGAACCAAAGGTCCAACAAGCCCAATATCCTGTTTCCAACACTGGCCAATCCAGGTCACAAGCACCTGGCAAGATCCCAGAACAATAAAACAGGTTTTATGCTGCTTATCCTAGAAATAAGCAGTGGATTTTCCCAAGTCTATCTTAATAACGACTTATTGAATTTTCATTTAGAAAATTGTCCAATCCTTTTTTAAACCCTGCTAAGCTAACTGCTTTTACCACATTCTCTGGCAACAAATTCCAGAGTTTAACTACATGTCGAATGAAGAAATATTTTCTCTGATTTTAAATGTACTACCTAGTAGCTTCATTGCTTACCCCTTAATCATAGTATTTTTGGAAAGAATACACAAGTGATTCATATCTACCCATTCCACTGTATGTGGTCTTGTGATTTTTTTTTTGTCCAGATTTAGTATGGTAAGCTTAGCAGAAGAGTTCAGGAACTGAAAACAGAGATAGGGTTATCATTACTAACATCATAGCAAATTGTTCTCTTAAGAACACCCTTGAGACAAAACAAAATTGCATCTTGAAGTGAAATGTTCTTGTAACAAGAATCATCTCAGTAGAAAAGAGCAGGCTGGGACTTTGGGATGATGTTTATGTCAAGAGCAGTGTAACATCTTTGTGGTTAGAAGAGACCAAACAAACCAGCCTTTACCCCTCCCCCCAGCCCAAGCTTTCCAGTTTCTGATTCTGTGTTAGGCAAAATACTGGTGGAGCCATGACCCTATGGCTCACCCTGTTTCGCTGCCTATGGTTTGTGAAATAGGAATGGTCTGAAAGAGATCCATTAGTCAAAACTCACAGCAATCTTCTTATCCATCACCAGTCTGCTGAGCTCCACATCTGATGGAACTGTAAGATCATAAAAACAGAGGATGTGCCATGCAGGGTGAGGCCAAGGTCCATCGAGGCCAGCATGCTGCTCCAACAGGTCAGTCCAAATCACTACGAAGTTGACCCATTCATTGCTTGTCATTTCTGACTTCCCTAAGTCTACCCTCTCTTCTTCATCTTGGAAGCCATTTTTATAGAGAAGTTCATTTACTTCACTGGGGGAGGGGGGAAGAGCACAGTAATCTTTTTCCCTAAACCTACCTCTCCTCTCCCCCCCCTTTCTCTATTTCTGTGGATGGCACTCTCATTCTCCCTATCTCTTCAGCTCGGAACCTTGGTGTCATCTTTGACTCCTCTCTCTCCTTCTCTGCTCATATTCAACAGATTGCCAAAACCTGTCATTTCTTTCTCTAAAACATTAGCAAAATCCATCCCTTCATCTCTAAGCACTCTACCAGAACCCTTATCCACACTCTTATCACCTCTCGTCTTGATTATTGTAACCTGCTTCTCACCGGCCTCCCTCTTAGCCATCTCTCTCCTCGTCAATCAGTCCAAAACTCTGCTGCGCGACTTATTTTCCACCAAAGTCGCTATGCTCACATTAGCCCCCTCCTTAAGTCACTTCACTAGCTCCCTATCCATTTCCGTATTCAGTTCAAGCTTCTCTTATTGACTTATAAGTGTATTCACTCTGCCACTCCCCATTACCTCTCCACTTTCATCTCTCCTTACACCCCCCCCCCCCCCCGAGTACTCCGTTCTGTAGATAAATCTCTCTTATCCGTCCCCTTCTCTTCTACTGCTAATTCTAGACTCCGTTCCTTTTGTCTTGCCGCACCTCACGCCTGGAATAGACTTTCCGAGCCTGTGCATCTAGCCCCGTCTTTGGCCATTTTCAAGTCCAAACTTAAAGCCCACCTCTTTACCACTGTTTTTGACTCCTAACCACTACTCACTTGCCCTGTCCTTTTACCTCGCCTATTTATTCCCTTACCCTTAATTGTTCTGTCTGTTTACCTGTCTTATCTAGATTGTAAGCTCTTTGAGCAGGGACTGTCTTTTTTTGTGTATGGTGTACAGCGCTGCTTATGCCTTGTAGCGCTATAGAAATGATAAATAGTAGTAGTAGTAGTAGTAATCATCTCAGTTTGAAAGAAAGAATAGAAAGTTGAGGAAAGCTTTCCTTTCAGACTAGGATAATTGGTGTGCCCCCCCCCCCCCCCCCCCCCCACTCAAAGTAAATGAACTCCGTCACAAGTTGTCAAAGTCCAGTTGTTCATAGTTTGGGATGCTTTTGCCCCCTCAGTTACCTACTAAGATGTTTTATTGTTTTGTACAGACGGTGTTAGCATCATATCTATGTTATTTGAAGGTTCTAAAATGTGCCTGTTGAAGTAATTCATTTGTATTATGCTGACATCACGAGCCTTGTATGAATGTTATACAAATGTTCTTCCATGCTGCCTATTATGGTATCATTTACATCCTGCTGACATTTATCATATATGATTGTTCTACAGTGCTATTAAATGTTTATATTTCTGATATTGTTTCATGTTAGTTCTATTATTAGGATTCAATTTGCCATCAGTTTACCTCATTGAATGTATTTATGCTTATATTTGGTCATTTTACTATTGTTATGCTGTTAACAAAATTGTAGGATTTATATCAAACTGTGTCTGTTCTACCAACCTTGGATGAATCTCTTCATAAAGGTAATTATTAAATCCCAATAAAGAAATGAATAAGTCAAACATAAGCAATAGACAATTACAGCAGTAAAAATATTCAATTAACAATAGAAAGTATGGCATAGTTTACTACTTACAATGTCAACACAAGACGTAATAGAACTTTTGAACAAACAACATAGGGTATAAGCAAAGAGGAAAATATAGATAGGTAAGAAAGTACCAGAAATAAGAAGATAGGAGAATTAGTTGAAAGTTCTACCTCTTCTAGAAATTCTTTCCGTAAAATATGTACCAATCATTCTGGAACAACAATATACAACACAACCTCTAACAAACGCATCTTTTCAGTTAAGAAACGACCTAAGACATATCTTCTCAAGAAACCCACTGACTATTCCATTCTCACTAATAGTTAGGTTGCCAACCACTGTAAAACCCAACATCTTACAACCTTGCAAATGTAATTGGATCGATGTAATCTCTAACAACTGTTAAATGTAAGTCACATTGAACCGAAACTCACTTTTGGATAATTGTGGTTCGAATAAATAAAAAAGAGAGCTGCACATGAGGTCAGAAAGGTGCTTGAATGTTATCTTAGCTAGGGTAGGAGTGGATAAACATGTAAATTAAATATATAAGCTTCAATTGATAATTAGTCTAAGCATTCCTTTGGCAGTTGTGAACTATGTACAGTGTTCATCCCTACCTTATAGAATTCTGTCACTTATCTGTTTCGCACCGTTCTACATAAGATTGTTTTGAATCTGGCAAATGGAGACTTCCGTAAAAAGGCTGAATTTGATTTGAATGCATGGGCTCAATGTGCCACCCCTTGATGCTGAATCGGATATAGTTATTAATTTTTTTGCTGTTTAATAATAAATTTAAAGTATTTTTCTTTACTTGGTTATTTGGCTTTCACTGGGTGACATGCTGAGATGCATATATAAGCCAAGCTGACCCTGCCTGGCTATGTAAAATGCACAAGACCCAGGACTGTGCAAACTGGTCAAGTCAGTCCCCTCCCCCCCAAATAATTACTTCAACCACTACAAAAATGACAGCTGATCTCCAGGGGCTTAGCCAGACACCCAAGTTTGGGTGGGCCTGGACCCAAGGTGGGTGGGCAGCACTCTGCCTTGTCGTACAAGTGATTTGGTTTCTCCCTCTCTCGCCTGCATGCCATATGGTCTTTCAAACATCCCCTCTCCCCCGTATACCTTTTAAATACCAGATTTTCACCGGCAGCAAAACGTTGTTGGGAGTTTTTAGCTGGTGGGGCTTGGGGTCCCTGCCAGCCACATTATAGGTGTGCTGCTACTCGGTGGGCCTGAACCTAAAGTGGGTGGGCTTGGGCCCACCCCAGCCCACCCTTGGCTACGCCACTGCTGATCTCCAATGGTTCATTAAAAATAATAGTAATTAAATCACTGCTCCTTGTATCTACATGGGCAACTGTTAAGATGGTTAATTTTCTGTTAACTCCAGTTATTAATAACTAGGTGGTTTTTTTTATGTTTAAATCGTTTTATTAGTCAACAGAACTGACATTTCAAGCTAAACATTTTACCAATCAGCATATCACGTATATTCATAGCATTATAACTTGAAGACCTTTTTGTAACTTTTATACCCCAGCTCCCTGTCCCCCGACTTGACCTTTTTCCATCTTACTCTTTCCGGATAAGATTCCCAATCTTGAGTCAAAGTCGTTTCCTTATCCCACCCTTCCCACCCTAACCTTCCCATTAAACCCCTACTTTAACTAGTCAAAATACATTCACTCCACCAGTACTAATTAAACAACTATCTGTTCATAAGGCGGCTTCGAGCAGCTGGTGTCAAGGTATCCAAGAAAAGGCTCCAACAGTTTATCCACTTCTCACCTCTTTCCGAGGACAATTGTTTTATAGCCATCCTCTCAATCCGAATTAAATGGATCATCCGCAGTCTCCACCCCTGCAAAGTGGGGTATCTATTTGTAATCCACTCTGCCAGGATGCATTGTTTTGCTGTTATAATAGCTTTTTCCACAAAGGCCTTCATACCCTTTGGGCCCTGTTGCAGAATTGACCAGCGGCCCAGCAACAGCCTGGCATCGCTGTGCAAACGTACCCTCCACAAAGTTGATACTTGGGCCATGAGTGTCTTCCAAAAAGTTCTGATGCCTTTGCATGACCATAACATATGGCCCAATGTTGCTCCTTCTGCTTTGCATTTCGGGCATTCGCCCCAGGGGGACACTCCCATGTGGAATGCCCTCCTTGGTGCTATATATATCCTCAAAGCTATTTTGTATTGTATATCCCATTGGGTAGCATAAGCCGAACGTCGTCGAATAGATATTATATGTTCTCTAAGTTGATCTGGCGTTAGTGTAATTGACAAGTCTCTCTCCCAACTTTCCGCCAGTCGCTTGTAATCCATTTCAGATACCGTATCCTTTATATGACGGTGGTGGTAGGCTAGAGGTACTTTCACTTGTGCCGCCAAAGAAAAGGCTGATGATAATTCTTCTTGTACATCTTCCGTTAAGTCTGTCCAGGGTAAAGATTGGAGGTAATGTCTCAACTGCATATAATGGAAGTTGTCTGCTTTAGACATTGCATATTCCGTTTCCAGTTCTTGGAACGTTTTAGGGTTTCCATCCGCAGTCAGAACGTGCAACAAGTATATAATCCCTTTTTGTTTCCAACGACTAAAGGCTGAATAAAGGCACCCTGGTTGAAAGTCCGGGTTGTTGGCCACCGACAAAAACGGTGTTACTTTAGCGGAGAAACAATGTAGACAACATATCCATCTCCAGGCTGCTTTTGCGGAACTCATGATCCCTGTTAGTTTCAAAATTTTTGGAATCTCCGCTCCTCCCATATGCAAGCAATTACTGAAGTGCGCTTGCGGCAGAAGTTGCAGCTCCAAATCTGTATTTGAGTAATAAGATGTCCAACAGAACCAGTCCCGTATGTGGCGCATACTACTTGCCACGGTAATGCTCTTTACACTAATTAGTCCCATCCCGCCATACTCTGTTGGTGTGTACATAACTTGCAAAGATATGCGTGCTTTTTTCCCACACCACAAGAAGCGTCTCAGCATTTTATTCAGTTTACATTCATCACTGTATTTCAGTGACAGTGGTAATAGTTGAAAAATGTATAACCATTTTGGTACTACAAACATATTATACATTGCTATCTTTCCCCAAAGATTCAGTGGAAGGGACTCCCACCCCTGTAATTTCTGCCTTGTGTCTTTTAGTAGCTGACGGATGTTAATTGTATATAGCTGATCTAATACTGCCGGGATCGACACACCCAAATATTTCAACACTCCCTCCACTGCTGGGATTGGCAGCCCCAAGATTTCTTTTGTCGTCAGGTCAGATGTGAGTATTAGGGCTTGGGACTTATTCAGATTTAAGGTGAATCCCGCCACTCTCCCGTATATTTCTAACAGCTCTAACAGTGGCTTGAGGGAACTTCGGACATCTAAAACCATTATCAGCAGGTCATCTGCATAGGCCACTGTTTTAAGATGATGTCCTGCCACTTCTACTCCCTTCACCGCCCCTGCCTGATTTATATGGTGCAGCAGAGGTTCTAAGGAGAGTATAAACAGGAGGGGAGACAAGGGGCACCCCTGACGTGTACCTCGTTCTATATTAAAGTCTGTGCTGCTGACCCCATTAGCTACTATGGCTGCCTTGGGCTGGTTATACAGTGTTTTTACAGCTTTCTGAAACCATTCCCCGAGTCCCATGTGTTGTAGAGTTTGAAAGAGAAAATCCCAGCTTACTCTGTCAAATGCTTTGTCCGCATCTAGACTCAGCAACACCGCCGGGTCCCCTCTTTCTTGACAACTGGCCATGGCTAGAAGCGCTTTCCTGACATTCCAAGAGGAGGACCGATTTCTGACAAACCCTACTTGATCTGGCCCTATCAGTCCAGGCAGAACTAAAGCTAATCGCTCTGCCAGGATCTTCGCTATTAATTTTGTATCTACGTTTAGTAGTGATATCGGCCTATAGGACTCGGCCTTCTCTTTCGGTTTATTGGGCTTCGGGATAAGTGTGATAGTGGAGGTGTTAGCATATCGAGGGAGGACTCCTTTTTCTATAGCTTCATCATAGTATTCCAACAATGCACCTTTAGCCTTCAAAGGTAGCAGCTTAAAGTACTCTCCCGAGTACCCGTCAGACCCTGGCGCTGAGTACAGTTTTAATTTGTTCACGGCTGCCTGCAATTCTTTCATTGTCAATGGGTCATTCAGTGCCTGCCTCTCAGCCTCTGTTAATTTTGGAAGCCTGGCCTGTGTCAAGTACTGCTCTATGTCTTATGGGCTCCCTAATTGCTTCCTGGTGTACAACTGGGCAAAGTGTTTGGCCAATATTTGTGTGATTTCTGCAGGCTGATTTGTTATTTTTCCTTGGTCGTCCCTCAACGTGTCTATTGCCCGTGAACCCCCTCCTGCTTTTATTATTCGGGCCATTAACCGTCCCGGTCTATTCCCGAACCGCTCCAACTTATATTTCCTATACCACTGAGAATGTGTTTCTCTTTCGTGTAATAACGTGTTGAGGGTCACCTGTGTAGCTTTTAGGGTTTCGAGTGTCTGTGCCGATGGATGTTTGGCGTGAGCCCTCCTAGCTATTTGCAATTGTGTTTCTAGTCTCAGGACACTGGCCGCCACTTTCTTTTTCATGTTTACCACATATGCAATAATATCTCCTCGCAAAACTGCTTTGGAGGCAGACCAGTACAAAGAGGCCTGATCTTCATGTTGGACGTTGTGTGTAGCGTATTCCTCCCATTTATCAGAAAGGTACTTCTGGAAGTGTTGGTCCTTATATAAATAGGCTGGGAACCGCCATCTCCTTTCTCCAATCCCCTCTATGTTCGTTTCCAGGTCTAACCACAGCGGGGTGTGGTCTGAAATTTCCTCTGGGCCTATCGTTACCTTAGTTACTCTATAAAACATGTTTCGCGCTATCAGGGCATAGTCCAATCTGGCCTGAGTCCCATGGGCTCTAGACCGGTGTGTAAAATCTTTCTCTGATGGGTGTAGTGCCCTCCAGGTATCCACCAAATCCAAGACCTGCACTAAACTCGGCAAGATGTCCCCTCTATTACCTCGGTAGTGTTGTGAAGTGGGGCTAGTGCAATCCATGGTTGGGTCCATGATTAAATTTAAATCTCCCACCAGCAAGAGGGGCAAACCACTATGTTTATGGATTAGTTGCTGTATTTTTTGATAAAACTCTGGATCTTGTCTGTTTGGCCCATACACCACTAGCAAGTTCATCTCTAACCCTTGGAGCCATATTTTACTAACAAATAGTGACCTTCTTGATCTCTAGCTAGTAATGTGGCTTTATACGATAGGCCTTTCCTAATTAAAATTACCACTCCTCCCTTCCGGCCTGACGATGAACTGGCCAAGACCTCCCCCACCCACATTCTCTGTAGTTTGTTATGTTCTGCCTCGGAAAGGTAGGTTTCTTGTAGGCAGGCAATATCGGTGCCATGCCTACGGAGTGCCGTTAGTATCTTTGCCCGCTTAATTGGGGGCGATATCCCCCCTACATTCCAAGTAATGATTCGTGTAAGCATGTCTGTGTTTTTAAATAAATCATGACTAACTTCCAAAGCTGCCTATGAGAGAAATCTGTTGCCGGTTTCTCCAGTAAGGGCCGCCCGAGAACGCAAGTTTTTATGTAATGCCAGTCTGTGTGTTCCTTTGCAAATCTAGTACCTGTCACTGGTGAGGTTACTGATGTCTTAATACCCTTCCCTCCCCCCCCCCTCTCCCTCTCCTTCCCCGTTTACCCCCCTCTTCCCCTTTCACCTCCATTATTCCCTATAGCCTCCTCCCAGGCCACTCAGCCTACGAAAAAGCGAGAACCACGATCCCTCGCTTTGAGACCCCCACTCCCCAACATCTTATAAGTAACATTCCACTGCAAAAAATCCCATTAAATCTTTTACTCTTTCACTTACAATTACGAGCAATTAAAATATTCAGGGATCTTCTAGGAGCTGTTTGTCTATCAGTGCTTTCCGGGCTTCTTCTGCTGAAGAGTAAGAATGCCAACTGTTTTGCAGAAATAGGCGCAATTTGGCCGGGTATTGCAGCGCAAATTTAATCTTTTTCTCTTTTAAAGTCGAGCAAAGGGGGTGAAATTTTTTACGTTGCTCTTGCACGGCCATTGTATAGTCCTGGAAAATCAGTATATTTCGGCCCCCATATTTCAGTGAGTCTCTACACTCTTTAAAGCCTTGCAAAATCTCAATCTTGTGTTTATAATTAAGAATTTTCGCCACTACTACCCGTGGCCTGGCATTTGTTTCTGGTCTTTTTCCCACACGGTGGGCACGCTCTATAACCAGGGATCCCGCCGAATCCGTGAGGGCCAGTTCCTTTGCTAGCCAATTTTCTAGCCACGTGCTTAAATTCCGTTCTGGTAGTTGCTCCGGCAGCCCTACTATACGCACATTATTCCTTCTAGAACGGCCTTCTAAGTCTTCAAGTTTTTCTCCTTGTTCTTTTAATTGGCGATATAAACTTTGAATATCTGGGCCGTGTTCCCGAGTCTCGTCTTCAAAAGCTGACATTCTGGCCTCCAGGTCTCCCGTTCTAATTCCCAGGCCGTCTAGCGCCGTCTGATAATGATCCAGTTTTTCATGGAGCTCGGACCACTTTGGCTCCCATGCTTGTTTAGTGGCAGCGGTCAGCTGAATCAATTGTTGTTCCGAAAAGCTTGTCGACATTGCCGCCACAGCTTGTCCGTCCGCCATTTTGCCGTCTTGAGCTCCCGATCTTGTTTTTTCTTTTTTTGTTATTTTTTGCGCCATCTCCGCTGGCGATTTGTTAATATACTTGTCCATAAGCACTTTGCCTTCTGCTAAAACGCGTTTGAAGCCTCTTGCGTGCACAAAAGTAGATGTTTAAGGAGTGAGGGCCCCGGAGCCAGAGCACCACACGTCTTGCTCAGCACATAGCATCACGTGGTCCCCAATAACTAGGTTTTATTGTATAAAATGGAACCTGTGCTAAAATAGCACGAGTTAGTGGTAAAATAACCCATCTTAAGAGTAGCCCATGTTTATAACTGCGACCCTAACTGTAATTATGTAACTGGAATGAATGGGATAAAAATGTAACAGTAGATACGGTGCATTATAAACAGGCGCTGTGGGGTTGGGGAGTGTTTGCTTTAGTTAAAGGTAGTACTGGCTAGACACAGTTACAGCCCTGCCTGACAGATTTAGACTGACCAGGTGTGGGTGGGCTGGGACACCGCCCGCGCCTTGTGAGTGAGAGGAAGGGTGCCTCTGGTTCACCTCTTAATAAAGAGAGCGCTCCCTCCCGTCAGCCTCTTTTTCTTTGTCACGCTTGATGATGCAGCTCCCGCAATGGGAGCCACGCGTGTCATAGGGGGCAGGACTAGGGGTACAGTGCCCGGCCCATGGCCTCCCCACTCTAGAGAAAGGAAGAGATACTGTACACACTTACATTGATACATAATAGCCAAGCAAGACTAAGGGTGTGCACTGAACACTGTTTCCATTGTTTATTTTTATTATTCATGTTATATTTCATTTCATTTCATTTTTGGTTTGTTTTGTTTTCATTATTTGAAATGAAAGAAAAGATAATTGAAACAAAACAGTGGTTCCAGTTCCCCCATCAAAAAAAAAAAAATCCACAGCACTCCTGAATTAAAAAAAAAATGCAAACTTACGTGGGTCTTTCTATCCCCCTCCCAGAGAGAGAGACTGAGAGGAAGGAATTATATAAATCTCTGCTTCCTTTCAGGGACTCCATTGCTGTGCAGAGAGGCGATTTATTTATTTATTTTATTTGTTGTATTTGTATCCCACATTTTCCCACCTATTTGCAGGCTCATTGTGGCTTACAGTATACCGTTATGGCATTCGCCATTCCAGATTAGTATTACTTAGAGAACATGTATGAAATGATAAAATTTAGCAAACAGATATAAGAAGAAAAGAGTTTTGAATATAGGTAAAGTGGAGATGTGTTGCATTTACAATTATTGAACATTGTGGTATGCCTTATTGAAGATGCAAATGTCTCTCATGAATATTCATTGTGGATATCCTGAAAACATGACTGGCTGGGGGGGTGCCTCCAGGACCAGGTTTGGGAACCACCGATGTAGACAAAGATCTTCAAGCACCAAGAAAATGTGGCAGAAGGATATGGAAATATTTCCCTTCACTTTAGGTGCTATAGGCCTCATTAAGAACAATTTACAAAGACACCTGGATAAAATGCCTATATATACGTTACATCTTATGAACTCCTGAAGGAAGTTCTCTTTGGCAGGACGCAAAGTTAACAGTAAATTTGACAGAGTGAGATCAGATGCGCAAAACTACTACTACTACTACTTAACATTTCTAGAGCGCTACTAGGGTTACGCAGCACTGTACAAATTAACAAATAAGGACAGTCCCTGCTCAGAAGAGCTTACAATCTAAAGGACGAAATGTCAAGTTGGGGTAGTTTAGGCAAAACTAAGCCATTTGGAGACATTGCTTCTGAGACAACCTATTCCACATTGGCATCTGGCACCCGGATTCCATTACAGAATCTTAGCCCAGCCCTGCATCAGCGCTCGTCGCATTTACACATCTGCAGTTACAGCAGCCGTAGACCTGGCGTAATATTAGTCACATAAGTGCAGCAAAGGCACATGTAACTCACGGTATTCCAAGTCCCACCTGTGCTCTGTCCGTGTGTAAGACCCCCTTGCATGTCCACTCTATGCCACCTCCACACACCCTTCCTCGTGTACGTGCTAAAACTCTGTAAATGTACACACACTCTTGGCGAGTGAACAGGGACACCACTTCTAGAGTTGAGTTGGAAGGTCCTGTAGCCTCAGAGCAGCTACCCTGAGAACAGAAAAATGCAGCAACAGCAGAACCAGTCACATCCATGAAAGCTTTTAACCTGCTGCCAACCCAGTGACACAAAAGAAATGAATAAATCTCCAACATGTGATGCCGCTTTCAGGGCTCAGCATGTGGCTGCTGTCAGTTTCAAAAGGTGTTACACAACCCGGGCTCAGAGTGAAATGATTCATGAATCAGGTTCAAGGTCCTTTTCCCTGCTCCCAGCTACTGATAACCCTCAGGGCAGCAGTGCCAGTGAGCAGAATGTAATCTTCTCCACTTCATCTAAAATACAGGCATCCTCCCTAGGAAACCTTATTCCACCACTCTGCATTACAGAGCTGTGACATTCTCTGCAGGAAGGGTACAGGCGGATGATTAGCATAATAAGTCATATTGAGGTGCCAGGGGTCCTTCAGGAGAAGTAGGCAAAATGAATGTGTTTTGCCTTCTACCGCTTTCTGTTTGTCCCAGTGATTAACTGGAGCAGCTTCTATATTAAGGCTTAAGGAAGTGCTTTAATTAAAATGACATTTCTTATTTTATTTCCTGTTTCAATTTTGTAAACTACATGACAGAAAAATGAACAAACTTTGTCATTTGATTCTCTTTTGTTCTGTTTACCACATGCTCCTCCCTCAGGCAGCTTAACACATGCATCTAATTTTTGAAATGTTTCCCTGTCTTGCTCCTCCATGTCTCCCTCCCTCGTCTCTCCTTACCTGATCCCTGGGCTCCAAGTGTGGCAGATGCAACTCCTCCCAGTCACTCTTACCCTGCTGATGCTGGACTCCAGAATGACATTAGTGGGGCGGGGCAACTGGAGATCACTCCTCCCCCATTAGATCCTGGATCAAGTAAGAATAAGGAGGTGGGGGTGGCAATGGGTTAGAGCAGGAGTTTTCAACCCAGTCCTCAGGACAGACCTTGTCAGTCCCATACAGTGAAGGTAGTGAATGTAAATTTATCTCAGCATATTCATTGTGTGTATCCTGAAAATCTGACTGGCTAGTTGTGTCCGGGAGGACTGGATTGAAAACCCCTGCTCTAGAGACTTACTCCAAAGACTTTTCTTGTGCCATGTCAATAGCCCAGTAAGTTCAGGGGAAAGTGTTCTGGAACCCTTGGACTTACAATCCTCAATAAGGACATAAGCGTTACCATACTGGCTTAGACTCTGATATCCTGAAATCAGTGGCGTAGCCAGAAGGCAATTTTTGGGTGGGCCAACAGGTTGGATGGGTGGGCACTAGAGTTGCCAACTTTTTTGAAAAATTAAAAAACAGCAAACCTGATGCACCCATGCTCTGTCCCTACCCCACTCCCTATAACTTCAATGAGGGTTGCAGTGCAGGTTTCAGTGGCTGCAGGCCAATTGAGAGCTAAGGGAAGTACAATAGACTGCACTATTCAGCCCCACTGAGCCATGGTCCTCCAACACATATATGGTATTGAAGCCAAACACATTCTGCATCCAGAGAACCTCCTGGCTGTCCACCAACAATGGATACAGAGCACAGCAAGGACAATTCTCCATAAAACTCATCATATAAAGAAATTTTGTTTTCTAGTGTAATCTCAATTACAGACATATTATAAATTAACTTTAAAAAAATCTATAAAACAAAAGTCACTCAGAACCTAGAGCAAATCTACCATGCCAACACTAACTTCCAAAAACAAAGATCCTACCTACAGTGGTGGAAATAAGTATTTGATCCCTTGCTGATTTTGTAAGTTTGCCCACTGACAAAGACATGAGCAGCCCATAATTGAAGGGTAGGTTATTGGTAACAGTGAGAGATAGCACATCACAAATTAAATCCGGAAAATCACATTGTGGAAAGTATATGAATTTATTTGCATTCTGCAGAGGGAAATAAGTATTTGATCCCCCACCAACCAGTAAGAGATCTGGCCCCTACAGACCAGGTAGATGCTCCAAATCAACTCGTTACCTGCATGACAGACAGCTGTCGGCAATGGTCACCTGTATGAAAGACACCTGTCCACAGACTCAGTGAATCAGTCAGACTCTAACCTCTACAAAATGGCCAAGAGCAAGGAGCTGTCTAAGGATGTCAGGGACAAGATCATACACCTGCACAAGGCTGGAATGGGCTACAAAACCATCAGTAAGACGCTGGGCGAGAAGGAGACAACTGTTGGTGCCATAGTAAGAAAATGGAAGAAGTACAAAATGACTGTCAATCGACAAAGATCTGGGGCTCCACGCAAAATCTCACCTCGTGGGGTATCCTTGATCATGAGGAAGGTTAGAAATCAGCCTACAACTACAAGGGGGGAACTTGTCAATGATCTCAAGGCAGCTGGGACCACTGTCACCACGAAAACCATTGGTAACACATTACGACATAACGGATTGCAATCCTGCAGTGCCCGCAAGGTCCCCCTGCTCCGGAAGGCACATGTGACGGCCCGTCTGAAGTTTGCCAGTGAACACCTGGATGATGCCGAGAGTGATTGGGAGAAGGTGCTGTGGTCAGATGAGACAAAAATTGAGCTCTTTGGCATGAACTCAACTCGCCGTGTTTGGAGGAAGAGAAATGCTGCCTATGACCCAAAGAACACCGTCCCCACTGTCAAGCATGGAGGTGGAAATGTTATGTTTTGGGGGTGTTTCTCTGCTAAGGGCACAGGACTACTTCACCGCATCAATGGGAGAATGGATGGGGCCATGTACCGTACAATTCTGAGTGACAACCTCCTTCCCTCCGCCAGGGCCTTAAAAATGGGTCGTGGCTGGGTCTTCCAGCACGACAATGACCCAAAACATACAGCCAAGGCAACAAAGGAGTGGCTCAGGAAGAAGCACATTAGGGTCATGGAGTGGCCTAGCCAGTCACCAGACCTTAATCCCATTGAAAACTTATGGAGGGAGCTGAAGCTGCGAGTTGCCAAGCGACAGCCCAGAACTCTTAATGATTTAGAGATGGTCTGCAAAGAGGAGTGGACCAAAATTCCTCCTGACATGTGTGCAAACCTCATCATCAACTACAGAAGACGTCTGACCGCTGTGCTTGCCAACAAGGGTTTTGCCACCAAGTATTAGGTCTTGTTTGCCAGAGGGATTAAATACTTATTTCCCTCTGCAGAATGCAAATAAATTCATATACTTTCCACAATGTGATTTTCTGGATTTAATTTGTGATGTGCTATCTCTCACTGTTACCAATAACCTACCCTTCAATTATGGGCTGCTCATGTCTTTGTCAGTGGGCAAACTTACAAAATCAGCAAGGGATCAAATACTTATTTCCACCACTGTATGAAAAAGAAGTGCCTTAAATATTATAGTAGGGCCCTAAAATACAAATACATTTATCAGGAAAGCTGAACAAGCCAAATTACTACAGAATGCTACATGGAAACTTCATGCTAACAGAATACCTCAGTCACACACACAAGACACAAATGCCAAATACAGAATAAGTGACCACAAACTCTAGAAATATAAATTAAACAGAAACCCCAAGAAACTAGACCTTGCATGTAGTACAACACCAGAGAAACAAGAAAGAAAGGCATTTGCTCCTGTGCAAAATATAAAGATGGCACATGCCAGGGATGGTGTTAGGGGATGCAACTAGGGCAATTGTGCTTGGTTCCTTGGCCAGAGAAAGCCTGCATGCTGGAAGCTGAAGGCGCAGCCTGGTAATGGACTTTGGGGTCCTTTCCTAGATTTCTGTCCTGGACCCCAACCATGTTTACCATCAACTTTGGCAAGATGTACACTCCAAATCCAACATATTATATTCACAACATTGAAAATAAAATATTTTTTATACCTTTTTGTTGTCTGGTCATTTTTTCTCAAATCATATTGGTCCCAGTCTCTGGTTTCTGCTTCCCTCTGTCTTCTCTTAACTCACTTGCCAGGGTCTCCTATTTGACATTTCTTCTTTCTTCATGTCCATCATCCATCTCCCATCTCTGTTTTTCTATATTTCCTTGTTCAGTATCTCCCCTGTGTTCATATCCCCTCATCCATCATCATTCCTCTGTGCACCTATGCAGCCCATGCCCAGCATATCCCTTCTGCGTTCCTATTCTCTCCCTTGTCTGGTATCTCTCCCCCCCCCCTCCCCCGTGTCCATATACCCCCCTCTCCAGTGTCCAGCATTTTATCTCTATTCCATATCCCCATTCCCCCCCCCCCTTGGTCAGGTATTACCCCTCTGTGCCCATGTGCCATCTCCATACAGCATCTCACATTTGTGTCCCTGTCCCCATGCTCCCACCCAATGCCCATCATCTCCCTTCTGTATCTGTATACTTCCCTATGTCCTCTTTCTCCCTCCTCCACACCAATGTGTCCCTCTCCTCTCTGATCCCACCCCCCAACCAGCTTCTCTTCCTCTCTTTCCTTCCCCTTATGCATCTGGCTCTTTCTCCCTGCATCTCTCTCCCTTCCCTCTGCATATCATCATCTGCATATCCAGCACCTCTCCTTCAGCCCCCCCCCCCCCCCACACACACGTCCAGCATCTGTCTCCCTTTCATCCAGCCCCCCCTACATGTTCAGCACCTCTTTCCTGTTGGATTATTTGTAGTAAATAATTAGCAGATTTTAGTACACACAGCTTCAGCTTTAGAAATGTTAATTTCTTTCTTCATCTCTCTCTCATTCACCCCTGAATAATTCACTGCTGAGTCACTTTAAAGTTGAAGTAACAAAACATCTGTTTACTCACAGTTTGTAGTTAGATTATAATCAGACAGGCTTATATATACATATTACTATACATTTGTATTATCAGCTCCTTCCATGTGCTTAGATGGTAATGGATGCTCACACCACCATAGATCCTCTCAGGTTAGGAGAGATCATGAGCTCCATGTGCTCCATGTGCTGTGTCTGCTGCATCTGCTGTGTCTAACCCCCACAGGAAGTTGCATAGCTGTGTGACCTCTCTAAGTAATTCACATCAGAGGTCACAGAGTAATCACAGAGAAATAATAGGTGACAGGCAATGCATGCAAAATACAATTACATTCCAACAAACCCCTTCTCATGCATAACTGTCATGCAATTATTTATTCATACAAAGTCCAAGCTTTATACGCAGATTCACAAAATGTTCTCTGGGTAACGGTTTGGTCATGATGTCAGCTGTCATCTCACTGGTGTGACAATAGTGTAGACTGATGACCCCTTCTTTCGCCAACTCTCGCACGTTGTGGTATTTCGTTGCGATGTGCTTGGTGCGTGACTGAACCTTGTCATTCTGTGACAGTCGGATGCGGCTCTGATTATCTTCCATTATCTGGATTGGTCTCTTTTCAGCTATTCCAAAATCCAGCAAAAGTTTTTCAATCCACATCAGTTCTCTGCACGCTTCCGATACGGCCACATATTCAGCTTCTGTAGAAGACAAACTCACAATACTTTGTTTATGACTGGCCCATGAAATTTGTACATTTCCATACATAAACACATATCCACTTGTGGATTTATAATCAGAATGATCCCCTGCCCAATCTGAATCACAGTAACATATTAGTTTTGGATTACTATTGGCTGAAATCTTTAATTTACAATCAATGGTACCCTTTAAATACCTTACCATCCTTTTAACTGCAGTCCAATCTGATTTGGTAGGTGAGCTGACCCTTCTGCTCAAAATTCCTACTGCATTTGCTATATCAGCCCTGTATGTGGTAGCTAGATATAAAAGCTTACCTATGGCTGATCTATATTGGATGTTATCTGGTAAAGGTTCTCTTACTGTTTCATCCTTCAGAAAATCAGTGATCATGGGAGTGCTTACAACTTGGGCATCTTGCATACCTAAACTTTCAATAAGCTCATTTATTTTCTGCTTCTGGCTTAGAAGATAAGAACCATCATTTTGTTTCTCAATTTCTATACCAAGATAGTATGACACATTACCAAGTTCTTTTATCTCAACATTGTGGTTTAAACACTTTACAATGTCCTTGTACTCTTGCTCACTTTTGCTTGCAATGAGCAGATCATCAACAAAAGCTAAAATGTATGCATATTGTCCATTTGTGCACCTAGTGTACAAGCATTTATCTGCTTCACCTTGCTTAAATCCTAAATTTGTCAATATTTCATGCAATTTTTCATTCCAACATTTTGCACTTTGCTTTAATCCATAAAGACCTTTGTTTAATTTACACACTAGCTGTCTTTGTTTTGTATTTATGAAACCTGTTGGTTGTTCCATGTACAAGTCTTCAGTTATTTCTCCGTGAAGAAACGCTGTTTTCACATCAATGTGGTTGACTTGCATGCCTTTTGAGACTGCAATGCTCAGAAGTGTTCTGATTGTCGTGTGTTTCACTACAGGTGCAAACACTTCATCAAAATCTTCTCCATATTTTTGAAGATATCCCTTTGCCACTAATCTGGCTTTATACCTTTCCACTTTTCCTTGTGCATTCCTTTTTAACTTGAATACCCATTTGCATCCTATAGCTTTCTTGCCAGGAGGTAATTTTGTAAGAATCCAAGTATTATTTTTATCCAATGCATCAATTTCTTCTTGTGCAGCTTTATGCCATTCAGCAGCTTCTTCTGCTGGCATTTTCTCAATCTCATCCCATGTTAAGGGCTCTTGAGCTTCTGCTGACTTTGTTAGGTAAGACAGTCTTGGGGGTGGAACACCTTTGTTTTCCCTGGATGAGCGTCTGACTACAGGTTGGTCTGACCTTTCCGCATCCTCTAAATCTGAGAGTCCTTCTCCAATTGATTCCCCTTCTCCAACTGTACTGTCTTCTTCAATGATCCTTTCTGTGTCTGCTTCCTCTGCCTGTTCCTCGTTAGATACAGGTGAGTTGCTTTCAGACATCTGCCTTGGTATGGCATTTATATACACTGGCATGTCTATTATTGTTCTAGTTTCATATTCTGGATGATAAGGCTCATCTGGGATAATCCAGCCTTTATCAACCCTTTTGTTTTCATCAAAATATGTAACATGTCTTATGCCAACAATGCCAGTTTTCAGATTCAAAATTCTATATCCTTTGTGTCCTGGAGCATAGCCAACTAAAATGCCCCTTTCTGTTGTGGAATCCAGCTTATGCCTTCTTTGCTTTGGTACATGAGCATATGCTGTACTTCCAAATGTTCTTATGTGTGACAGGTTTGGCTTCCTACCATGCCATGTCTCATGTGGTGTGCGCTCAGCGCCATTAGTTGGCATTCTGTTTTGTAGGTACACTGCTGTGAGAATGGCTTCCCCCCATAGTCTTTTAGGGAGATTGCTATCTGACAGCATACATCTGGTCATTTCCACAAGTGACCTAAATTTTCTCTCTGCAACAGAATTTTGCTCTGGTGTATAAGCTACTGTTGTGATATGTTGAATGCCTTCTTGTTCTAGAAATGTGCGCATGCTTTGTGAAGTGAACTCACCACCATTGTCGGTCTGAAGAACCTTTGGTTTTCTTTCAAATTTATTGCTCACCATGGCTACGTATTTCTTCAGCATGTCTGTGACTTGACTTTTCTCTTTCAGCAAATAGGCCACACAATATCTAGAGAAATCATCCAAGAATATTAGCACAAATCTGTTATTTCCCAATGATGGGATATTAAACGGTCCACATAAGTCACTGTGTATTAAGTCCAGCACTTTATTACTCCTATTTCCTGTGTATGCAGGAAATGAGGGTCTCACACCTTTTTGAGTAACACAGTCTATGCATTTCTCCATTTTACCAGCATTCTTCCTTACTTGCGCCATATGTGAGGCTTCACCTGAAATGCTCAGTTTATAAACATCATTATGCATAAAAGCTTCAGCATACACTTCATCATTTTTAGAGATTGTGCACTTACTATTTTCAAAATGAATCACAAATCCCTTCTTATCTAATGTAGATACACTAAGCATATTGCAAACTGCTTGGGGAATATACAAGACATCACTTACAGGAATTTCTTTAACTTCATTAGACACTTTGCATTTTAAGAATCCAATACCTTTTGCTTGGATCTTAGCAGTCCCTGCGTTTGCAGTTTTAAGAATACCTTCCTCTGGACACATTTCCTGAAAGAAATCCTTACAATTGGTTAAATGGCATGTGCTCCCCGAATCCAAAATCCAAGTACTTTCATTTGAATTATTATTTACCATAGTCAAAGATTTTTCTGCCATTAGAAAGCCTTTGTGTTTATCTTTGTCCTTCATACATTTCCTGGTTTGAAAATTCTCTAGTTCCATTGGCTTAGGTGAGCTAGAGGGAGTGTTTTGTGTTTCCTTACACCATTTAGATACATGTCCCTCCTTTCCACATGAGTAGCAAATCAGCTTGCCCTTGGGTGGAGTTTTCCCATAGCTCCGCCTTCCTCTGTTCTTTGCCAAGAAATTTGTTTCATTTCTCTCTGACTTGCTTTGAGAACACATCTCCTCAGAATCATTTATTATGCATTCCTGCCTTAGTTTTGATGTTGTCTGTTCAAAAGATTGCCCTTCAATGGCCTCATTTACAGACCTAAAAACATCAAACTTCTTTGATAGTGAGGTAAAAAGAAATGCTTTTTTCAATGCATCACACATGGGAATTCCAGAAAGTTCTAACTTTTGAAATGAAGACATAAGATGCATAATGTGATCATTACATTTACTTTTATCCCTTAATTTGGTTTCATTCAACTCTGCCAACCAAATTGGTTGCTGCTTTGCATATGTAGTTGCATACATAGTTCTCAGCTTACATAAAATGTCCTTTGGTGTATCTTTTCCCTCCACTAATAAGGCTTGTTTCTCTGAGAGAGCTTCCAAAAGCATGCACTTCACATAATAGTTTGCATTGTCCCATTCAGCCATATTTTCAGCTGTTCTGTCTTGGTCTAAGCATATATTTAATCTTTTTGCTCGAAGGAGACATATGAATCTTAGTTCCCACTGCCGATAATTAAACTCAGTTAATCTAGGCACCTTGAGAGAATAGAACAATGGTGAATTTCTTCCCTCAGCCATTTTCTTAGCCTTCTGTCTGCTGTGTGGGGGGAGAGAGAGACAGACTGAATCTTTCCTTTAAAACTTAAGAGAAAAAATGTGGCCTTTTTTTTTGCCTGGTAATATTTCTCTTCTTTTTCAATTCCTGGACCCTGGGCCCATAACCCTTTTGTTGGATTATTTGTAGTAAATAATTAGCAGATTTTAGTACACACAGCTTCAGCTTTAGAAATGTTAATTTCTTTCTTCATCTCTCTCTCATTCACCCCTGAATAATTCACTGCTGAGTCACTTTAAAGTTGAAGTAACAAAACATCTGTTTACTCACAGTTTGTAGTTAGATTATAATCAGACAGGCTTATATATACATATTACTATACATTTGTATTATCAGCTCCTTCCATGTGCTTAGATGGTAATGGATGCTCACACCACCATAGATCCTCTCAGGTTAGGAGAGATCATGAGCTCCATGTGCTCCATGTGCTGTGTCTGCTGCATCTGCTGTGTCTAACCCCCACAGGAAGTTGCATAGCTGTGTGACCTCTCTAAGTAATTCACATCAGAGGTCACAGAGTAATCACAGAGAAATAATAGGTGACAGGCAATGCATGCAAAATACAATTACATTCCAACATTTCCCTTTCATCCAGCACCCATACATGTCCAGCACCTCTCCCCTTCACTTCAACCCTCTACATATCCAGCACTTCTCCCCTTTCCCTCCACCCCCTATATATCCAAAACCTCTCCCCTTCCTTCCACCCCCCTATATATCCAAAACCTCTTCCCTTTATTCCAACCTCTCCCCTTCCTTCCAACCTCCCCTCTGCAAATCCCAAAACCTATCTCCTTCCTTCCAACCTCCCCTCTGCAAATCCAAACCTCTTCCCTTCCCTCCAACCTCTCCTCTGCAAATTCCAAAACCTCTCCCCTTCCTTCCAACCTCCCCTCTGCAAATCCCAAAACCTCTCTCCTTCTTTCCAACCTCCCCTCTGCAAATCCCAAAACCTCTCTCCTTCCTTCCAACCTCCCCTCTGCAAATCCAAAACCTCTTCCCTTCCCTCCAACACCTCCCCTCTGCAAATTCCAAAACCTCTCCCCTTCTTTCCAACCTCCGCTCTTGCAAATCCCAAAACCTCTCTCCTTCCTTCCAACCTCCCCTCTGCAAATCCAAAACCTCTCCCCTTCCTTCCAACCTCCCCTCTGCAAATCCCAAAACCTCTCCCCTTCCTTCCAACCTCCACTCTGCAAATCCCAAAACCTCTCTCCCTTCCCTCCAACCCTCTGCCCCTGGCAAGTCCAGCACCCCTCTGTTCCCTCCCCTCCCTGCCTCCCCGCACTTCTGGGCCAGCACGCAGCACCCCACTGACTTCCTCACCCTCTCCCACCCCTGCCGCAGCGCTTCATTTAATGTTGTCGGCACTGCAGTTACAATTTCCCACCCCCACGGCGGCGCTTTACAGTTTACCTGACAGCAACGCTACAGATGCAGCGCTGACGTCTGATGTCCTGCTCCGGGGCCTTCCACGCTGATGTAACTTCCTGTTACGGAGGCGGGACGCGGAAGGCCCCGGAGCAGGACGTCGGACGTCAGCGCTGCATCTGTAGCGTTGCTGTTAGGTAAAGTGTAAAGCGCGCCGCCGCGGGAGTGGGAAACTGTAACAGCAGCACCGACAACATTAAATGAAGCACTGCGGCAGGGGTGGGAGAAGGTCATGGTAAGCATTTGCTTCTGGGCGGGCAGGCCTGAGGCTAAACTGGGTGGGCCTGGGCCCATCCAGGCCCACCCGTAGCTACGCCCCTGCCTGAAATGACAATGTTTACAAATCTATGTCAGCCGCATTGAGCCTGCAAACAGTGGCATACCAAGGTGAGGGTGGCGTACTGGGGCAGAGGGAGCGTGGAAACCAACGACGCTGACCGGCACGCGGCACCCCCCCAGCGGCGTGCACCCGGGGGGGTTCTTTCGCCAGGGGGGTGTCCCTTTGCCGGGGGGGGGGTCGCACTGTATGGGGGGGCGCTGCACCCGGTGGGGCGGGGCGCATCGGCGATCCGCCCCGGGTGTCAGCGCCCCTCAGATCCCAAAAGCTCCTTATCCCAGAAATAAGCAGTGGATTTTCCCAAGTCCATCTTAATAACGGCTTATGGACTTTTCTTTTAGGAAATTATCCAAACCTTTCTTAAGCCCTGCTAAGTTAAATGCTTTGAACCACATTCTCTGGCAATGAATTCCAGAGTTTAATTACATGTTGAGTGAAGAAATATTTTCTCTTGTTTTAAATTTACTATGCACAAACGTCCCCATTAAAGCCACATGCGTTTAGATCCTCAGTAGAAACCAATTTGGAAATAGTGAGTGATGCTCAAAGGAAATCACTTACAAATGAGCTGCACGCAATTTCAGCAAGGAGCTCAGTAGGGAAAGTGCCTAGCACATGTGATGAATAGTCTCTGGGTAAGTGTCCCCTGTTCTGCGCATGTGCTAAGGTTGATGTATTCTTTCCTTTCCCCTGCAGTTCTTGCTGACTCCACTGTCCCCCTGTCTCCTTTCCACCATGGCAGTCTTAAGCAGGCATGCGCTGAAAACTGAGCATGCACATGGAGAGTAGTGTTTTCGTTACCATCAGGTGGAAGTCTTCAGCTGGCAGAGCTTGAGATCCCCACCAGCTACTGCTAAATGTGTGCTACTGTTGGGTGGGCCTGAGCTCTAAGTGGGTGGGCCCCGGCCCATCCAAGCCCACCTGTGGCTACGCCACTGTTGGGAACCTCCCCCTTGCTGAAAGCCCCCCCCCCCCCAGCTAACATCATAGGGGCTTTCTGCTTGTTTCTCTGCCCTCTCCCCCAAAATGACATGATAGCTGACATCACAGGGGCTTTCCTCAGGCGATTGGCTGTCTGCTTGTTTCTCCCTGTGTGAAATTCCCCTGAGATAAATTAGCATGCACTCTCTCTATCATATGTAAATGTATCTGAAAAGGGATCTGAGGAAGCTAGAAGAATGGTCTAAGGTTTGGCAATTAAAATTCAATGCGAAGAAATGCAAAGTGATACATTTAGGGAGTAGAAACCCAGGAGAGACTTATGTGTTAGGCGGTGATAGTCTGATAGGTACTGAGGGGGAGAGGGATCTTGGGGTGATAGTATCCAAGGATCTGAAGGCGACGAAACAGTGTGACAAGGCGGTGGCCATAGCGAGAAGGTTGCTAGGCTGTATAGAGAGAGGTGTGATCAGCAGAAGAAAGGAAGTGTTGATGCCCCTGTACAAGTCGTTGGTGAGGCCCCACCTGGAGTATTGTGCAGTTTTGGAGGCCATACCTTGCAAAGGATGTAAAAAAAAATGGAAGGTGCGAAAAGCTACAAGAATGGTATGGGATTTGCGTTCCAAGACGTATGAGCAGAGACTTGCTGACCTGAACATGTATACCCTGGAGGAAAGGAGGAACAGGGGTGATATGATACAGACGTTCAAATACTTGAAAGGTATTAATCCGCAAAAAAAATTTTCTGGAGATGGGAAGGCGGTAGAACGAGAGGACATGCAATGAGATTGAAGGGGGGCAGACTCAAAAAAGATGTCAGGAAGTATTTTTTCACGGAGAGGGTGGTGGATGCTTGGAATGCCCTCCCGCGGGAGATGGTGGAGATGAAAACGGTAACGGAATTCAAACATGCATGGGATATGCATAAAGGAATCCTGTGCAGTAGGAATGGATCCTCAGAAGCTTAGCCAAAATTGGGTGGCGCAGCAGGTGGGAGAAGAGAGGTTGGTGGTTGGGCGGTGAGGATAGTGGAGGGCAGACTTATACGGTCTGTGCCAGAGCCGGGATAGGAGGCGGGACTGGTGGTTGGGAGGCGGGAAATACTGCTGGGCAGACTTGTACGGTCTGTGCCCTGAAAAAGGCAGGTACAAATCAAGGTAAGGTATACACATATGAGTTTATCTTGTTGGGCAGACTGGATGGACCATGCAGGTCTTTTTCTGCCGTCATCTACTATGTTACTATGTTACCATGTATCTCATGTATATTCATTGTGGGTTTCCTGAATACCTGACTGGCTAGGTGTATCCTGAGGACTGAGTTGAAAACCCCTGTGTAGGAGGGATGACTAGGTTGGGGGGGGGGGGTGGGGGCTTTAAAAATTTTTGCCATGCAGGGTGGAAGGGCAGAGCTGACTCTTAGCTTTAAGTACACATTGAGGGGAATAATCGAACACGAACGCCCATCTCCGAGGACAGGTATGTGAAGGGGCGGGACAGACCGTATTTTTGAAAAAGATGGGCTTCCATCTTTTGTTTCGATAATACGGTTTGTGCCGGGCAAATGCATCACATTTGGGTGGATTTGAGCTGGGCGGTATTGGTTTTCAGCGATAATGGAAAACAAAGGCACCTAGCTCAAAAACGAACAAATCCAAGGCATTTGGTCATGGGAGGGGCCAGGATTCGTAGTGCACTGGTCCCCCTCACATGCCAAGACACCAACAGGGCACCCTAGGAGCACTTGTAAAAAGTAAAAAAATAAAATAAAATACCTCCCAGGTGCATAGCTTCCTTCCCTTGGGTGCTGAGCCCCCCAAATCCCCCCCAAAACCCACTGCCCACAACTCTACACCATTACCATTGCACTTATGGCTGAAGGGGGGCACCTAGATGTGGGTACAGTGGGTTTTGGGGGCGGTTTGGAGCGATCCCATTTAGCAGCACAAGTGTAACAGGTGGGGGGGGGGGGGATGGGCCTGGGTCCACCTGCCTGAAGTCCACTGCACCCACTAACAACTGCTCCAGAGCTTGCATACTGCTGTGATGGAGCTGGGTATGACATTTGAGGCTGGCATACAGGCTGGGAAAAAAAGTTTTTAAAGTTATTTTTTTTGGTGGGAGGGGGTTAGTGACCACTGGGGGAGTCAGGGGAGGTCATCCCCGATTCCCTCCGGTGGTCATCTGGGCAGTTGGGGCACTTTTTGGGGACTTGTTTGTGACAAAAAAGGATTCAAAAAAGTGACCCAAATTCTCGCTTCTGGCGCCCTTTTTTTACCATTATCGGCCGAGCGCGCCCATCTCTCCTCGGCCGATAAACACGCCCCAGTCCCGCCTTCACCACACCTCTGACACGCCCCCTTCAACTTTGTTCGTTACCGCGACAGAGTGCAGTTGGAGGCACCCAAAATCGGCTTTCGATTATACCGATTTGGGCACCAATGAGAGAAAGGCGCCCATCTCCCGATTTCGGTCGAAATATGGGAGTCTTTCTCTTTCGAAAATAAGCTGGATTGCCAACACTTGACTAAAACATATACACACAGAACATGACAGCAGATAATGATGATATAACCCATCTAGTCTGCCCATCCACAGCGCCACAGTCCCATAGTCTCCCTCAGAAATCCTCTTTCTGGTCCCCTGGTCTCTTGTGTTTTGACACTGTCCTTGTCTCCTTCGCTTTCCCTGGGAGGCTGTTCCATGCCTTCACTACGCTTCCTGTACAGAGATATTTCTTTATACTATTCCTGACTCAGTTCTCTTTCATCCTCATCTACAAGTCTGTCTTCATGAGTTTTATAATGAAGACCACTGGCCACTTTAGTAGCCACCCTGTGGACAGACTCAGGTTGGTTTATATCCTTTTCAAGGCACAGTCTCCAGAACTGCTCACAGTACTCCAAATGAGGTTTCACTAATAAAGAATGCATCATCACCTCCTTTTTTCCTTCTGGCCATTCGTCTCCCAATGCACCCAAGCAGCCTTCTGCCGCCTATTCAAGCACATCTGTAGCCACCAATCTAATGTCATTGGTGGATAAAAATGCAACATACTTAATCAATTAGATGAATACAAATATCACAACATATATATATAATCCAATATCCTAATCATACATCGAAAACATGTCTGCTTACATTTACTCTCTTCCTAAAATTAAACATATCATGCAATTATCTAAGATCCATAGGTAATTATGTTCCTCAATGTAGATCCTAAAAAAGAAAAAGCCCAATTTGTGTAGCATTCCAGGCATTTTTGAGAAATTGTAGAAAACATGTACATAATTTAGACTTCCAGGTTGGGACGTCTGAAATTCTACTAGTATTTTAGAACAAGATCTGCTGACAAGGATAAATGGACATTTTTGTCCTGTTTATAAACAACAGAAACATCCATAAACACGTATAAAAGCAACAGGATCAACATGGCACAAAAACATTTGTCTTCTGAAACATAAATGTTCATTTTTCCTAATCTATCAGACATCGATATCCCTTGCCAGTTTCACATTCTGGGGAGACATGCATATCCCTGCTTTGTAAAATCAGGATTTCGATTTTACTTCTAGAAACTCTTCAAAGTGTTCAAAATTAGGAATGTGCGGCCAGAAAATTTTCCTTCCATTTCATTTCATGTCAAAGAACAACCAATACAACAATGATGAGCAAAAGTGCAGGACTTGCAACTCATTACCAATAAAGATTGCACAGGTCCCAAACTATCTGATCTTCCTTAGAAAACTGAAAACCTGGCTTTTTTACAAATACTATGGACCACAAATGAACTCAACCTAGTGACCGCTCAACTCCCTGCTTACTCCAAGGGGCTACAAGGGAAGTAGAGCAATGACAAGAGTCACAGCCATTTCAGTCATTTGTTTTCTCTTTTTAGTTATCAAGTGCTACTTAGACCTGACACACACACAAATGTAACAAAGTTCTCTCCTGTTTAATGTAACAATGTTCCTCCTCTTGTTTCAATGTAACGTTTTTCAGAGTTTTGGTTTTTTTGTTTCAGTGTTCAAGCTCTTCCCAATCTGGGTTTGTTCTCCGCCTAGAACTTAAAAAGGTTAAGATGACTATAAATGCCCAAATTAAATTAAATTAATTTAAATTTCCAGGAATGTTGACTTCAAAAAAAAAAAATGCTGACCACTGCAGGCTACATACTGCCCCATTCTTCCCCTGACTCCCATCTCTTTGGATTAATGCCTGCAAATGGATCAGCCCCTACTTGACTGACTGTACATTTGTCCTTTAGATTGTAAACTCTTTGAGCAGGGACTGTCCTTCTATGTTAAATTGTACAGCGCTGCGTAACCCTAGTAGCGCTTTAGAAATGTTAAATAGTAGTAGTAGTAGTACTTTGCACATTTCAGGACAGAAATGAACCTGACTCCTGTGCCAGGACGTGTTCATCCTGTTACCAAACCAACAGGTTATTTTCAAATGGTCCTCTTCTTTGGATGAAAGGAGGAGCACTGCCTCATTTTTTGAGTATAGTCCAGGGTGGGCAACCTTTATACACAGTGGACTACAAAATCATGTAATGTCAGAACTGGAAATGCACAGAGCTTCACAGACCACCTGTGATAAATAAATAAGCAAAAGTTTAACTCAAAATGATGGAAGCCAACTGCTACAGTGGGGTATTCTGAATATATTTGTAAATACTCTAGTTAATGATGTTTTCTGTGCATACTTTCCATGGTCTCGCAGGCTGTGTTCAGCCCATGGGCCACAGGTTGCCCAGCCCTGATGTAGTCAGTGAGAAAAAGCCACTTGGTAGCAGAGTCCTGCAACTTATTGAAATTTTAAAGCCTGCAAACAAAGCCCCAGCAGAAGCATTATATAGCATGAAACCAGATTGCATCTCCAAATGTTTTCACAGTTTACAAACCAAGTTCACGTATTATTATTACATAGATTTAAGTAGTGTTGCAGTGATAGGACCGTCTGATAACTATCAGCCTTTAATGGGACAGATAACAGCAGCCAAGAGATCCACAGGTTGTAAAGTTAGCTCTGTGACAGGCTACTGCAAAAGCTGTACAAGATTTGTCAGCTGATAACAATCAGAAATGGGCTTAGGTTGAACATCATAAAAGCAGTGACTGGCAGTGGAGAGCATAGCAGCATCAATCTATCATCACAAAACCAAAATGACACAACTTACGTCTAGATATCTTTTTCTTATCCTAAGAGAGAGAGAAAAATGTAAGCAACTATAAATGGCATGATAAATAAAGATCAGTTTGATGTATAATTTTAAAGTTCAATGGAGGGTTTTGGGCACTTTGCTTGATGTCTCTAAATAATGTGGATATTTTCCATTGAAGAACACACTGAAGAATGAAGATCCAGATGCTCAGACAGACATCCTACATAGTCTTGAAAATATCAAATGCAACTTTACTGGTTCTCATTCCCATTCGTTTTTATTATTGGAAGGAGGCAGAAGTATTACATCTCCCTGTGAACAGTGCCTAGAGAACTAATTCCACACAGGCTACGCACTTCTAGTCACACTTTTCCCCTGAGCATCCCAGTAAGAAGACCAGATGGAAATTTTAGATCTCTGCAAAGGTTTTGATTGGGAGATTACATTCTTTGAAACCAGTCCAACCCTGATTCCTTGTTCACATGGACTGAAAGACCACGACAACTTTTTTTTTCTTTCTTTCTTTTTTTTTTTTTTTGCTGACAAGCAGCTAACCTTACCAGCTTGTGAGGAGCAACTTTCAAGGATATCAGCATAGCCTCATGACGGGACTGCTGTGCCCTGTCATTATGGGGATCTGGGTTTCAAGTCTGAACTCAGATCTGATCAATTAGAGCTACAGATACTGCAGAAGCAGTGTTCGGTATTCCTGGGTGGAAAGGAGTCAGCTGGGTTGATGGGATGGAATTGGGCTTTGTCTTGTATTTTAAGATTTTTTTACCTGATGTTGTGTTTAATATGACTTGTGATTTTAGTTCATAAGTCAGTACAGGCTTTAAGGTAGTATCATCTACTCCAGTCATTCCCGAAACTGTCCTTGGGGAACACTAGCCAGTCAGGTTTTCAGAATATCCACGAGATTGATTTGCAGAAGCTAACTTCTTGGTGTTCAAATCTATCTCATGCATATTCATTGTCGATATCCTGAAAACTTGACTGGCTAGGGTTCCCCCAGGACAAGGTTGGGATCCCCTGATCTACTTGATGTAATACATGAATGAATGAACTCTGACACCTTGTGAACAGATTTGGGGCCATGGTTTCAGGGTCCTGGAAGAAGTCAAGTGCAGGGCCTCTGGCCAAGGACAGTTGCTGTAATGACTGAACATAAAATAGGGGAAAAGTCCCGAATAGTGGCTTCAGATCTCAACCCCGGTCCCAACTGACCTGGAAGTCCAAAGGGGCAGGGTGAAGTTTCTGCGTCAAAAACAAAAATAACACAAAGTGCTGGCAGATCTTTGTCCCTTTTGGTTTTAAGTCGGTTCCCATTCAGATACGGTTCAGTGTATTTCCTTTTCAGAGCAGCTGTGTTATCCTTTCTCTTTCATTTGGAAGATTACTGGGTGCTTTGCCAGACACGTTCCAGCACATATCACACCATCCTATGTAAGGCTGCATGAAGTAGAGGTCACTGGAGGACACGGAGGAGGTGCAGAAAGATGAATTATGTGTGTCTCAGCTTCACTTGTCTCCAAGGAGGCCATCTCTTTTCTGCATGAATATAAAAAGCACAAACATATCGTGGAATCATTCCAATCATTTAGAATTCTGTGGAAAGATTATGGCTCCGGGGCCTGATGAACCAAAGAGTTCCTCCTATTTTGTGCCTATAGGAAAAAATGCCAGCTATTTCTGATCAATGTCACATATAGAAGAAAGCAGGGTATGACGATGTCTTAGAGTTAGAATGTCATCACATAGTAATTTCCTTAAAGGCTTGACTGAAGAAGTGAGTTTTCAATAGATTTCGGAATAACAAATAACCATCGGTGCATTTGATGGTTTTAGGTAAGGAGTTCCAAATTTTAGTGCCTTGATATGAAAAGTTAGCAGTATGGATTGTTTTGTAGGTTACTTTCTTACAATTCGGGATATGTAGGATAAGATATTCTCTAGATGATTTAGGGGCATTCCGTGAGAGTAATTCAATGAGCTTACATGTAATTGGGGCCGAACCATACATAATTTTGTGAATGAAGATACATAGCTTGAATAATATTCTATCTTTTATGGGCAGCCAATGCAAATCATACAGAAGGGGGGTTGCTTTGGTGAAGCATGGTAGTCTGAATATGAGATGACATGAGACAGTGTTTTGAGCGGTTTGTAGTTTTTTAAGTCCTTTAAGTCCTTCATAAATAGAGTTGCAGTAATCAAATTTTGTTATGACTAGGGATTGAACAAGGGTATGGAAGACTGATTTTACGAAGAATGGTCTTAGTCTCCTCAATTTCCATAATGAATTGAAGACACTTGAGACCACTTTGGAAATTTGGTAATCTAGAGTGAGGAATTAGTCAATTGTGACTCCTAAGTTTTTCATAGTTGAGCCAAGGGGATGAATGATGTTCTCATTGGTAAATGATTTAAGATTTATAGCGTGATGAGGATTAGTAACAATTAAGAATTTAGTTTTATCTGTGTTGTGTTTTAATCTGAAATTGGATGCCCAAGGTTCCATTAGAGAGATACCTAATCTGATGATATGAGTAATTTCATTTATTTCTTTAGTGAATGGAATATAGAGACATCATCTGCATAAATGAATGTTGGGAGACCATTTTGCTCCAGTAAATTGCTTAATGGAATCAACATGATCTTAAATAGGATGGGGGACAATGGAGATCCCTGGGGCGCTCCACAAACAGTGGACCATGCTGATGAAATTGTACCTGATTTTTTCACTTGGTATGATCTAGACCTTAGGAAGCCTGAGAACCATTTTAACACAAATTCATTAATGGTCAAGGATGTTTAGAAGGATATTATAATCAACAGTGTCAAAGACACTGGACATATTAAGTTGGAGCATTAATATTTTATTACCAAAGCTAAGTCCTTGTCTAATTTTAACTAGGAGGGTGGTGAGAACTATTTCAGTACTGTGAGAAAGTCTAAAACTAGATTGTGAGCTATGTAAGATGGAAGGAATTTGGAGAGTCCATTAGTTGGTATGTGACTAACGCCTCCATTACCTTTACCAATAATGGTATATGTGTCCATTATTTATTTATTTGGATTTTACTCACACGTTTTTCAGTAGTAAGGTGAGTTATGTTCAGGTACACTGGGTATTTCCCTGTCCCTGGAGGACTCACAATCTAAGTTTGTATCTGAGACAACAAAAGGTTAAGTGACTTGCCCAAGATCACAAGGAGCAGCAGTGGGATTTGAACTTGCCACCATTGTGTGTCAAGACAGGTGCTCTAACCACTAGGCTACTCCTCCACTAGTAATAATGAAGTCTGGTTAATCTATATGCATTGATTGTCAGTGAGATAATGTTTTACTCTGGTTTAATGTCCATGGAAACCTTAGAACACAATGTACTGTGACCTGTAGAAGATTTCTGATCTTATCAATAGGAAATGTAGTCACAAATATGGAAGGTATGACAGTCAGTAACTTCCCTTAATGAGTCAGTACTCAAGATCCCATAACATGCTGAACAACAGTAGAAGGTCCAGGTTTTCTTTTGCCTCAAATTATGAGATTTGTAGTGCTGTAACCCAGCTAGATTTCCCAGCTGCCTCACATCTCTCTCTCTCTCTCTCTCTCTCTCTCTCTCAAAGGTGAGTGATTAAATCTCAAATCCAAATCCGGATGTGTCTTTTCCTCTGTAGTATTTGTGTTATATAACGTAAAAATGCCATAAAGAAAAGATGCAGCCACATGATCCATTAAGGTCTGAAATTAAAGAATGTCTATGCCTGGGCTTGCGCCCCCTCCCCCTCTATAAATTGGATCATTCCTCATAAGTTCTATGACAGGTTGTGAATTTTGTCTTCTCAACTTGAAAAAGCATAATGTGATGATTGAGTGGTATCAGAAAACTATTCTCTGCAAGGGTTATAGGACAATAATGATGCATCATGCATCTTGCTGTAGGGGATCTCATAAGTGGTAGTGGCAAGGGAACTTGTTGGATGGGTGGTAATGCCACATGCTTCATCAGCACTGTCAAGCATTACTAAGTCTAGCCCCACCTCTCTCTGCTATATTCTATATTAATCAGAGCTGGAAATATATCTTCTTGGAGATCTTCCAGGGAAAGCTACAGCAGCTTCTACCTTCTCCCCTGTCAATAATTATTTTAGCGTATTGTAGCATATTAGGAAGGGTGTGGGATATCCTCTGTCTGCAGGCTGTGGCTGGGCAAATCTGAGAACAGAGCCAGCAGTCATCAACTACTGTACTTAGCTGGAATGGTGCCACATGATTCTGGAAACCAGGAAACAAAGGATGTAAGAGCAAATACCAAAATACTCATCAAGTTTTTCCATTCCCAATGCTGTAATTCAGAGCCTGCCCAATCTCACACTCTACAGGTGCCCTGTACATAGCTTCAGCTTTCCTGACTATTATTGTTTTAGCTTCTCTCACCTCTTCTGGAAGCCTGGTACATGGATATGCCACTTTTCGATGAAGTTAATGTTACATTTTCTTACTTCCATGTCTACCTCCTGATAACATCATGTAAACTACTACTACTACTTACTACTACTTAACATTTCTATAACACTACTAGACGTATGCAGCGCTGTACACTTGAACATGAAGAGACAGTCCCTGATCGACAGAGCTTACACTCTAATCAGGACAGACAAACAGGACAAATAAGGGATAAGAGAATTTCTAAGGTGGGAATGATAACACAGACATGGGTACTGAAGAAGTGATTAGGGGTTAGGAGTTAAAAGCAGCATCAAAAAGGTAGGCTTTTCGCCTAGATTTGAAGACGGCCAGAGATGGAGCTTGACGTACTGGCTCAGGAAGTCTATTCCAGGCATATGGTGCAGCAAGGTAAAAGGAAGGGAGTCTGGAGTCAGCAGTGGAGGAGAGGGATACAGGTAAGAGAGATTTACCCAATGAATGGAGTTCCCGGAGAGGAGTATAGGGGGAAATAAGGGTGGAGAGGTACTAAGGAGCTGCAGAGTGAATGCACTTGTAAGTCAATAAGAGGAGTTTGAACTGTATGCAGACATGGATAGGGAGCCAATGAAGTGAGGAGAGGGCTAGCATGAGCATAGCGACACTGGCGGAATATAAGGGGAGATAGATGGCTTAGTGGGAGACCTGTGAGAAGGAAGCTGCAATAGTCTAAGTGAAAGGTGATAAGAGTGTGGATAAGGGTTTTGGTACTGTGCTCAGAAATGAAAGGACAAATTTTGGTGATATTACAGAGAAAGAAATGACAGGTTTTAGCAGTCTGTTGAATATATGCAGAGAAAGAGGGAGAGGAGCCAAAGATGACCCCAAGGTCAGAAGCTGATGAGAGAGAGAGGCTAAGAGTGTTATCCACAGAGATTAAAAATGGAGGAAGAAGAGAGGTTGGTTTAGGGGGAAAGATAATAAGGTCAATCCTGGTCATGTTTAGTTTCAGATGGTGGTGAGACATTCAGGCAGCAATGTCAGACAATGTCCTCTTCTACTAGACCTTGTCTTCTACTGGGAAATTCTTTCTACACATTATTTAAGCCTTTGAGGTATTTGAATATTTCTGTCATGGTCTTCTTTCCATGTGGCTTCTCCCACTCAAACCCCGCTCAACAGGCTGTTCCCAGATAGTCATTCAAACATAACTGCACAGTGTCACTGAGTATCTCCTCTGACTGCTGTGCCATTGTGTTGGGGAGTTGGGAAGGATGTGGCAGTTATACACAAAAGGTAGTCCAATCTTTACCCACATAGCATCGAATATTGACTGGTACCCCTATAGGACTCAATTCTATAAATGGCACCCTAATTTGGGTGCCAATAAAAAATAGCACTGAATGCTATTCTATAAATGGTACTCGGAGCTGGACACTGTTTATAGAATATTGATTGGCACCAGGATCTGCGGCCAATTTTCTGCACGAGGATTTACACCAAGTAAAACCTGGTGTAAATTCTCACACCAAAACTAGGCGCAGAGCTCCCTTAGTCTGTAAAACTGCACTTAGATTCCAGGAATGCTCCTATCTACCCATGTCCCGCCCATGGCCATGTCCACTTATCAGATCCATGCAAAAAATGTACACACTGATCCCGCTGCTTAAAGATGTGCATGCAAATTTCAATTAGTGCCAATTAACAGCGATGATCATTAGCACCCAAGTATCAGCACTAATTGGCTCGTTAAATTAAATTGCGTGCACAAATTGGATATGCACCCATATTTGCGAGTGCAATTTTGAGCACCACATGTAGAATTAGGGTGATAACTTCCAGATCATCAGCTGACCCAGATATTCAATGTCAGTGGCCGGTCATGGTCTTGGCTTGAATATCTGGACTAGATTCAGCCCCAGGCAGGCTGAATATTGAGCAGAAGGAATATGTGCCATCAGAATAGACTTTTAGGTGATGTAATAAGGTAACCGCTGCTCATTTCTTCTGGGTGTGGGGAGATATATGTTCAAATGGTGCATTATTCAGTCCAACTGGCAACAAACCTACTATCGTGACCTGTAACAAGTGAGCAGATGATATGTTGAACAGGATCTTCTTTCAATGTATGTAATGTGTTGGAAGACTATGTTGAAGGGCAGAGCGTTATTCTAGTGAACAATGCAAGGGTTTTTTTTTTTCAAATAAATTTTTATTTTCAATTGCATCCAATACAAATGAAACAGGAAATACAACAGTCCATGTAAGAGAGGGTGCAAAAGAAATGCAACTGCAGGAAATCAGGATAAATCTATTCAAATGCTGATCCATATCCAAGGCCTAATTCATTATTTATCACCTTTTTCTGTTTCTCTATTTTGCAGCAAAGTCTCCAATGGTGGTACAGCTTAGGAAGGACAGGGGGGGGAGGGGGCCAGAAAAGGTCGTCCGGGCTCCGCCCAGGGGTTTTTAAACCCCCTTCCACTCTCCTCCCTTACCAGCGGGGTGCCTTCGTGCGGCGGGAACCTGCTTACCCCGCCTCGCCTGCACCCCGCTGGTAACCCACGCATGCCCCCTCGGTGCACGGCGCCATGTTATCTGCAGCTCCATGCACCTATGGGGCACTGTGCCTATCTTTTCTTCCAAAACCTGTCTCTTGGAACCAGCAGGTAGTAAGTACAACTATCAGTTTATAGAGGGAAGGTCCATCCTCCAAACTTTATGCTAAAAACTGACTGAATAACTCACCATTTGACCAAATCTCCCCAGCCCCAGTTGCCTTTTTACACCACCTAGATTGACTGATATGCATTAACACCATTGACCCCTGTTATTAGTAAGTAGATCCCATTGTACATATGGGACCTGATAAATAACCCATGACAACATGGTCTTGTAAATGTAGCACTAAGCTTGTGCCTGAGGCCATGGAGGGACAAGCAACTTGCCCAAGGTCACTGGCAGCATTAATAGAATTTGAACCCTGACATCCAGGATGAGCACTTGGATTTTTTTTTCACTTTTTTAAGTTGTATGAAGTTTTTATTGAACATTTATCAAAACAGCATCGGAGCCTGTTTGATTATATATATATATATATATATATATATATATATAGTGAACGTCCATAAAGGATGCTCCTGACGAGCACTTGGCCATTTTTGCCCCCCTCCCCCGATTTTTTTTTTTTTACATTTTAATAATTTTTCCAATCCCGCGCAGCACCAACGAGAGGTACAGACCTCTCGTTAGATTTTCCAGCATTTTCCAGCGTTTTCCAGCGTTAAGGCAATCGGAAAAGGTTAGTGCATCTCCTTACAATAGGGTTTCTACACGATTTGCTCATCTGCATTCCGTTTTCGTTAGCTCCTACCATCGTCGGGGGGGGGGGGGGGGGGGGGAGTGTTTAGTGCATGCCAGGATTTACTACTTGCTCGTTAATGGCTCGTTAAGGGCTCCTTAAGTTTAGTGCATCTGGCCCTGAGTCTCAACCCACTGTTCTCACCACTAGACCATCCCTCAGCTCCTAGGAAGTATGGCAGTGGTTTCTAAACTTTTCTCTTTCATAGACCCAGTAGGAAAATAGCAGGATACCCTACAGCCAAATTCAAATCACTGCCAGGGCAACACATTTAACAGGATTGTTTTACAGTAAAAAGGACTTTAGGGTTTCAGTGATTCAGTTTACTTGTCAATATCACAGGTCTTTTAGGGTTGACATACATCTGATCACTTTGTATCACGATTTTCTTAAAAGGTTTCTCGCAAGTCCTCCATCATGACCCATGTCTTGGTTCTGACTCACAGTTCAGAGTCACAGCTCCGTCATGCAGGTTTTCGTGGAAGAGTCGATGATACTCATGATTATTGTGAGCAGCATGTCAGGAATATCTCATTTTTTTTGTTCTAGCTTTGCCTTTCTGGATTTCCTGATCAGCTGGCTGAGCGTTTGTTATGACGTTAATCTACGCTTTCCTCACTTCCTGAAATAATATAGCTATGTCCCATAAAAAAAAAAAAAAACCTTGAATCATCCTGAGCCTTTTCCAGAGGAATGGTAGGCACAGAACTGGCCAAGCAACTCTTACAGGAACTGAGCCTTCAAAAGAGCCAAGAAGAGAATTTCCTGCCACCTGCTGGCTGCCAGGGGTTAGACTACACCCATTCCAAAGGCCCAGGCCCTAGAAATCACATCAAGTAGATCCACCACTCTGACAGGAATTTTGTTCAGGAAATCAGTATGTAAAAGTTTGAAATAAATACATGAAGTGAGTAATAATAATTATAGAACCTGCCTGGAAATTTGCTAGTGGTACTGAATCCCTAGGCCACGTATCATCAGTGGATGTGGGAAGAGAAACACCCACATGCCACCGCAAGGTGCTAGGGTGGCATCTCCTGGAAAGACTGAAAGGTACAAGCAGTGTCTCAGTTGGTGAATGAATTGCTCAAAAATTCCAAAGCGACAACATTCAGGAGGTGCCCTGTAGCTATATACAGTTGGGTTTCCATCAGAGCAGAAGACAAACAGAAACAAAACAGACCCCTCTTTTGTGGCCTGAACAAAGGAAACAGAATACCAGTTCTGTGAATCCTATTGCCAGTGAGGCATCTTCAGAACATGTGATCTGAGGTCACATCATGGGAACTGACTACTGAGAAAGTCTGCATTTGTCTGCAAGGCTGAAACATGTCCAGCATGGGGAGATTCGCCAGCCTTTAATAAACAGAGCAGAGGTGCTGCAAAAGCACGTCTGAAGCTCGATCCTTCTGTAAACATGGACAAGGTCCAGACATGTTCTGACAACTGAAGAGGCCCCACCCACCTCTGCAAAGCGTGCAGTAAAACATTCAGAGCAGTGAAAAAATGCCCCACATTACTTCTGGCTTCCAGAAAAGGGCACAGAGCTGTGGGGAGATGTTGTCCCTATCACTCTGACTTGCCTGGATTTAAAGTGCAGCAGACAAATACCCCTGAGACCAGCACACAAACAATTTCTTTAATGTCTGTAGCCAAAATGCATCCCAATTCTCCTAAAACTTCTCTCACTGGCACACAGACTAATACGAGTTCCCTAATGACAAGCTTAAAACTAAATATTAAATCATAGACCGGTACATTAGATTCAAAGGCAATCAGGTAATTCAAAGCAATTTAAGCAGGTAGGAGAGACTCATACCCTCTTAAATCACATTCTACGGTCCAGGGGTGGACTGACCATTTGGGCAACTGGGCAGTACCCGAGAGCCCAGAGGCTCTGCCTGGTTGCCCACCACCACTGCACATTACAGCCCCCTCCCCATAGTCTTAGTGGACCCTGGTGGTCTAGTCTGTACTATAATAAAAAGCACCTCCAACATTCTGAAGCTGGCTCCTTGGCTTCACTCAAGTGAAGGGATCGTAAGGTTCGTTAGCTTCGTAAAACTGTCACCATCTCTCTTGGCCTCGCCACCGCGACTCTGATAGGTCCGCCGCCCTCGACGTCAACCTGTTTTGACGATCGCAACGTCAAGGGCAGCGGACCTATCAGAGGCGCAAGGGCGGGGCCGACAGAGATGGTTACAGATTTCGGAAGGTAACGACACTTACTAACCCTTCACTTCAATGAAGCCACGGAGTCAGCTTCACAACGTTACAGGTGCGTTCTCTAAAACTACACAGCTCACAAATATACAAATTTAAAATCAAAGGGTGCATAGAAGGGGGGGGGAAGAGGGAGGGCAACTACCCTGGAACTGGGTGGGTGGGGGCGGGGCCATGACACAGGAACTTGGAGGGGGGCCAGGCGGACCCTGGAACTGGGTGGGGGGGGGCCCTGGTACACACTCTCATTCTCACACACACACACAATCACAGCTCCCTAATTTTCCAATTAAACATCGCAGGGTGAACGGAGGGGGGGACCACGGGGGGCAACTACCCTGGAAGAGAGGGGGGCCAACGACCCAGGAACAGGATGGATGGATGGATGGATGGATGGATGGGTGGGTGGGAGGGAGGGAGGGCGGACCCTGGAACTTGGAAGGAGGGCCAGGCGGACCATGAAACTGGGAGGGAGGGGGAGAGGGGGGGCAACAACCCAGGAACTGGATTGGTGGGAGGAAGGGCGGACTCTGTAACTTGGAAGGGGGGCCAGGCGGACCATGAAACTGGGAGGGAGGGGGAGAGGGGGGCAACGGCCCAGGAACTAGATGGGCGGGTGGGAGGGAGGGCGGACCCTGGAACTTGGAGACGGGGCGGACTCTGGAACTTGGAAGGCGGGACGCGGCCGGATACTGAAACTGGGAGGCAAGGAGGGAGGGGGCCCCTAGCACACACTCTCATTCTCACACACACTCGCACACAGTCTCACTCTCTCTGTCACACACACTCACACATTCACTCTCTATCTGTCACACACACTCACACATTCACTCTCTCTCTATCACACACTCACTCTCACACACAATCTGTAAAACACACACACTCCGAGGAAAACCTTGCTAGCGCCCGTTTCATTGGTGTCAGAAACGGGCCTTTTTTCCTAGTCGCCTCTGCGGGAAAGGAAAGAATCCCATTATTCCCTGCCCACTGCTGCTACTCTGCCTGGCGTTGCTGCCGTGTTTTAAAAATGGCTGCCAAAACTGCTGAGACCCACAAGACTACCTCGGTAGCCATTTTGGAAATACAGTGGTGCCAGGCAGAGTAGTGATAGCAGTCAGGAAAGAGTGGAGTTCTTTCCAGCCCCCGAAGAAGCCACGACCACCAGGGCCCTTCAAGGTAGAACCGGGGAAGGCCCACTTTGGCTCAGGGGTCTGTAGTGTGTGGGATGGGTGGCAACTCTGGTGGAGGGCTGTAGTGTGCAGGACGAGGGTGGCGGTGGAGTGGTGGGGTGGCAGGCAGTGGCCATGGGGACCCCAATGACCTTTACTGCCCGGGGCCCCGACCACTGTCAGTCTGCCCCATTTTATGGTCTGACTGCTGAATATTGGTTCAAATCAACTAGAGGTGTTACAAGGGAGGAGTCGGGGAGGTCCTGGTACTTAGTGGGTGCTAGCACTCACCTAATCAAGCTGGCAAACTTAGGACTAGATAACTAGTCAGGTGCCTACAATGAACAAATATCTGCCAGCACCCCTATAACTGCCAGGTCCCAGCCTAATTGTGCTGATCCCCCCTCCCCTAAAGCACAGCATTGAATTTTTGCATTTAATTCAGTCATGGAGCTGGTGTATTAAAAAAAGAACCTTTGCTGAATATTGATTTGCTGAATATTGACTTGTTAATCGTTAGTCTTTATTCTTCTATGTAAAAAAAAAAAGATTTTAAGAAATTGAGCAAAATTATTATGATATCAATTTAGTTAGGAGGAGGTTGATATTCAGTGTGGATTTGTGCCTTTATCCCAGACCCACGTGCTCAATAAAACAGGATCATTATGTATAGGAGTTTCTGTGAATGGTGCACTGGAGTGAATATGAGACATTTCATGGTGTTAGACAGAATGTGTGTCATTTTGATTAGGATTTTTTTATATAATGCCTGAATTGGTTTTGGTAGGAAATAATAACTAAATAAATGGGGATTTCAGTTGCTTTGTTGGATTGCTAAGGGATAGCCGTGAGTAGAAGATACAGGAAGTAGAACAGACAGTAAAGACACAACATGATAGCTACAACATCATTTTGAGTTTGCTTGTAAACTGATTTTATTCAAATGTTTTTTGTATGAGCCAAAAACAATCTCCTTGTTTTCCTTCCTTTTTTGTCTTCGCTTACTCTATCTTGCATGGTTTATTGGTTATAGATTGTTCTGCTATTAACATAGTCTTCCTTCTGTGCCTTGTATTTCTTGGTTAGTTTTTTTTTTTCTTCTTCTTTTCTCAGAATTTTTATGCTTATATATTGAAAACCACCTTGAAATACATTCAGGGCTTATGTTTGATTTATTCTTGCTGTACACTGCCTTGAGTGAATTCCTTCAAAAAGGCGGTAAATAAATCCTAATAAATAAATAAAATGTGAGACTGGAAGAGAGAGAAGAATGAGAGAAACTGCTTATAGCCTTTTCTCATTGCAGAAAGGTAAATTGTGAAATGTGTCATGAAACTGTCCTCGTACTGGTGTCTTTTAACATATCTATAAATGATCTGGAAAGGGGAAGGTAAGTGAAGTGATTAAATCTGCAAGTGCAACAAAATTATCAAAATGATTCAAAGTTGTAATATCACAAGCAGATTGTGAGATGTTCTAGAAGGACCTTGTGAGATTGGAAAGCTGTGCATCCAGATGGCAAATGAAATTTTAATATGGAAAGAGCTCAGTGATATACATACAAAAACTTTTATTGAAACTGTAGTTAGATAATAATGCCAGGCTCCATATCAAGAGTCACCACTCACTTAAAGAATATAGGCATCGTTGTAGAAAATGCGTTTAAATCCACATCTCACTGTGTAGCAGTGAAAAACAAACAAAATGTTCAGAATTATTAGGAAAGCAATGGAGAATAAAATAGAGAATATCAAACCTTTGTATCACTCCATGATGCAACCAAACCTTGAGTATTATTGTTCAATTCTGGTCGTCGTATCTCAAAAAAGATACAGAGGAACTAAAGAAAAGGTACAGAAAAGGTGAACAGAACGATAAAGGGGATGGAAGGACACTCCCATGAGGAAAAAATAAAGAGGTTAGGGCTCTTCAACTTGAAGATGAGTTGGCTGAGGTCAGATATGATAGAGGTCTATAAAATACTGAGTGGGTAAATGCAAATTGATTCTTTATTCCTTTAAAAAAATTCAAAGACTAGAGGATACGCTATGAAGTTGTTAAAGCACAAGCATATTGTTGGACATTCCAGGAGGACTCTCCATGTTGAGACCTTTCTGGTCACTCTATCTAAAAAAAAATATAGCAGAACTAGAAAAGGTTCAAAGGAGAGCATCCAAAACGATAAAGGGGATGGAACTCCTCTCATTGAACCCAACCTGTCCTTCCAACTATCGCCCCATCTCCCTTTCCTATCCAAGATATTGGAACATGCTGTTCACCACCGTTGTCTTGACTTTCTTTCATCTCAAGCTATTCTTGATCCACTTCAATCTGGATTTCGCCCTCTTCATTCAACTGAAACAGCCCTTGCTTAGCAGGATTTAAAAAGGGTTTGTATAACTTCCTAAAAGAGAAGTCCATAAGCTATTATTAAGATGGACTTGGGGAAAATCCAATTCTTATTTCTAGGATAAGTATCATAAAATATCTTTTACTCTTTTGGGATCTTGCCAGGTACTTGTAACCTGGTTTGGCCACTGTTGGAAACAGGATGCTAGGCTTGATGGACCTTTGGTCTGTCCCAGTATGGCAAAGCTTATGTTCTTATGTACTGGACTTTAAAATAAAAGTATCTTTTACCAATAACGGTAAAAGGTGGCCTCGGTGCACGGCAATCCCAAGCGCTGACGCCACACAGGCTACCTTTTACTGCCATTCAGTAAAAGGGCACCTATGTTAGACCAGTGAAAAGATATCAACTTATTATCCATTTTTTGTTTTATTTATTTGTTAATCTTTCAAGTGGACTAACACAGCTACCGCACTGTATCACGGCAGATAGGAAACAACAGAAAATAAAACAATACAATATTGTTGTTGTTTTGGATTTCGTTGCCACTGCCAGTAGTTGAGGTGAGATCTGTTTAGTCACGCTAGTCATATTTAACAATAAATCATCAGTCAAACAGAGCAGTAAAGTCAATAGACAGATTGTTTCCACAGTCTTTGAGTCTCTGGGATAGGAAGCCATGCTAAACCCCTAAGGACTCCATCCATTAACTGTTGAGTGGAGAAAATATGTTGAAGCCATTAGGCTTAGTTGGCCTAAATAAACTTTGCACAGTAATATACAACTCTAGGTGACTTTAGGATCAATATTTCAGTGAAATAATCGTTAGGAATGGCACAAAAACAATCCAAAAATATAATCACATGGAAAACATCAAATAAAAGATCTGAAGAAAATCCCAAGCAAAGCTTGAAATTGCACCAATCCTATATATGGAGCTTTGAATTGAGAGCGCAAATGTGGATGTGTGTCCAATTTGTGTGTGCAACTTAATTAACGAGCCAATCAGCGCTGATAATTGCACAACAACAAGCGATTATTGGCACTAATTGTCAATAATTTGAATTTACATGTGCAAGTAAATCCTATTGCATTGATCTGAAAAAGGGGTGTGGCCATGGGAGGGACATGGGTGAGTTGGGGTGTGCCTAAAATTTATAGAATTAGCGGGATCTGTGCTTAATTTATGCATGGGGATTTACACCAGGTTTTCATTGGCGTAAATGGTTGCACCTAAATTTATTTATTTTATTTATTTATTTGCATTTGTATCCCACATTTTTCCCACCTATTTGCGGGCTCAGTGTGGCTTACAATACATTGTAAATAATGGAAGTACAATCGGTTGCAGTACAATAATGGGTTACAATGTGAAGAGTTATATAAGATAGAGTAAATGCAGGATATTATTTGGGATGGAATAGTGGAATATAACAGTGGTGAGTTGAGAGGGGGACAGAGCAGTATCGAGGGAACAGGGAGGTCTGACAATTTAGTCATGGTTCCCGACACTAAGCACTATTTTTACCAGCGCCAGTTTTTTAGGTGCCATTTAGAGAAGCTAGTCCTATGTGATATTAAAGAATCCTTCCTAGACTATATTTTAGTACTTCTCGAACAAACTGGTCATGAAATCATTCTTCTAGAAAATATGGGTTTTATCCTAAACTTAGCAAGGTAAAAAAAGAGATTCTATGAGTGGCTTGGGGAGTAATTGCAAGCAGCTCACACCTATTTATTTGAGATGTGTCCTAAAATAATCAGGATCTCCTGCAGTGAATGGTGATCTAGACAGCATCCCAAGGGGATATAGTTCATGTATGAAAGAGTGCACCAGCCCGGATCCAAGGTGGTACTGGGTAAGTGAATTATGATCGCTACAGCTCTGTGGAACTTACGTGTAGTAACATAGTAAATGACGGCAGATAAAGACCTGTATGGTCCATCCAGTCTGCCCAACAAAATAAACTCATTTTGCATGGTATGTGATATTTTATATGTATACTCAAGTTTGATTTGTCCTTGCCATTCTCAGGGCACAGACCGTAAAAGTGTGCCCAGCACTCTTCTTGTACTAAGTTCTGAAGCTAACGTTGAAGTCCCTTAAAATTTACACTCCAGCCCATCAGTGGCGTTCCTAGGGGGCTGACACCTGGGGCGGATCGCCGATGCCCCCCCCCCCCCCGCCAAAGAACCCCCGATCCCCCGGCGAAAGAACCCCCCCAGGTGCACACCGCTGGGGAGGGGTGCTGCGCGTCTGCCGGCTCTTCATTTTCATGCTCCCTCTGCCCCGGAACAGGAAGTAACCTGTTCCGGGGCAAAGGGAGCATGAAAACGAAGAGCCGACAGGCACACGGCACCTCCCCAGCAGCATGCACCCGGGGCGGACCGCCCCCCCTTGGTATGCCACTGCAGCCCATCCCTATCTATTCAGTCACGATCAGGGCGTAGACTGTAGAAGTCTGCCTAGCACCGGTTTTGCTTCTCAATTACTGGTGTCATCACCTAATCTCCGCTAAGATTCCGCAGATCCATTCCTTCAAAACAGGATTCCTTTGTGATTATCCGACACATGTTTGAATTCCATTACCGTTTTCATCGCCACCACCTCCCTTGCAAACTTAACTTTTGGATTTCCTGCAATAGTCAAGTGGAAGGCAAAGCAGAGGTTTTCTCCTCCTAATCAATCCCCATTTGTGCAGCCAACTTTTCATTAATTGTTGCAGAGTGGTATCGGAGATCCCTCGGGGCCAATACAGGGGAAAATAAGAGTCCCCTCGGCCTGAGTGGGTGTTGCTCAGCCCCCAAATGTCTTAGACCTCCGTTAGTGCCTGAAGTCATCTGTAAACAGAAGAAGAGTTTGCCAGAAGCAGAATGCAGAGTTAAAGGAATCATAGGAGTGGGCTACCTAGAATGGCAATAGGAATGGCCCAAGGCACTGTGCTTGCTCACAGTCAGGAACATCTAAAAGGAGTGGATCTGTTGACTGTGGGCTTAATGGTGATTTAGCTTCATTCTCAAGGAGTTGGTAAAGCTGGAAGTTTTTCATGCATAGCTCCTATTAACGATCGCCATTTGTTTTACCTCACACAACTGTGGTAACCTTGGAGTTTATCTGGAATGCAGTAACTCTGCTGGAGAAAACTGTGACGGCTAGAATGAATGCAACAGATGTAGCCCTCCAAGAGGTCTTTGGGAAGGTGGAGACTTTAGAAATATACTTGGGAGCTCAAAATGGAAGCATGAAGTTGGCAGTGACTGCTATAACATCTATGCACTCAGTGGTGTCAGGGCTTCTACAGAGAAATTAGATACTTTCACACAAGGTGGAGGCTTTGGAGAATAAGGCCTGAAATTTGAATCTTCAGAGTTCTTAACTTTGCCAAAGATCCTACTGTGAACCTCAGGAATGTGTTTAAGAAAAACTCTGACTTATGTTCTGAGAGTTCCAGCAACAGGTCTTCCACCTCTAAACAATGCTTTTCATACACCACCTAAGAACCATTCAGATGTTGGTGGAGCAACCTCAACTGAGATCTCCCAAGTGTCTATGAACAGTTTTATCACGACTATTCATGAGAGCTCACATAGCTGTACGGCAGAACATCTACCTTGTTAGTTACGTGGTTTTTGAGATTTTTAAGAGTTTACTTTCAAGCCAGGAATATGTTGTTTATGGGCATCAGTTTGTGAGAATGTGGCCTGAAGTGTTGGCCTGGGGAGATGACTTCTTCTGCACAATCCAGCCAAATTTTTGATTAAGTTAAATAATGTTAGATACATTTTCTTTGATCCCAAACATTTAAGACAATTTCTCAATAAGCTGTATTAGTACTTCTTTTCTAAATATGATTCTACTCTAGTCAAGGGAATGAATGCATTGCTGAGGTTTCTTCATTGTAATCTATCGGTATTCTAAATCTTTGCTAGTATCTTCTTTCCCTTGCGGAATCAGTGTTTCGCCTCTGATGATTATGTGATCTTCCACATTTCTGGATCTTTATCCTTTATACGTTGTGGGTTTTATACGTGACTTTGTTTTATTATTATTTTTTTGTATCTTTATCATGTTTATTTACTTTGCAAGTTTTTATTTATATGCATTTGAAAATGTGAGAATGCACCACCTACTCCAAATTATATCCATTCATACATACACGTGCATCCCTCCTACTCCCTTGTACTCATGCACACAGACACATATACCATTAAAGCATGCACCCCACCCACCCAACTCCTACACACCAACACACCCCACTCACACATATACATGACCTTGCACACTAAGCACGTTACATACTCACACAGTCCAACATTCACTTAAATATACCCCGACACTCCCTCACCAAAGGACAATGCTTCTAGCATTCAGTTTATGACTTGTTTTGTTGGGGTTTTTTTTAAAATAATACACAAATGAATCAAAAAAACAAACTGAAAACATGTTAAGTTCACACCTGTAAACATTTTTCGCACTTTTCGTTATACAACATATTCCCAAAATGAAGCATTGTGGATTTTTACAGCCTTTGCAGAGAACCAGTTGGCACAGTGTTTCTTACAGTACTGGGTTCTTGAGGTCGTCTGTGTTTCCTGAGGCACTTGAAAGGGCTAAAATTAGACCTTCTTCCTAGAAGGCTTCGAGGAAATAAGAATGAACCGAGCTTGTACTCAGAGCTCACAAAAGTAATGTCTGATCCATAGGAAATGCCAGTCCAGGGGCACCTGATCTGGTTACACTGCACCTATGCAGATCACATCAGAGCGGGTCCGAAGGTGCATGTTAAGCTCTTACTTTGGGGGAACAGTGGGGGCAGCAGGTTCTGAACCTTCCAGCCTCTCAGAGCTGTTGACCTACATGACTGTGAAACAGTAGAGGTCACACAAAAGTGCTTAACTAGGCCTACAGCCACTAATCCCTTTTTAATGTTGTATTAAAACAAAACTATATATTATTTACAAAGCATTGCCAGCTGTCAGGATCAGTAGAAAGGAGAAATGCCTCACAGAAGGAGTCCTACACTTAGTCCAGTACAATGGGATGAGCCAAACATCTGATCAAAACATTTACATATGGTACTTAGAAGAATTTACCACAGTCATTCACCTAGTTTATTTCTTTCTATGTCCCCAGTTCCCCACGAGTAATAACCATCAACCTGCCACATCCCATTTTATCCCTACCAGAGTCTAGGCATCATTTAGCTCTTTCAGTTACTTTTCACCATCCATCTGCTCTTCTAATCGGCCCAGATCCTCCACATCCCCTTTAATAACATTGTTGGATTATTTGTAGTAAATAATTAGCAGATTTTAGTACACACAGCTTCAGCTTTAGAAATGTTAATTTCTTTCTTCATCTCTCTCTCATTCACCCCTGAATAATTCACTGCTGAGTCACTTTAAAGTTGAAGTAACAAAACATCTGTTTACTCACAGTTTGTAGTTAGATTATAATCAGACAGGCTTATATATACATATTACTATACATTTGTCTTATCAGCTCCTTCCATGTGCTTAGATGGTAATGGATGCTCACACCACCATAGATCCTCTCAGGTTAGGAGAGATCATGAGCTCCATGTGCTCCATGTGCTGCATGTGCTGCATCTGCTGCATCTAACCCCCACAGGAAGTTGCATAGCTGTGTGACCTCTCTAAGTAATTCACATCAGAGGTCACAGAGTAATCACAGAGAAATAATAGGTGACAGGCAATGCATGTAAAATACAATTACATTCCAACAAACCCCTTCTCATGCATAACTGTCATGCAATTATTTATTCATACAAAGTCCAAGCTTTATACGCAGATTCACAAAATGTTCTCTGGGTAACGGTTTGGTCATGATGTCAGCTGTCATCTCACTGGTGTGACAATATTGTAGACTGATGACCCCTTCTTTTGCCAACTCTCGCACGTTGTGGTATTTCGTTGCGATGTGCTTGGTGCGTGACTGAACCTTGTCATTCTGTGACAGTCGGATGCAGCTCTGATTATCTTCCATTAACTGGATTGGTCTCTTTTCAGCTATTCCAAAATCCAGCAAAAGTTTTTCAATCCACATCAGTTCTCTGCACGCTTCCGATACGGCCACGTATTCAGCTTCTGTAGAAGACAAACTCACAATACTTTGTTTATGACTGGCCCATGAAATTTGTACATTTCCATACATAAACACATATCCACTTGTGGATTTATAATCAGAATGATCCCCTGCCCAATCTGAATCACAGTAACATATTAGTTTTGGATTACTATTGGCTGAAATCTTTAATTTACAATAAATGGTACCCTTTAAATACCTTACCATCCTTTTAACTGCAGTCCAATCTGATTTGGTAGGTGAGCTGACCCTTCTGCTCAAAATTCCTACTGCATTTGCTATATCAGCCCTGTATGTGGTAGCTAGATATAAAAGCTTACCTATGGCTGATCTATATTGGATGTTATCTGGTAAAGGTTCTCTTACTGTTTCATCCTTCAGAAAATCAGTGATCATGGGAGTGCTTACAACTTGGGCATCTTGCATACCTAAACTTTCAATAAGCTCATTTATTTTCTGCTTCTGGCTTAGAAGATAAGAACCATCATTTTGTTTCTCAATTTCTATACCAAGATAGTATGACACATTACCCAGTTCTTTTATCTCAACATTCAGGTTTAAACACTTTACAATGTCCTTGTACTCTTGCTCACTTTTGCTTGCAATGAGCAGATCATCAACAAAAGCTAAAATGTATGCATATTGTCCATTTCTGCACCTAGTGTACAAGCATTTATCTGCTTCACCTTGCTTAAATCCTAAATTTGTCAATATTTCATGCAATTTTTCATTCCAACATTTTGCACTTTGCTTTAATCCATAAAGACCTTTGTTTAATTTACACACTAGCTGTCTTTGTTTTGTATTTATGAAACCTGTTGGCTGTTCCATGTACAAGTCTTCAGTTATTTCTCCATGAAGAAACGCTGTTTTCACATCAATGTGGTTGACTTGCATGCCTTTTGAGACTGCAATGCTCAGAAGTGTTCTTATTGTCGTGTGTTTCACTACAGGTGCAAACACTTCATCAAAATCTTCTCCATATTTTTGAAGATATCCCTTTGCCACTAATCTGGCTTTATACCTTTCCACTTTTCCTTGTGCATTCCTTTTTAACTTGAATACCCATTTGCATCCTATAGCTTTCTTGCCAGGAGGTAATTTTGTAAGAATCCAAGTATTATTTTTATCCAATGCATCAATTTCTTCTTGTGCAGCTTTATGCCATTCAGCAGCTTCTTCTGCTGGCATTTTCTCAATCTCATCCCATGTTAAGGGCTCTTGAGCTTCTGCTGACTTTGTTAGGTAAGACAGTCTTAGGGGTGGAACACCTTTGTTTTCCCTGGATGAGCGTCTGACAACAGGTTGGTCTGACCTTTCCGCATCCTCTAAATCTGAGAGTCCTTCTCCAATTGATTCCCCTTCTCCAACTGTACTGTCTTCTTCAATGATCCTTTCTGTGTCTGCTTCCTCTTCCTGTTCCTCGTTAGATACAGGTGAGTTGCTTTCAGACATCTGCCTTGGTATGGCATTTATATACACTGGCATGTCTATTATGGTTCTAGTTTCATATTCTGGATGATAAGGCTCATCTGGGATAATCCAGCCTTTATCAACCCTTTTGTTTTCATCAAAATATGTAACATGTCTTATGCCAACAATGCCAGTTTTCAGATTCAAAATTCTATATCCTTTGTGTCCTGGAGCATTAGCCAACTAAAATGCCCCTTTCTGTTGTGGAATCCAGCTTATGCCTTCTTTGCTTTGGTACATGAGCATATGCTGTACTTCCAAATGTTCTTATGTGTGACAGGTTTGGCTTCCTACCATGCCATGTCTCATGTGGTGTGCGCTCAGCGCCTTTAGTTGGCATTCTGTTTTGTAGGTACACTGCTGTGAGAATGGCTTCCCCCCATAGTCTTTTAGGGAGATTGCTATCTGACAGCATACACCTGGTCATTTCCACAAGTGACCTAAATTTTCTCTCTGCAACAGAATTTTGCTCTGGTGTATAAGCTACTGTTGTGATATGCTGAATGCCTTCTTGTTCTAGAAATGTGCGCATGCTTTGTGAAGTGAACTCACCACCATTGTCGGTCTGAAGAACCTTTGGTTTTCTTTCAAATTTATTGCTCACCATGGCTACGTATTTCTTCAGCATGTCTGTGACTTGACTTTTTTCTTTCAGCAAATAGGCCACACAATATCTAGAGAAATCATCCAAGAATATTAGCACAAATCTGTTATTTCCCAATGATGGGATATTAAACGGTCCACATAAGTCACTGTGTATTAAGTCCAGCACTTTATTACTCCTATTTCCTGTGTATGCAGGAAATGAGGGTCTCACACCTTTTTGAGTAACACAGTCTATGCATTTCTCCATTTTACCAGCATCTGCACTTATCTGAATGCCGGTGGCCAGTTGCTTACTGTAAAGATCCTGGATCACCTTAGAATCACGATGTCCCAGGCGGCGGTGCCAGATTTCCAGACTACATTTACCATCATTCTTCCTTACTTGCGCCATATGTGAGGCTTCACCTGAAATGTTCAGCTTATAAACATCATTATGCATAAAGCTTCAGCATACATTTCATCATTTTAGAGATTGTGCACTTACTGTTTTCAAAATGAATCACAAATCCCTTCTTATCTAATGTAGATACACTAAGCATATTGCAAACTGCTTGGGGAATATACAAGACATCACTTACAGGAATTTCTTTAACTTCATTAGACACTTTGCATTTTAAGAATCCAATACCTTTTGCTTGGATCTTAGCAGTCCCTGCGTTTGCAGTTTTAAGAATACCTTCCTCTGGACACATTTCCTGAAAGAAATCCTTACAATTGGTTAAATGGCATGTGCTCCCCGAATCCAAAATCCAAGTACTTTCATTTGAATTATTATTTACCATAGTCAAAGATTTTTCTGCCATTAGAAAGCCCTTGTGTTTATCTTTGTCCTTCATACATTTCCTGGTTTGAAAATTCTTTAGTTCCATTGGCTTAGGTGAGCTAGAGGGAGTGTTTTGTGGTTCCTTACACCATTTAGATACATGTCCCTCCTTTCCACATGAGTAGCAAATCAGCTTGCCCTTGGGTGGAGTTTTCCCATAGCTCCGCCTTCCTCTGTTCTTTGCCAAGAAATTTGTTTCATTTCTCTCTGACTTGCTTTGAGAACACATCTCCTCAGAATCATTTATTATGCATTCCTGCCTTAGTTTTGATGTTGTCTGTTCAAAAGATTGCCCTTCAATGGCCTCATTTACAGACCTAAAAACATCAAACTTCTTTGATAGTGAGGTAAAAGAAATGCTCTTTTCAATGCATCACACATGGGAATTCCAGAAAGTTCTAACTTTTGAAATGAAGACATAAGATGCATAATGTGATCATTACATTTACTTTTATCCCTTAATTTGGTTTCATTCAACTCTGCCAACCAAATTGGTTGCTGCTTTGCATATGTAGTTGCATACATAGTTCTCAGTTTATATAAAATGTCCTTTGGTGTATCTTTTCCCTCCACTAATATGGCTTGTTTCTCTGAGAGAGCTTCCAAAAGCATGCACTTCACATAATAGTTTGCATTGTCCCATTCAGCCATATTTTCAGCTGTTCTGTCTTGGTCTAAGCATATATCTAATCTTTTTGCTCGAAGGAGACATATGAATCTTAGTTCCCACTGCTGATAATTAAACTCAGTTAATTTAGGCACCTTGAGAGAATAGAAAAATGGTGAATTTCTTCCTCAGCCATTTTCTTAGCCTTCTGTCTGCTGTGTGGGGGGAGAGAGAGACAGACTGAATCTTTCCTTTAAAACTTAAGAGAAAAATGTGGCCTTTTTTTTTTTTGCCTGGTAATATTTCTCTTCTTTTTCAATTCCTGAGCCCTGGGCCCATAACCCTTTTGTTGGATTATTTGTAGTAAATAATTAGCAGATTTTAGTACACACAGCTTCAGCTTTAGAAATGTTAATTTCTTTCTTCATCTCTCTCTCATTCACCCCTGAATAATTCACTGCTGAGTCACTTTAAAGTTGAAGTAACAAAACATCTGTTTACTCACAGTTTGTAGTTAGATTATAATCAGACAGGCTTATATATACATATTACTATACATTTGTCTTATCAGCTCCTTCCATGTGCTTAGATGGTAATGGATGCTCACACCACCATAGATCCTCTCAGGTTAGGAGAGATCATGAGCTCCATGTGCTCCATGTGCTGCATGTGCTGCATCTGCTGCATCTAACCCCCACAGGAAGTTGCATAGCTGTGTGACCTCTCTAAGTAATTCACATCAGAGGTCACAGAGTAATCACAGAGAAATAATAGGTGACAGGCAATGCATGTAAAATACAATTACATTCCAACAAACATTAACCAGGCACTCCTGCCAGGTTGATGCAGAAGGGTATTACGCATCATTGGGTGTCCTGTTGAGTGGCCTGGTGCTTAGAGCAGTGGGCCAGAAGCCAGGGTTCGAATTCCACTGATGCTCCTTGTGACCCTCTAGTACAAACAGGGTCATGTTTACTAAGGTGCACTAGTATTTTTAGGGGTGCTAATAATTAGCATACACTAACTCTATAGGAATATATGGGTGTCTCTAGCATTAGCCCGCGCTAATTTTTAGCGTACACTATAAACGCTAGCACGGCTTAGTAAACAGGGTCCTTAGATTGTAAGCCCAGGGACAAGGAAATGCCTGATGTAAGTCACCTTGAACTTTACTGAAAAGACCGGAGCTAAATCCAAAAATCAAATTAACTTCTTGCTGTCTAAGGGACCCCTTGTCATCAGGAGAGCTCTTCCATTACATAAAAACAACCAGCTGCCATACACATATTATCCTTGCAAGCATAATGAAATTAAGCTGAGTCCAGGCTTGTGTAGAATGATATACTCAAACAAATTGACTGGCATGCCCTCTGATTCCATGTTCTCTGTGACGGCTCCATCTTCTTGAGTGCTCCATCTCCACTCCTTCTGGTAATTGTCTAGGGTGACAGATGTTGAAGCTATGAAATACCTGGGTAATACAGAAGTCTGATTCTGCTTGCTTTATGATCACGCTCTATGATCTTTCTCTAGGGAGAACCCCCATCACTCTCTGGCCCTGCCTGTAGACATCAGTATCTTAAATCAGGTCCTGTCCAGCTTTGTGCAACAAAATTTGTTGTTTCCTGGTATGATTCATGGAGGAAAATTTACATTTTAGGCTCATTCTCTCAGTGGATCTGAGAGTAGATCAGTTTAAGAAAATGCTTGAAAACATTCTTTTTGAACAGGTGTTTGCAGATAGGCTCAATTGAACTACAACTTTACAAGGTGAAGACTTAAGAACATAAGAATAGCTACATGTCAGACCAATGGTCCATCTAGCCCAAGTATCCTGTTTCCATAAGTTGCCAATCCAGGTCACAAGTACCTAGCAGAAACTCAGATAGTAGCAACATTCCATGCTACCAATCCCAGGGCAAGCAGTAGCTTCCCTATGTCTGTCTCAATAGCAGACTATGGACTTTTCCTCCAGGAACTTGTCCAAACCTTTTTAAAACCAAGATACACTAACCGCTGTTACTACATCCTCTAGCAAAGAGTTCCAGAGCTTAACTATCCGTTGAGTAAAAAAATATTTCCTCCTATTTGTTTTAAAAGTATTTCCATGTAACTTCCTTGAGTGTCCCCTAGTCTATGTACTTTTTGAAAGAGTAAAAAATCGATTCACTTCTACTTGTTCTACACCACTCAGGATTTTTTAGACCTCAATCATATCTCCCCTCAGCCATCTCTTTCCAAGCTGGAGACCTAACCTCATTAGCCTTTCCTCATATGAGAAGAGTTCCATCCCCCTTATCATTTTAGTCACTCTTCTTTGAATCTTTTCTGCTATATCTTTCTTGAAATATGATGACCAGAACTGGACGCAATACTCAAGATGAGGTCACACCATGGAGTGATACAGAAGTATTAGTTTTTTTTCAGTCTTATTTACCATCCCTTTCCTAATAATTTCTAGCATCCTGTTTGCTTTTTTGGCTACCGCCATACACTGGGCAAAAGATTTTAGAGTATTGTCTACAACAACACCTTGATCTTTTTCTTGGATGCTAACATCAGGTAACTATAATTTGGATTATTCTTTCCAATGTGCATCTCTTTGCATTTGTCCACATTAAATTTCATATTTAATGTGGATGCCCATTCTTCCAATTTCCTAAGGTCTTTCTGCAATTTTTCACAATCCGCATGTGTTTTGACGACTTTGAATAGTTTTATGTCATCTGCAAATTTAATCACCTCACTTGTCGTTCTGATTTCCAGATCATTTATAAATATGTTAAATAGCACTGGTCCCAGTACAGATCTCTGTGGCACTCCACTGTTCACTCTCCTCCATTGAGAGAAACGACCATAGAATAACGCTTAGCAAGATGCACATGTAAATCCAAATTGTTACATGCTAATTGGTTCATTACTCAGTTAAATTGTGCATGTGCCCAAATTTGCACTCACAATTTTATGTTTATTCCACACTTGAAATCTGCCTTTCTGTAGATACAGTCCAAGAGGTTTACATATACTATTTTTTCAGGTACTTTTCTGTCCCTAATAGGCTCACAATCCAAGGTTAATTGTACCTGGGGCAATGGAGGGTTAAGTGACTTGCCCAGGGTCACAAGGAGCTGCAGTGGGAATTGAACCCAGTTCCCTAGGTTCTCAACCCACTGCCAGGGACAGACTGACCATATGGGGGCATCTGGACAGTGCCCGAGTTCAAAGAGGCTCCCACCCCAGAAACTACAGCCCTTCCTGGTCCCACCTTAAAGGGACCTGGTGGTCTAGTGGCCTCTTTGGGGGCAAGAAAGATCCCCACTCTTTCCTGCCTGCTGCTGCTACTCTGCCCAGGGCCACTGCATTTTCAGAATGTTTTACTGAGACTTCCTTGTGGCAGTCTTTCAAGACTGCCGAGACCCGCAAGACTACTGCAGGAAGTCTTGGCAGCCATTTTGAAAACACAGCGGCATCGGGCAGGAAAGAGTGGGGATCATTCCTGCTCCTGAACAGGCCACTAAACCACCATGGGCCTTCAAGATAGGACCAGGGAGAGCACACTGGTGTGCGAGGTACAAGGGGGGGAGCCCAATAACCCTTACTGCCCGGGGGCCCAGAGCACTGTCAGTCTACCCCTGCCCATTGCACTAATCATTAGGCTGCAGTGGGATTTGAACCCAGTTCCCCAGGTTCTCAACCCACTGCACTAACTATCAGGGTACTCCACTATATATAGAATTTTGGGTTCATGTTTTCAAGTGAGCACCAATGGGGTTTTCTCTTTGAAAGTCTGCTTTATGGGGGATGTACAGTAGTTGCTGTAAATGTACATCTTTGATTTATGGCTCCTCTCAGGATATACAGGTAGGGACACACCCTTCCTAGTGCCCCTCTGCTCACTTTCTGCTGCTGTGTTTGATAGTGTGTGGTTTCACCAGGTGGCAAAGACACAACTTTTGTATGATTTGCTCCTGGGCCGGTGATTGAACAATATGTCCTTGTGCTTCATGTCTGCTCTATTTGCATGTTTGTAGAAAAACATTGATTGTGTTCTTTTTATTTTGGGTTGCTGTTGCAAGCTTTCATATTTTAGCAAAAATATGTCTTCGATTAGCGGACAATGTGTGTTTGTTTAGGATTTTTGCCACTTCTCCTAGCATAATGTTGCCTCAAGATCCCAGATAAACCTGCTAGTTTTCAAAAGACAAAACAGTCACACCCTGTGGAGCGGCTCAGCTGGACAGTGCAGTCGCTAAGCCTGAGGGAAGGAAAAGGAATTTCCCTTGTAAGGGGTAATATTATAATGCCTGCTTTCATTTTTTTACATATGTATTAAATGTCCTATTATCAAATTTATACTTGTTTATATGTTTATATATCTGTGTGTGTAGGGCCATCATATCAGGGGCTGAGGAACAGAGTTTGCTGCTTCCCCTATAGCCATCCTGTAATAAAATTGAATCAAATGTGAAACTCAGTCCATAGTGCATTAATCAATTCATATTTCTTCTACACAAAGTTATTCAAAGAAAACACAGAAGAGTTTGTGCATTGTGGAATGAGTTTTGCATTTAATATAGAGATGGATACATGATTAAGTTTAACTAGCAACTTAATAGGTATTATTTATGTATTTATTTATGTATATCTGATCTTCCATTTCCCATAAATAAAACATCAAAGTGAAATACAAATAACATTTAAGGATTTTATGATCTCTAACCCCCCATCACCCCCCCCCCCCCCCCCCCCCCCGCTATAACCCTAGCAGCAGCACCCGGTCAAAAGAAACCAGACAAAAGAAACCAGACCAAACAAAAAAAGTTCCCGACATAAAAGTCCCTGACAAAATAGACTCCTGACAAAAGGGCCTGATAAAATAGATTTACTGAGGTTTTTTTTGTCATGGTCTGTTTTGGTTTTAGTCTGTTTTGTTGGGGTTTTTTTGTCGCACCCTGTCAAAAGAAACCAGACAAAAAAACCCCAACAAAACATACTAAAATCAAAATAGACCATGACAAAAAAAACCTCAGTAAATCTATTTCATCAGGCCCTTTTGTCAGGAACTTTTATGTCAGGAACTTTTTTTGTTTGGAACTTTTTTGTCTGGTTTCTTTTGACAGGGTGCAACATAATAGACCATGACAAAAAAAAACGACAAAAAAACCCCAACAAAACAGACTAAAACCAAAACAGACCATGACAAAAAAAACCCTCTAAAAAAAACACCAAGACAAAATAGACTCTACACAAAACAGGGCAGGGAAACCTCCTTAATCAAGCTGGATTATCTTGTCAAGCAGATTTATGATTCTCACTAGATACCAAGTGTGGATAGTGAAGTCAAGCCATAGGCAGGTGCCAGGACTTTCAAGTGACAAGCCCTGGACTTTCTCAGTAAATGTATTTCATCAGGCCCTTTTGTCAGGAGTCTATTTTGTCAGGGACTTTTATGTCGGGAACTTTTTTTGTTTGGAACTTTTTTTGTCTGGTTTCTTTTGACAGGGTCCCTGTATGTGCAATTTTGTAATCCACTGAGAACAACGTGTTCTGTCCCCTGACAGCCTGGCACTAGTTATAATGTGACCCTGAAATGTGTTAATGCCTTCACTGCTAGGATATGTGTGTGAGCAATGCATTGTGTGTAATGTAGTTCACAGACAATGTAACCTCACTTGCTTGTCTGTATAAGATCCGTTACTACTGGTTGTGATGCTGCTTAGATCACTCCTCTGTCTCAGCCAAGCTTGGCTTCTTTGTTTACGTGCCAGCACTTCCTGGCCATTCTTGCTATCTCTGTCCTGAGAGGTCAGCCAGGTATGACCTTTTCCTCCAATCAGGGGCTGCCCCTTAGAGCCGCCCTTGCCACTCGAGGGCAGGTTTTGTCCCTATTGGCCTTTCTACTCCTTCTTCTCTGAGTCTGTATGAGCTTCTGGCTCCGCTCCCCCTGTCCATGAGGAGCACAGTATCCATTTTGCTCCAGGAGAAAGCAATGATCCTGTTGTAGCTCTGGAAAAGCACTAGTCTTTTCACCCTGAAAATACCCTCCTAGAAAAGGGTACTGCACTCCCAAACACCTAACTCCGAGCTGCCTCTATCTGTGGAACTACCTTTCTTATCTCTGCAATGAGCTGATCCCACTTAAACTTCTACCTTCTCTCCACTGATACAGCTCATGAAACTACAGGGTTCCTTTGTGCTTATGAACATCTAACTGTGAGTAATCATCTATGTTATTCAATAAAGGAACTTCAGAAAAGAACAAGAGATTTAGGTGTGTTGATGTGCTAGGGGTTTATACTTCAAGATATTGAGACTTATAGCTAAATAACTCTTAAGAAACAGCTATACAAGTCTCGAGAGACTTGACACAACGGATGAAGCGGAATAAAAAATTTTTAAATAAATAAATAAAATAGGTGGGTAGTACAAAGTCAAATGGAATAAAAAGATGGCTGGCTAAACTGAAGGCAAATTATATGTACAGTTGAATAAGATAACTTTGGTCTCACATCCATATAATGAAACATAAAACAACCCAGAGATCAGCATTTAAAGAGACTTTAGGTCTTGGCTGGGGATATTTCTTAATTCCAACGGCCATTGGCATGAAGCATCTACAATAACTCAGAGTACTTTACACTTCCTGCCTCAGCATCAGGTTTTACCTTATGAATGGAGCAATTGTTTATCACTGAGCAAAATACCTTTAAGGAATAAGAGCAGCTTAGGAATCTGAACTCCTGTTTCTTGTATTTCAACTTGCTTTTGTAAGTCCTTGTTGTTAAACAGAATGAGGCTGGTTTAGAAACATAGAAACATGATGGCAGATAAAGGCCACATGACTCATCCACATCATCCACTGTCTCCTCCTCTCCCTAAGAGATCCCACATGCTTGTCCCACACTTTCTTGAATTCAGATACAGTCGTCTCCAACAGCTTCACTGGGAGGCTGTTCCATGTATCTACCACCTTTTCTGTAAAAAAAAGTATTTCCTTAGATTATTCCTGAGCCTAAAACCTTTTAACTTTATCCTATGCCCTCTCATTCCAGAGTTTTATTTTTATTTGAAAGAGACTTACTTCCTGTATATTAATGTCACAGAGATATCTAAATTTCTCTATCATATTCCCTCTCTCCCGCCTTTCTTCCAAAGTAGACATATTGAGGTCTGTAGCTCTGTCCCTATACGCCTTAGGATAGAGACCACTAACTTCTGGATTGTCTCCTTTCTCTTTATATCTTTTTAAAGGTACAGTCTCCAGAACTGTACACAGTACTTTAAATGATGTCTCACCAGAGACTTATACAAGGGTATTATCACCTCATTTTTCCTGCTGGCCATGTATATTTCTACAGACTGTTTGTCAGTCTCTAAGGGATTTCTGAGAAACACTTCAGCTTCCAGGCTACCATTTCTTTGTCATCTGCCTAAATAATACCCTAATTCTAAACACACTCAAAATGTCTGACATGTCATGATGTCCAAGCTCCTCATTTGCTACAATAGAACAATTCTCAGTAATATGAAAAGGAATTCATTGTAACTTCAAATTAGCTTAAGTGCACAGTGAATGGACAAACCATATCCTCAAGGTCTTCAGAACAGACCTTCTAGATGTGCAGCAAATCATGCTTGTTCCAAAGAGTCCCAAATGGAGAAATATCAGATCCTGGATAAACTGTAAACTTCTGAGGATTTGTGATAACACATTCAAGACAATAAAAACGTCATGAGTGATGGAACCCTGTACCCTTGGTATCTTGGTCTCACATTAAGAACATAAGTACTTCCATACTTGGTCAGACAAAAGGTCCATCAAGCTCAGTAATCTGTTTTCAATGGTGGTCAATCCAGGTCACAAGTACCTGGCAAGACCCCCAAAGTAGATAGATTCCATGCTACTAGTCTCTGGGATAAGCAGTGACTTTCTCCAGGTCTACCTTGTTACTATCAGTTTGTGGGCTTTACCTCCGGGAACTTTTTTTTAAACTCAGTTACACTAACTGCTTTACACATCAAAAGAAAATGTCCATTTTGTTTTAAATATATTATTTTGTAACTTCATGGCACATCTCCAACCTATTTGCATTTACCTGCTCAAGTAAGATTGTATAAGCCTCTATCATATCTCCCTTCAGTTGCCTCTTCTTCAAGCTGAAGAACCCAACCTTCTTTAGCCTTCCCTCGTATGAGAGGAATTCCATCCCATGTATCATTTTGGCTGCTTTTCCTTGTATCTTTTCTAATTTTACTATATCTTTTTCAAGATGTGGCAACCAGAATTGTGCACAGAGAACAAAATGAATAATATCATAATGCCTCTGTTTTGCTTCACTTTAAAACAGAGGCATTATGATATTATTCATTTTGTTCTCTGTTCTTTTCCTAATAATTCCTAACATACTGTTTGCCTTTTTGGTCACCATACCACACTGAGCAGAATATTTCAATGTATTCCAGATCCTTTTTCTGGATGGTGACTCCTGATGTACAACCCAGCACTGTGTAGCTATAGTTGAATTTTTCTTCCCTATGTATCAAGGTTCTGCAAACCTGCAGTCTCAGAATTTGGGAGCTCTCTCACTGCATAAAGGAAAAGGGGTGGGTCAGAACCGCAACACAGAAAGTCCATCTGTGCACATAGTGGTAACAGTAAAATCAGGGCCTGTAGAAAAGTTAGGTTGTCTGTAAAATCAGGCAAACAGTGAATGAAAACTCTCCATCAAGTCCACAGATACATAAAGGTTTTTTAAAGAGAATAGTTTTGAGAAAAACCTAATGGAAAGTTTGTAAACGCAGATGCAAGGATTGTGAGCCATTCCCTTGAGAACACCATGCAGCAGGAATGTAGTGTTCTGAGCTCCAGAGGAAGAAGCTCCCAACCAGTGCCGGATAGATGGATGTAGGATCAGGGCTAGGTCTGCAGCCAGCTTTTCCATTAAAGACAGTCAATAAATTCTGGAGAAGATTTCACAGTGGATTTTGTTATCAAATCATATTGAAATGTATTTATGTTATAACCTTTATTTAGCCTCCTGAGGCAGCTCAAGGTAGGGACCAATAGATTAAAAGACATTACAATAGATTATTCTGGGAACCTCTTATTCTTTTTGCTTTTGAATTACACATCCAAGCATCAGTCTCAACAAGCAGAACAATAACATATGTAATAAACATTCCAACATATCAAATGATCTTCTGCGTTTGATTAAAGCACTCAGAATTCTTCACAAGATGAATTCAGCTAATTCCAAAATTTCCAGTTGAATTACATCCCTAGATCTAAATCATTTTGCTATCGTTTGCATCACAAATGAAAAATAAATCTGTTTGTCAACGTTAAAACTCTGCAGCTCTCCCCCCCCCCCCCCCACCCCCGTCCACCTTTCCAGGTTCATGCTTGGTCCAAATATGTAGAAAAACATGTAGCCTGATCTATTAATTAAATATAATGACTTTTGACAGATATGGATGGGTTGCAATGGGAGCTTGCCAGGCCCAGATATAAAAATGAGCAATTTGATGACTTAGTCGAGAGATGAAAATGACTGGAAATGGATGTTTCCTAGTCTGGTAAAAGCTGCTAAGGAGCTGTAGATTGCAGAGGACTAATTGATGCTCTTGCATTCACCAGCTCAGGCTATGCTTTTATCATAGGTGACAGAGGGGGGTGAGCACACTGCTGTTGGCAAGAGTAGCAACACATCCAGATGAAAGACATGGCAAGCACACAACATTCTTTTTCACTGGGAAACAGCCAAGTAAATTTACTCTTTGAACCATGAAGCTCCCTCTGACTGGACCGTGTGACTTATTTATGGTGGGTTTGGGGAGCTAAGTGTAGCATCATTGCTCTTCGAGATGGAGGGGGCACTAGTTCAAGTCTTCATTTCATGAAATGAGTAAGGAAGCCAAGGTCAGTACTAGTTAAGTTCAACATCAATATAGTGAAGAGTCAAGGAGAAGAGCAAAGACAGACTTGGCAGTGAAGTCCAGAAGTTTGAGGTAGAGTGGATGGGTCAGTTGGTCTCTCTCTTCTGTCATCTGCTATGTAACTATTCTAAGGTAAGGAATTGTTGCCATACTGTGCCTTGCTGTGGAAATTTAACTCTAAAATAGCTTTGTGTGTATTGAGCCACAAGAAAATTCCCTTTACTTGGCCTTGCTCTTTTTCAACCAATCACTAATCTTTGAGTAGAATTTATTTGGGCAGCAAAACAACAAACAGGATTAATCTCCCTCAACAGAAACCTAAAGGATGACTAATTAATTAGCTGCAAGTGTGCCTTGGTTAATGATGCAAAATGTTGTAAATCATTGACACTTTTGGGTTCCACCAAACTAGCAAAAATCTGATTAATGTAAAGAGGTGGTGAGGTCCTTGAGGATAACTTCAATCTCAGAAGCACAGGTTTCCTTCATTTCCAAGTGCCCAACTCTGGCTTAAAACATACATATGATTTCCCAGATACCAGCGCTGGCTGTGTCTCTGTTTATCTATTATCTGGGGAGCCACTGCATAACATTCACATTATTGATTACTGTTGAATTATTAACCTCTTATGTTCTAGCAGTTGTTTCCAGTTTTATTTTTATTTATGCCATCAATCTGCTTTACGTCACACAAATGTGGTGTGGTACAATTAGAAAATGGGTTGTAACATCCACAGGAAGGCTGGTGAGGATCCCCGACCCTTATCTCTGGCCATGCAAAGATACTGCTGACTTGCTTACTTCCCAGCTAGGCCTGAGACTATAAGGTATTAAGCTAAACAGAATGAAATGTCTGCTGCTTTGGGCCAATCTGAGCCATAGAAGAAGGAGGTTATTGAAGAATTAGTCGACCTATTATCCAATGAATTCTCCAATCTTCTGGTATCCCTGGAAATAGTTCTATCTGTGGTAATCTTCTAATATTCTAAGATACATGAACGATGGAATAATGCAGTGCTTTCTCATGTGATACACCTAGCCAAGTTCTGCTGCCACAAGGACTGTTAAATTAAATTTTTTTTTTTTAGTTTTCGGGGGGGAGGGGCATAGTTGTTGTTTTGCTTTTTTGTTTGTTTTTTTTCCAGTTTGAACACTTCACTCATTATATGCTAACTAGCCGTTGAGCCCATGAAAACGGACTACTTTTGGAATGGGGGGGTTCCGAGCCCCCCCCCCCCCGAGGTCAACGCCACCGCCGCCCCTCCACCCGGCCCGAGCAGCACTGTAAACTTACATCAGCACGCAGCAGCAGGCACATCAGCAAAGCTGCCGTCGGGGCGGGCTTCCTTCTCTGCCTGTGTCCCACCGTCATGTGACGTAACATCGGCGAGGGCGGGACAAAGGCAGAGAAGGAAGCCCGATGGCAGCTTTGCTGATGTGCCTGCTGCTGCATGGTGATGTAAGTTCACAGTGCTCGGGCCAGATGGAGGGGCGGCGGCGACTCCGGGGGAGGGAGGGAGGGAGGGAGGGAGAGCGGTTCCGACGTCTGCAGCATGCCAGTAGAGACTTCCCTCTCTGTCCCGCCCCCGTCATCACGTATTGACGCGGGGGCGGGGCAGAGATGGAAGTCTCTACTGCGCATTTGCGAGTGAGTACAGTCACTCGCCGTTTATATGTTTGATAGTTTTTAGTGAGTTAACCCATGGGACCTTTGTGATCTTGTAAGATGATATTTGACAACATCTTTGAATGATTTTTACAGTGACCCAACACATCACAACTTACTAGGAATTGAGTTTTCTCTAAGGTCAATATGGCTGCTGGAAGCTGCTCTGCTATTATCACCACTGCTACTAGTTATCATTTCTGTAGTGCTACCAAACACACACAGCACTGTACAGATATACAAAAGAGACTGTCCCTGCTACACTCCCCAAGGGCAAAAGGTCAGCTCTGGAAAGAGGTTAGAGTAACTGCAAGCTCTTCATTAGAACTAGGACAAAGAACCTGAACAATAAAATTTCTTGGACTGTTTGGTGACAAAGCTAAAGTACTTCCTGTTTTTTGTTCACCTTGAGGACAAGTTGTAGCCATCCCATGGTGTTTGCAAGCTGATTTGTAAAGAGAACAACCCCTCCCCCTGGAGTTTCTGTATGGTAATTCCATGGTGACTGGTAGAGCAGAGAGCCTTTTCCCATGTGCTTTCCAAGTGCAAAGTACACAGGGTACAGAATGCTTAAAGATTTCAAAAAGAAATCCCTGGGGTGCCCCAGAGATCTGCCAGGGAAGATGGCTGCCTAATGTTGTCCCTCATGTGCTTCCATTCCCTATCTTAAACCCAGCCCTGGTGCTGCCCCCTTTTCTCCCTGGGGAAACGTATATGTGCTATGGCCAGTGCTTGAATTTTTCTTACAAATCTCAAGGAGTTTGACCATTTTTATTTTATTTATTTAATGCATTTGTATCCCACATTTTCCCACCTATTTGCAGGCTCAATGTGGCTTACATAGTGCCGGAGGTGCAATTGCAGACTCCGGTGTAAACAAATACAGTGTGATGTGGAGATAAGAAAAGGTTCATGTGGTATTGCCACATGAGATAGGATAAGGTATTTTGGTTTTATTGTGTTCATTCTGTATTATGGTTTTGATTCCTTTTTGTGAGTAAAAGTATGCACTGTTTTTTCGAGTTCATCTGGCTCATGCTCAGCTAAATCGCTGATGGCCAGCTATCCACTGATAGTCAGCGGGACTTAAGTAAGCGCAAAAGCAAAAGCTGGTTTACAGAACATAAGAACATAAGAGTAGCCAAACTGGGTCAGACCAATGATCCATCTAGCCCAGTATCCTGTCTTCCAAACTGTGGCCAAGCCAGGTCACAAGTACCTGGCAGAAACCCAAATCATGGCAACATTCCATGTAGAACCCCAAAGAATAGCAAGATTCTGGAATCCTAAAGAGTGACAAGATTCCATGCAGATTCTCAGAGTAGTAACATTCCATACTACAAATCCCAGGGCAAGCAGTTTACTTCCCATGTCTGTCTCAATAGCAGACTATGGAACTTTCCTCCAGGACTGTGTCCAACCCTTTTTTAAAACCCAGATATGCTACCACTTCCTCCAGCAAAGAGTTTCAGAGCTTAACTATTCGTTGAGTGAAAAAAATAGTGCCACAACCTTCTGAGCTGGCCCTGATAATGAATATGCATTACACTGATTTGCGTGCACTAGAGGCATGTTTATCCATTGTGCTTATACTGAAAACCAGTCTGCAAGAGGGTACAGCAGGAATGTCTTGAGAAGCACTTCTAATTTGCCAAAGTCTCTTTTAGGGGAGAATTCAGTTTAGGCCACTAAATAAGAGAATTGAAACAAAGGTTAATAAATAGAAACATGATACCTTGTGGTAACAGCGGTTAGCATATCTGGGTTAAAAAAAAGTTTGGACAAGTTCCTGGAGGAAAAGTCCATAGTCTGTTATAGAGATGGACATGGGGGAAGCGTGGAATGTTGCTACTAATTGGGTTTCTGTTAGGTACTTGTGACCTGGATTGGCCACTGTTGAAAGCAGGATACTGGGCTAGATGAACCATTGGTCTCACCCAGCATGGCTGTTCTTATGTTCTTAAGCATAAGCACCGCCACGCTGGGAAAAGACCAAAGGTCCATCAAGCCCAGCACTCTGTTTCCGACAGTGGCCAATCCAGGCCCCAAGAACCTGGCAAAAAAACCCAAAATGTAATAACGATCAATGGACTTTTCCTTCAGGAATCTGTCCAGACCCCCTTTGAACTCAGCAAGGCCAGCTGCCGTCACTACCTTCTCCGGCAATGAGTTCCAGAGTCTAACTACGCACTGAGTAAAGAAAAAATTTCTCCGATTTGTTTTAAACCTACCACATTCTAATTTCATCTTGTGTCCCCTGGTTCTATTATTGTTAGAAAGTTGTTACCTTGTTATTGGAGTAATATAAAACATCTTGACTAGCTTTCAGAACTAAAACCAGGCTCCTCGATAATTGGGAGTACACAAACTCTACAAAAAGTTTTAGTTCTGGAGCCTGTCAGCAAGGACAGGGTGTGTAACAGAGAGGAGAAAGTGGCTCATTGCTTGGGGGGGGGGGGGGGCGGGAAATAGCTCCCTGGTTTCTCTACTGAGACAGGAGAAAGTTTGTGAAGCCCAGGACTTCTTCAGTCTAGAATCCCCATCTACCTGCAGGAGGAATTCACAGGCGCTGCAGCCAGAGAGTGACCATGTGCAAAGAGAAACATAAGCACATGAGTATTGCCATACTGGGACAGACCGAAGGTCCATCAAGGCCAGCATCCTGTTTCTAACAGTGGCCAATCCAGGTTACAAGTACCTGGCAAGATCCCAAAACAGTACAATACGTTTTATGCTGCTTATTCTAGAAATAAGAAGTGGATTTTCCCCAAGTCCGTTTTAATAATGGCTTATGGACTTTTCTTTTAGGAAGCTATCCAAACCTTTTTTAAACCCCGCTAAGCTAACTGAAACACGAATGCTTTGACCTAAAGCAGTTACCAACATATTGTTAAGTAGAGAGGTGTGGTAGCCGTGTTAGTCCACTCTTAACATATTGTTTAAACTAGGATAAGTAATAAAAGTTCTACAGAGCTGCCAGCAACATGCATCCGGAACCTTCCGATTGGATGAGCCCCTGTGTGGACTGAGCCTGGGTAGGATTCTTTTACAGGCTTCTCAGTTTATAAGCAGCAGCTAAAGAGAAGAATGTAACCGAGTGTACAAACAATTGGAGTTACTCTCTGTTCTTGTCTTGGTTTAAACATGTTCATGTTTGTAGAAGATTATAAATAGACAGCAAACCGCTTCCCTGTCACCCTCTTTAAGTAAAAGAAATTTTATTCTTTGGGGGTCATACTTTCTGTGGCCTGTATCTGGCCATACAATTCATCAGAAATGGTTAAGAGGCTACAACTCACAGCTGGGTCTTGGAGATCTTTATCTCCCCCTCCTCCCTTATCAACAAGAAGGTTTTTGTGTAACAAAAGCGCCTCAGTTACAGGTACTTAAATGTTCCAGGGTTTAACAACAGCTGTCATCAATATAGCATCTTTCTTACATAAGTATAGCAGAATGTTCTGCAATTCAATACCAAAGCCTGAGAAAACAGTCATGTCTTCAATTTGTTTTAAAAGAAGAATAATAAAACCCAGTCGGAGTCTATACAGAAGAAAAGGGAGTCCCAGGAGCTGGGAGCAGTTACAGCATCAAAGGTCAGGAACGTTTCCTTCAGGCAGTAAATATCATTTTCAACAGGCTTACTGTCTTGGGGGATACTTCTTATTATTTAGTTAGTACAGGAATGGGAGCAAAGTCTTGTGACAAATTTAGACCTCTAAAACATCTTGAGTTCACAGTTTGGCAGCTCTAGGAAGGAACTGGAGCGTTCAACTTTTCTGGCATCCAGCGATTCCCTGAGCCATGGCAGAGGAAAAGAGGTAGAGCTCAAATTGGAACAACTTTGTCAGAGGCCTTTGCTCTTTTCCACACTTCTTAATGATTATATCCGGCTTATTCTTGCTGTACGTTGCCTTGGGTGAATTTCTGCAAAATGGCAGTAAATAAATTCTAAGAAAGAAAAGAGTTTTCTGAGCAGTCCGTGCTGCCTCTTCCCAACAGATGCTCTCCTGTTGCCAGTTATTCCCTGTGCAGTCCATAATCAACAGGATCCTTCTCCCAGCTGCCTTTGCTGCCTTTTGCACTACAACTAATAATGTAGTTAATTGCCTCTCTAAGGCTCACAAAAGCAATAATGGCCTCTGAATGGGTTTCTGCCTGGTACTTGGGTCCTGGATTGGCCACTGATGGAAGCAGGATACTGGGTTAGATGGACCATCGGCCTGACCCAGTATGGCTACTCTTATGTTCTTAGCTGTATCGTGAAGTATCAACAGAGAGGGAAAACACAGTAAAGGCAACTGGTAAAATCCCTAGACCAAAATTTGCCTATTTAGAAATTACTGGACACTGTACCTTTTTCTTCGCGTCTCCCCACATTTGGAATACTCTACCCCTTCCTCTTCATAGTGACCTTTCACGTAAGTCTTTCAAGACTAATTTGAAGACCTGGCTCTTTAAACAAGCCTTCGGAGACCAAACTTTGTCAGATAGCCCAGGGTGATACCGTAAGGACCTCTGAAACCTTCTCTTGTTTATGTTTTTTCTACTCTCTCGCTTTCTCCAGCTTTGAACACACATCTTCCCTATCATTATTGGAGTTCTTTTCTTTTTCTATCTGTTTTTAGATTGTACAGTGCTCTGTTCTGCCATAGGAGCTACAGCAGCATGGCAAGTTTCTCTCACTCCATAAACAGGTTTCTCTCACTCCATCCATCATAATCCTCTTTTGGGTTCCTGGATCCTGAATGAACTCTTCTATTCTTTATAGGCCCCAGACTCCTTGCACTAGTCCTGCAAAACACTATCACAGCACCAGTTCTCCCCAAAATAACACCACCTCTGAAGCACTTAGACCAAGTTCTTTCAGCATCACTTAGAAGGAAGAATCCCCAACAAGGAGATACAATACAGGCAGATAATTGCTGTCCTCCCCATAAGAGAAAACCAGAATTCCTTAACCCCCTTCTTCTCAATACGCTTAAGTGTGTGGGGGGGGGAGGGGGTGTTACAGTCCCTCACAGACAGAACTGAACTTCCTAGGGGTTGAGGTAGAAGAAGTCCCACTCACCTCTTGAGGGATACTCAAAACCTCCACAGCTGGACATTCCCAGGCACTCAGTGAATTGGTGTCTGCAGGTCTCTGCTGTTTACTGAGCCAAAAATAACTACACTCTTTTCTCCAGAGTCTCCTTAGGTCTTTGTTTCCTAAATCTCCTCTTTCAGCTATGCCAAGCTGGTCTAGGGTAATTCCTCTTTGTTGAGGTGACCCAGGGCAGTCATGAAGAGAGACCACTTCCTGCTGCTCCTCAGCAGCCTGAGCCCACAGAGCTTCTTCAGCCCCCTTCAGTGCTGCCAGTATCTTGTTCTTGCCCCACAATACAGAGCCTTTTCTTTCCCTTCAAAATTCAGGATATACCCACTGACCAGAGATGGAAAAGCAGGCCCAGCCTCTGTTTCATCACTTTAAGCACAGAGGGGGAGAATTCTATATATGGTGCATTAAAAATCAGTGCCATAAAACCATGCGGTTATCGTGATTCTAGAAACTACACCTAAAGTTACGCATAGTTTATAGAATACACTCACGTGCTGTTCTTGCAACTCAAATTTCAATGCACCCATTTCGTCCACCTAAAACCAGGCCTAAATACCGGCACCTATGTTAGGTGCAGATCGGGTGTATTCTATAATCGTGTGCATAGTTTTTTGAAATGTCCACAACCTGCCCATTCCACACCCATGGCCACACCCCCTTTTTGACCTCACGCATTAAAATGTATACGCATCACGTTATATAGAATATGCCTAGAAAGCTGTGCACGTTAATTCTAATTAAAGCCAATTAGTGCTGCTAATTGGTTTTTAAGTAACAATTGTTGGTACTGATTGGCTTTTTAATCAATTAAGTTGTGTGTGCAATTTGGCCAACTAAAGGCCAAAAATTTTACAGAAGCAGAGACTCCAAAAATGTTCTCATACATAGGGGAAGATTTTGGTGTCCTGCTATATTAATATAATACCTGTTATTGATTTCTGATTAATAGTCATTACAAGAACAGTTTATAAGTAATGCTTAAATCTGATTTGTAAAACGGCTAGAATGTTTACATTTGTGCAAAATGATAAAAGTTCATCCCAACCAAAACATCTCTGATCGCTTCCTGTTTGTCAGTCTCAAAACAAATGAGAGCAGACGAACCTCAAATAAGTACTATTCAGTGAAAGTTGTTGACAACATTCATCAGAATAGAAAAGAAGGGTTCAAGAGCAGTGGGGTTCATAAGCCACGGAATAAACATGAGGTTTGAGCATGAATTTGAACAATCCGAGAGATGAGGCTAGGATCCATTCACCTGTTCCGAGGGAATGGATCCTCAGAAGCTTAGCTGAGATTGGGTGGCAGAGCCAGTGGTGGGAGGCGGGGATAGTGCTGGGCAGACTTATACGGTCTGTGCCCTGAAAATGACAGATACAAATCAAGGTAAGGTATACACAAAAAGTAGCACATATGAGTTTATCTTGTTGCCCAGACTGGATGGACCGTGCAGGTCTTTTTCTGCCGTCATCTACTATGTTACTATGAGAGAACCAAAGCTAGTTCTGCCAAAGTAATGCATGGAAGAAAAAAGAATGAAGGGAGACAGTTTGGAGAGTACGAATGACCCAGGTCCCCATCATTATATTTAAAGCTAGAGTCAGACTAGTCCTGGAGGACAAATGTGAGACCCTAGTTTGTCACCTAAGGCAGCTGGAGAGCAAGTGTTACCCTCTCCTTAGGTTAGGTTCTTACAGCTCTAGCATTCACCCAGCTCTTCTAGGATCTGCATGAACCTGTATTAATCTTTGTAGTCTGTAATGTATCCAGTGGCATAGCCAGCACTGATTTATTTGGTGGGGTCCAAGATCAACATGCATGGCCACGAGGCATTGTGCATGTTCACATCGCCTCTATTTCTCTCGTTATTGGCCTGGGTCACGCCACTGACTCCAACTTGGAGGGGCCACAGCTCACCCATGGCTTTGCCACTGTTTGCATCTTAACTCCAGGCTACAATTCTCATTTTTAAACCTATAAATAACTTTGCATATCTAGCTTGTCTTTCCAAATAATACTCAAGGTGACTTACAGCTTTATTAGTAATTCAGGTAAAATGAGCCTCTGCTCCAAGGAGATTACAACCTAATGGCCCTGTTTACTAGTATGGGTTAACTAGCTAACATTGATTAATGTGAGTTTAATACACATCCCGTTATTCTAAGTGGGGACTAATTTTGTTTTGTTACATTTGTACTGCATGCTTTCCCACTCATGGCAGGCTCAATGCGGCTTACATGGGGCAATGGAGGGTTAAGTGACTTGCCCAGAGTCACAAGGAGCTGCCTGTGCCTGAAGTGGGAATCGAACTCAGTTCCTCAGTTCCCCAGGACCAAAGTGAGTTCAGCTCAAATTAATGAATGTTAATGTATATTAGTCAATAGACCCCCAAGTGGGGACCTAGCCAACAGGAAATTGGGGGTGGAGGGGGGAAGTTTTCAAGCTTAAGCTATCTTAACAGTAGCCTACATTGATAACTTCCCCCTAAGTGGCCTGTCCAAGGTCAGAAGAAGTGCTAACATGCCTTTGTAAACAGGGTCCTAAATTTACTCTTTGACTGTGAGCCACCTTGAAGCTTTTGTTGATTGGATGTTTGAATGAAAAATAAAGGATGCGGCTGTAGTAGATGAAACCTACGATGAAAGAGCAACCATAAGTGTTTCGTCTTTTTGATGTATTGGAATAAACACTATGTAGAAGGATCTTCTAGTCTCTTTTGTGTTTTTGGAAGGACCATCCATTTCTCACCCTACTCCTTGGTCTTTGAACTTATTTTACCTACTTAATGTCTCCTATCCACAGGATGACCGGTCCCTGGTGGCCTTGAAATAGCAACAGGTGAGCAGATGCAGAATGAGGGGTTGTGCGTTCTTGTATTGCAGCACAATATTGGTCAAAGGGCAGCAGGTGGAAAACCAGCTTACGAGGAATGACAATAATTCTTGGAGAGGATGGAAAATATGACAACTGTAGCCTTCCAGCTGACTTCCTTGCCAGGTGAACAAGTAGGTGACACACTATTTACCCCAAGGTTTGTTGGTGAATAAACATGACATTTTTCATGGTTTTGGCTAAGATTTGATCTGTTTAGGTTTGGTTAGATCCAGGTTATGTTTTCTTAGAGACCATCCAAGCCACAGTACCAAGATGAGTAGTAACTATGAAAGGGAGAGAAAGAAACCAAAGGGTGAGGCTTGTGAGTAATTAAAAATTCATTCAGCTGATTTCAAAAACCAACAGAGCTAAAAAGAAGAGTTACCGCTGGCAGCTGAGGAACTCTAGAAACCAATGGACAATGAAAATAATTTTGCTTTCATAGTACAGAACATGGAATCCTGATGACATCCAGAAACTCATTTACCCTTTGCAGAACAATGGCTCCACCCATGCTAAATAGAATAATAAGAAAAAACACAACCAAAAAGATGTTCCATTCAATGTAGAAATTAAAAAGAGTAAGATCATTCTTCCCAAGGACCGTCTTCCGTAATCTGGTACAATCATTGGTACTCAGTCACATAGACTATTGCAACTCACTCTACACTGGCTGTAAAGAGCAAATACTCAAAAAAAACTCCAAACAGCCCAGAACACAGCAGCCAGATTCATATTCGGAAAATCAAAATATGAAAGTGCAAAACCCCTACGAGAGAAGCTACACTGGCTCCCACTCAAAGAACGCATCACTTCAAAGTATGTACCCTAGTTCACAAGATCATACATGGTGACGCCCCAGCTTACATGTCAGATCTGATAGACCTACCACCCAGGAATGCTAAAAAATCATCCCGTACATTCCTTAATCTTCACTTCTCCAACTGTAAAGGCCTAAAATACAAATTAATGCACGCATCAATCTTTTCCTCTATGAGCACGCAATTCTGGAACGCGTTACCACACAACCTAAAAACGATCTACGAACTAACCAACTTCCGCAAATTATTGAAGACCCATCTCTTTGACAAGATATACCACAAAGATCAACACATGTGAAATTCCTCACCTATATCTGGAAATGTCTTGTAATGTTTTCTGTTGTATTGCTATCATGTATTTCTTCACCATGTAACCAGTGGCGTAGCAAGGGCGGGGCGGTGGGGGCGGTCCGCCCCGGGTGTCCACGGGTGGGGGGTGCTCCGTCGCGTCTCTTCTCCTGCCACCGCCTGCCTTTTTTTTTTTTTTAAATCCGTGCAGCCACGCAGGCAGCGCTTCGCGTCTGCCCTGCGTGTGCTGTGAAAAAAGTAAATCGCCAGCGCTGGCTTCGGGCCTTCCCTCGATGTCCCGCCCTCTTGTGAGGTAACTTCCTATTTCCTCGAGGGCGGCCCGACGCCAGCACTGGCGATTTACTTCTTTCACAGCACACACAAGGCAGACGCGAAGCGCTGCCTGCGTGGCTGCACGGATTTAAAAAAAAGAAAAAGGCAGGCGGTGGCAGGAGAAGAGGGCTCTGTGGCTCTCAATGGAGGGGGGACGGGACTGGGTCAGGGGGGAGCTCAGAGGGGAGAAGGGGATTGAAGAGGGGTGGGGGAGTTCAGAGGAGGGGTGGCTCAGAGGGGAGAATGGGGATTGGGGAGGGGTGAGGGTGCTCAGAGGGGATTGGGGAGGGTGGGGGAGCTCAGAAGGGTACTCAGAGGGGAGAAGGGGATTGGGGAGGGGTGCTCAGAGGTGAGAAGGGGATTGGGGAGGGTGGGGGTGCTCAGAGGGGAGAATGGGGATTGGGGAGGGGTGGGGTGCTCAGAGGGGATAAGGGGACTGGGGAGGGAAGTGCTCATGGGAGAAGGGGTCTGAAACTGGAACTGGGGGCTGAAAAGGGGCAGGGGCTGAAACTGTGGGGACTGGGGGCTTTAAAGGGGACAGGGAGAACTGGCTGGGGCTGAAGCTCGTGGCTGGTGAGAGAAAAGGGCTGGGGTTGAAACTAGGGGCTGAAAAGGGGACAGGGAGAAGTGGCTGGGGGCTGAAGCCCAGGACTGATGGGAGAAAAGGGCTGGGGACTGGTGGGATAGTGGGGCTAAAAAGGGTGGCAGGTGGGAGATGTGGGCTGGAACTGGAACTAGGTGCAGGTGGAAAGAGGGGGCAGAGAGAGGGGACAGACCCTGGATGTAAGGGGGAGAGCGTGAGGGAGGGCAGACCCTGGATGGATGGGAGAGGGAGGGCGGACGGATCGAAGGGGCAGAGAGAAAGGGCAGATGGTGGGTGGAAGGGGGAGAGAGAAAGAGGGCAGTTGGTGGATGGAAGAGAAAGAGCGAAGACAGATGCTGGATGGAAGGAAGACAGTGAAAAGAAGATGAGGAAAGCAGAAACCAGAGACAACAAACTGTAAATAAAATATATATTTTTTATTTTTTTGCTTTAGGGTATAGTATTGTATCTGTGTTTATGTGTTAATAAATGTTTATAAATAGAACATATAAATAAGGTAATCATTTTATTAGACTAATTTTTAATACATTTTGACTTAACTTTCAGAGAACAAAACCCCCTTCCTCATGTCAGGATACTATAACAGCACTATACTGTATTGACCTGAGGAAGGAGGTTTTGGCCTCTGAAAGCTAAATGTATTAGTCCAATAAAATGGTATTTTATTTTCTATATTTGTTTTATTTCTATTTGTTAATTTGTAAAGAGGTGGGAAAATGTGGGATACAAATGCAACAAATAAATAAACCCACAGGACTCTTAAATGTGTGTAATTAGAAAAACAGGTTAAAATTACCAAAAAGAACTGAATAAATGGAAGCTGGTGTTTTTTTTTGTTTTGGTTTTTTTTTTTAGCAGCTCACAAGACTCGGATTAGCATTTAAAACGAGTAGCACTGGTAGTTATACATAAACCTTTGATTTCAATTTCCTCTTCTTCCCTAGGTCCTTTCTTGTCTTAGAGGTTTTGTGTTACTGCAGCCTAGTGATGTTTCCCCCTGATGCTCAAGATAGTGGCTGATTCCCGACACAGGTCAATTTATAATGCCATTATGTACTTTCTTTCCCTTTTAGCAACAGACATTAAAAAAAAAAGAAGAATGAATGTGCCCATAAATTCTCCAACAAGTAGGGTTTGCAGATCATTCCTTTTTTGTAACATTAATGGCTCATTTAAAATTCTGCCTGTCTAAAATAAATCTCCCTGCAGAACAGTGTTCCACCATTCTGAGAGGAGGTGTTTTCTGCATATATTTAAATGTGGTTATTCTCATTTAGAGAGTCAGTTTGCATCCATTTTACAGGTGCTCCTCCTCACCTTGACTGTGGACTGGGGTAAGGAATTGCGAACACTGTGGTGTCAGTGGCCTGTTTACAGCAATAGGGCTTTTCTTCATTTTGCGCCCAGGGGAGAAATCTTTACAAAGCCACATTGCCTCTGCTCTGCAAAATCCAGAAGCCTGAAAGAGAAACTGTGCACAGGAGTAAATCTGCATGGGATAGACCCAAAGACACCCTAGACCATCAGATTTTGTTAGCAGGAGAAGGAACCCTCTTTCTCAAAGTCTATGCAGACTCAAGGACTCTGTGTTCTTCCTGGGAAGTCTATTAAATATAATCAGATTACTGGAAATATTAGTAGACCTGAATGTACCTGCAACTTCCAGCTGGCTGTTTTAAGTCTAAGTCAGGTGACTTGAGGTTGAATGTTTTACCTGCAGGCTACCGTTCTGAGGCTTGTGACAGGTGAAATGGGTTGCTGTTCTGTATCCATGTGGTAGTGAATAAATGCTAACCATGCTAGCTCAATGCTGGGATAAATGATCGCACCTAACTACCATCAGTTAAACACATAACCAACAGTATTCTAGAACCTGTGTGCATAAGTGCTAGGCACGCCCCTGACCTGACCATGCCCCTCCCTCAGCCACGTCCCTAGTAGTCACACACTAAAAGAATTATGCACTGAGGTTACAGAACACCAATACTCATAACTGCAAATTAGTGATGGGATGACCAGCAGGGGAAAAAGAGGTGATAGTGCCCTTGTACAAGTCTCTGGTGAGACCCCACTTGCAGTACTACATGCAGTTCTGGAAACCGCACCTACGGAAAGATATAAGCAGGATGGAGTCGGTCCAGAGGACGGCTTCAAAATTGGTAAGAGGTCTCTGCCATAAAACGTTTAGGGAGAGGCTTATAAATCTCAATGTGTATATGCTGGAAGAGAGGCGGGAAAGAGGGGATATGATAGAGACGTTTAAATACCTCAGTGGCATTAATGTACAGGAGGTGAGCCTTTTTCAAATGAAGGAAACCCCTGGAATGAGAGGGCATAGGATGAAGATAAGAGGAAATAGGCTTAGGAGGAATCTAAGAAAATACTCTTTCACGGAAAGGGTGGTTGAAGCGTGGAATGGCCTCCCAGTGGAGAATTTAAGAAAGCGTGGGACAGGCATGTGAGATCCCTTAGGAAAAGGAGGAGTTAGAGGTTGCTGAGGAAGGAGTTGGAGGTTGCTGAGGAAGGGCAGACTGGATGGGCCTTTTGACCCTTATCTGCCGTCATGTTTCTATGTTTCTAATTAGCGCAAATTAACTTCGTTTATATACAGTTATTGATCATGTCCATTAGCACCTAGTTTAACAAGGTGTTCTATAACCTGCTCTTACAGTCTTATATGCTAGGCATAAAATTAGTCACACAAGATTACAGAATTAATGAGCTACTGTTCTCACATCCCAATCCTGCTTCTCTTCACTGTCACTCTCATGCCCCCCCCCCCCTTCACTCTTCCCCCTGCCTGCCATTGACTGGTTCCTCCACTGTTCCTGCTGCCCACTGCTCCCAATCCCCTCCTTTCTCCTCCTGCATCCCTGTCATTTTGGGGTTGCTCTTCCCGATTGCCATCCATTCACCTCCCCTGCTCCTCCTCTCAGCTACTGCTTTCACCCTCCTCCACAATCCACCCACCTGTGACTTCCACCTGTCACTGTGTGCCCAGGTTTGGGGTTTGTCACATGCTTCAAGGAGACGGAACATGCTAGTATGAAGGATATTAAGTTCCGGAAAGTACTAAAAACAGACCTGTTCAGAAAAGCATACTCCACCGACCCAACATAAAAAATACCTGGATACCTGCGACACAACGTAACCAAAGATTGTAATGACTCTTCCTAACTCTTCCTCTCCCTCTCTCTCTCTATTCCCCCCCAAATGTACCTAACATACATGTACCTCATTCTACTACAGTCTCACCTGTATTCGTTCATACCTTGTATTTGTTTAGACTGGAATCGGCTAACGCCGTTAACGATACTATGTAAGCCACATTGAGCCTGCAAAAAGGTGGGAAAATGTGGGATACAAATGTAACAAATAAATATTAGAGCAATGGTTCTATGTAGGGCAGGAGGGTATAAGGATTCCTCTGGAATGTGCCTTACCAAGGAGGCTAATATTTAAGCATGGCTTAGTTGGCAACAGTGCTAAAGTCAATACAGGCAATAGCATAATTTGGATTTGGGAATAACCGATTGGATTATGTGAAAGAGCCTGATAGTTCCCTCAGTGGGTCATAACAACGGGACAGTTTTCACTTTCTTCATGTTTTATCTGCTGTAGCTCTAGCCTGCTGCTTTCAATAGAGAATATTTCTAATGTTTACATATAAACAGAATAGGACTTTCAGACACAAAAACATTCAGAGTGTCAGCACAGATTTAGATCAATAAATATAGTTCTATGTTTAAGTTGGACCCAGAACATAGAAATCTGTTGAACGTGTGACTTTGGCTGTCTTTGTAAAGGAACAAGAAGGCTGAGCCATTTGTCATCTTAGTTCTTTTACTTCTTTTCTGTCTTTTTATTTTGATCTTTAAAGAGAATTATGTAATTTTGCTTTATTTTCAAATTTTGACTTTGTTCCTGGATGCTCAAAGTGTCCTGGCTTGCAGAGCAGTCCATGTGTTTACATCAACAGTTCCTTAAAGTCTGCTAACGATTACACCAAATTAGATTTATATGGAAGAAAGACTTCAGTATATGCAGCGCTACAGTTATAGCGTAGCTGCTGTGTAGCACATCATTGGGCTCATTTTCGAAAGACAAGGGCGCCCATCTTTCGACACAAATCGGGAGATGGGCGTCCTTCTCCCAGGGTCGACCAAATTGGGATAATCGAAAGCCGATTTTGGGCACCCTCAACTGCTTTCCGTCACAGGGATGACCAAAGTTCCCAGGGGTGTGTCAGAAGCATAGCGAAGGCGGGACTGGGGCATGCTTAACACATGGGTGTCCTCGGCTGATAATGGAAAAAAGAAGGGCGTCCCTGACGAACACTTGGCCGACTTTACTTGGTCCTTTTTTTTTTATGACCAAACCACAAAAATGTGCCCTAAATGACCAGATGACCACCGGAGGGAATCGGGGATGACCTCCCCCTACTCCCCCAGTGGTCACTAACCCCCTCCAACCCTAAAAAAAACCTTTTAAAATATTTTTCTAGCCTCTATGCCAGCCTCAAATATCATACCCAGCTCCATGACAGCAGTATGCAGGTCCCTGAGGCAATTTTAGTGGGTACTGCAGTGCACTTCATGCAGGCAGACCCAGGCCCATCCCCTCCCCTACCTGTTAAACTTGTGGTGGTAAATGTGAGCCCTCCAAAACCCACCACAAACCCACTGTGCCCACATCTAGATGCCCCCCTTAATCCCTAAGGGCTATGATAGTGGTGTACAGTTGTGAGGAGTGGGGGTTTTTTTTGGGGGGGGGGGGGGTTGGGGGGCTCTGCACACAAGGTAAGGGAGCTATGCACCTGGAAGCTTTTTCTGAAGTCCACTACAGTGCCCCCTAGGGTGCCCGGTTGGTGTCCTGGCATCTCAGAGGGACCAGTGCACTACGAATGCTGGCTCCTCCCACGACTAAATGGCTTGCATTTGGTCGTTTCTGAGATGGGCAACCTCAGTTTCCAGAAAAAGCTCCCAGGTGCATAGTTCCCTTTTCTTCTGTGCTGAACCGCCCCCCCCCCCAAACCCCACTCCCCACAACTGTACACCACTACCATAGCCCTTAGGGCTAAATGTGAATAAACTGTAAACAGAAATGTTTACAATAATGGTGGCAGAAGTGGGATGCCCAGGATCTAAACTTACAGGTTGTTAGGTGTCCATAAATTACTAAATTGCATTGTGGGCCTTGTGTAAGTCAATGCTTGAGGAAGGTCTGTTAAGACAGTACTTATAAAGTGCTTTCATAGGAGTCTGAATTAATATGCCGTTAAAGGAAGCATCTGCGATGGGAGCCTAAACAAATTTTTAATCTGGAAGTGAAAGTGTGTAAATAAAAGATTTAAAACACTGAGATTTCAAGGATAATGACTTAGGATTCTGAACTACAGTATAATTGGATATTGGTTGAAGGCAAAAGAAAGAAATATTACATTTATCACCCGTTGGTCCACGGCAGATATGCTTTAAATGAATAACACATTGCCTATCCTTGTATTTTTATTGCACTAACTTTCTTCTCACCAATCAAAACCTGAGGTGCTTGTTGGAAGCAATTATTTGAAAAAGATTGCACATTTAGGTTTTACATTCTCATCCATCTGACTACTATAAACAAAATACACATAAATGATGCTAGATGCAATTATGGACACTTCCAACAAAGGCAGAAGGCTATTGCAAAGCTTTTTCCACTTAAAAATCTGTCCAATCCTGTTTTATTAAGAGGAAAAGGCAAGTATTGCTGGCACCTGTCCTCATCTCTTCTTCATGTTCTGTCTCAATCATTTTCTCAGCAAGGCTAAGTCTTCTCAAATCATTCATGTTGCTATAGGCCCTGAGGGTAGTTGCCTGTGAACTTTGCACCTCCAAATTCTAGGGGCAGAAAAATGACTGCAAAGTAGAATGCTTAGACTTGAAAATCTAACATGCCTGGCATGGGTTTCCTATTCTGTTCTCTCCTGTCCCCAGGAACACCCTCATACCGTGCAACCAAAGGTCAGTGTGCGGTGAGAGCCAGTGTTTCCTCCGCCAGGCTGCTTTACCTTGGCGAATGCCTTTGGTAATAGGTCTCGTGATGGAAATAGAAGTGCACATGCCTGGCTTCTCAGTGGCACCTGCTCTTGAATAAAGCGATCTGGACCATACTAAGAGTGCCAGCCAGAGGTGAAAGAGAAGAGGAGATATGAAGAAAGGGATTTATAATGTCTGGGTGCCAGCCAGGTATCAAAAGGATAGCTAGAGAAAGACTAAGAAATACCAAGAATTATTCAGTAGCCCAGTGAACTAGATACCCATTAATTTAATTTAATACAATTATATTCTGCTCAGCCTTAGAGTTCAGAGCGGATTACAATAAGTAGAAAAATTAAACTACAGCTGACAACGCACTTATATTATACATTCTACCCATCCAACTTCCACCCTGACTTATACAAACACATAGAGTGAATGGTTTATTGTCCATTTTTTCTCAATTTGTTTTGAGCTGTCTGTGGATCTATAGCTGGAATCCAGTGAGACATCTTTCCACACACAACTCCTTAGTAACTGAACAGTTTATTGGATGCTAATTACAGGTGCTTTTGTAAAAGAAAGTGCTGGTTTGGGAGGTGGCCAGGAGAAGAGATTGTGCCAGTTTCAAATACCATCTGTCCTCTCAATGGGGCCCTCTCTCTTTCGGGCTGAATTTCCTTCCTGTAAGGAAGGGCCCAAGCTCAAAAGCTTAATCGGGGGATCCTGCGTCGCTTACAAACCACAATTTGTAATACATTTTTATAGCTCGAAACTGAATGATTGGAAAAAAAGGGGGGTTGAGAACATTCTTAGGTAACATTGAGTAAATACAAGTTTTATTGTTCCCAGAGGGGCCTGATCAAACTGTTTCTTCTTTCAGGACGTAGTTTCACAACATTTTTACCACATGAAAAAATCTGGGGTTCATTTTCCAGGCACTTTGGTTCTCAGTATCTGCATTTTCTATCGTGAAATTCCATTGCACCACCATTTTCTTTGAACTACAGTGAAAATTTCTCATCCCAGGCCTCAGGACACACCCAGCCGGTCAGGATTCCAGGAAAGCTACAATGAATATGCATGAGACACATGTGCATGCACTGGCTCCCTTGTATGAAATCTGTATCATCCTGAAAACTTGACTGGGTTCAAAACCATTAAATTAAGACCATTTTTTTTTTTTTTTAACAGTTTCTGTTTTTCATTCATGTAACTGGGTCCCTGATGCAGTGGGGCTAAGGGTGACCCCAGGGGAGGGTAAACAAGCTGTTTGTTGATGTATGTGACTAAAAGAGTCTGTTTACTATCCTCCTCACCCAGCACACCTCCCCCCATGGCTGGCTTTACAATTGGCCTATCGTTTTTTTGGAGAAAGACACAAATTCCATTCTGAAAAAGGACTGATGGGGGCTGCTATAGGTTAAGACAAAACTTCCATTTATTAGGCCCAAACTATGCAATAGGAGCCTTAGACTGGTTTTGGCTTTTGGGTTTTCTCTTGCTTGGTCGTGGGTGAAGAAGTTCTTAAAATGGTTACTCTGGATATGTCTATGAGATTGTATAATGTCTGCTGCAGAAGTTTCAATAAAAATTTTAAAAAGAATAAGACTATAGAGTTAGATTCAGTAAATGGCACACACAGTTAAGCCTCGGGATGACATGCGCTAAGTGTGAACGCTCTAAAGGCAGTTCCACATGGGTCTGTTTTTAGAGAATATTTGCTTAAGTCATTTTCATGCCTAAATTTAGGTACAAGCATTTATGGTGCAAATGTTCAAGCCTAACTACTGTCAGACATGCAAATCCAAGTATTCTTTAACCATTTACCTAAATCCAGGGAACGCCCATGCCCCTCCCTTAGCCACACCCCCTTTGGAGGCAGGCAAGAGAAGTTAGGTGCTCAGTTTACATAACTGACCCTATTTTATAACTGGGCACGCAAGTTAGGCACCATTTATAGACTTGGGGGGGGGGGGGGATAAAAATAAAATCATAGCACTAGATTTCCAGTCCTTGATCTCCTCTCTTGCATGCTTTCTCCTCTATTCTCCTATGTCTCCCATGCTCTTTATCTCATGGTCAGGGTTTGCACCCCTCTGCTCCTTTGTAAATGCTTCTCAACTTTAAGGACTCCGTTTGTCCCAGGCTCCTTCTCCTAGATTTTTTTCAGGTGTGCTCAAGGTTTAGAGCATAAACAATACCCTGGTTTCCACTCTTTGTTTCTTCTCCTTACAAACTCCTCAGATGGAGCGCAGACTTCCAGGACTCCAACAGGTCCCCTTCTCCCCTCTCTAGTTACTTGACTCTCCAGATGAGGTAAGTAGGACACACCCAGAGTTTAGGACCCACCTCCTATCTCTTAGTCATCCCGTATGTACTCACCCTGCTTCTAGGTTCCAATCCTTTCCCCAACTCAGATGAGAAACTGGTTGCATCTTCTCTCTCTCTCGCTCTCTGTACACCTCCTTGAGGACAGGAGTGATCTCCCTGATGATTCCCTCCTTCTCCTTCTTAGGGCACCTTGTGCCCTGGAGTTCAGCTGTTTTTCAAACTTCCAGCCCCTCTCTCTCTCTTCTTTACTCTTGTGAGCCAACCTCTCTCCCCCCGCTCCCCCTTCTTCTCCACCTTTCCTCCACAGTCTTTTGGGCAGAAGACTAAAGTACTGATGGGTCAAGGGATGGGTAGAATCCCTTCAATCGTCCCACTAGATTTTTACACAGTATCTGCAGCAGGAACTCAGAATGGTGGCATCCTGTCACATGTGTATTTCATTGTTATTTTGTGCAGTGTCTATTTTTAATGTACACTGCTGTGATAATTGGTGAGAGACAGTTAATCAAATGCAATAAAGTCTCTGCCAGGGCTTGTGTCATGGCAAGATAAGCAGTAGAGATCACCCATCCCCAATGGAATCTAGTTCATACCCACCAAGATCCATTCCATCCCCACAACTAATCTCCTTCATTACCACCCATGCCTGCAGGATTCAAAGCCATTATTTACTTGCTCACAGCCCTCTGTTTCCTCCCAGCCCCAACAGTCTCCAGTGGTTTTTTGGATGGTATTCACTACTCAACCAATTAGTGTTTCAAGCCTCAGTCTGGTGTTCCAACTGCCTTTCTCTGCACATTCCAAGCCTTATTCTGGAGTCACCAGACATTTTGACTACACTCCCAGGGGAATCCCACTGCAACTTCTTCCATCCCCATGGGAATCCCATGGAACATCTTACATACCTGAGCCCCAATCCTCATTTCTGTGCAGCTCTCTAGTAGGCAGAAAGCTGAGCACAGAGTCAAGCCATTGACTTTAAACTAGTCTGTGCAGCAAGTCACCTTACAAAACATGCAGCAAAAAATAAGCTAAGTGCAAGGTGGGAAGGGGCAAAAGGCCGACCATGAAGAAAGAAATACAAATGCGCTTTGATATTTTTTATGTCTTTTACAAGCTGTGACCTGTTGCCTGCAAGACAGCTCTCAGAAGCATACCCATGCCACTAAACTGCAACAGGATACTTTGCTTCAACCGGGGAGATCAAGCCTGAGTGAATAACAAGGTCATAGCTCTTATGATATGGATCTAGCTACAGATATTCTAGGTATCTGCTTGGAAGGTAAGGATCAGATCTCACAGATATTTATAGAGCTCTTTAGAATTAAGTTTTAAGTGTAAACATCTGCTGGTCAACAGAGACTCTGCTTCTGTTCAGCTCCCTGCCTTGATCCCTGACATTGCTCTCACCTCCCAGCTGAGAGCACTTGATCCCAGTGGAAATAATTGTGCCATCTGTATATTCTTAGAAAGGCCAGTGTCTTTTCCTGATGCTATAACACCCATACCTTCTTTGTTCTGTCTTTTATTATCACTCTTAATTGACTTGGCAAAGAATTTTATGTATGAAAAGAGCTATAGAATGTAAATGAAAGGGATTGGTTACAGTAAAACTCTAAGCCTTTCGGTTCTTGCTACACAACTCAAGGTTTTTCTGACTCTGAGAAGTTCTATGTAATTCATTTTTTTTTTCTGCCAGTAAAAAATGTTTTCCCCCATTCATGTCAAAGAATATACATCCTGGTCTTTTTAACCTTATCTTTGAATATGACCTATTATTTGCAGGAAAGAAATGCAAAATGACTGGATACAATGCTACACTCTGTAATTTTGATTTTCCATAATACTGACTCATACAGGAAAGAAAACAATATGATGGTGAGAGCTGAAGGCAGAATTGAGAGAGTGAAAGGCACAGTGCCTCCCACTTCTCTCTCCCCAATCAATGCTCACCAGCATTTAAAGTTCGGGGTGGGGAGGCAATAAGAAAATGACTTACTCAACCACTCAGCTGGAAAAGACAATTGAAACATAATACACAAAACTGTCTCCCACCAGCTGCCAACAGTATTCTCCCTCCTTCAGAGCTGCTAAGTTTCCCATTCCAGGAGGGAGACTTTTTGGCTGGTCCTGGATTTCTGCAAACCTCATCCTGGTGCATTATGGGTCCTGCAGCACTGATTTCAATGGATAGAATCATGAACTACAATTACCACACTGCTTTGGGATGTAAGTTTAAAATCAGGGTCAGCCAAAGAGTCTTCCTCTTGTAGTAACTTGGTTGGTAGCTCTGCTCCTTATGCTTACCCCCCCCCCCCCCCCTTCCCTCTTTATTTCTGTTTCCTCTCATGTTTCTCTCTCTTTCTCTGTCACTTCACAGACTGAATTTTCCTTTGGACACATTCATTGTATTGACTTCTCCATTCAAAGTACCTGAAGTGCATCACTGACGTATGCCTGCTGCCCACAACATAACCTTCAGTCTTAATTCAGAGACTGAATTAGCAGCAGACGCAATTCTGCAACTGAACATAAAAGCTGCCAAGCAGCCAGCGGCAGACTGAAACTGCAGTGCACTTCTTCCAGCAACCTAGCTTCCATCCTGGTCTGGTCCAGGTTTTGCTTCCATTGCTTTCAATGGAAGCAAAATCCGGATTGGCTCTATCTGTCCTCTTTTTCTCTGGAGCCATATGGTAACCCTAGGCCCAGCCCTCCAGTGTACTGCTTGTCCACCTGGATGATAACTAAAATACAATTCTATACATCTTCAGTTATCCAGGACACCTTTCAGTCCCTGCTATTTGCTTTTCCACTGAGCTGTTGTAATGGGATGTACATAGGGCTTGAATTTGATCTTGAAACTGATAAACAGTGATAGAACACCCCAAGTGCAATAAATAGTAACATGCTTACTGGCTAAACACTGGGAAAATGCCCCTCCTAGTCCGCTGTCTCCTGACATGGCAAAGGCACATCTGTGAAATGGATCCATTATGATATCCATAGAAGTTACTCTACAGAGTAATTCTGCCTGGATGGAAAGTTCATTGTAGCACGCCTAGGAAAACTTGGATAAAACAGTTGAAACTGACTTAGCCCATTGCACTCTGGATTTGGAATACAATTGTAGCAATGCACATGCCACACTGCAGGGGACATTATATGGAAAGCCCAGGGTCCTGTAGCACTGGCTTCATCGTCATCCACAACAACCAGTCATGCGCTAAGGGACCTCATGTTCAATTTGAATTCCCCTTGTCTGCCTTGGATCTTCCACCCTGTTTTTGTGCCTTTTCTATACTGATGGCTTCTGAACTGCACAAATGTATATATTTGATTCAGCTGGAAAAGGCACCCAGCAATGGTACCTGTGTCCCAAAAACACTGATAAACTGATTTTTTGTAACCTCAAACAACCCCTAATTAGCTGGGGAAAAAACACCTATGCCATTAACAGAGAGAAGCAGTTTGGTAGTGAAAGTCACACGTAACTAAGAGGGTCTCCCCACTGACCACAAGGTCACAAATAAATACACAGGAAGATATCAGCTCCGCAGGATATTAAAATGCATGGGAAAGGAGGGGATATCTTACTCTGGATTAGGAAGTGGTTATAAGGACAAGAAACAAAGATGAGGATTAAAGGGTCGGATTCCCAATGCAAAGAGGTAGACAGTAGAGCACCTCGGGGGGGGGGGGGGGGGGGGGGGGGGGATCTGTACTGGCACCAGCTTTGTTTGAAGTATTCATTAATGAGCTGGAAAAGGGAGCAAGGAGTGGTGTGATTGAATCTGCACATTTATTTATTTAGATTTTGCTCACACCTTTTTTCAGTAGTAGCTCAAGGTGAGTTACATTCAGGTACACTGGATATTTCTATGTCCCAGGAGGGTTCACAATCTAAGTCTGTACATTGTCAGAACTGTCAGGAGGTGCAGGACCAGGAGACAAATGACGCTTGGGGATGATTTTATAAAGGTTTTACATGCTGAAAGGACCTTTGTGCCTGGTTATTTATGTACAAACACATACACACACACACACACATATATGAACACATTCCTGGGGCATAGTTTTGGACTTGTGATAGATGTGATGTATTTTACAAAACATGCAGGCACATACTTAAAGCATGCGCACACATGTATACCAACAGTCATAAGTGGATTGGAGGGGAATAGGAATCCAAAATGTACCCTCTCAGACAGAACTATGATGAGGGGGTGCTCGGTGAGACTAACAGGAAGCAGATTTACACAGTAACACAGTAAATGACGGCAGATAAAGACCTGTACGGTCCATCCAGTCTGCCCAACAAGATAAACTCAATTTACATGGTATGTGATACTTTATACCCGAGTTTGATTTGTCCTTGCCTTTCTCAGGGCACAGACCATAGAAGTCTGCCCAGCACTGTTCTTGTACTAAGTTCTGAAGCTAACGTCGAGCCCCTTAAAATTTACACTCCAACCCATCCCTATCTATTCAGTCTCAATCAGGGCGTAGACCGTAGAAGTCTGCCCAGCACCGGTTTTGCTTCCCAATTACCGGCATCGCCACCCAATGTCCACCAAGATTCCGTAGATCCATTCCTTCTGAACAGGATTCCTTTGTGTTTACACCATGAATGTTTGATTTAATGCACATTGGGATATTTTTTCACTCAGAGCAAAATAAAGCTCTGGAATTCGTTGTGGTGAAAGCAGTTTGCACAATTGGGCATAAAGGGTTTGGACAAAATCCATAAACAATTATGAGCCAGATACACCTGGGAAATTCTACAGCTCATTAGATCTATTGGGTATTTCTTAGTGACCCCCAACAAGCCACTGAGCCAGGATGTTGCACTGATAGGTTTGTCATCTGACCCAGCCTGGCACGTCTTATGTTCTCATATGTTTTTAAATATAAGTTCCTGAATCAAGGATGAGAGACAAGTATGGTAGCTGGAAAGAATTCCTTCCCTCATCTGCTTTCTGCCTCATGCAAGATATTTGGGGAAAAGTAGGGGCACAGCCAAACTCATTTATTGAAGGAGATCTCGGAAAGAGAAAGCAGTGTATTGGATTCCTTAAAATTGTATTTTCAACACAATCACCGATATTCATATGGGGATGCAAGATATCATGGGCCTGATCATTCAAAGCAAGTTATGCATTTACTGGTGGGTGGCAAACAGTTGCCCACCCTCCTGTCTACAAAGCCGTGCTAGCAATTGCCGGTGCGGTAATGGTGGCACAGCCTATTCACTTGAATGGGCTGTGTCAGCATTGCAGCGCGGCTTTGTAAACAGGGGGGATTAACTTTCTTATTCCTTGACTGATGTCTGCCTTTCATACTAGTAAAATTGAGCCATTTAACATGCCAAATGCTCTAATTTTATTAGGCGTTCCTTTTACTAAGGTGCACCGAAAAGTGGTCTGTGCTGTTGTACATGCGTGTTGTCCCGTCCCGGGCCCTTACCTGGGCTCCCGCAGCGGGGAGCGAGGGTCAACGGAGCCCGTGGGATCCAGCACGGCGAAGACGAGCCGCCGACGGGGCCGGCGCTGCCGCGGGTCGGTCCGAGGCCGGCGATCCGCTGGAGCGAGCGCCGGCCTTGGAGAGGGGGATACGCCGGCCAAGATGGCGGCGCCGGCGTCGTCGTCTCCCTGCTCTGGGGCGGACCGGCGAGCCAGCTCCGCCTACTCGTGCCGGATTGGCGCACTGATGGGGAGACTCTGCCTGCCAGGCAGGCTGGCCAATCCAGGCGTCCCTTGCCTGCCTAGGCCGGGGGGATTGGCTCCAGCTGTTGAGAGGGGAAGGACTGGCGGGAGATTTAAGCAACGGAACGGGAAGAGTCCAGTGCTTCCGTTTCGAATGTCAGAAGCCGACGCAGTGAATCAGGAAGTGTTGACCTTCAGAGACTGTGTTCTTCTTCCCGCTAGCCGTCCTTGCTAGCCACCTTCAGAGACTGTGTTCCTCTTCCAGCTAGCCGTCCTTGCTAGCCACCTTCAGAGACTGTGTTCCTCTTCAAGCTAGCCGTCCTTGCTAGCCACCTTCAGAGACTGTGTTCCTCTTCCCGCTAGCCGTCCTTGCTAGCCACCTTCAGAGACTGTGTTCCTCTTCCCGCTAGCCGTCCTTGCTAGCCACCTTCAGAGACTGTGTTCCTCTTCCAGCTAGCCGTCCTTGCTAGCCACCTTCAGAGACTGTGTTCCTCTTCCCGCTAGCCGTCCTTGCTAGCCACCTTCAGAGACTGTGTTCCTCTTCAAGCTAGCCGTCCTTGCTAGCCACCTTCAGAGACTGTGTTCCTCTTCCAGCTAGCCGTCCTTGCTAGCCATCTTCAGAGACTGTGTTCCTCTTCCCGCTAGCCGTCCTTGCTAGCCACCTTCAGAGACTGTGTTCCTCTTCAAGCTAGCCGTCCTTGCTAGCTGCCCTTCAGAGACTGTGTTGCTGACTACCAGCCAGGCCGGCCGTCACCCCGCGGTTCCAGCAGTCCTGCTGGCCGCCTGCAGCTGGGGGCTCAACCCTCGGTGAACGGCGGTCGCCTCGGGTGAAGATTCGGGGTGCGCAGCGGTCCTCTGAGGTCTCACCGGGCCTCAGGGAACCTAAGGGCTCACCAATTACCGGAACAGGACACGTGTATTGGACACACGTAGGTCCATTTTTCAGCGCACCTGCAAAAAAGGCTTTTTTCTTGGCTGAAAATGGACATGTGGCAAAATAAAAATTGGCGCACGTCCATTTTGGGCCCAAGACCTTACCACCACCCATTCACCTAGCGGTAAATTCTCACGCGTTAACTGGGCAGTAATGGTCTATACATGTACAATGCCGATTACCGCCTGGCTACTGCCGCGTGCCGGAAAATTTTCAGCGCGCTTAGTGGATGTACGTAAAAAATGAAATTACCACCCAGGCCACATGGTAGCCAGGCGATAGTTCAAAACTGACACACATAGGACATGCATAGGCACCTATGCAGTTTAGTAAAAGGCCCCTAATGGGCTCATTTTTGAAAAGAAGAATGCTCATCTTTCGACATAAATTGGAAGATGAGTGTCCTCACAGGGTCATCCAAATTGGTATAATCGAAAGTCGATTTTGGACGTCCCCAACTGCTTTCCGTCGCAGGGACGGCCAAAGTTCAAGGGGGCGTATCGGAGATGTAGCAAAGGCGGGACTTGGGCGTGCCTAACACTTGGACATCCTCGACCCCTAATCGAAAGAAACAAGGATGTCCCTGACTAACACTTGGACGACTTTACCTGGTCGTGTTTTTCTTACCACCAAGGCACAAAAAGGTGCCCAAAATGACCAGATAACCACCAGAGAGAATCAGGGATGACCTCCCCTTATTCCCCCAGTGGTCATTAACCCCCTCCCACCCTCAAAAAATATCTTTCAAAATATTGATTGCTAGCCTCAGATATCATACTCAGGTCCATGACAGCAGTATGCATGTCCCTGGAGCAGTTTTAGTGGGTGCAGTGCACTTCAGGCAGGCGGACCCAGCCCCCCCCCCCCCCCCCACCTGTTACGTTTCTGGAGGAAACAGCGAGCCCTCCAAAACCCACCACAAACCCACTGTACCCACATCTAGGTGCACCCCTTCATTCAAAAGGGTTATTGTAATGGTGTACAGTCGGGGATAGTGGGTTTTGGGGCGGGGGGTTGGGGGGGGCTCAGCACACAAGGTAAGGGAGCTATGTACCTGGGAGCAATTTATGAAGTCCACTGCAGTGCCCCCTAGGGTGACCGGTTGGTGTCCTGGCATGTCAGGGGGACCAGTGCACTACAAATGCTGGCTCCTCCCACGACCAAATGGCTTGCATTTGGTCATTTCTGAGATTGACGTCCTTGATTTCGATTATCACCGAAAATCAGAAATGACCAAGTCTAGGGACGACCAAACCTAGGCACGACTAAATTTAAGGATTTGGACATCCCTGACTGTATTATCAAAACGAAAGAAGGACGTCCATCTTGTTTCGAAAATACGGGTTTCCCTGGATCAGGACGTTTTGCAAGGACATCCAAATTGAAACGAGGATGTCCCTTTTAAAAATGCCCCTCTAAATGTTAAAAAGGGTTGGCATTAGGGCAGGTCAAAAGTGACTCATTTAGCAGTGATGTTTGGCCATATGAAGACAAATTATGAATTTACAGTTAGACTTGCTAAACAGCAGATGTTACTTGAAATGTATAAGCTGTGGTGTAGTCATTGGTCATACCTGAATATATGAATAAAGTTAACTTTTGACACTGACCACTCCTTTTGAAAATGGGGCATTGTATGATTTCCTCCATTACTAAAAGCCTGTTGTATGAAAGTCGTCTCCCTTTCTGTATCTATGGGAAGACTTGAATGAACCTCTAAGGGGGTTGAGGATTATTGTAAAATATTATGCTTGGCTTAGTTTTCACAGAGGAGTTTATATGCCAGGATTACTCCATGCAGAGAGTGAATACTGGCATCTAAGATTGCAAGACTCAAGGGATGCATTTAGTCTATTAGTTTTGGTCCTGTAGGGGCTGGAAAATGGACCCAACATTTCAAATATTTCCAGTTACGACATTACCTATTAGGAGAAGCTTCTGTGCTTAATTCGTGTAGGGCAGTGAGATTTTATAAAGCCAAAAATTCCAGGAGAAACATTTTCAGCATCCATAATTTCAAGAAGTCAACCACCCTACCAAAACAAAAACAAACCTCGTCCAAGATGTAAGAAAAACATAAAAACATAAAGAAAGACTGAACGTATGCTGCTCGGGTTTTGCAGCTCACACTAGTCAGTCTAGGACAAGCCCTAATGGGATAATTATAATTTCATAATGAAAGAAGAGACAGGATAGTTTGGGCAACTGTCCACAGGACAGAGGTGTAGGATTCAAAGATGCAGAGAATACGGTAGGGCTGTGATCATGTTAGGTTGGGAGGGCAAAGCTGTTGACGGCCCCACAATGCCTCATAATACATAGTGACATAGTAAATGACGGCAGAAAAAGACCTGCATGGTCCATCCAGTCTGCCGAACAAGACAAACTCATATGTGCTACTTTTGTGTATACCCTACTTTGATTTGTACCTGTCCTCTTCAGGGCACAGACCGTATAAGTCTGTCCAGCACTATCCTCGCCTCCCACCACCGGCTGGCTCTGCCACCCAATCTTGGCTAAGCTCCTTAGGATCCATTCCTTCTGAATAGAATTCCTTTATGTTTATCCCACGCGTGTTTGAATTCTGTTACCGTTTTCATTTCCACCACCTCCCGCGGGAGGGCATTCCAAGCATCCACTACTCTCGCCGTGAAAAAATACTTCTTGACATTTTTCTTGAGTCTGCCCCCCTTCAATCTCATTTCATGTCCTCTCGTTCCACCGCCTTCGCACCTCCGGAAAAAGGTTTGTTTGCGGATTAATACTTTTCAAATATTTGAACGTCTGTATCATATCACCCCTGTTTCTCCCTTCTTCCAGAGTATACATGTTCAGGTCATCAAGTCTCTCCTCATACGTCGTGTAACGCAAATCCCTTACCATTCTCGTAGCTTTTCATTGCACCTCTTCAATTCTTTTTACATCCTTCGCAAGGTACGGCCTCCAAAACTGAACACAATACTCTAGGTGGGGCCTCACCAACGACTTATACAGGGGCATCAACACCTCCTTTCTTCTGCTGGTCACACCTCTCTCTATACAGCCTAACAACCTTCTAGCTACGGCCACCGCCTTTTCACACTGTTTCGTCGCCTTCAGATCCTCAGATATCACCCCAAGATTCCTCTCCCCGTCCGTACCTATCAGATTCTCCCCGCCTAACACATACATCTCCCGAGAGTTTCTATTCCCTAAGTGCATCACTTTGCATTTCTTCGCATTGAATTTTAATTGCCAAACCTTAGACCATTATTCTAGCTTCCTCAGATCCTTTTTCATGTTTTCCACTCCCTCCCGGGTGTCCACTCTGTTGCAGATCTTAGTATCATGCGCAAATAGGCAAACTTTACCTTCTAACCCTTCGGCAATGTCACTCACAAATAAATTGAACAGAATCTGTCCCAGCACAGATCCCTGAGGCACACCACTACTCACCTTTCCCTCCTCCGAGCGAATTCCATTCACCACCACCCTCTGGCTTCTGTCCGTCAACCAGTTCCTAATCCAGTTCACCACTTCGGGTCCTATCTTCAGCCCTTCCAGTTTATTTAAGAGCCTCCTGTGGAGAACCGTGTCAAAAGCTTTGCTGAAATCTAAGTAGATTACATCCATAGCTCGTCCCTGATTCAATTCTCCTGTCACCCAATCAAAGAACTCAATGAGATTCGTTTGGCACGATTTCCCTTTGGTAAAACCATGTTGTCTCGGATCTTGCAACTTATTGGCTTCCAGGAAATTCACTATCCTTTCCTTCAGCATCGCTTCCATAACTTTTCCAATAATCGAAGTGAGGCTTACTGGCCTGTAGTTTCCAGCTTCTTCCCTATCACCACTCTTGTGAAGAGGGACCACCTCCGCCGTTCTCCAATCCTTCAGAACCTCTCCCGTCTGCAAGGATATGTTAAACAAATCTTTAAGAGGACCCGCCAGAACCTCTCTGAGCTCCCTCAATATCCTGGTGTGGATCCCATCCGGTCCCATGGCTTTATCCACCTTTAGCTTTTAAAGCTGTTCATACACACTGTCTTCCGTGAACGGTGCTCTATCCACTTCAATCTCATTTATACTTTTTGCAGTCCATCGCGGTCCTTCTCCAGGATTTTCTTCTGTGAAAACAGAACAAAAGTATCTATTTAGCAGATTTAAAGCTCCTTGTTTCAACCAGTTCTTGCCTTCCTGCCCCCTTAGAAGGGTGAAGTGAGAGAACCCAAAATACCAGGCCGCACTGATCACACTAAAGTCACTGTCAAATCCACGCAGAAACATTTTTCTGACTAGAAGTCATTTATATATGTTACAGATTTCTGGAGAAGCAGAATATTAACCCTTTTGAGGACCTGATAGATATGCTTACAATGGCAGGTTCTGGCATTTTTGGTTACTGGCTTCTGTGATCTTACTTTTCCCTAGCAGTTAACACCTGTAGCAACCTGGCTGAATAATTAACATACTTTGATAGTACAATTTGAAAAAAAACAACTTGATATCTTGCCTTTACAAATCTGATCTGTTGGGTATGTTCATGAGGTCTTACAATCTAAATTGTACCCAGGTCAATGAAGAATGAAATTACTTTTTCAGCATGGCAAGTAGGAAAATCAGTACTGGAACCCTGGGTTTCCTGGTCCTGAGCCCATGGCTCTAACTGCCCAGCTAATCTTCTGCTCCAGTGCCAACACTTATCTCAGTCAGAGAACAAAAAAAAACACAAAGATTACCAGAGACTCAAAAATACAGGAGGTAGAAGTTTCCCATCTGTTGCCCTTCCCCACTTCTCATATGGTTGGGGTCAGCTCCTGAAAAGAGGAAAGCGCTGAGGTTCCAGTCCTGCGTCAGAGCGGCTGGATGAGGAAGGAAAGGGAAGATGAAAAGCTTGTACCTGCATTGTCTGATGCAGCTCCTCAGGAAGCACTGGCCCATTACACTGCACACGGTTACATTCCCAGTGCTGTTGAGAAAACACCTCAGATAATTGTTTTCCATTCATTGCAGAATCCCTTGTTTTATTTAAAAGAAATGTGACATCCCCAGCCAGGGGCGAGGGTGGGCTTGTGGAATAACACAGGGGGACATAAGTGAATATAAGTGTTTTATTTAGTTTAATCCTGAGGCCTGTTATGTCACAGGACCAGGCACAAAAGACAGAACACCTCTGTAGTTCTTGTGTTCTGGGGAAGGTATAACTGCTCTTTTTATTTTAATTTGATTTAATTATTTAGGGTCTCTTTATCAAGCCACGTTAATGGATCCTGGTGCGGTAATGCAACAAAGCCCATTCACTTTGAATGGACTCCGTCAGCATTGCCAAGCATAGTAACATAGTAAATGACGGCAGATAAAGGTCTGTACGGTCCATCCAGTCTGTCCAACAAGATAAACTTATTTTACATGGTATGTGATACTTCATATGTATACCCGAGTTTGATTTGTCCTTGCCATTCTCAGCACACAGCCCGTAGAAGTCTGCCCAGCACTCTTCTTATACTAAGTTCTGAAGCTAACATCAAAGCCCCTTAAAATTTACACTCCAGCCCATCCATATCTATTCAGTCACGATCAGGACGTAGACCGTAGAAGACCGCCCAGCACTCTTCTTGTACTAAAAGTTCTGAAGATTCTGGAATCCTAAAGCGTTACAAGATTCTGGAATCACAATTAGTAGCAACATTCCATGTAGAACCCCAAAGAGTAACATAGTAAATGATGGCAGATAAAGACCTGAACGGTCCATCCAGTCTGCCCAACAAGATGAACTCATTTTACATGGTATATGATACTTTATATGTGTACCTGAGTTTGATTTGTCTTCGCCATTCTCAGGGCACAGACCATAGCAGTCTGCCCAGCACTCTTGTACTAAAAGTTCTGAAGCTAACATCAAAGCCCCTTAAAATTTACACTCCAACCCATCCCTAGCTATTCAGTTACAATCAGGGCGTAGACCGTAGAAGTCTGCCCAGCACTGGTTTCGCTTCCCAATTACCGGTGTTGCCACCCAATCTCCGCTAAGATTCCGTGGATCCATTCCTTCTAAACAGGAATCCTTTGTGTTTATCCCACGCATGTTTGAATTCCATTACCATTTTCATCTCCACCACCTCCCGCGGGAGGGCATTCCACCACTTTCTCCGTGAAAAAAGAAATACTTCCTGACATTACTCCTGAGTCTGCCCCCCTTCAACCTCAATTCATGTCCTCTAGTTCTACTGCCTTCCTGTCTCCGGAAAAGGTTTGTTTGCTGATTAATACCTTTCAAATATCTGAACATCTGTATCATGTCACCTCTGTTTCTCCTTTCCTCCAAGGTATACATGTTCAGGTTGGCAAGTCTCTCCTCATATGGTTTGCAACACAAATCCCACACCATTTTTGTAGCTTTTCTTTGCACCGCTTCCAGCCTTTTTACTTCTTTAGCAAGATACGGCCTCCAAAACTGAACACAATACTCCAAGTGGGGCCTCACCAATGACACCTCCTTTCTTTTGCTGGTTATACCCCTCTCTATGCAGCCTAACATCCTTCTGGCCACGGCAGGAACTGCTAGCGTGGCTTGATAGAAGAGGCCCTTATAGACTGCTTATATGTCAAAGAATCTAGGAGTTAACTCTTCCAGCATCTCCCTGGTCTGTTCTGATTTTCATTCTAATGGATGCTATTTGTAGTTAGAGTGGAATCTCTTTGGACCTCTTCTTGGTTGTTTCATGATAAGTAGTAGAAGTAATGCAGATATCTGCTCCTTTTCGGTAGAGCATATGCTGTGGGCCCTCCTGGTGTTACATCCCTCTGAGCCACGGCAGCCACATCGACAAATTGTCACCTTCCCCTCTCTCCCTCTCCCTCCTGTTGTTCCTCTTTCCCTTCTCTGACGCTAATTCCTGTATTTTGTATTAATGTTGTTTAATAGACTATTGTACGCCACATTGAGCCTGTCCATGGGCGGGAATAATGTGGGATATAAATGCCAAAAATAAATAAATAAATAAATAAATGATAGTGTCCCATAGAGGCCACTGAAATATGGCAGCAGGTGAGCAATCCCACTGGCACGCGAAAGGCATCACTAATATTGGTGCCCAATCTAGGACAGTACAGCGTTCAAGGAAGATCAACCCCATTTGCCTGAGCTCTTCAAGTCACTTTCGTTCAGATACTTGAGAATATAAAGAGAATAGGTAAAGAGCACTTTGGCATTTTACAATGACCATCAAATGCTGCTGATTCAGAAAGAACCCTGCCCAAAGTCATAACAAGTAACACACAGAGCATGTGATGGTCAGAGTGACTCTAGGGCTGTGGTCATGTTAGATCTGCAGGACAGAACTGTTTATTTATTTCCCCCAGTTCTCCAAATCTGAGTGGGTTACTACAGAACATAGACAGTTGAGTAAAATGACCATTACATACAATCAAACTCTAAAAGAAATCCAAAACATAATCAAGTATAGTACATCTTTCTACAAATCATAAATCCATAATATACATCTGAGAAGACTGGACAATTATAAGGTGAACTGCTGAGTGCCCCAGAGTGCCTGGCCTTGGAGTCAGTCTCTTTGCTTCTCTGCAGGTCTCCAGTCTCTTAAATGTCTAATGAGGATGCTATCATTATCCTTTTAAATCAGTAGGAAGGAAAGAAAGCAAGAGGACGCCTGCTGGGAAAATAATCCAGGTGTTCGAACTTGACTCCCTCTTAAAATAAGAAATTATGCTTTCTAATTTCAAGAGTTTACTAGAGGAAAATGCTTGTTTCCTGAACTTGGAGAATGGCACAGAATACATTAGCCTCAGAAAAACACAGCTCCTCTCATCATTCCAAAGCAGGTAACAACCCCTGCTGAGTGTACGCTTCAAAGGCTTTGTCCTTCTAGCCTTTGGGCCAGAGAGGGCCCCTGAGCCACTAGGATGACTGCAATTCTCTATAACCTTGGAGCATAAACCACATGAACCTCATTCTACCACAACATCACTGTGTAACTGTTTATACCGGAATTGGCCAACGCCTTTACGGTACTATGTAAGCCACATTGAGCCTGCAAATAGGTGGGAAAATGTGGGATACAAATGTAACAAATAAATAAAATAAATAAATCTGAGTACTGCGTCCCGTGAGACACAATCATGCATTAAAATTGTGTTTTAAGAATGTTAAAGTTAATATTATTAGGTCAAGTTCCATGCTAAAAAAAATTTCAGCTTTTTCTCAAATGTATCAGGTTATTAATGAAGTGGTGGGATCTGTTTTTATCTGTTTCCACGTTGACAAGTAAATGAATAGTAGTTCATAGCTCTAGGTTTATAGCAACATATTGCCTTATAATAGTTTATCTCGGGAGATGCTGTGATATGGTAATAACATGAGTCCTGAGAGCTTTTTTTTCCGCATAATTGGATCAGGCTTTTGGAAAGCATTATTTATGAAGCCAAGAGCCCTACTGAAATAGCAGCAGAAGCAAAGAATCCTGGGACATATTTTGTGCTGACGGCAGAGTAAAGCAAAAGGTACAGTAATGCCTGTAGTTTGGCATCATGATACTGACCACTTTATAAGTGCTTGATTCATTAGCAGGCCCTGAAAAGTACATGTTCCAAGCATTCTAGAAGGATCCAACGTGTTCCTTCCACATAGGCACAATAGAAATTAACCAGTAAAACACTTCAGCAGGACTTTATCCTCAGAAGAAAGATGGAAGGAGCAGGAAGGAGTTGAAGGAAGACAATGTTAAAAGACTCCCAGGTTATTGAGTGGTGCAGAGGTTAGGGATGGGATGTTTGCAGGGACGTAAGAAATATCAATGACATGAAAAAAGGGAACTAATACATGCGATCCATACTATCGAACAGAATCCAAAAGAAAAAGTAAGGAAAATTCATTTGTCCCCCAGTAGCCAACAAAATAACAAGCCAGGTGAAGGGAGAGCATCAATTATGTCCCACTGAATATCCTATGTCATTGCATGTTGTTTCCAAACAAAAATGAGCAGAAAAAAACTGATGTGTTGGCCAGATTCTATTTGTGGCGCCTACAGTTCTACGCGGTTTATAGAATTAACACAAGCAGACAGGTCACGCAAAAATGTATGTGCTGCCATTTGCACCAATGAAAACGTGGTATAAATGCCCGTGCCTAAAGTTACGCACAGAGCAATGCTATTCTATAGTTACACGAGTAACTTAAAACAACATTCCCAATCTACCCTGAAATGCCCTGACCCTCCCATTTCCGTACCCCGCTTTTTTTGGAGTGCATATAATTTTTAGGCACGGATCCCGTACCTAAAGTTATGTATGTTAGCACTAATTGGCTCGGTATTCTATCAAATTGCATGTCCAAATCAGGAACACGACTAAATTTGCGCATGCAATTCTTGGCGACCTTTATAGAATCAGGGGGTTTGTGTTTTGTCATTCACGGATAATAGTGCGCACAACGTGAAAGGTGGGTGCAGCACTTCGGGAATAAGGGTGCACTATTTCCTAATCATGGAACCATGCATGTATGTGCAAATTAATGTGTACACGCAAACTTGTGCATGCACGGGCAGTCCATTGGGAAAAGAGAGCACCCTCTGTCCAAACTGTTTCGAAAGAGTGTAACTGACAAACGGACCCTTTTACTAAGCAGCTTTAAGCCCACCACGGGCTTACCACGTGTCACACAGAAGCTGCTGCTGCAGCCTGGCGGTAGTTCCCACCCCCAGTGTGTACCATTTCCAGTGCTGCAAAAATATATATATATTTTTTTTGTGCCGTTCTTTACCCGGAAGTAATCGGGTAGTGCCATGCTCCCCCCTTAAATGGCCGCACAGTAAGTGGTTCACTTACCACACGGCCATTTCTTAAAAAAAAAAAAAAAAGAGACAGCCTTTTACCCACTGCGGTAAAAGGGGACCTCAGCGCACATCAAAAACACGCACTGATGCTAGTGCAGGCCCCCTTTTACTGCAGCTTAGTAAAAGGACCCCAAAATGACCAAACAAAAATGAATAAAATGAAAATGCCCATGAACAACTTGGAAAACAACATGAAATAAACTTGTTCTGGCTGTCCATCCCTAGTGGAGGGGGCTCTTCAAAGGATTTGTCCTTCTAGCTCTGGGCCAATAAGGGGAAGAGGAGGGAAAGAACTGAAAAATAGTAACAGATCACATCACTTCCCCGAGTTCAGTCCAGTATAGCATGGAGAGGGAGGATAATAAGCACAAAATTACAATACCCAAAAAGGGAATTCCTTTAGTCTTGCTCTGTTCTCTGCGGGCAGATCGCGCCACATTCTCACCAATTGAGAGGGAGTTATCAATGTGAGTTAGTTTATCATATATCAGGATATTTTAGCACAAGGTCTCATTACAGAAAATGGAACCCTGTGCTAAAATCACTCAACAATAATAGCCCATGTTGATAACTTCCCCCCTTAGCCATTATAACATTGACCAACCAACAATAGCATACGGATACCACAGGCGATGAACCTTGTAGAAACAGGATTGCTGAAATAGGTTTAAGAGGTGAAAAGCGGGGACTTGAGCTTGTTACTTTGGCACATCCTAAAGCTGTGATTATATATAGAAAAGGTGCCTCAGAGAACAGGAAGTTTCTTTTACCATTAGTTATTTTATTTTATTCTATTTTATGTTATGTATTTATTGATTTGCATTTAGTATACCACCTTTAGTGTTCACAACAAAGCAGTTTACAAATGCTCAAAAATATATTTAAAGGTAGAAAAAGGAACTCTTTCAAGGATAATAGTAAAGTTGAAAAGAGGAGACAGCTTATGAGGAGACAAGAGCATCAGGTTAAGAGGGGATAGGTGAGGCCAGGGTGACAGTGGAAGTCACAGTAACAAGAAGCCATCTCTACCTATCGACTCCAGTTTCAGATTTGAAAAGCCAGGCCAAATAAACGGGTTTTGATACCATCTTACTGGACACCACCTTGAGTGAATTCCTTCAAAATAAATAAATAAATATTATAATTGTGGTAGACAATAAAGGAGCTTATTTACTGTTAGTCAGGTAGGGCAAACTGAGTCAGTGCTGAATGTCTCACTGGAGTTGAGATGCTCAAGAGACTGCATGTTCTGTTGTCTTTCTCTACTCCATCACCTTTGAAGAACCCACAGGACCCTCCATTATCGTAAGATAAAATCAGAAATATTATCACTTCTACCACCCCCCTCCCCCGACGCACACACACAAACAGGTATTTTTCCAAGAGAGACTTGAAATCATGGATTCAATACATCCCTTCCAAGGGAAGAATTCTTAGAGCAAAAATAAGGGTTTAAATCAAGCTGGTGCATCTCCAAATCACATCTCTCCGTCTCTCTTATACCTTCTCATCTTCGCTCTTTTCTGTTCACGTGGGGCCTACTTTTACTGATCTATAGTACAATGTTAGCACACACTGACACTCATTCATGTCAGTGTTATTCACTGCAGATCCGATGTAACTCATAACCTGCCTGACCGAGTGGCTCTTTCCTCCCCTTTGATGTCCGTTCTGCTCACAGCCCCAGACTTTTGTGTACATCCTGAAAACACATTTATCGCCCTTGAAAATTGTGTCCTTTCCGTGTCTCTTTCATTGATTTTGGTTTAGTCCTCATATGTTACGTGTTGTAATTTTTCCGTTGCTGGATTAATCCTTCTAGTAAATGTTTAGATTCCACAACCTCAGTAAAAACAAAAAGAATTTAAGATCCTTCTGTCCCTGGTGACTGCTTATCTGATTTTTCTAATTTGTTTAAACAGTTACAGTTCATACTTTGATAACTTTTGGACTGATCTGTGATTGAATTATTGACCACTTACAAATAAAATTTTTCTCAAAATAGAGAAATGGGAACACACACACACAAAATGCACAATTGGGTTGATATTAATGAATGGAGGGAGGAGGAGAATTATAAAACCATTTCCACAGATAAAGCAGTGTTTTGCCCACAGAAATGAGTGTCTGATTGTTGCCACCATCAATGTTTAGGTTTATTAAAGTGCTTGATATCCCGCTATTGCTGAAGACAGGTCATAGCAGCTTACAAAAGTTTGGTTAAAAATCAGAAAATGAAATGAACACCAATAAAATACAGTAGGGAGCAGCTGGTAAATACAGACATATAGGGAAAGATACAAAAACCAAGTTCAATCTTCACATTTCTAACACTGTAGCAATGCAGAAGCCCCTGGACTCAAGGTGGGCTGACGGTGGAACCAAAAGGAAGTTCAAAAAGTGGGTCTTCAGAAGGCCTTAAATTTGGGAGAAGACAATTCGGATAGAACGAAAGGTGGCAAATTGTTCCAGAGAGAAGGTGATATGAAGAAAGAAGCAGAGGAACAAGAGGACGTAGAAAGCTGATCTTGAAGAGGGGGTGAAAGGAATAACAGAAGAAGAGAGGGAGGTTGGTGCTCCAAGATGAAGAGCATCAGCACACATCGGCCCTTGTTTTTGAGAGGCTCATATTTAGGCACAGAACAGGCACCAATGTGTGCTCTCTGTCATGTCCCCTACCTCAACGCAAGCAGCATCCTCTGGCTGCGCGGGGTCCTATCGTCACACACACTTGACTGGCACAGCCCTGAGCCATGCATGTGTAGTTCTTCTCTGGCTGTAGGCTCCTTTGTTGCTTTTCTTTCACGCACCTGTCTGCTCTCTCTCTGCCTGGCTTCCCTTGCTTCTCTCCTATTGGTCTTCCGGTTCCTCATTCCCCTGCTCTTGTCCTATGGCTGTGCTCCTTCTCCCTGCTGGCCCCTGCTGATGTCAGATGCCAGCACTTTATCAGCTGAGTCTTCCTGGACTCAATGCTTCGGTTTCTACTTTGGTAGAAACTTGCTCAGTAGTTTGCTTCTTCTCTACTTTGTCCCTCGTTGCTGACTTTGCCTGTACCTGGATTACTGTCTTGACCTGCTGCCTGCCTATTGACTTTACCTGTGCCTGGATTACTCTCTTTTCTGTTGTTTGCCTATTGACATTGCCTGTACCTGGATTACTCCCCTGCCAGCTGCCTGCCAGTTGACATTGCCTGTTCCTGGATTACTCCCCTGCTTGCTGCCTGCCTATTGACTTTGCCTATACCTGGATCACTCTCTTGCCTGCTGCCTGCCTGGCCGATACATTCACCACCCCGCTTCCAGCTCCATCTCATAAGTCCTGCAGGCCGCCTGCACCTAGGGGCTCAACCTCTGGGGAACAGTGGTCAGTGCAGGTGAAACCCGGGGTTGTCCAGCCACCAAGCAGAACCTGGTCTGAGTACTGGGCTCAGCAGCACTCTACTTGGTACAAGAACTCACAAGTCTGACACTCTCACCTTCAGTTTTGTCCAAACACACGCACATATTTATTACCTACACAAGCCCGTTTCATCAACAATGAAATGGGCCCTGGGAAGGCTCTCATGTAACCGTTTTTTTCTCTCTCTCCCTGCCCTCCCCTCCATTTCCAGCGATTCTTCCCTCCCCTCCAATTTCATCCCATGCACTCCATGTCCAGTGATTCTCCTCTTCCCTGCCCTCCCATCCGTGTCCTGCGATTCTCTCCTCTCCTCCTATCCCATCCCATCCATGTCCATCGATTCTTCTCTGCCCTGCCCTCCCCTTCCCTCCCCATCCCATCCATGTCCATCGATTCTCCTCTGCTCTGCCCTGCTCTGCCCTGCCCTCCCCTCCCCTCCCCTCGATGTCCCACCATTCTCTCCTCCCCTCCATGTCCAGTGATTTGTACCTGAACGTTCTCTGGCTGGCTGGCTTCCGTTACGTTTGTAACATCTCCTGATGTCAGCTCACCTCCACCATTCCCTTCCCTCTCACTGTTCCACCCTCCTCTGATGTCATTACGTATTTACGTGAGGGCAGGACAGTGAGAGGGAAGGGAACGCTGGAGGCTTGCTGACGTCAGGAGATGTTATGAACCCAGCCAGAGAACGTTGGAGGTACAAATTATTATATAGGGTAAGTACATAAGTATTGCCATACTGGGACAGACCGAAGGTCCATCAAGCCCAGCATCCTGTTTCCAACAGTGGCCAATCCAGGTCACAAGTACCTGGCAGAGAACCAGTTAGTAGCAACATTCCATGTAGAATCTCAGAGCAGCAACATTCCATGTAGAACCCCAAAGAGTAGCAAGATTCCATTCAGAATCCCAAGTACATAAGTGTTGCCATACTGGGACAGACCAAAGGTCCATCAAGCCCAGCATCCTGTTTCCAACAGTGGCCAATCCAGGTCACAAATACCTCTGATCTACCTTTGAAACTTGTAGGGCCTTCCTTTCACTTGCATAACAAGACAAACCCAGCATGTAAATGTGAAAGATTGACAAGAAATTCTCTCTGCAAAACCTGCCACACAGCTCCAGAACTGGCAAAAAAAAGGTCTCCTGTTGTGTGTATATGAAAAGGGGGTGGTATACTCTCTGTATTGTATGGGAAACCTCGATTAGCTCACTGGCATACATTTTAATACAACCTGTGGCTGTGTCTTTCTGCGTGAGCTACCACCTGTGCACAATTCCGCTCTGCGCTGCTCAGTGCGCACAACCTGCGTTCAACCCACAGTGACTGCAGCTAAGCCTGCCGTTGATTTTTGCATTGGTCCCTGTGTCAGATCTCTTGATTGAGACTTGATGTCAGTGTAGCATTTAACCTCAGCGTAAACATGAGCTGTGAATTTTACAGGTTTCCAACTGGTCGTGCTTGTATAAACAAACAATAAATTGAAGGCACATCCAAACTTTTTTGATTCATTAATGTGTTTATTTTAAAAATATAAAAAGTCATTTATCCATCTCACCTGCACCCCCACCACCACCCCCATAAACTGAGACACACATGAAAGATGGTATTCATTTGCAGTAAACCATTCATTCAGTTCACTCTCAGATTAGCCTCTGAATTTCTGCACATATGGGCAGGACCAGTGCAACATGGTAAGCACAGCAGGAATGCCCCACCATTTGGGGATGCCAAAAGCTGCCCTGAGCACCACTCTCTTACCACAGCTGCAGCAGCCTCGTCTGCACCTTACTGCCTGGCTCATTAGCTTTACATCATGTGGTGCGAAAGGCTCTCCAGTGCAAATCTTGCGAGACCAATGTTCCTCCCTGCGTGCACAGAGACGGTTGCAGCCGGGACAGGGGAAACTGATTTCCAGAAACCCTGGCTCCATCCCTGGATAAATGGGTTAAAGACACATATAGGGGGGAGATTCTATATACAGCACCTACAAAATCATCACGGAAATCAATGCCAACTAAGCGTATTCTATAACTGGCGCCTAGATTTAGGCAAAGTATATAGAATATGCTTAGTTGTTATCTCAGCGCCTAAAATACTACATTATTTAAGCAGATGTTGAAATACGATCTGTTGGACCATCTTGCTGATTAATAATTCTTGCTGGTTTCCTCTGCTGTGGTATTAGGGTCAGACTGATATTGTATTGATTAGTTGTCTAAACTGTTGTATTTTTGCTATTACGTTTGTTGTGTTGTTACCTGCCTTGGATACAGGCGGGATAGAAATAAATACACATAAACAAAGCTACGCACCTCTATTTACACCAATGAAAATATGGTGTAAATCCTGGCATGTAGATTTTGACAAACGGCCATATTCTATAACTATGTGTGTAAATTTCAGAATGCCCACGAAATGCCTATTTCCCCGCCCATAACCACGTCTCTTTTTGCCTGCGCACATTAGAAGATAGGTGAATTGCATTACAGAATGCACTTAGCGTGTTGTGCGCGTAAATTCTAATTATTGCCAATTAGTGCTCATTATTGCTTGTTAAGAGCACGCTAATTAGCTTGTTAAACCTATTAACTTACGCACACTGTTATAGAATACTCTTAGATTTTGGCGCAGATCTCTAGGCGTGCTATATAGAATCTAGGGATTAATGGTAATGTTGTTTATGTGATTTTTACAATTCAGAAGTTGACTTTAATTTGAAGCAGGACCACGAAATGCATCGGACCAAATCTGGACATACCACACTGCTGCTGTTTGAGCTGTTATCTTGAAAGATAAATGTTGGCTTTTCCTTCTATTCAATTTGTTCTAATTTTTTGGTGTGAAGTTATCTCCAGTGAAAAGTGCACTGAGGAAGTTTGGTTTTTTTTAACCTGTGATAGACATAATTTGTTCTGAAATGTTTTTACACTGGTATGTTCAGAGGTTTTTCTTCCTTCACTTTAAATGACTTAGAGGCAGATGCACTAAAGCTTAATGAGCCTTTAATGACCCTCCAATGAGGAAATTTTGATCCATTGCATGCATCAAAGGGCTTTTACCGTGGAAGCTAGCAGCTAACGAAAACGGAATGGAGATGAGCAATTAGTGTAAAAACCCCATAGAAACGAGATGCACTAAACTTTTCCGATTGCCCTTACGCAGGAAAAAGGCAGGAAATCTAACGAGTGGTCTGTACGTCTCGTTAGGGCTGTCAGCTACAAGTTTAAAAGTGAAATCTATTTAAAAAAATAACTAGGGGGGCGAAAACGCGCGTCAGGGGCGTCCTTTAATGACGCCCCAGGTCGCTGCTGCTCCCCTCTCCCTCAGCACCAAAAGAAAAAAAAAATCGGGAGGGGGCAAAGGCGCTCGTGAGGAGCGTCCTGTATGGCCATCCTTGCCCCCCCCGCCCGAGGTCGCCGTCCCCCCCCCCCCCCCCCCCGGCACAAAAAAACTCAAATTTTAGCAACCCCAGCCCCGGGCCGGCCCTCCTCCCTTCCTGTGTCTTCTCCCACACTAGCTCCGCCTCCCGCCATGCTCCGGTCCCGTGCCCCGCCCCCGCCGCCCCCCCTTTGGTCGTGGCTGCCGCTCCCCCCCTCCAACGACCCCCCCCTTTTCCTAACTGGCCCGTGCAGCGCCTCTCACCTCTGCTGCACGGGCAAGAACAGCTGATCGGCGAATCAGAAGGCCTTCTCAGACGTCCCTTCTTTCTTCCTGGGCCCGCCCTCCTCTGACATAGGTAAACTACGTAGGTTACCTACGAAAGAGGAGGGCGGGCCCAGGAAGAAAGAAGTTTACCTACGTCAGAGGAGGGCGGGCCCAGGAAGAAGGAAGGGACGTCTGAGAAGGCCTTCTGACTCGCCAATCAGCTGTTCTTGCCCGTGCAGCAGAGGTGAGAGGTGCTGCACGGGCCGGTTAGGAAAAGGGGGGGGTCATTGGAGGGAGGGAGCGGCAGCCACGACCAAAGGGGGGGGCGGGGGGGGCGGCGGGGGCGGGACACGGGACCGGAGCATGGCGGGAGGCGGAGCTAGTTTGGGAGAAGACACAGGAAGGGAGGAGGGCCGGCCCGGGGCTGGGGCTGCTAAAATTTGAGTTTTTTTCGTGCGGGGGGGGGGGGGAAACGGCGACCTCGGGCGGGGGGGGCAAGGACGGCCATACAGGACGCTCCTCACGAGCGCCTTTGCCCCCTCCCCACCCTTTTTTTATTTTTGTTTTGATTTGGGAGCCATGTGCTTGTGTTTTGGCTGTTTGTGGCATGCGCAGAGCAGCTAATATAACGATTGGCTGCTCTGCGCATGCTTTAGGGGCCGATTACCGATGTGTATTGTGATTCTTTGATACATTGTACTTTTCAATACCGATACGAGCATGTGTGACTTGTTGTTTTGGTGCATTCTTCGTTTTTTTTAAAATCGTTAGGGACTTTAACGATTTAGATTTTTTAACGTTTGCTTGCTGCATCTGCCTCTTAGAGTAGTATAATATGTTAATCCACACAGCCATTTCTCCCTTGCTATCCCCATGACTGGATGTGCTGTCCAGTGGCTACTGCATAAATCAGGCAGCAGCCACGGCACAGTCTGTCCTGTATCGGCCTCAGAATGAGACTATTCACCGGTTTGTTCCGACCTGCTTCCAGAAGTGACAGAGTAGTGACGCATGGTGTTGGAAATCCATCATCTTCCCTTAAGGAAAACAGCAATGGTGAGTGAAAGGGACACACACGAAACTGAGTGTGACCTTAGCATGGAGATTTTGGCATGTCTAAATGAACAATTCACACAAATGTATTTTTGGCCTTAGAATGGCAATGCTAAATAGTCATCACTGTTTTGGCACCCATAAGTTATAACACCATAATTAAACAACAGGGAAGAGAAACATAACTGCACAACACAAGCATAAAATACTGAGTCTGGCTTCCCTTTCTCTGCAAAAAAAAATTTTTTGATGCAGGAACTGCATTGGACTGGATTATGCCATTTGTTTACAGATATTTACTGAATTGGCTGGTAAAAGGGCCCTTTGGCCTCACCTTGGCAAAGGATAAATATAACTGTTCCTGTGGAGACTGTTCTAGCATTTCATAATGCTGTTTTGAGTGCAACACTCAGTTTCGTACAGTGAGAGTTTTGCAAAACTCTGTAGGAGATTTCCAGGCTGAGAAAGGAACCTTAGCTGCAGGTCCTTAATAAAGAGGCGAAGAGGATTCACCACCACCGATGAGAGGAATTGGTGAGGTGAGAGCAATGCTGACCTGTGTATCCTGCTACTTACTTCTTAAAGGGGTCATGGATTTTTATATACGACCAAAGCAGTTTACATATATGCATATACTTTCTCTGTCCCTAGTGGGCTTATAAGAAACAAGATGGCAAACGATCCGCAAAATCCAACGTGGAGACACAGTCTGTGTCAGGCGAATCTCTGAAAATAAAGTTTTGAACCATATCACTGATTGATCTGCTTTGTTTGTCCCCTAGTGGGCTTATAGTCTAAGTTTTGTACCTGGGTCAATGGAGGAATAACTGATTTGCCAAGGATCACAAGGAGCTGCAGTGGGAATTGAACCCCATTCCCCGGGATCTCAGCCCACTGCACTATTAGCGTACTTCTCCACTCCACACTATGCCACTCTGCTCCTATCATCTATTGAATGAGATAGATTTGCATGCACTGCCTCAAGGACTGGGTTGGGAATGGCTGATCTACTGGAAGGAGTCCAGGGAGCTATGGCCAAAGTGGGGCCTTGTTAGAAGAAAAATGTTTGTGCTTTCACTCAAACACCCAAAAACAAACTGTCACCATGGGGGCTGATATTCTGTCTGGTTTAAGAAGGCGGGAAAGGATCCATGGCTCCCAGAAGAGTGATTTTGACTATTTGAAAATTTTTGTCAGGCTTGAAAAAAAATAAAAAATCTAGCTACTACAAACCTGCCTTTTACTCTACCCCAAAACACTTCCAAAATAACTTTAGCAACCTTCCCCTGCTTTTGAACACTGTTAAAAGCTGTGTTTCTTCCATTTGTACACTGGCTCTTTCTTCCTTTTCCAGCTCATTCATCTTTGGCCTGCGCTGGGCTACAATGCACCAGCCTATATTTCTAACCATCTGACAAATGTCCGTATTTGACTGTCCTGACAGCCTTTGGTAGGGACTGACAGACAAGTGTCTCTGGGGTCTGTTACACAAGCACCACTGTTCCAGTCCAGACAGTATGTTGAATATAGGTGGGCTTCTGTCTCTTTCTCCCCTCCCCTCCCCCCCTCCCCAGGACTGTAAATGCTGTCTCTGCACCATCCCCAACCCCTGCCAGCTCAGGGATTGAAAACTGGTTTGAGAGTTGAACTGGGACCTTCTGCAAAGACAATGTAGAGCCTGCAAAAGACACTTATAAATGGACATCAACTGTTCGGAAAACACCGTGACATACAGTAATGAATGAAACCTCATCTACAACATGCACTACTCGTGCCATAATCTAATCTACTTTTGATTAAATTCATCTCTTTCTCATATTCAGTCCATCACACCTCAGGGGTTAGAGTAGCTGCTAGGACAGAGGACCTCTGGGGTAAGTGCTGCAGTTTCTGTCATGGCCAGTCAGGTAAGAAGGAAACCCATGTGATGGTTTTCAGTGTTGTCCCCACCAGTGAGCACACAGTCATCAGTCAGGAATCATGATTGCAGCCTTGAAAAATGTCCATTAGTTCACATAGCTGATTGACTATTAGGTCATCTTGTTTGGCAGTGAGGGCTTGTAATATAAGAAGTTGATTTAGTATGAAATGGCTTCTATCCTAATGGTTTTGAGCAGCATTAAATATTTGTACGTGTGCTCCTGGTGGCCATGTTTTTCTTTCCTCTGTCTCGTTAATTTATTTATTATTACAGTATTTTAAGTTTTATATATTTTTCTTTCCAAACCCGAGTTCAAGGTGTGCTACATTTAGGTACAGCCCTGACTCTATAAAAGTCACCAAAAAATCATGCGTGCAAATGTAGACGCATTCCCAATTTGCGTGTGCAGTTTAATAGAATAATGGGCAAATTAGTGTCAATAATTGACTTTTTAACAAGCAGTTATTGACACTAGTTAGATTTAATATGCGCCTTTTACGCATGGCCAAAAAAGGGGGTGGGGAAATGGGAGACTCGGGGACATGGTTTGAGTTATGCGTGTAATTACAGAACATGGGCGCTCCATGTGTAAATTTAGGTGCAGGCATTTGCACCGCATTTTCATTGGTGGAAATGGCAGCACCTAAATTTACGTATGACCTCTCCACTTACGCATTTATTCTATAAACTGTGCCAAACCTTCGGCGTGGCTTATAGAATACCACTTAAGCGGATATTTTTCTGTGCCAATTTTTGTAGACACCATCCCTGAGATTCTATCGATGGTGCCTTAATTTCCACGCAAAAATTGAAGCATATTCTATAACGATGTGATTAATTTAATTAGTTAACTAACTAATCGGCGCTGTCTATTGGATGTGAACAAGCAATTATCAGCACTAATTGGCATTAAGATTTGCATGCAGAACTCGTTAAGTGTATTCTGTAACATGGTGCACCTAAATTCTAAGTTGCATAATTGAAAAGGGGGTGTGGCCAAGGCCAGGGCATAGGCGCTTCTGAAATCTATGTGCAATGTTATAGAATACACCTGCTCTGCACCTAATATAGACATCAGGATTTACGCCAAGTAAAATGTGGCCTACATAGACATGACCAAATCTGGTCGCGTGGAGAGGCGCTCAGCATATTCTATATACCACGTCGAAATTTAAGCCTATTCTATAAAATTTAAGCGTACTTTAGAAAATACGCCTAGGTGTATTTTTTTCCACATGGATTTTTCAGGCGCCCAGTGAGTATCTGGATCCTAGGAAAGCGTAACATAAAATTGAGAGATTTAGCCGAGAATAATTCTTCATAACTGGACTGCAGAGATGTGTTGTTGTTAAAGGAGATAGTTCAGTTTGATGTGCGGCGCAATGCTGGAGCCAAGACAAAGTGTGCAAAAGATTTTGAGAGATTATTTTATTTTCACAACTTAACTATTGCATTCTGCAATGAAGAATTAAATATCTCATGTTTCATTCTGTACCTGAATGTACCTCACCTTGAGCTGCTACTACAAAAGTGTGAATCAAATCCCTTTTCTCTTCCTATAGAGTTGACCAACAAAAGTGACTTGAAGCACAGTTAAAGGAAGCACTGCAGCAATTAGAAATGTCAAATATTTTTTACTTCTTCCTCCTTAGTCTAAGTTGACAACATTGTCAGAACATGTTCATTGTGCTTTTTTCCTGCCAATACCAGATGTTGGTGATGTCAAGGGCATGATTGTGCCTATTGAGAAAGAGATAATCAGCTTCTTCATATTCCACAAGGCTGATAATATATTAATGTTTATGTTTATATGACTTTCTGAAATATGGAAGGCTCTGATCTGTGGGGTGAGAAGGGTTTGTCATAGAATGTGTTTATTTGAAGTTGGAGGGTAACTTCTAAGTGCCAAATGTGGCTATTTTGCAGCTCATGTCTCTCTCTCTCTCTCTCTCTCTCTCTCTCTCTCTCTCTCTCTCTCTCTCTCTCTCTCTCCTCTCCTTCTCTCCTCTTCCCCTCCTCCCCTCCCTCTCCTCCTCTCTCCCCCCTCCCTCTTCCTCCCTCTCTTCCTCTCCCCCTCTCTCCCCCCCCCCCCCTCTCTCTCTCTCTCTCTCTCTTCCCCCCTCTCCCCCCTCCCTCTCTCCTCTCTCTCTCTCTCTCTCTCTCTCTCTCCCCCTCTCTCCCCCCTTCTCCCCTCCCCTCTCTCTCTCTCTCTCCCCCCCCCCCCCCCTCCCTCTCTCTCTCTCTCTCTCTCTCTCTCTCTCTCTCTCTCTCTTTTCATGCTCTTTCTCACTGCAGGATCTTGACAAATTTAAAACTCCACCTCCACCAGTTTGTAGTTGACAATAAGTTATTACAAATCATTTATAACTTAAGCACTAAGCCTCCTTGGAGTTCAATCCATTACAGGAAAGGATTTTTTTTTAAGCCAAATTAATTAAGGCAGCTCCTGAAAAACTCTCTACAATGTGCACATTGGGGGAAGATTAACTGGAGTCTGTAAGAGCCCTGATAATAATGGAAATGGACCAAACTACAGCAGGGAAAGTGCGGATTACAGCTGGGAATTTTTTTATGCCGGAACCTGGAAGCAAATCCTCCATAGCACAGCTTCAAATTAAGGAGCTGGTATCAGAGTGGCGTGTAGACTTACATCTGTGGGTTCTGGTTCTTGTCATGTAAATTATAAATTCAGCCCAAAATGTTCTCCTAATAAAAATAGAAAGGACATAGCCTCATAGAGCTCAGGGCGAGAAATTACCCTATAGAGTTGTAACGATTCATCATTAGTAGAAAAAGCCTTCCTTTTCCACAATGCACTTTATTAAACAGCAGTACCTTGTCTTACTATCCTTCCTATTTTTTGCACTTCATTATTCCATATATGCTTATTAGGAGAACATTTAAATATTTTGAGTTGCTGTAATTTATCTGATTTCTCTGGTCCCAACTTTTGTTATAGTTGATTCTACAATTACAAATGTAGCAGATATTGAATCCCACTGTGTAATAACTTCAGTGCCAGTTATGTTATAAAAGGTATTTGCAAGGTACTCAAATAATTTAGGACTCAGGTCCATAGGCAAGAGGTTTTGATAATTAAATTTAACAATCACAGTTAACTCCCTTCCCTTCCCCTCCCTCTCCCTTCCCAATGTTAGCCTGGGGCCAGGGATTGCAGATGGTGGGAAAAATTTCCTGTTTCCCTTCTCCCACCTCACTAGGTTCCATTTGCAGAATGGCTTGCCAGTGGCCCTTGGGTTCCACAGGGCTTCATCCCTCCCAAAATCAGGAGAGATAAATCATGGGTCATCTTTTTCTCACCACCCTCTCCTCCTCCCTCCATCCCCAGTCATGTCCTCCCCTCCTTCTGTCTCTGTTCTCTCTCCTTTCTCATTTGGGTTCTTTCTCTTTCTCCTCCATTCTGGGTCCTCCCCCCTCTGATCATCTCTACTCTCCTTCTCCCCAGTTCCCCGTATACATGCCCTATCCTCCCCTCAATCCCCTTCATGTTCTGCCCATTCCTTCTAATCTCAGATGTGACCTCTTTTCCCAAATCATTCTACCCTCTCAGATTCTTAATACAGCCTAATCTGCTCCACTGTCTGATCCTCAACCACCTCCCCCCCCCCCCCCCAATCATAAAAAGAAGGACATTGAATAGGACCATAATTCACTATGGGGGGGGGGGATTCTATAAATCATGGTCAAAATGGGCACTGGAATAGATCAGTGCTCAGCATTACCCTGGTAAATATCTCTCGGTGTTCAGAACCGACATGAAGAGGTGATGGTATGAAAACAACTTCACTTTCAAACAAACACTTCACCCATTGTGGAGTGACAGAAAGAATTTTTCAGCCATAACTGACAATTGGCCATTTCCATTCTTCCCCTCCCCCCCCCCCCAAACTCCCCACAGGCACTAATCACACCTTCCCAGCATCAAATGTGGTTGCAGTAACATAATTGGCAGATAGTGAAAGACTGTTCTCCTCCTTTACCCTATGGGGAAGCAAGTGGCAGATTTACTGAAAACATTAATAATAAAGATGAGGCTGCAATGAAAAGAAAAGCTTCTTAAAGGGCCCCACCTGCTCAGTAAATATACTGTATTAAATGATTTCCCCAGTATGGAGGTGCTGTATATGTGGTTTTGGATTTAGATATCACAGGTATGAAATTCAAACACAGAAATCTATACTTCGGAGTCTTAATACAGAAATGTCTTTGTTTGTTACATTACAGGTACCATTTACAGACTGCTCGGGCCAAAAGAATTATTTAGATCAAAGCGGCTTATGGTAAAAAGTAGGATGTACCCAGATCCACATATGTTCAAAAGTTAATAAATATTCAGTACTAAAATTAACAGTTTGTAAATTTACAGAACAAACAAGTTTCTAACATTCTATGAACATTAAAGTAGCTAGTTTCAGTGCATATATTTTGCGGTAATTTCTTCCACCAGCTTGCAGCTAAATATACAAATAGCTGAGAAAATTCAGTTTTGTTTGATTTCTATTGATAACCTTAAGAGTGGACTAACATGGCTACCACACTCCTCTACGTAAAGGGGAAGGGAATTGGAGAGTCAAATAATGTCATGAGCTAAGAGCATAGTTCTTCCTCTGCAAAGTAATTAATGGTGACAATTATTTGGGTCCTTGGCTGTATAAAAGTAGAAACACTGAATGAGCTTCCACCGCTAACCATGGTAATTTACATAACAGAGATTTGGCACTTTCAACTCTAGTGGATCTAAATATAAACTTAGCCCATTGTTTTTCAAAGGAACCATATTCTTTGACAAATTAAAACACTGCAACTGACATAGATGATGTTACTAAAGTCTGCACAATTAACTGAAAGACATTTGTTTCAAAGCAAGACCTAATAGGGGCGATTCTATATATAGCACCTTAAAAAATCAGCACTGAAATCAGTGCCAGCTAAGCGTATTCTACAAGCAGTGCCTAGATTTAGTCACTGATTATAGAATATGCTTAGTTGATATTGCAGCACCTAAATCTACACACATCCATTTACGCCAATGAAAACGTGGCATAAATCCCAGCGCAAAGATGTACACACACTGGGCCATATTCTATAACTAGGCGTGTAAATTTTGGAATGCCCACAAAATGCCCATTTCCCCAGCTATAACCACGCCCCTTTTTGCCTTTGCGCATGAGAACTTCAATGCACATCGTTACAGAATACGCTTAGCGAGTTGTGTGCCTAAATTCTAATCAGTGCAAATTAGTGCTCATTATTGCTTGTTGTTAAGTGCTGTTATCAGTGCTCATTAGCTTGCTAAGCTTGTGAAATTACGTGCATTGTTATAGAATCCATGCCGATTTTGGCAACGATCTATAGATGCAGTACATTGAATCTGGGGGAATACATCTTAACTTCCAAAGAAGCTTAAACCGCTTTGAGACCAATGACTTCACATGATGTACAAAAGTAAGATGCTAGTCCAGGAAGATCCCCAACATTCTCAGGTGTGGCTCCAGTTTATATCTGAGCCCATGAACTACAACCTTATCTTCCTCTCTCTTCTACCTACATCCTGAGCACGGAAGGGAAACTGTCAGCATCCTTCCAGCTGGGGACTCTCTTATAGTATGTAGTTATCAACCTTTCACCTTTTACTCCATGAACTCCTGATCCTGACGCTTCTGAATGTCAGCATCCCTTCCAGATACAAGATCAGTACTCGGGTATTGTAAGCATTAGCCCAGCCCATGCTAGAGGCCAACCAAAACTGTTCTTTTTCAGTTTTGGTCACAACAGAAACTGCCACCAAAACTGTCTGAAAGCTCAGAGTGTGAGAGACAGCCTTCAAATGAGTGTGACACATTCCTAACGAGTGAGAGAAGGTTTTGTAGGTTTGGTTGTCCTGTTTGCCTGAACGAATCATAATCCAAAATCCAATTTAGGTGAGGAGCAAAACAAGTTTATAAGTCAAAGTGTAAAGTCCTCCGAATCTCAGTAACAGAGGGATGACAGTAGGACACATGGCTGTGAAACCAAGAATACAACACATTTTCAGTGCTTGGACTCCCTTGGGGAGAGCTTGTGCCAGAACAGATAAATCCAAGCCGGGACTTCAGAATGCAAAACAAGCTTTTATTTCAAAACATATCATTCAACTCTGCTCTCATTTCAAGTAAACAGTTTGAGTGGCAGAAACCACAGGGACTAGCCTCTCTTCTTATTCACAGCCTGGAATAAAAGTTTGGTTTCCCTCTCTGTTAACACAGTCAGCAGGGCATGTTAACATCTCATTGCCCCAGCCTGTGCTACCTGAAGGCATTGTCCAGTTAGGGGGACAGAGCTTCCTAGTATTATTACAAGGTTACCGGGAGAGAAAAAGTTTCTACAGCTTTGAGGTTTGACAACTCACCATTTGCAGAAAGTTTGTTTCATAACACTTTGTAGACAGAATTAGTCTGTCATCAAATGTAATAATAATGTTAGGCACCCTAATGAATTGCAGTGGTAGAATGTGTTGTGAATTGATGTCAGTTTGTGCTTTAATGATAGTTCTGCATGACATGTGATTGATTTCTCATTATAAAGTTAGATGATAGAGAGGCAGATGGACGGATGAATAAACAAACCAAACACCATGTATGTGTCTGTTTCTCTGTCTTCATATGTATGTGTGTGTGTAAATATAAAGATATATACAGAGATAAATATGTAGCAACCTGTCAAAATGTTCTGTCATTGCAATTGCAGAAAGAATGCTCTGGGCTCCTGCTGGGGAAAAAGGTGCCAATCAAAGTGAAACAGTAGGAGATCTATTCAGAGAGTCCAATCCAATAGGATTTAACCACAAGCTTCTGGAAGGCCCTAGGTTAAGGGAAGAGCCTTGTCTTCCTTCCCTAGAAGGAGTCCAGCTAGGAAAGTATTTTCTCCCTAGAGGAGGTTCCAACTAAGAAGAAAGCAGGGGAGTTTCCCTAGCCTGGAGACTAAGGACAAGAAGGAAGAGGAATAATCTGCTAATCAGCTGTCCCTACAGCCTTAAGGATCAGAGCCAAGTGTTTTCCACCTGATCCATTGCTGACCCTCTTAGGTCTGGTCACAGGGAGAATGAATCCTAAACCTTTGAGATAGCACAGTGAAGCTGCTGACAACTGTAAGTCCCAATCAGGGAGGGGTTTGAAAGCTAAACGCAGTGGACCTGGTGGGTGCCAACCACCTTACGTGTCAAAGGATAATTCAGCCACCCAGGACTCGTCCTTAACTGTGCACAAGGCAAACTCAGAGCACCAAAGAAAGTTTATTGAAATACCACTGTGATAAGAGCACAGGATTCTTGTCACCACCCAACAAGCAGAGAGAGAGAATGTTTAAAATCTTCCAGAAGTAACTAAATTAGGAGGAAAGAGCTACAGAATAACAAAGAGAGTCTTTGATACACTATCGTAAGGAGTTGTATTTTACCATCTTCGCAGTTTGCTAAACATACGAAAGATGCTGGAGCTGGAAGAGAGTGAGGTTACACCAAGAAGACCTAGAAATGTTTCTTTAATGAAGTGTTATGACCAACATTGCCTATAGAATGGCATAACAGGGCCCTGTGTTTGTCTTATTCTTGCTATACACTGCCTGGGTGAATTTCTTCAAAAGGTGGTAAATAAATTCTAATAAATAAATCATTCTGAATAAACTGAATGTTTTTGAACTGCCTTTCCTCTACTGGAAGCTCTTAAGGAGCAAATCATTCTCCTGGAACCTGTAGTATTGATGCATGAGAATCACAGAAGAGACTGCTTCTCTTCCCTACATGGCATTGCTGTGGTGCTAACCTGCCCAAGTAAAATCCCAAAGAAAACAGCAAAAAGAACTTTAACTAACATCTAATATGAATGAGCAATTCATGAACTATGGAACCTGAGGAGAAGTTTTCACAAAGAATGATGTGTTGGAAAATGATAGAGCTGTCAGTGCAGCAGGCTATGATAATTATGTGTCTTGCTTATTTTCTTTTCTATATGGTATCAATTAATTCTGAAAAGGCATCTGTCAAAGAAAGCGATGAAATAATGGTTTCATGACAGAGTCAAGCGCCGTTAAAAACATATTCATGATTGCAGTTTTTACCACACAAAGCTGTTGGAACATACAGAGGTGTTCTTCTCAGTTGACAATTGTCCTCATTTATGGAGTGCTCAAGGTGGCATGGATGGTTTCTTTGAACTACTGCAGTAAGAAAGGTTGTTTTTGATCTAGGGTTGTGCCCACTGAAATTTTACATGTGGTGCGATCATCCTTCATGAAAAACTCCTTCTACCAAAGGGTTTTTGCCAATGAAAAACTGCCTCGAGTTGGAAGCTGGTCCTTTATGGAAAACGTGGACTATTCCAAGGCAGGTCCAAGAATGAAAAAGCTTTTCACTGGCTCAGTTTTGTATGTGAAATGGCACTGATAGTAGTCTTTGACACAGGACTATTCTGAGCTAGAATCATGCTCCGTGGCACCCCACCCCACCCATTTTGCTGTGGACACCACAGGGGAGACAATGGACAGGGAGTGATGGCCTTGCATTGTCAAGTACTACCTATAAGGCTTTTAAACCTACGCACCTCCCTTTAAGATATGCTGAAGCAATACCCCAGGAGCACGAGACCACATACAATAGGCAAATGTTCCCTGAACATATCACAATGTTATCTATTAGCACAGGAACATGACGGATTTGTTCCCTGCTATAAGAACATGTGGTTGTCATGAAAGACACACATCTGCACTGCTTGGGGTAGACACCCAGACTGTTTCATGACAACGGCAGACAAGGATGTTTCTGTCTCACATGATCCATTAAAACTGGTATCAGGAAACAACACAACTAAGAAAGAGATAGTAAACCCATGCCTCCACTCCACAGGACCACACGGAGAACTGAGTAATGACTACACTGAGCTTCTGTATCCTGCTGTATCCAGATTACATAGCAAAGTTACAAGGTTATAAAAACCACATTGTGGATGACAAGTATAAACATTTCTTCAAGACTAAGGAGAGAAGAAATTCCTGGTAAGAGAATAGGTAACTTCATGACTGTTTCATTCAGGAATCGATCCTTCCACCTCTTATTGCACCAGTTCCTCTCAAAATAGCAGTGAAATGACTATTTAGAAAAAGCAGAACAAGAACCAGGACTAAAATTGTATTAAACATTTTTTTTTTTGAGCACCTGGGCTTCTCCACTTGTGAAAGGATCTCCTTGAAAGACAACAGGTGATGGCTTCAAGGGCACAAGGCAATAATGTCAAAGACTTTACCCATCTGCAACATCGTTCATTCTAGGAGATACTCTCAAACCTGTCCTGGTAACCCCATAGCCAATCCATAATGTTATTAAAATGCTTAATATACCGCTTAGCTAGAAAAGATCAAAGCGATTTACAAAAAACAATAAAATAATATAGAAAGAAAGAAACGTCTACTACTACTACTACTTATCGTTTCCATAGCGTTACTAGATGTACGCAGCGCTGTACATTTGAACATGAAGAGACAGTCCCTGCTCGACAGAGTTTATAATCTAATCAGGGCAGACAAACAGGACAAATAAAGGATAAGGACAAAGAGTAGCAAGATTCCATGCAGAATCCAAGAGGGTAGCAACATTCTGTGCAGAATCCCAAAGAGTAGCAAGATTCCAGAATCCCAAAGACTATTATTACTACTACTACTACTTATCATTTCTATAGCGCTACTAGACGTACGCAGCGCTGTACTCTTGAACATGAAGAGACAGTCCCTGCTCGACAGAGCTTACAATCTAATTAGGACAGACAAACAGGACAAATAAGAGATAAGGTGGGAATGATAAAATATGGGTACTGAACAAGTGAGTAAGGGTTAGGAGTTAAAAGCAGCATCAAAAAGGTGGGCTTTTAGCCTAGATTTGGCCAGAGAGCTTGACATACTGACTCAGGAAGTCTATTCTAGTCGTATGGTGCAACAAGATAAAAGGAACGGAGTCTGGAGTTAGCAGTGGAGGAGAAGGGTGCAGATAAGAGAGATTTACCCAGTGAACTGAGGTTTAGCACTGTGGACACTGTAAAGAAATCAGCATCTCATTTAGGATGTGCTTTGAAGACTCTTACCTACCTACATCAGGGTCAATTTTCAAAGACAGGTGTCTTTGAGGCTGGTCAAAGTACAGCTAATCCACCCAAGCCAACCAAATGCCACTATGTGGGGTTTTAAGCCACCTGAATATATGCAGGTACTTTTAACTGCATAGAGAAGGAATGTTCTGGGTGCCTGAGGCCCCCATGGAGCCTATTAAGTGATTTTTTGGCTGAAGATAGAGGACAAAGATAGACAGCTAACTTAAGGCCCCTTTTATAAAGTGGCAGTAGAGCTACTGCCGCTTTCTCATGCGCCAGTTTGGCATTACCTCCGGCTCACCGTGGGAGCCAGCGGTACTGTCGCCCCCACAGTGTGAAACAATCACAACAAAGGTGACAAAAGAGATGGCAGATGACAATGTGTTTATTAAACATCCAGGACTCGACACGAGTCATGTTTCGCCCCGCAAGGTGTTAGTTTGAACATCGTCTGCTGCCCTCACTTTTGTCACCCTTGTTGTGACTGTTTCGTTTGTGCGACTACAAGGGTTTACTGTTCTTCGGTTACCCTGTCGCCCCCCCACAGTGCACCATTCCCAACGTGCTGGAAATTATTTTTAATGTTTTTACACCGGTTTAGCGCGGGAGCCCCTAACGCCTCCTCCAGGAAATGGCCACGTGGCAACTATATAGTTACCGCACAGCCATTTTCCTTTTTTCCCAAAAACCTTGCACTAAAAGGGGCCTTGGTGTGCAGCAAATCCATGTGCCGAGGACACCGCAGGGTCCCTTTTACCGCAGCATAATAAAAGGACCCCTAGGTTCCCATTTTGCTCAATTTTTGCAGAGACATTTGGTCGCCTATGCTTTACAGTGCATATTTATCCAGCACCTTTGGTTTTTTTCCTTTTAAAGACTGCAAAATTAATCTCATTTATACTGCTACGACCCCTGAGGAAGGTTTTGTGCTGAAACACGGCCCGTGTAGGGTCTTTGTATTAGTATATTTTGACTATTGGACGCTCTTAGACCTTGTTTGCCTTGGTCTGTTGGAACTGTCCTCACTTTTACCCCCGCTGTTGCTGCTTGACTGTTTGTGGAAATTGTGAAGTCCCCCTATTTTTTGCTTGGATTGCTCAGCTTTGTAGATCATCAGCACTGTGATACATGTCACAGGTGGTACTGGGCATTTCAATCCTTGATTTGTTCCACTATGCTTAAGTTAAACTCCTGTTTTGCTTACACACTGTCTGATGTCAGGAAATAAAAAATAAGTACCCTATAAAATGCATTACAGCACCATATTAAGCGTACAACAAAATTTACTCGAACGTCACAAAGAATGATAGAAGAGAAAAGGCATCATTTCAGCTCCTGTCATTCTGTTATAACAACAGATTATTCAACTTCTAAGGCTCAGCTATAAAAATAAATCTCATCTCATTATTCTGGTTCTCCCAAGCAAATCTCTAGACTCACCTCGCAGACTGTTAAATTCATGCGCTTGCAGTTATTAGCTCTGGAGTTGATATTCAGCTGATGGTGGTGAGCATTTTTTAGCTGCCAGTGGCATTATTTCCAGATATTTAATGCTAGGCATTGAATTTCTGGGTTTATGCAGCTGGCTATTCTTTATGCAGTTAAGTGCCTAAGGGGCTCATTTTCAAAGCATTTAGACTTGCAAAGTTCCATAGGTTACTATCTAGCTTATTTTCGAAAGAGATCGCCAGCCATCTTCCGACACAAATCAGGAGATGGCCGGTGATCTCCCGAACCCGGCCAAATTAGTATAATCGAAAGCCGATTTTGGCCAGCGCCAATTGCTTTCTATCGCGGAGCTGGGCAAACTTCAAGGGGGCATGTTGGTAGGGTAGTGAAGGCGGGACGGGGCAGGATGGGGGCGTGGTATGAGATGGCCGGCTTCACCCAATAATGGAAAAAGAAAGCCAGCCTTGACGAGCATTTCGCCAGCTTCACTTGGTCCCTTTTTTTTCAGGACCAAGCTTCAAAAAGGTGCCCCAACTGACCAAATGGCCACCGGAGGGAATCGGGGATGACCTCCCCTGACTCCCCCAGTGATCACCAACCCCCTCCCACCCCAAAAAATATATTTTTTTGCCAGCCTCTATGCCAGCCTCAAATGTCATACCCAGCTCCCTGATAGCAGTATGCAGGTCCCTGGAGCAATATTTAGTGGGTGCAGTGCACTTTAGGCAGGTGTACCCAGGCCCATCCCCCCCCCAACCTGTTACACTTGTGGTGGTAAATGTTAAGCCCTCCAAAAAAAAACCCAAAACCCACTGTACCCACAGGTAGGTGCCCCCCTTCATCCCTAAGGGCTATGGTAGTGGTGTACAGTTGTGGGGAGTGGGTTTTGGGGGGATTTGGGGGGCTCAGCACCCAAGGTAAGGGAGCTATGCACCTGGGAGCTATTTTTGAAGTCCACTGCATTGCCCCCTAGGGTGCCCAGTTGGTGTCCTGGCATGTCAGGGTGACCAGTGCATTACAAATGCTGGCCCCTCCCACGACCAAATACCTTGGATTTGGCCGGGCTTGAGATCGCCGGCATTAGTTTCCATTATCAGCGAAAACCGATGCCGGCCATCTCAAACCCGGCCATCTCTGACATTTGGCCAGCCCGAACCATATTATTGAACAAAAGATGGCCGACCATCTATTTGGCCAGCGCCCTTCGATTATGCCTCTCTATGGGGCTCATTTCCAAGAGAAAAATATCTGGCATAAAGCAGCATTTGGACATTTTTCTCACAAAAACATCCAAATCGGTATTTTTGAAACCTGTTTTTCAGATGTTTTTCTATGCAGTTCATTTGCAGTGCATCCAAATCTCAAGGGGCATGTCAAGGGCGTGTTAAGGGTGAGATTTGGGCATTCCTAAGACTTGGATGTTTTTCAGCCATATTGAAACAAAACAAAACCGTCCAGGACTAAAACTAAGATGTTTTAAGCTAGACCTGTTTTTAGAACAAATAAGGCACAAAAAAGGTACCCTAAATGACCAGATGACCACTGGAGAGAATCAGGGATGACCTCCCCTTACTCCCCCAGTGGTCACTGACCCCCTCCCACCACCCAAAAATGTGATGAAAAACATTACCAGCAGCATGCAGGTCCCTGGAGTAGTCTAATGGTGGGGGCAGTGCACTGTAGACAGGTAGACCCAGGCCCATACCTCCCCTTACACTTGTGGTGGAAAACATGAGCCCTCCCAAACTCACCCAGACCCTACTGTATCCACATATAGGTTCTCCTTTCACCCATAAGGACTATTGTATTGGTACACAGTTGGGAGTACTAGGTTTTGGGTGGATTTGGGGGGGCTCAGCAGACTGCAGACAAGATAAGGGACCAACAGTGAGATGTGTACCTGGGAGCATTTATTTGAAGTCCAGTACCCCATTGCTCTCCTGGGATGTTTGTGTGGCCAGTCTACTAAGAATGTTGGCTCCTCCTACATCCCAATGGCTTGATTTTATGTGTAGTTCACTTGGACGTGTTTTGTTTTGGGTTTTTTTTTTCAAAAATGGACCTAAAAGATAAACGCACAGAGCACAAAAACATCTAGCAAATATCCTTTTTTGAAAAAAAAAGATAGTTGTTTTTCTGTTTTGAAAATGGCTATATTCCCTACTTGAATTTTGGATGTTTTTAGCAAAACGTCCAAAGTTGGACTTAGACATCTGGGCTCCATTATGGGGAAACAGTGGTCTCTAAGTGCTGATCTTAGATTAGATTCTCATGTACTTTGGGGAAGCATCACTCAATCTAGTTCATTTATCCTTCTTGGCCCAGGATAACAGCTTAAATTCCAACTGCCCAGGTTTCTGTATATTGTGAAGATCCATAACACAGAAAAATAAAATATTTGAAAAAAAATGTGCAAACCTCACTGTACAGTATGTCTGCCTTTCAGGAACAGAGCTGATTTTTACCCCAAATAACTACGAGTGCCTTTTCTACAATTTTTCAATGCAAATAGTTTAGCCCATGACGTAGCTGCTGGTTTAATATGGCTGCCGAACCTGACCTGAGTTCTCATATGAGTGTAGGCAGGAATTTCACTGGCACAGTGAGGTTCATACTGATGGTTGTGACAAACTTCAGGACGGTTTTCCAGATTTACATAGCGATAATGCGAGCCCTGAGTTTTGGGGAGCAAAGAGACAAGATGAGTAGCAGGGCTTAATCTGTAACAGTTTGATGTTCCTTGGATACTAATGCATCAAAGATTTTTTTTTTAATCCCTCTTTCTACTGACACAAGATGTGTAAACTGGTAACACAAAGGGCGATTACAAGCTAGCTTGTGTTTCCCAGCTAGATATGAGTGAGCTAAGCATGGGAGAGGCTTGGTAGGGCCAGGAGCAACAGGAGTCAAGGAGCTGAATTAGGAAGTTTTGACTGTTTTCTGCTCTGTTCCAAGCTCACCACCTCCCTTCCCCTTCCCTACAGGCTGCTTGGAAGGGAGGGGATAGAGAAGAATGCTCCTGCTGCACTAGGGTTTGAAAATAAGTGCTGGAACTGTGTTCCAGGCCGTTCTGTCACAAATTAGCTGTGTGTTTGCTCACTTTCTGAAGACACAATGCAGCCTATGCAAGTCCAACACAGCAGCACTGGGCCATCTCTGAAGGACACTGTCTTGGCAATGACTTGATGGCTCTAGATAGATCTTGCTTAGACAAAGGCAGTGAAAGGGCATCCACTGCTTCTCTGGAATAAATGACCCAGACACTGAATTATGCCAGCAGCTCACCAGTCATTCCCAGTCCTGCAACAAAAGGCTTATTTCATGCATCTTCTGCCTCTGATGATCAAAAGGAAAGAAACAGTGTAATAAAACCAACAGCCCTGAGGATCCAGCAGAGATCAGACCCAGAAGAAGAGAAACACTTGGCAAATCTCATGGAAAATAAATAACTCCCTTGCAATTAATTGCATACAAAGTAAAGCCTGAAGGAATCAGACTTTAGTACCAGTAGTGAAAAAAGGAGGCGTGGCTGAATCCTTATAATGGATTTGACTGCAGGTGTGAAAGCAGGTGCGGCAGGACATCATTTTGCACATTTTGTTTCACTTGCCCTGTACAAACCCTAAAGGGTCCTCCTTTCATTCCACTGCCTGATACATCACAGCTAGACATGCCGTCTGCCACGTGTTCCAGCACCGGCTTCCTCTGCCTCTCTGCTGCTAAAACACAAGCAGAATAATTAAATGTTTTAATATCTTTTGGGGGGTGAATCCAAGCAACTGTGCACAGATGTGTGAGAGACAAGGAAGGGAATGAGCGTCACACAGGGATGTAGCCCTGGCAGCTCAATGAGGCAGCAGAAACGTCATGACAGCACTTTGACACATTATGCTATAATAGAAGATTAACAGGGCTGTGATTATGTTGATAATGTGATTCGTTCCACCCAAAGCACTGCGTTTCTCAGTTATCAAAGGAACACAGAGGCACATTTCCCTCTTCTAAATGGATTTCTGCATTAAGATTCCTTTCTATGGCAACTAGAAAACAAAAGTAATATAATAATCCTTATCACAGAGCACTTCATTACCATCAAATGATTTACAGTGGCAGGGTTGGGGCTGACGTCTACAGAATTCTTGTTAGTAGAATAAGCTTTCATTTTCTTTTCACTGTAGTGATCCGTCAAATCCATCCTCTCCTACTCTAAGAATGATCTCATCTTGCAAAGTATCCTCGTCTCCCTCACCGCTGCCAAGAGAGGCTGATGAGCTATATTGGGGGTTACAACCATCCTATGGATCAACATAGGGTCCTTTCATAGGCGGTCGGTGGCCCAACTGTTTGGGGAGGCTAAAGGGGGCGGGGTTAGGGGTGGAGCCAGGGGTGGAGCTTAAATCCATAATTGTCTGATAACACACAGAAAAAATAAATAAATAAAAATAAAAGTCACAATTAATACCTTTTATTAAATATAGATATTAGATATGTATCATATGTCAAAGAATAAAGTGGTTGCTCAAAGCATATACTAACCACAATCGCTCAACTGCAAAACACTATGCACAATTTTGTGCAAAAACACACTCAGAACCTTACTGTACCATAAATATTACACTGGGCAGAACCTAATACACCAATATACCACCCATACGGAAAATGCAGACTGTCAACAATATGAAACAAGGGATCATATCATCACAATTCTCATGTAGAGCCACAAAACACCCTAATTCGTGTTTAATGTGGGATAAAATGCCATAAATAAGTAAATAAATATAAACTTTTAATGTTGAGCACCTGATTCTCAAAGTGGACATATTCCAAACACTATAATGAAAATAAAATGATTTTTTTTTTCTACCTTTGTTGTCTGGTGACTGTTTTTCTGATCATGCTGGCCCAGTATCTGATTCTGCTGCTATCTGTCCTCTTAACTCCGTTTCCAGGGCTTCCTTTCCATTTATTTCTTTCCTCTTTCTTCTTCATTTCTGGTCCTCAGCTTCTGCCTATTTTCTTCATCCATGTGTAGTTTTTCTCCTCTCTTTCTTTTCCCTCATCTCATCTCCTTCCTCACTCTTCCCTCCCCTCCATCCATGTCCAGCATTTTTTCTCTCTCCCCTCCTCTCCCCTGCCCTCCATCTACCCATGTCCAGTGACCCTTCTCTACCCCTGCCCTGCAAGCACCCATACACAGCAACCCTCCTCTCCCCTGCCCTCCATACACCCATGTCCAGTAATGATCCTCCTCTCCCCTTCCCTGCATGCACCCATTATACCCAGCGACCCTTCTCTCCCCTCCTTCCACAAATGTCCAGCGACTCCCTTCTCTCCCCTGCCACCCCCTCCCAAGTTGTTCGGCGAATTCCTCCCTCCTCCCTCCTCCCTCCTCCCTCCGGATCTGGTCCACTCACGTCACCGACCTGACTCTTCTGAGCTGTCAGCGCTAACTCTCCCCCGCTGCGCTGGCGCTGCCAGCGTTCGCGCTTCAAAATGGCTGCCGAGACTTACAGGGCGGCCTCCAAGACTTCAGCAGAAGTCTCGCGAGGCCGCCTTTGGAAGTCTCGGCGGCCATTTTTAAAGTGCGAACACTGGCAGCACTAGCGCAGCGGGGGAGAGTTAGCGCTGACAGCTCCGAAGACGAAGAGTCAGGTCGGTAACTTGAGGGACCAGGACCGGATCCGGAGGGAGGGGGAGGAGCCGGCTCGCTGCGGCTGGGGAGGCTTAGCCTCCCCAAGCCTTCGATACCGGGCGCCTATGGGTCCTTTTACAAAGGTGCACTAAAAAAAATGGCTTGCGGTAGTGTAAGTGCAGGTTTTGGGCATGCGCCGATCCATTTTGTAGTGCGCCTGTAAAAAAAAGGCCCTTTTTTGCCAAAAATGGACGTGCAGCAAATTGAAAATTGCCGCTCGTCCATTTTGGGTCTGAGACCTTACTGCCAGCCATTGACCTAGCGGTAAAGATTCACGTGGTAACCAGGCGGTAATGACCTATGTGCGCCAAATGCCACTTGGCATGCGTCCATTACATGTGCCAGAAAATAAAAAATATTTCTCAGACACGTTTAGCGGATGCGCACCAAAAATGAAATTATCACAAAAGCCACGCAGTAGTTGGGTGGTAACTCCATTTTGGCACACGTTGGGCACACGTAGACTCATATGCAGCTTAGTAAAAGCACCTCCAAGTGCAGTAATGGGATGGGAAGCAGCTGGAACTGAGCCTTACTGGAATAATAGCGTAGCCAAAAGGCAAGGATCTGGGGAAGGAAAAATAGTGGGGGGAAACAGAGAGAAGGGGGAAATGCATTCAAGACAAGCATTGCAGAAAAACGTTATCTTTCATGTTGACTGGAGTATGTATCCTCCCTCACATCAAACCTTGTATCCCCTATATTTTTGGGTGCAAAGTTGAATGCATTATAATGAAGTGTTCAAGACCAGCAATGCGATGGATAAATACAATCAAGTTTCAAGTTTATTATAGGCTTATTATCTCGCCCTTCAGAATGCCTTCAGGGCAGCTTACAATCTAAAATATAATAGAGAATAGATGGGGTAGACAAAAGACTTCCAGGCATGACTATTAGGGTTAGGGGAGAACTACAATAATTGTAGGACTAAAAGGGGAAGGAAGGAACAAGAAGGAGGTCAACAAGTATCTTCCAAGATGGCTCCTGGGTTTCCGTTACAGCTTAATACAGTCTCATTTTTATGCATCTTTGAAGAGGTATGTTTTAAGGTCAGTTTAATGGATCCAGTGATGTCTGAAAATGAAGAGAAACAGGGAGCGAGTTCCCGAGATATGGTCCTTGTACATTAGATATGACATATCTTGTATGGTCATGGGTGATTTTACGGTGGCTTGGTATCAATAATTGATTTTGTGATGCAGTTCTGAATGCACGTGCAGGACTGTACAGAATGAGGTAACAGTAAATATAAAGAGGTTGTTCAGCCTGCAAGATTTTAAAAACAAGCAGCACCAGTTTCTAGGTATTACGGTGAGTAATAGGGAGCCAGTGGGCGTCCTTAAGAAAAGGGATTACATGGTCATATTTATGTGAGTTAGTGATGAGACGAATGGCAAATACTTTGAATACTCTCGAAGCCTTTTATACAAAGAACAGCAACAGCAATGGATGCCACTCTATCAAAGATTAGCCCCCTCTCCAGAGAATCACCATGACCATGAGTCAACACCAACTCATGACACTTAACAACAACAACTCATTCATATCCACAGAAGGTTTACAGCACTCCAACCCAGTAAAAGTGTATTTCCAACTGAGCCGGAAGAAGGAGGAGGAAATCAAGACATAAAAAATAAAATAGAGAACTTAAAAGAATTCTCAGTTGAAGGCAGATTTGTATCTGTTGGGGTCGATATTCAATGCGATTTGACTGCCCAGAAACAGCTCGTAGCCGGTTAAATCGCCTGTAAGGGCTCCCGCGGTAACCTGTGGTTAACCAGGCAGCGCATGGTGCTGCCCGATTACCGCCGGGTTAGCGTCAATGCTAGAAAATTTGGGAATATTTTCCAGCACACTGGCAATGACACGCACTCAAGCCAGAACTACCACCGGCAGCCACATTGGATCAGCGGTAGTTCTGGGTTTCCACACAGCAAGCCCATTGCCGCTCAGCAACCCTTTTGGAAAAGGACCCCCTAAGTGTTAGGTGGATCCGCAAGTCTAGAAATTCAATGTGTCACTGCCTGGACATGGCCCAGCATTGAATTTCTGGGTTTTGCAACGGCTAATCACTCCCGGCTGAACTTTGGCCCCGTTATGTATATTTGTGAAATACCGTCATTAAGCACAGCTCCTCTTAATGCAAAGCTATGAATGACTGAAGAGCCATTAAATCTTCGTCTTTCTCAATGACCCCAGTTACAGACACTGAGCAATGTTGGCATGCATTCTTTTCTGCCTTTTTATGTTAATATTGCCAGAGTTGTCGTAACCAAAGAGGATACATTTTTTTCCTTTCTGTGCCTATGGAGAAGTATCTGTATTGAACAAGAGTCCACTGTGCCTTTAAATTCGTCCTGTCTGGTAGAAGGCACTCTTGTAAAATTCAATAATAATGCTAATTAAAAACAGGCAGAGTCAGCGTGGAGCTAAGAGTGACATGGAATGTGGGCTGCTGAGCTACAAAAACCACATAAAAATTGAATTGTCCACAGCACTTGCGCTGTCCCCACGTGCTGCACAGTGATCTCGTGAGCTGCCACACGTACAGCCATTTTTACACTGGCCACCTCATCTCTGCTAGACACATCCAGTGCAAATAAAGCTCTGGCTTTACATGAAATTTCAGCAAACAGGAGCGTGCCTTATCAATCTTAACTGATTATACTATCCTGTTCTGTCAATAACAGTTTGATGTTCCTTGGATACTAATGCAGCAAAGTTTTTTTTTTTAATCCCTTTTTCTACTGACACAAGATGCATAAAATGGTATCATAGAGGGTGATTACAAGCTAGCTTGTGTTTCCCAGCTAGACATGAGTGAGCTAGCATGGGTAGGATTTGACCCCCTGCAGAAGTTCAAGGGGGGGGGGGGGTCTCTTTTTTTCTACCTGCATTAGACCAATCAGAATCTGAGTTTGGGATTCACCAAAATTCAAGTCCATTTAGACTAATGTGGCCAGATAGCTCCATATCATAAAGGACAAGCTGAGATAGTCTTGGCTTTATCCTATTGCATTTCTAGTCTTGCAATTCTGCTATTAGAGAAAAGGAAACTACAGATCTATGAAGGAGTAGCCTAACAGTCAAAGCAGTGGGCTTGGATCCTGGGTTCAATTCCCACTGCAGCTCCTTGTGACCTTGAGCAAGTCACTTAACCCTCCATTGCCCCAGGTACAAAAACTGAGATTGGGAGCCCTCTAGAGACAGAGAAAGAAATACCTGCATATAATGTTTACAGCACTGTGTACATCTAGTTGTGCTAATGAAATGATTACTACTATTAGTAGTAATATGAGATAGACAACTAAAGAAAAACAGTCCTATCCAGTCTGCTCAGTTTTCCCTGTCCATGCTACCAAGCGTATATCCCAGCTGCCAGCCATAAGGGGAGAACCAGAACAGACTGAGCTCATTTCTCATAGCATAAATCTAACTGGTCAACTTCATTAAGACTTAGCTTGTCAAAAAAGGTCTCCAATTTCAGACACTGACTCCAAGGAAGCATAAGTTCCTCTATTTTCTATTCCTTCTATAGTGTCTGCAATGCATTACTGCTTTCTTTCATAGTGCTGTCTAATGGGCAGACTGGATGTGCCAAGCGGTCTCTGTTTGCTGACTCCCTTGTCCTGTTTGAATCTGTTCTCATAGTCTCAAGCTCTCTTCATTTCACAAAGTGCTCCTGGTGTACCCCAGTATCTTGGTAATGAGGTCACAGTGCTTGAAGAGTTTTCAGGTGATGTCAACTTTAGGGCATCATAATTCAGTCCAGTTTTTCCATACCGAAGCCAAAGCACCGCTCAAGACACAAAAGCTTGATACTGTACTGAAAAACAGAAGGCAAGCAGCTCTGCTCTCATGATGACATGAAGTTTCACTGGAAGTACTTCTATGATATCACAGTGTTTCTCAGCTCTGAAGGCCATGTTGTTTCTCATTCTGAACCTCTGATTTTCCATTTCCTTGATTCAATTTATTTCTGTATCAATTCCAGCATGTGGTTGATTGCTGAGACCAGATGGCTATTCCGAGTCCCCAGACTCCTTTCCAGACAATCAATAGCATGCACACTTCTTCTGGCTAATGTTCAATGCAGTTCATTTCTTTTCTGTAAGTGATGTTTTCGAAAACAAAAATTGCTGGGGCAGGTATTGCTCTTTTGATGCCCCCATCTTATGTAGTATGGGGAAAGCACTGTAACTGGGGGAATGAATTTACTGCAGTTCATAGGTGGCACATATAAGACACTTACAGAAGAACATAAGCATTGCCATATTGGGACAGACCGAAGGACCATCAAGCCCAGCATCCTGTTTCCAACAGTGGCCAATCCAGGTCACAAGTACCTGTCAAGATCCCCAAACAGTACCTTCCTGAAGTAATTTGTCTAGTAGGGTTGGAAAACAAGGTGATACCTTTTTATTGGACTAACCTAATAGCAGTGGCATTCCTAGGGGGGCTGGCACCCGGGGCGGATCGCCGATTCGCCCCGCCCCCCGGGTGCAGCGTGGACCCCCCCGGCGAAAGGACACCCCCGCGAAGGAACCCCCCCCCCCCGCCGGGTGCACGCCACCAGGGGGGGTGCCGCGCGCGCCTGTCCTCCGTTATTCCATGCTTCTTCTCTGCCCCGGAACAGGAAGTAACCTGTTCCGGGGCAGAGAAGAAGCATGGAAAAACGGAGGGCAGGTGCGCGGCACCCCCCGGCAGCATGCACCCAGGGCAGGGGGGTTCCTTCGCGGGGGTGTCCTTTCGGCGGGGGGGGGGGTCCGCGCCCCCCCCTAGGAACGCCACTGCCTAATAGATTTTTTTCTCTAGCTTTCAGAAGTCAGAACCTCCTTCCTCAGGCCAGGTCCATACAGGCAAAAGATGACAAAATATCAGAATATCTACGTGAAATGTAGAATCACTACAATGACTGTATCAACAGGAGATGGAGGGTGATAAAGAGGAAGAGATGGATGGGCAATAGAAGGTGACGAAGCAGTAATAATGTGATAGTTCACAACTCAGCACTCAGATTGGCTATACGCTTGCTATTTGATGATATCACAACAGTGTCACATGCAAGCTGTATCAATGAATTTAATTAGTCACTTTCATTTCACTTAGTAAAATTCATATTCCTATAGAATAACTTTTCTATGGCAACTTAACTGGAAAAGACAACTTAAGTCGAGATTGGCTTCTGCTCAACAAAGTGCTGCTATTTCACGCCTGCTTCTTCAGGAGCTACACCAACCATTACCCAGCCCCCTGGCCTATAGAGTAATAACATTGGACTCAATATAATAACAACACCTTGAGTATTGTGTTCAATTCTGGTCGCCGCATCTCAAGAAAGATATAGTAGAACTGGAAAAGGTGCAGCGAAAGGCGACACAAATTATAACGGGGATGGGACAACTTCCCTATGAAGAAAGACTAAGGAGGCTAGGGCTTTTCAGCTTGGAGAAGAGATGGCTGAGGGGAGACATGATAGAGGTATATAAAATAATGAGTGGAGTGGAACAGGTGGATGTGAAGCGTCTGTTCACGCTTTCCAAAAATACTAGGACTAGGGGGCATGCGATGAAACTACAGTGTAGTAAATTAAAAACAAATAGGAGAAAAATTTTCTTCACCCAACACATAATTAAACTCTGGAATTCGTTGCCGGAGAACGTGGTGAAGGCGGTTAGCTTGGCAGAGTTTAAAAAGGGGTTGGACGGTTTCCTAAAGGACAAGTCCATAGACCACTACTAAATGGACTTGGGAAAAATCCACAAGTTCGGGAATAACTTGTATAAAATATTTGCACGTTTGGGTAGCTTGCCAGGTGCCCTTGACCTGGATTGGCCGCTGTCAGGGACAGGATGCTGGGCTCAATGGACCTTTGGTCTTTTCCCAGTATGGCATTACTTATGTACTTATATAAACCTGCTCTATAGAATAACAATATCAGACTCAATATAATGTTTCTGTTAGGCTCACTGTGCATTTTCTTTAATCTTAGGGTTTACTATTATTTACTATTATTATATATAAATAAGTTAACCCTAGGTTTAAAAAACAATGCATAATATACCCAATATCACTGTGGTTGAAAAGAAGCAGGAGTGAATCAGAGATGCGACATGTTGAAGACATGAAGTAATTTTCTATTGCTTGTGTTTGACTTATTCTTGCTGTATTCCGCCTTGACTGAATTCCTTCAAAAAGGCGGTAAATAAATCCTAATAATTAGAGAAGATCATTGGAATATAAAGTCTTGAAAACTGAAGTTGAGTCTAGCAAAAACCTGCAGTTGTGGTTCCTGTAGTAATTGGCACCCTCGGAGCAATCAAAAGACCCGAAATTAAAAATCTGAGCCCACTGGGCATTGACAAGATCACCATCTGTCTACTACAGAAGTCTGTGCTGCTTGGAACTGCTCCTATCGAGTACCAATACTTCTGAATTTCCTGGGTTCTTAGGATGGACTTGATATTCGAGTGCCAAACCCAGCCAAGAGTATCTGGCAGGCTGTGTGAAACCACAATGATAATAATATTAATAATAATAATTAGCTGTGATACACTATTTATGCATTGTGAATAATAATAATAATACTTATCAGTCTAGCCTTTGCATTAATCTATCTAATGCATCTGGCCACAGCCAAAGTCATTAGCTCTTCAGCAGCTGTAAATTCTTGAAGATCTCCAGAAGCTCTCTGGGGATAAAGATGCAGATTCTTAAGTAGCAAAGAGCCACTGTGCTGTGTGAAACTGACAGTTTCTTATTCTGTTGGAACGTGCAGTGCTCAGGGAAGTCAGTAAGGATTTTAAGGATCTGCCCTTCTGACAAAACAATTACTGACCTATTTATAGGTCCTTGTATTTTTGCCTTTTTTCCCCTATCCTTTAAGAAGTAACGGAAGTTCCAGCACCTACATCTCAGACTGGCTGGACAAAAGAGTGAAGTGTTCCACTCCCTAAGCCACTTGACACTGGCAGGCGTGAGTAGAAAGAAAATAAATGAGATAAGAACATAATGGGACAGACGGAAGGTCCATGTTCTGTCCTCCGACAGCCTCACACTAGTTTATAATGTGATCCTAAAATGTGTGTAATGCTTTTACTGTTATTCTCAGTTCTAAGGACTATCATTGCTGCACTTTCTCACTGCAAAGATACATGAGCAATGCACTGTGGGTGATGTAGTTCACAGGCGGTGCAACCACACTTGCTCGGCTGTGTAAGAACTGTTACCACTGGTTGTGAGGCTGCCCAGACCCCCTCCCTCTCTCTGCCAGGCTTGGCTCTTTTGTCTTCCTGCTATCATTTCCTGGTGATTCTCACTATCTCTGTCCTGGGAGGTCAGCCAGGTATGGCCTTTCCCCCCAATCGAGAGCCATCCTCTAGGGCCACCCCTTGCTACCCGATTGCAGGCTCTGTCCCCATTGGTCTCTATCTGCTCCTCCCTGAGCCTGTGTGAAGCCTCAACACCTCTTTGTCCTTTCAGCCATGAGGCATTCCAACACCATCTAGCCAGAGACATAGAGCATGGATCATCTCATTCCAGACAGCTCTGTCCTGCTGAAACTCCCTGTAACGAACCTGGTTTTTTTTTTACCTTGAAAATATCTCCTCTCTAATGAGATATTGCACTTTCCAGTCACCCAGCTTTGGACCATTTCTACCTGTTCAACTATCCTTTCCCCCTGCAATATATCTACTTCTCTTCAGATCTCCACCCCCAACAGCTCTCAGATTAAGGAGTCTCTGTGTCCTGGAGCAGCATCTCTGAACATCTATCTGTGAGAAAATTATCTGTGATTTATTCAATAAAAGAGACTTCATAAAAATAATAGAGACCGGGTGATTGGTGTGCCAAGGTTATACTCCAAGATATTGGGGCCTCTAATTATCAAGCCCCAAGAGTCTTGATAGTCCATGAAGCCCAGCATCCTCTTTCAAACAGTGGCCAATCCAGGTTACAAGTACCTGGCAAGATCCCAAAACAGTTTTCTGAAACTGGGTTTTGCAAGACAATATGACATACATGTGTAAATGCTGGTACAGTAAAGTCTCGATTATCCGACCTAAATGGGACCGACCCTTTGTCAGATAATACGGAAAACAACAGTAACCCCTCAAATAATGCAGGAACAAAGGCAGTAAAATCAGGGTCCCGGCTCACAGCGGTGGTAAAAGTAGGGTCCCAGGTTCGGAAAATGGAAAGCGAAGCCGCGTGACATCACCGGGGGCCCAGATGTTTGGATCAGCGAAGGTCGGATAATCAAGACTGTACTGTACTTTCATGTAGAAATCACGAATAAGGCCTCAAAATTAAACCCCAAATTGTCAGAAATTGCAACTAAATGTAAGCTGCAGACATTTACAAGTAAAGATCAAACATATGTGCATATTTTGTAACTACCTGTGTTAATTATGGCTTCACCCATGCTTCACTCCAAGTCCCCCCCCCCCCCAGATCACGCCTGAATACAGGTTGGATAAAGTATGTACTTTCTTAGCATTGTACCTAAGTTTACACATGTAACTTGTGGAGTAATTTTAGTAAAATCTTTTACATGCGTAATGTACACATTTTAAAATGGTAATAACACTTAAGATCAAGGGAACATATAAGATGTACCTCATTGCTGATCAAAGTTTGGAACTCCAATGGACTTTTTTTTTTTCTCAATACTCGGGGAGGAACTTTGATGGGGGGAGGATAAGATAGGGGAGAGGGAAGGATTATGGGGGGGGAGGGGAAAACAGTGCGATGACAAACTTTGTTGAGTTATAACATTCACACTATGACGTTCTGTTACCTCATTTTTGCTGTATTCGTACTATTGTCATTAGTTTGTCATCAATAAAATATTTCAACATAAAATGGTAATAACTGAGTCAAGCAAGTCCATTAGGCAGCATAAAACAGATTGTGTGGGGGGGGAGGGATTTTCAAACTGCAAACTACATTGTACCCATGAACCTTGTGTCCCGTTTTTGTGACAAAATAAATGTGCATTTTCTCTTGGAAAATTGCTTTCAGTCTTTGCACCTGCTTCTGCAGATAAAGTTTCAATGGATTAACGTAGGTGCCCAGGAATGCCATCTTGTTATCTAGATTACACTGTGTGCTGCATGCAACCTGCAGTGTATGCACCTTAAACCAGACCAAACAAGGACAATGTCCTGACACCTTTCTTAGATAAATCATTATTTACCTAGGTATAAGGGCTTTGATAATTGCCCACAAAGTGCCTGTCTTAAGTTAATGATCACCTTTCACATAAAAATTGATTACAGAGTTAATTTATTCTGCCTTTCAGTTCCCACATAAAGGCAGAATAAATGAACTGCAATCAAATTTTATGGAGCGAAGGAATAACCTCATTGTTAGAGAAATGGGCTGGAAGCCAGGACTCAAACCCCACTGCAGCTCCTTGTGAACTTGGTCAAGCCACTTCAACTCCATAGCCTCAGGTGCAAGCCTGGGTGGTAATCTCTCCAGGGACAAGAAGTATGGGTGTTATTAAAAATGGATGTCTTAATGCTTTGATCATCTAGTTGGCATGGGGTTACCTACCCATGTGGTTTATGGAAGTATCTGGATTTAATTGAAAAAACTGTCAACTTAAATATGTGTATTTTTGATGCAACCTGGAATGTGTAAATTTGGTTGAATTTGTATCTTTGATTGTGATGACAAATGTCTCTTTCATAGAAACACAGAAACATGACAGCAGATAAGGGCCATATGACCCATCCAGTCTGCCCATCCTCTGTGGAGGTATGGCATTATATGCTAAGAATGATATCCAAGTGACAGAACTGCAGGACATGTGGGGGTATGGAAGAAGCTGTGGGTTAAACTGGGAGGAAAAGGGAAAGGAAAATGTATCTATATTGGAGTGATATACAGACCTCCCTCACAGTTGGAGGAAATGGACAGGGACTTAATTGAAGACATCCCCAAGATAGTTAGGAAAGGGGAAGTACTACTGATAGGTGACTTCAATATGCCGGATGTTGATTGGGGTGTCCCGGCTGCGGGGTCGTCTAGAAGCAAAGAGATCTTAGATTCCCAACAGGAAGAATTGTTCCAGCAATGGGTGACGGAACCGACGCAGGATGGAGCTGTTCTGGACCTGGTGCTTACGAATGGAGAGTACGTTTCTGACGTCAAGGTGGCGGACCATTTGGCATCTAGTGATCATTGTATGGTATGGTTCAATATTAAAACAGAAGAGAGGGCTCATTCGAGATTGAAGGTCCTGGATTTCAAAGGAACTAACTTTGCCGAGATGGGGGAATTTCTCAAGGAACAGTTAGCGGGATGGGAACAGCTGAAGGATGTAGAACAGCAATGGAGAAGACTGAAAGGAGCTATATTATATGTTAGAAAATGACATAAAAGTAAGATGAAAAGAAGGCCTCTGGTCCTCGAATGTAGTAGCTGAAAAGATAAGGGAAAGGAGGCTAGCCTTTGCACGTTATAAGACGGAAAGATGAAGACGAGATAGTACCTAAATAAGCGAAGAGAAGCTGGAAAAGCTATCAGGAAAGCGAAGTGGCTAATGGAGGAAAAGATAGCTAATACGGTAAAATTGGGGGACAAGACCTTTTTCAGATATGTAAGTGACAAGAGGAAGTGCCATAATAGCATTGTGAGGCTCAAAGCTGAGGGAGAGAAATATGTGGAAGATGATAAGAATAAACCTGAACTGCTTAACGATTATTTTAGCTCTGTGTTCACGAATGAAAGACCGGGGGTAGGGCTGCAGAAAACAAAGGCTGAAGGGGATGGATGTATGGTCGACCAAGACCCGTTGACGGAGGACTGTGTTCGTGAGGAGCTTGCCAAACTAAAAGTAGACAGAGCAATGGGGCCTGATGGGATACACCCAAGGGTGCTTAAGGAACTCAGAGAAGTTCTGTCAGCTCCACTGACGGACCTCTTCAATGCTTCCTTAGAAACTGGAGTGGTCCCGGTGGACTGGAGAAGGGCGGATGTGGTTCCTTTGCACAAGAGTGGAAGTAAGGAGGAGGTTGGGAATTACAGACCTGTCAATCTGACCTCGGTGGTGAGTAAGCTAATGGAAACGCTTCTAAAGAGGAGAATTGTAACATTTCTTGAAATACATGGAAGAAGGAACCGACTGAAAATAATAAGAAATGGCATAAGGAATGTCAAGTCAAATACAAAGCGCTGATAAGGAAGGCTAAGAGGGACTTCGAAAAAAAGATTGTGTTGCAGGCAAAAACATATAGTAAAATTTTTTTTTAGGTATATTAAAAGCAGGAAGCCAGCAAAAGAATTGGTTGGCTTCTAGATGACCGAGGAGTAAAAGGGGCAATCAGGGAAGACAAAGCCATAGCGAAGAGATTAAATGAATTCTTTGCTTCGGTCTTCACCGAGGAAGATTTGGGAGTGATACCAGTGCCGGAAATGGTATTCGAAGCTGAAGAGTCGGAGAAACTTGATGAATTCTCTGTAAACCTGGAGGATGTAATGGGGCAGTTCTACAGACTGAAGAGTAGCAAATCTCCTGGACTGGATGGTATTCATCCCAGAGTACTGATAGAACTGAAAAATGAGCTTGCAGAGCTATTGTTAGAAATATGTAATTTATCCTTAAAATTGAGTGTGGTACCGGAAGACTGGAGTGTGGCCAATGTAACGCCGATTTTTTTAAAAAAGGTTCCAGAGGAGATCCGGGAAATTATAGACCGGTGAGTCTGACATCAGTGCCGGGCAAAATGGTAGAGACTATTATTAAGAACAAAATTACAGAGCATATTCAAAAGCATGGATTAATGAGACAAAGTCAACATGGATTTAGTGAAGGGAAATCTTGCCTTACCAATCTACTACATTTCTTTGAAGGGGTGAACAAACATGTGGATAAAGGTGAGCCAGTTGACATGTGTATCTGGATTTTCAGAAGGCGTTTGACAAAGTACCTCATGAAAGACTCCAGAGGAAATTGGAGAGTCATGAGATAGGAGGTAGTGTTCTATTGTGGATTAAAAACTGGTTAAAAGATAGAAAACAGAGAGAAGGGTTAAATGGTCATTATTCTCAATGGAGAAGGGTAGTTAGTGGGGTTCCCCCAGGGCTCTGTGCTGGGACCGCTGCTTTTTAACATATTTATAAATGGCCTAGAGATAGGAGTAACTAGTGAGGTAATTAAATTTGCTGATGACACAAAGGTATTCAAAGTTATTAAATCACGGGAGGATTGTGAAAAATTACAAGAGGACCTTACGAGACTAGGAGACTGGGCGTTTAAATGGCAGATGACGTTTAATGTGAGCAAGTGCAAAGTGATGCATGTGGGAAAGAGGAACCTGAATTATAGCTATGTCATGCAGGGTTCCACGTTAGGAGTCACGAACCAAGAAAGGGATCTAGGTGTCGTCGTTGATGATACGTTGAAACCTTCTGCTCAGTGTGCTGCTACGGCTAAGAAAACAAATAGAATGTTAGGTATTATTAGGAAAGGAATGGAAAACAAAAATGAGGATGTTATAATGCCTTTGTATCGCTCCATGGTGCGACCGCACCTCGAATATTGTGTTCAATTCTGGTCGCCATATCTCAAAAAAGATATAGTGGAATTAGAAAAGGTGCAGAGAAGGGCGACGAAAATGATAAAGGGGATGGGATGACTTCCCTATGAGGAAAGGCTAAAGCGGCTAGGGCTCTTCAGCTTGGAGAAAAGGCAGCTGAGGGGAGATATAATAGAGGTCTATAAAATAATGAGTGGAGTTGAACGGGTAGATGTGAAGCGTCTGTTCACGCTTTCCAAAAATACTAGGACTAGGGGGCATGCAATGAAGCTACAATGTAGTAAATTTAAAACGAATCGGAGAAAAAGTTTCTTCACTCAACGTGTAATTAAATTCTGGAATTCGTTGCCAGAGAATGTGGTAAATGCGGTTAGCTTAGCGGAGTTTTAAAAAGGTTTGGACAGCTTCCTGAAGGAAAAGTCCATAGACCGTTATTAAATGGACTTGGGGAAAATCCACTATTTCTGGGATAAGCAGTATAAAATGTTTTGTACTTTTTGGGATCTTGCCAGGTATTTGTGATCTGGATTGGCCACTGTTGGAAACAGGATGCTGGGCTTGATGGACCTTTGGTCTTTCCCAGTATGGCAATACTTATGTACTTATGTACATGGAATGCAGGACCCGAGGCAGCATGGCTTCACTAGTGGCAGGTCGTGTCAGACGAATCTGACTGTCTTCTTTGACTGGGTGACCAAACAGTTGGATGTGGGAGGGGCGCTTGATGTGGTATACTTGGATTTCAGCAAAGCCTTTGACACAGTTCCGCACAGGCGACTGATAAATAAATTGAGTGCCCTCGGTGTGGGACCTAGAGTAACTGATTGGGTAAAAAATTGGTTGAATGGTAGGAGACAGAGGGTGGTGGTAAATGGAGCTTGCTCTGAAGAAAAGGATGTCGTCAGTGGAGTACCCCAGAGATTGGTCCTCGGGCTGGCTCTTTTTAACGTCTTTGTGAGCGATATTGCGGAAGGGCTGTCTGGTACGGTTTGTCTCTTTGCGGATGATACTAAAGCGAATGCTACATACCTGTAGAAGGTATTCTCCGAGGACAGCAGGCTGATTGTTCTCACTGATGGGTGACGTCCACGGCAGCCCCTCCAATCGGAAACTTCACTAGCAAAGTCCTTTGCTAGCCCTCGCGCGCCCGCGCGCACCGCGCATGCGCGGCCGTCTTCCCGCCCGAAACCGGCTCGAGCCGGCCAGTCCAGTATGTAGCAAGACAATACACTTCAAGGGAAGACACAACTCCAAAGGGGAGGCGGGCGGGTTTGTGAGAACAATCAGCCTGCTGTCCTCGGAGAATACCTTCTACAGGTATGTAGCATTCGCTTTCTCCGAGGACAAGCAGGCTGCTTGTTCTCACTGATGGGGTATCCCTAGCCCCCAGGCTCACTCAAAACAACAACATTGGTCAATTGGGCCTCGCAACGGCGAGGACATAACTGAGATTGACCTAAAAAATTTACCAACTAACTGAGAGTGTAGCCTGGAACAGAACAAACAGGGCCCTCGGGGGGTGGAGTTGGATCCTAAAGCCCAAACAGGTTCTGAAGAACTGACTGCCCGAACCGACTGTCACGTCGGGTATCCTGCTGCAGGCAGTAATGAGATGTGAATGTGTGGACAGATGACCACGTCGCAGCTTTGCAAATTTCCTCCATGGTGGCTGACTTCAAGTGGGCTACCGACGCTGCCATGGCTCTAACATTATGAGCCGTGACATGACCCTCAAGAGCCAGCCCAGCCTGGGCGTAAGTGAAGGAAATGCAATCTGCTAGCCAATTGGATATGGTGCGTTTCCCTACAGCCACTCCCCTCTTGTTGGGATCAAAAGAAACAAACAATTGGGCGGACTGTCTGTGGGGCTGTGTCCGCTCCAGATAGAAGGCCAATGCTCTCTTGCAGTCCAATGTGTGCAGCTGACGTTCAGCAGGGCAGGAATGAGGACAGGGAAAGAATGTTGGCAAGACAATTGACTGGTTCAGATGGAACTCCGACACAACCTTTGGCAGAAACTTAGGGTGAGTGCGGAGGACTACTCTGTTGTGATGAAATTTGGTGTAAGGGGCCTGGGCTACCAGGGCCTGAAGCTCACTGACTCTACGAGCCGAGGTAACTGCCACCAAGAAAATGACCTTCCAGGTCAAGTACTTCGGATGGCAGGAATTCAGTGGCTCGAAAGGAGGTTTCATCAGCTGGGTGAGAACGACATTGAGATCCCATGACACTGTAGGAGGCTTGACAGGGGGCTTTGACAAAAGCAAACCTCTCATGAAGCGAACAACTAAAGGCTGTCCTGAGATCGGCTTACCTTCCACTTGGTAATGGTATGCACTGATTGCACTAAGGTGAACCCTTACGGAGTTGGTCTTCAGACCAGACTCAGACAAGTGGAGAAGGTATTCAAGCAGGGTCTGTGTAGGACAAGAGCGAGGATCTAGGGCCTTGCTGTCACACCAGACGGCAAACCTCCTCCAATGAAAGAAGTAACTTCTCTTAGTGGAGTCTTTCCTGGAAGCAAGCAAGATGCGGGAGACACCCTCTGGCAGACCCAAAGAGGCAAAGTCTACGCCCTCAACATCCAGGCCGTGAGAGCCAGGGACTGGAGGTTGGGATGCAGCAGAGCCCCTTCGTCCTGCGTGATGAGGGTCGGAAAACACTCCAATCTCCACGGTTCTTCGGAGGATAACTCCAGAAGAAGAGGGAACCAGATCTGACGCGGCCAAAAGGGAGCAATCAGAATCATGGTGCCTCGGTCTTGCTTGAGTTTCAACAAAGTCTTCCCCACCAGAGGAATGGGAGGATAAGCATACAGCAGACCTTCCCCCCAATCCAGGAGGAAGGCATCCGACGCCAGTCTGCCGTGGGCCTGAAGCCTGGAACAGAACTGAGGGACCTTGTGGTTCACTTGAGATGCGAAGAGATCCACCAGGGGGGTGCCCCACGCCCGGAAGATCTGTCGCACCACACGGGAATTGAGCGACCACTCGTGAGGTTGCATAATCCTGCTCAACCTGTCGGCCAGACTGTTGTTTACGCCTGCCAGATATGTGGCTTGGAGCACCATGCCTTGACGGCGAGCCCAGAGCCACATGCTGACGGCTTCCTGACACAGGGGGCGAGATCCGGTGCCCCCCTGCTTGTTGACATAGTACATGGCAACCTGATTGTCTGTCTGAATTTGGATAATTTGGTGGGACAGCCGATCTCTGAAAGCCTTCAGAGCGTTCCAGATCGCTCGCAACTCCAGAAGATTGATCTGTAGATCGCTTTCTTGGAGGGACCACCTTCCTTGGGTGTGAAGCCCATCGACATGAGCTCCCCATCCCAGGAGAGACGCATCCGTGGTCAGCACTTTTTGAGGCTGAGGAATTTGGAAGGGACGTCCCAGAGTCAAATTGGAGCAAATCGTCCACCAATACAGGGATTCGAGAAAACTCGTGGACAGGTGGATCACGTCCTCTAGACCCCCGGCGGCCTGATACCACTGGGAGGCTAGGGTCCATTGAGCAGATCTCATGTGAAGGCGGGCCATGGGAGTCACATGAACTGTGGAAGCCATGTGGCCCAGCAATCTCAACATCTGCCGAGCTGTGATCTGCTGGGACGCTCGCACCCGCGAGACGAGGGACAACAAGTTGTTGGCCCTCGCCTCTGGGAGATAGGCGCGAGCCGTCCGAGAATCCAGCAGGGCTCCGATGAATTCGAGTTTCTGCACTGGGAGAAGATGGGACTTTGGGTAATTTATCACAAACCCCAGTAGCTCCAGGAGGCGAATAGTCATCTGCATGGACTGCAGGGCTCCTGCCTCGGATGTGTTCTTCACCAGCCAATCGTCGAGATATGGGAACACGTGCACCCCCAGCCTGCGAAGCGCCGCTGCTACCACAGCTAGGCACTTTGTGAACACCCTGGGCGCAGAGGCGAGCCCAAAGGGTAGCACACAGTACTGGAAGTGGCGTGCGCCCAGCTGAAATCGCAGATACTGTCTGTGAGCTGGCAGTATCGGGATGTGTGTGTAGGCATCCTTCAAGTCCAGAGAGCATAGCCAATCGTTTTGCTGAATCATGGGGAGAAGGGTGCCCAGGGAAAGCATCCTGAACTTTTCTTTTACGAGATATTTGTTCAGGGCCCTTAGGTCTAGGATGGGACGCATCCCCCCTGTTTTCTTTTCCACAAGGAAGTACCTGGAATAGAACCCCAGCCCTTCTTGCCCGGATGGCACGGGCTCGACCGCATTGGCGCTGAGAAGGGCGGAGAGTTCCTCTGCAAGTACCTGCTTGTGCTGGAAGCTGTAGGACTGAGCTCCCGGTGGACAATTTGGAGGTTGAGAGGCCAAATTGAGGGTGTATCCTTGCCGGACTATTTGGAGAACCCACTGATCGGAGGTTATAAGAGGCCACCTTTGGTGAAAAGCTTTCAACCTCCCTCCGACAGGCAGGTCGCCCGGCACTGACACTTGGATGTCGGCTATGCTCTGCTGGAGCCAGTCAAAAGCTCGCCCCTTGCTTTTGCTGGGGAGCCGCGGGGCCTTGCTGATTCGCACGCTGCTGACGAGAGCGAGCGCGCTGGGGCTTAGCCTGGGCCGCAGGCTGTCGGGAAGGAGGATTGTACCTACGCTTGCCAGAAGTATAGGGAACAGTCTTCCTTCCCCCGAAAAATCGTCTACCTGTAGAGGTAGAAGCTGAAGGCTGCCGGCGGGCGAACTTGTCGAATGCGGTGTCCCGCTGGTGGAGAGACTCTACCACCTGCTCGACTTTTTCGCCAAAAATGTTATCCGCACGGCAAGGCAAGTCCGTAATCCGCTGCTGGATTCTATTCTCCAGGTCGGCGGCACGCAGCCATGAGAGCCTGCGCATCACCACACCTTGAGCAGCGGCCCTGGACGCAACATCAAAAGTGTCATAAACTCCTCTGGCCAGGAATTTTCTGCACGCCTTCAGCTGCCTGACCACCTCCTGAAAAGGCTTGGCTTGCTCAGGGGGAAGAGCATCAACCAAGCCCGCCAACTGCCTCACATTATTCCGCATGTGTATGCTCGTGTAGAGCTGGTAAGACTGGATCTTGGACACGAGCATAGAGGAATGGTAGGCCTTCCTCCCAAAGGAGTCTAAGGTTCTAGCGTCCTTGCCCGGGGGCGCCGAAGCATGTTCCCTAGAACTCTTAGCCTTCTTTAGGGCCAAATCCACAACTCCAGAGTCATGAGGCAACTGAGTGCGCATCAGCTCTGGGTCCCCATGGATCCGGTACTGGGACTCGATCTTCTTGGGAATGTGGGGATTAGTTAATGGTTTGGTCCAGTTCGCAAGCAATGTCTTCTTCAGGACATGGTGCAAGGGAACAGTGGACGCTTCCTTAGGTGGAGAAGGATAGTCCAGGAGCTCAAACATTTCAGCCCTGGGCTCGTCCTCCACAACCACCGGGAAGGGGATGGCCGTAGACATCTCCCGGACAAAGGAGGCAAAAGACAGACTCTCGGGAGGAGAAAGCTGTCTCTCAGGAGAGGGAGTGGGATCAGACGGAAGACCCCCAGACTCCTCGTCAGAGAAATATCTGGGATCTTCCTCTTCCTCCCACGAGGCCTCACCCTCGGTGTCAGACACAAGTTCACGGACCTGTGTCTGCAACCTCGCCCTGCTCGACTCCGTGGAACCCCGTCCACGATGGGGGCGTCGAGAGGTAGACTCCCTCGCCCGCATCGGCGAAGCTCCCTCCGCCGACGTAGTCGGGGAGCCTTCCTGGGAGGTGGCCGCGGTCGGTACCGCACGCGGTACCGACGTCGGGGACCTCAACCTGGGCGATGGGCCAGCCGGCGCCACGCTCGACGGTACCGGTGGCGCAAGCACCGCCGGTACCGGAGGGGTAGGGCGCAACAGCTCTCCCAGAATCTCTGGGAGAACGGCCCGGAGGCTCTCGTTTAGAGCGGCTGCAGAGAAAGGCTGAGAGGTCGATGCAGGCGTCGACGTCAGTACCTGTTCCGGGCGTGGAGGCTGTTCCGGGCTGTCCAGAGCGGAGCGCATCGACACCTCCTGAACAGAGGGTGAGCGGTCCTCTCGGTGCCGATGCCTGCTGGGTGCCGAATCCCTCGGCGACCCAGAGCTCTCGGTGCCGACACGGGGAGGAGACCGGTGTCGATGCTTCTTCGATTTCTTCCGAAGCATGTCACCGGAGCTCCCCGGCACCGACGAGGAGGACGTCGAATCCACCCGTCGCTTCCTCGGGGCCGAGACTGAAGAAGGTCGATCTCGGGGGGGCTGTACCGCAGGAGCCCTCAGGGTAGGCGGAGACCCACCCGAGGGCTCACCGCCACCAGCAGGGGAATGGACAGCCCTCACCTGCACTCCACCCGATGCACCACCGTCCGACGACATCAGCAGACGAGGTCCTGGTACCACCGACGTCGATGCAGCTATCCGATGTCTCGGCGCCGATGCAGAGGCCCGATGCCTCGATGCACTCGATGCAGGGGTGGCCGAGGAAGATGGTCTGGACGCTGACGACGTCGATGCACTCGAAGATCCCGGTGCCGATGCCGACGAAGAGCCCGAGAACAACACGTTCCACTGGGCTAGTCTCGCTACCTGAGTCCGCCTTTGAAGCAGGGAACACAGACTGCAGTTCTGAGGGCGGTGCTCGGCCCCCAGACACTGAAGACACGACGAGTGTCGATCAGTGAGCGAGATAACCCGGGCGCACTGGGTGCACTTCTTGAAGCCGCTGGAAGGCTTCGATGTCATGGGCGGAAAAATCACGCCGGCGAAATCAAAAGCCGAAATGGCGAAATTTGAAGCACCAAATTTAGAGGGAGAAAAAATCTCGACCGAGGCCGAAAAGAGGCCTACCCCGACGACGAAAGAAAACTTACCGGGGCAAAAAAGCTGGAAGTACGGGGAGGATTTACACGAAACCCGGCGGGGGGTTTCCGGAGCACTTCCCGACTAGGACAAAGCTTTCCCGAAGGAAAAAAAAAAAAAAACACGTTCAAACAAATTGGACGCGCGAGGTCGACTTTCCGGGGCTCGACACGGCGAAAACACGACCGTACCGAGTGCGGACAAAAGAAGACTGGCCGGCTCGAGCCGGTTTCGGGCGGGAAGACGGCCGCGCATGCGCGGTGCGCGCGGGCGCGCGAGGGCTAGCAAAGGACTTTGCTAGTGAAGTTTCCGATTGGAGGGGCTGCCGTGGACGTCACCCATCAGTGAGAACAAGCAGCCTGCTTGTCCTCGGAGAAACTCTGCAACAAGGTGGACACCCTGGAGGGTGTAAATGACATGAGGAAGGACCTAACGAAGCTAGAGGAATGGACCAATATTTGGCAACTAAGGTTAATCCCAAAAAATGCAGGGTCATGCACTTGGGTAGCAAAAATCCGAGGGAACGGTACAGTATAGGGGGTGTAGTGCTCCAGTGTGCGAAGGAAGTGCAGGACTTGGGGGTGATTTTGTCTGATGATCTTAAAGCTTTCAAGCAGGTAGAAAAAGCGAGAAGGATGCTTGGGTGCATAAAAAGAGGCATGACCAGCAGGAAAAAGGAGGAGATAGTGCCATTGTATAAGTCTCTGATGAGGCCTCATTTGGCGTACTGCGTGCAGTTCTGGAGACCGTACCTACGGAAAGATATAAACAGGATGGAGTCGGTCCAGAGGGCGGCTACGAACTTAGTAAGCGGTCTTGAATGCAAAAATTATAGGGACAGGCTTAAGAACCTCAACATGTATATGCTGGAAGAGAGGAGGGAGAGAGGAGACATGATAGAAACGTTTAAATATCTCAAGGGCATTTATGTACAGGAAGAGAGACTTTTTCAAATGAAGGAGAGCTCTGGAGCGAGGGGGCATAGGACAAAGTTAATAGGAAATAGGCTTAGGAGTAACCTAAGGAAGTATTATGTCACAGAAAGGGTGGTGGAGGCATGGAATGGCGTCCCGGTGGAGGTGGAGGTGGTGGAGTCGAGGACTGTTCCATAATTTAAAAAGGCATGGGATAAGCATGTGGGATCGCTTAGGAACTAGAAGAATTAGGGGTTACAGAGGTTGGGCAGACTGGATGGGCTATATGGCCTTTATCTGCCATCATGTTTCTATATTTCTAACCCTTAACTCTTCCTTTTCCTAAGCGATCCCACATGCTTATCCCATGCCTTTTTAAATTCTGGAATAGTCCTCGACTCCACAACCTCCACTGGGAGGCCATTCCATGCCTCCACCACCCTTTCTCTGAAATAGTACTTCTTTAGATTACTCCTAAGCCTATTCCCTCTTAACTTCGTCATATGCCCCCACTGTCCTGTTCACTCCTCATCCCAGATCTTCATTTTGGAAAATCTGAAAGACCTTAAGGAGTCAACCTCCGTTAAATCCGTGGTGTGTGATGATGTCAGTTTGCTCCATTACAGCCTTTAAGGAGCCTGTTACTCTGGGTTTGGAGAATTTTGGAGACTTCCTGCTTCCTCCATCCTTTTCTACAGCTGTCATTACAGATAGTATGAAGCACTTGTGCCTGTACAAAGTAACAGAACTCTGTATTCAGCGTGTAGCATCAAGGATAATGTTCTAATCCTATTTTTAAATGATATTGACAAGCCCAGATTTGTCAATATTGCATGTCAAAAACAATATTTTGAGCTCACAAGGGACAAAGTACCTGTATGTAAGATGCAAACTGCTTTGGTTGTATCACAGAAAGGTTATATAGCAAGAATCTAATCCACAACATAAACAAGGAAGTATAGTAGAGTCTTGATTATCCGACATAAACTGGACCAACAGGTTGTTGGATGATCGAAAAATCAGATAAGTGGATAAGGGATAAAATAGTACATTGGAATGCATGGTTCAAAAGAAGTAGCACAGAAGAGTTAAAAATTGAGGGGGGGGGGTCTGTTACAAAGGCCCACCTAATGTACCCAAGAATCTTACCTAGCACTGCTGCCTTTTAACTAAGGGGTCCTTTTACTAAGGTGCGCTGAAAAATGGACGCAATAGTGTAGGCGTGGGTTTTGGGTGCGCAAGGATCCATTTTTCAGTGCACCTGCCAAAAATAAAAATTGCCGCCTGTCCATTTTGGGTCTGAGACCTTACCACCAGCCATTGACTTAGCAGTAAGGTCTCTCGCATTAACCATGTGGTAATTGCCCACGCGTTTAAAGCTGGAGTTACTGCCCGATTTTTGCCACACGCCAGAAAATGAAATATATTTTCTGGCACATGTAGCGGGTGTGCGTAAAAAATGAAATTACCACATGGTAGCCGGGCGGTAACTCCAAATTGGTGCACATTGGGTGCACGTAGGCGTCTAATCGGCTTAGTAAAAGGGCCCCTAAATATGATGCCGGGAAAGAGAGAGAAAACTCCACGTCCATCTCAATGACAATGCTGTGATCTCACTGAGGTATGTCGAATAATCCAGAATGTTGGATAAGCCAGACTCTACTATACCTATTATACCTGAATACAACCCTCTGTAAACTACCTATTCAATAAGAGTGAACTAACTCCAGATAAACACGAAAGAGCGGCTGCCTTCACACCTCCAATCTCACTACCTGAACATTCTCCCAGATGCATCATCCTTTCCAGTGGCGTAGCCAGAAGGCAATTTTTGGGTGGGCCAACAGGTTGGATGGATGGGCAGTGGAGAAACACTTGCCTCCTGATACACGCATGCTCTGCCCACACCCCTACTCCTACCGCACACCTAATAACTTCAATGGGAGTAGCAGTGCTTTTTGTTTTAAACACTGGTCACGGTGTTTAACTTGTTTATTGAGATTCAGCACCACTCTCCGGATAGCAGTGATGTTGAAACCATGATCCAGAAAGGATAGTGGTCTGAATCACTGCTAGTGCCACCCCAGCAGTCTGCCCCTCCGTCACCTAAACTTTAGCTCCACTTGCAAGCTTAAATGTATAGAATGCTGGCATGCACGTGGGTAAGGGTATGGCAGAAATGGCAGTGGTGCAAAACAGCTAGTCTGTAAATATATAGTAACATGATTCATGCCTGGATTCCATTTATGGCGCCCAGATTTGGGCACAATCCCTAGATGTATGCACAGCTTAATTGGGTAACAAGCCATTATATTTATGTTAATTATACAATTTTGATATTCAACAGCACTATCCAGATACTGCTATGGAATATCCACAGCAAGCACCAGCTGAAAGAAATATTCAGATAGTGGTATTTCTCTTTCAGTATCAACCTGCGTTTTTCCAGAATTCTGCCAGACACAGCTGGTATAGCGCCACTCACTGGCAGTTTCTGGAAGTGTCACTGTAGACTGGTACACTGCTGGAGATGCAGGGAATTAAATATCGGAGTCCAACAGGAACACTTCACATCGCAGATGTCTCAAGATGAATGGATTTTGTATACAAACTGTCATATGATGGAGTTATGAACAGCTACACACACTTTGGTAACATCTCTTAGTAAACACTTTTTTTTTGGTGGGGACCAGGAAATAACAATCAGTTTTGAACTTTTTTTCATGTTTGATTTATAAGGCAGCACTAAACAAAATCTTTCTTAACAAAAAGTAGTGGTTTATGTTTTGGAGGTGGGTGGTCCTTGTTTCAAACACTGACATATGTTTTGGGCTTTTGATTTTAAGTTTCAACTGAAAATCATCGATAAAATACCCCAAATGCAAAAAAATTAAAATAGATGTTTATTGGATAAACATCGGAAAATCAATTCCTGTAGCTCTCTCACCCCTCCACACGATTTTTATGCCTTTTCAGTTCACGTGACATGTAAGTGACACAGATGCACATAGCTGATTCCACTGGAAAAGACCCCCAGTAATAGAGGGGCTGGGGGATTTTCGAACACTGTAGTAGATGGAGGAAGTGTTCAAATGAACTCATGCCTGGTTTCTAGCTAGCTTTGGCCGCCCTCATCTTCCTTTTTTATTTTCTAGCATTACTTGTACTTTAACATAATAAATCAAATAAAAAGGCCATTTCTATAAACTAGGTGCCTGTATACGTATCGGCAAAAGAGCCAGCATGGGGCATGCGTCAGTGGCTTAGCGCACAAATGCGAGGGGTGGAGAAAAGACGGCTGAGGGGAGATATGTTAGAGGTCTATAAAATAATGAGTGGAGTGGAACGGGTAGACATGAAGCATCTGTTTACGCTTTCCAAAAAAACTAGGACTAGGGGGCATGTGATGAAGCTACAAAGTAGTAAATTTAAAATGAATCACTCAACGTGTAACTAGACTCTGGAATTCATTGCCAGAGAATGTGGTAAAGGTAGTTAGCTTAGCAGGGTTTAAAAAAGGTTTGGGCATCTTCCTAAAGGAAAAGTCTATAGACCATTATTAAAATGGACTTGGGGAAAAATCCACTGCTTATTTCTGGGATAAGCAGCATAAAATGTTTTGTACTTTTTTGGGATCTTGCCAGGTATTTGTGACCTGGATTGGCCACTGTTGGAAACAGGACCTTTGGTCTGTCCCAGCATGGCAATACTTATGTACTTATACCCAGTTGTGTACATTCCTGCTGCATTTATGTGAACCTCTGGTCTATGACTGATGTAACTGCAGCATGTAAATGTCAGGTGTGCTGATACCGGTTACACTAGTAGATGCCATTATAAAATAGACTGTCACTGCATGGGATAGCCCACTTATAGTCTGAATATATGCTTATGTGCATATAGGGTTATGTGTATATTGGAAGGGCATGTTTATGAAAGACTGTTTCTGTTCATAATAACACATCAAAGTCAAAATTAAGCACTATGGAGGCAGGACTATAAGTGGGCTATCCCATGCAGTGGATATACAGCCAGCATGTATATGTGTTTACTCAAACTGAGTGGAGGTGTTCCCAAGGCAGGGTTGGCAGCAGACATAGAAGAAGCAGATCAGGCAGTGGGAAGAGATGGGAGATGCTGGACACAATGTGGAAGTGGGGGGAAGGGAAGGAGAGATTCTGTACACTTGGGAAAAAGGGAGGGAGAAATGCTGGACACAGAGGGGGTGGGAAAGAAAGGGAATGGAAGATGCTGGATTGTGGGGGGTGGGGAAGGGGGAGATGCTGGACATGAAGGACATAGGTCCTTAACGCACCCTGCAGAAGGCACATGGCTGTTTGTTCACCTAGGGCATCAGATATACTTTGGCTGTTCCTGCTTTCCCCTCTGACTTATCCATATCCAAAAAGGACAACAATTGAACTTATAAACATTTACATTTACAGGTGTTATATCTTAAAGTAAAAAATGGCCCAACATAATCACTTCTGAATGAGGACATTAAATGGTTTTCTGCCACTCTACACATTGCAGGGAATTCTGATATTACAATCTAAATATATACCAGTTTTATTGCTAACAATCACCCTCATGATCCTTCTGCCCTTCTGTAAGTGAACTGCGGACAGGATAATGCCACAGACCTAGCAAACAGTGGCATCTCTGACACTCCTGCAACAAAGTTAACCAGCCAGATGCTTTCCTGAAAACTTTCACTTCCGGTTCAGAAGTCTGTGGAATAAAAAATGGGTCTTTTGCACCCCCCCCCCCCCCCCCCCCGCTGTATCTCTTTAAAATTAAACCACTAATGTGAATTTGTACAAAAGCAACAGTCAAGAGAGCACAAAGCCAGGAATGATAGCAAATTAATGTATGTTTATGTGAAGAAAACAATTTTATTTTTTAAAAGATGAAATTTCTTCTCTCTTTGTTCTTGGTATAATTTTGCTGTCCAATTACTCACTGAAGGTTTCAGGCAAAAGCCAAGAAGGGAGATGAAATGGTCAAACAAGTGAGTTCACAAAATCATTCCTTTCCCGGTAAGGGCTTTTGTTCAGTCAGCGAGGAACACTTAGATTGAGGGCAATCACAGAGAAAAATGCAGTACACAAGCCATTATCAGCCACAACCGCTCACACTGAATAGAGAATACTGCCTGGGCTTTCTGCTCTTTTTTTGAAGGATTAAAACTGAACAAATCATGTCATTAGTCAATTCGTTTTTCTGTGTTGCAACTGCGCTGGGCAGAGGCTGAATGGGAACATGAAGGTACAAGATGGTGAATAGGCCGAAAGTATTGTCAGTGCCGCTCACGTCCAGTTTTCCATTGATTTGGGATTTTGTGCTTCCTGCGCAGAGTAATGTGGCCTCTCAGCTCCTTTTCTGTTTCTCATGATCTGTCAAATCTTTGGAAAATATGTCAATCATATTAAGGGGGGTGATTTGTTTTGAAATATAGGGAGCCGCAATACTCTCCTTATGAAGGTCATATAATGGACATATAATAACTCTTCCTCTCTATGATTCCATAATGTGTCTGAACACACGAACTTTATTCTACCACAACATTACTATATTTGTTCATACCGGAATTGGCGAACACCTTTACGGTACTATGTAAGCCACTTTGAGTCTGCAAATAGGAGGGAAAATGTGGGATACAAATGTAACAAATAAATAAATAAATGTGTAAGGAACTTTACCCAAGTCATGCCTTGCAAAGAGCTGAGGCAGGGCTCTGCACCCACAACAAAACAGGATGTCCTGTAACATGGCTGAAATGGTAACAGAGGCATGTGGGCACTTTGGGGGCATTTGGTCACCATCCATTTGGACTCAGGCCATTGGAGCTTTACTGTCCAGAGAATACAGGCTTTAGTGTCATGTCTCAGCAATAAGGCAGAGACAGCGAAGTGGGGCAGGCTTGGCGCTTCCAAAAAACATGAAAGAGACGAGATGATTCTTGTATATATTTATTAAAGATACACCAAAATGACTCGACACAGCAGCCGTGTTTCGGCACATAGGCACCTGCCTCAGGACTCTGAGAAATACATATAAATAATGCAAAAACACAAATATAATTACCATTAAAAATGCAAAACATAGCATATATATGATAAATAAGAGTACAGCATAACATTTATTCATTTATTTATTTATTAGGATTTATTTACCACCTTTTTGAAGGAATTCATTCAAGGCAGTGTACAATATAAGTATATAACATAAACGTAAAGAGATATTAAAAAAGTAAATATATTAATATAAAACATCAAAACACATACAAAAACAAAGAGCATAAAAAAGGACAAATGCTTGTAGGGCCACAAAAGGTTTAAAACATGCTACTATATTTGAAAAATATTTCAACTGCATCAACTCCAAAATACATGGCGACATGAACTTATAATTACCTCTGAAGAGGATTAGATTTGCATAAAATATTCAGGTAATGAACTGGAGAATACGGCAGCGATTGCTCTTATACAGTTCATTGAAGAAGATACTTAAAGCACTTATTGCCTTTTTACAAAGGTGCAGGAGGGCCTAAGCGCGTAAAGTGCATGCAAAATCGCCATCACTGCCTGGCTAGCACGCGAGCCAGGTAGTAATTCTGAATTTGGCGCACACTGAATCCCGCAGTAGAAAATAATTTTCTATCACAGGCTGCTTACCCAGTGGTAAACAGCAGTTGACATCCACTGCATGCTTACCACGCTGGTAGCTCGTGAGAACTTACCACTAGGTCAAAGGGTGGCCGTAAGGTCTCGGACCGAAAATGGACATGCAACGGTTTCAATTTTAGCGCATGTCCATTTTCCGGCCCCTTAAAAATGTCCTTTCATAGATATGGTAAAAAATGGCCCAGCACGTGTACAAAAGACGTGCTCACACAACCACAGGCCACTTTTTACCACAGCTTAGTCAGGGCCGGTCCTAGGGTCTCTGGTGCCCCCCTGCAGACTATCAGTTGGCGCCCCCCCCCCCCCCCGTCTAGCATCTTCTTTCTCTCTTCTCCCTCCCTCTCTCTCCCCCCTCCCTCTGAATTCCAAGCCCCCCTCCCTCTCCTCTGAGTTCCAGGTCCCTCTCCTCTGAGTTCCGGGTCCCCCGCCCTCTCCTCTGAGTTCCAGGCCCTTCTCTCTCTTCTCTGAGTTCCAGGCCCCCCTCCCTCCCTCCTCCATTCCAGACCCCCCCTCCCACCCTCCTCCGTTCCAGACCCCCCTCGCTCCCTCCGAGTTCCAGGCCCGGTGGCCCGCGCTCCCTCCGACTCGAGTTCAGCCCGACCTCTTCTCCCACTCCCACAACAGAGCTTCGCCTGCCCCTCGCCTTCCTGCATGCCACCCAGAATTTAAAAGTCATCTTACCGGGGTCCTGGCGGCAGCAGTGAAAGGCAAGCAGGCTCAGCGAGTCGGCGCTTCAGCGGGCTGCCTTCCCTTCTCTTCACTCTCAGCTCTGCCTCTGGTCCCGCCCTTGCGGAAACAAGAAATAAGGGCGGGACCAGAGGCAGAGCTGAGAGCGAAGAGACGGGAAGGCAGCCCGCTGAAGCGCCGACTCGCTGAGCCTGCTTGCCTTTCACTGCTGCTGCCGGGACCCCGGTAAGATGACTTTTAAATTCTGGGTGGCATGCAGGAAGGCGAGGGGCAGGCGAAGCTCTGTTGTGGGAGTGGGAGAAGAGGTCGGGCTGAACTCGAGTCGGAGGGAGCGCGGGCCACCGGGCCTGGAACTCGGAGGGAGCGAGGGGGGTCTGGAACGGAGGAGGGTGGGAGGGGGGGGTCTGGAATGGAGGAGGGAGGGAGGGGGGCCTGGAACTCAGAGAAGAGAGAGAAGGGCCTGGAACTCAGAGGAGAGGGCGGGGGACCCGGAACTCAGAGGAGAGGGACCTGGAACTCAGAGGAGAGGGAGGGGGGCTTGGAATTCAGAGGGAGGGGGGAGAGAGAGGGAGGGAGAAGAGAGAAAGAAGATGCTAGACGGGGGGGGGGGCGCCAACTGATAGTCTGCAGGGGGGCACCAGAGACCCTAGGACCGGCCCTGACTAAGCTGTGGTAAAAAGTGGCCTGTGGTTGTGTGAGCACGTCTTTTGTACACGTGCTGGGCCATTTTTTACCATATCTATGAAAGGACATTTTTTAAGGGGCCGGAAAATGGACATGCGCTAAAATTGAAACCGTTGCATGTCCATTTTCGGTCCGAGACCTTACGGCCACCCTTTGACCTAGTGGTAAGTTCTCACGAGCTACCAGCGTGGTAAGCATGCAGTGGGCGGCATGCAGGAAGGTGAGGGGCAGGCGGACTCTGTTGAGGGGAGATGGGAGAAGAGGTCGGGCAGTGGTCTGGCCCTGTTTACTAAGCTACACTAAAGGCACACTAGTGTTTTTAACATGCACTAAAAATTAGCACGTGCGAACACTAGAGACACCATAGCAATATCTGGGTGTCTCTAGTATTATCACATGCTAATTTTTAGTGCGTGTTAAAAACGCTAGCGCACCTTAGTAAACAGAGCCCTTAATATGAAAATTGGTGAAGCTATGACACTGCTATATTGCTGCATCAATATATACCCAATACACATCAAACACAAATTTTGAGAAAGGGACTAACCTGAAAATATGTTGTATAATAGTTTGCTTGACCTCTGTGCAGCTAAGGTTAAGCACGCCAAGGCTAAAGCAGTATTCCCAAAATACACTGTATATTGAAAGGTAAATAGTAGAGAGGAGGTAATGAGCAAAAAGGAACCCTTGGATTGAAAAATAAACCGACATGAAATGTAGCCTGTGAATGACAGAAAATGTAATGATGAAGCGGAATTGTGCAAAAGAGTGCTAACATGTGAGATCGTGAAACGTTAGTCCAAAGGGCTATAAGAGAGAAAGGTGAGCAGACACGTAGAGAGTGATTGAAATGGTGACGCCCGAGCATGCAATCAGAAAATGGCGCAGAGACTGAGCGTATCTCATGACGCTCAAAGTGTAATTCATTACACGTTTTCTGAAATGAAGTTCCGAGGTGAACATCAGAAAAGGAAAGAAGAAAGGTGCCAATATGATCTCTTTTAAGTGGGCCTAGTCTCGTTCGTCACAAACAAAGTACATTCTCAACAAGGATAATTTCAGTGGTGTGCTGGAGCAGGCTCTCACAGGCTCGCAAGAACCGGTTGTTAAGTTTTTAAGAATTATGGGAGCCAGTTGTTAAAGTAGGGCCCTCCATGGCTACTTTAACAACTGGCTCCCAAAATGTGGGCTTGGGCCCCCTGCTGAATTCTCTTTTACTTTGCTGGTGGGGATGCTGAGCCCTGCCAGCCAAGTATATAGACTTCTGCTGCTCCCCGCTCTTTGTTTCCAGCTCTGAGCAGCAGGCTGGGACTTCTCGAGCATGTGAGAGAAGTTCCAGCATGCTGCTCAGAGCAAGACGTTGGGAGTGGTGGTAGTCCATTTATTGGCTGCCAGCAAAGGTATGCCTAGTGTGCCCGCACGAAGGGAGGGAGGAGAGAGAGGCAAGTGTTGCTCCCCCCCCCCCCCCCCCCCCCCCCCCCCCCCGGCCGCCCCTGGCCCTTCCAACTGCAGAGCTGGCTACGTCCGGAGAAAGAGCCTGTTGTTAAAAATTTACCAGCACACCCCTGGATAATCTTCTGACAATGCCGAAGAGTAAAAGTGTGCCACACTGAACACCACTTAACTTATACCATCACAAAGTTAATGAGTTGGCGCCAAAACACTATCAAGAAAACATACGCATACACCAGCAGGCATTAGGAGAAAGTGCCGATCTAAAGCACTGTCCAATTTCAAAGACTTTAACAGTCTGATGTCATGGCACAGAGATTCGTGAGCAAGGGCTATCCCAAACAGCACATTATAACAGGTTATGCACAAGCCAAGGCAGAGGATGTATACAGCACCGCGTATGTCCAGTAGCGCTACAGAAATGATTAATAGTAGTAGTAGGATCGAGACGCTCTGCTCAGTACTAGAAAAGAAAGACCTAGTCCAGACATCATGTGCTCACTTAGATTTTCTCATCTAACAAGTCAGATCCAGCGTTCCATCACGTCACTGCTTCAAAGACAAACGTTTAGTTGTTGCCTATTCCTGGGAAAGGAATTTAAAAGAGATACTAGATCCGTCCTGCCTTCCCGATCTCCCATCCCAGCCACAAGAAGCACCCCCATTAGGACACCGTAACTGTGGTTCCTACAGCCAGTGGCGGCCCTACCATTAGGCCAACTGAGGTGAGGGCCTCAGGCAGCACCCTTCCTGGAACTGCATCTTCCCCTTCCTTCTTCCACCCCCTTCCCTGAGTTTACCTTCTTTTTCCATTTTCCAAAAGGTGGGGCAGCAGCGATTCCCTTATGCTGCCCTGTCACCGGCACCAGCCTCTTCTCTTTACTGTGGCCCACCTCTCCGATGTATCTTCCTGTTCCCATCTCATAAACTACAAACATATGAAAACACAGCAGCCATCTGAGGGTAGGGAGAAAGAGTAGATGCTGGCCTATGTTGGGAAGGGAAGGGGAGATCCTGGACAACAAGGGTTAGAGCCTTGAACTGTCCCTGGATGAACCCATGGCTGAAACTTTCCCTAGGACAGCAAACAGCCCCCTCCCCCGGCAGTTGCTTTCTGACCTTCCATCTGAAATGGATTGAGTCTCTATTGGACTATGAAACTGGAAGCTTTCATTTGCAGCTACCCAGTTTCTCCCCCTCCCCTGCATTTTTATATCCCACTTTCAACTCTACTGATCCACTACAAGAACAGTCCTCAAGTCAGGGGCCACAACCTGCAACTTTGTCCAGAAACTGGCTTATGTGGCCCCTAAGTATGAACATTAAGGGGGGAAGTTATCAACATGGGCTACTGTTATGTCAGGTTATTTCATCACAAGTCGGGTTATTTTAGAACTGGGTCCCATTGATGCAATAAGACCTTGTGGTAATACAACCCAACAACAGTAGCCCACATTCATAGCCCCCCCCCCCCCCCGCCACTTAATGCCATTATTAAGTGATGGTTTGGACTCCATCCTCTGGGGGGCATGCTCCCGTTGCATCCTTAGCCAGTCCAGACAGCTGAAACTGCCCTGGAACTGAGTTCAGCCACTCTCTCATTTGGGATTTTACTTCCCAGGACTGGGAATATTTTCACTGGCAGATTTATAATGAAAATATATTTAGTAATAGAATGTGAAAAACTCTCCCACCTTCAAACCGTTCATGTGAGAGGAATCCTTCAGAGAAAAGGGCACTCTGACAAGTAAAACATTCATTACTGAATGGTACATGGGTAATTAATTGAGTTTGGCGATCATGCCATCAGTCAGCAAAGATCAAAATACTACCATATGAAAACAAGTTTGTGTTTTCATCGCCAAAATGTCTATTATGTACCCAAAAAGCCAAGGGGATGCTTGGGTAAATACAGAGAGGGATGACCAGCAGGAAAAAGGAGGTGATATTGCTTCTGTCTAAGCCTGTGGTGAGAGCTCACCTGGAATACTGTGTGCAATTCTAGAAAAAGGACCCTCAAAATTATATGAACAAGATAGAGTCAGTTCAGCTATGTCCTAAAGCTTATGGAACAGAAAAACAAATATCCTATAGTCTCTGGTATATTAATAGTACATAATCCTCTACTGGAACCAGGATCACTGCTACCTACTCAAAAAATAATACACTCCCTTGCTATTGCCATTCACTGTGTTAATTTTTTGTATACATAAGAGTACCCTCAGATTTACCCACTCTCTTTGGCACTCAGATATACTGCTGCCTGGTGGTATAGCACTTCTTTCATCGGGTTACTCTTCTTTTTTTATAATTATAGAGCCACGTGTGTGCGTGTGTGCTATTAGTTTGGTATCTTTCACGATACTTTCTTAGTGATACACTGTTTAAACCAGCATCAATTGAAATCATTCACTACTACTTAAAAATGGCATAGTATTTCAAGCAAACTGCACTTATCTTCATTCGTGCTGCCTCGCTGAATCAAAGGGCAGGAATATGTGAAAACACCCAACCGCCTTCCCCTGGACACGCCCGACTCCACGGGTTTCAAATGTCTTTCTTCAGGGACTAGGGTTAAGACCGTCCTCTGCACCATCTTCCATTATAGAGCAAACTGTGAAATACTATGCCATTTTTAAGTAGTAGTGAATGATTTCAATTGGTGCTGGTTTAAACAGTGTATCACTAAGAAAGTATTGTGAAAGATACCAGACTAATAGCACACACGTGGCTCTATATTTATAAAAAAAAGAAGGGTAACCCGATGAAAGAAGTGCTATACCACCAGGCAGCAGTATATCTGAGTGCCAAAGAGAGTGGGTAAATCTGAGGGTACTCTTATGTATACAAAAAATTAACACAGTGAATGGTAATAGCAAGGGAGTGTATTATTTTTTTGAGTAGGTAGCAGTGATCCTGGTTCCAGTAGAGGACTAAAGCATATGGAGACAGACTTAAAGACCTAAAATGTACTCCCTGGGGGGACAGTCAGCATAGGGGAAATACGGCAAAGATAATTAAACATCTTCAAACTATAAATGTGCAGGAGGTATGACTCCTTTGACAGAAAGAAAGCTCTAAAATAATGATGTGAACGGGGTACTGGTAGATTCAGGAGAAGCATAAGAAAATATCTCTTTAAAGAAAGGGTGAAGGACATGTGGATCAGCTTCCCGGTGGAGAAGAGGATCGTATGTGAGATCAAGAGAGCAGAGAATACGCACAGAGGGAGAGCTTAGGAGTTGGTATGGATGGGCAGACTGGATAGGCCATTTGGTCTTTATCTGCCATCATTTTCTGCATTTCTCTGTATATTGAGTACACTGCTACGGAAAGCACTAAAGGTCAGCCATTTTGTATCAGAAGGAATCAGTTAATTAGTTTGGGCAAAAAAGAACCTCTAACACTAGACAAGACAAAAGAGGGATAAATAAATGGCATATACCACACACAACGGGACGATTTTCAGAAACTGACTAGGAATAGATAGGCGGCTACTATTCTACCTTAAAGTCTGTGAAATTGGATGTACAAATTTGCAAGCACAAATTATAGAATAAGGCCTGTTGTGCATGTAAATTCACTCGGTCTGCAGGCCCTCCTTACCTCTCTACCCTCATCTCCCTTTATGTTCCTACCCGTAACCTCCGCTCCCAAGACAAATCCTTCCTCTCAGTACCCTTCTCCACCACCGCCAACTCCAGGCTCCGCCCTTTCTGCCTCACTTCACCCCATGCTTGGAATAAACTCCCTGAGCCCATACGCCAGGCCCCCTCCCTGCCCATCTTCAAATCCTTGCTCAAAGCCCACCTCTTCAATGTTGCCTTCGGCACCTAACCACTACACCTCTATTCAGGAAATCTTGACTGCCCCAACTTGACATTTCGTCCTTTAGATTGTAAGCTCCTTTGAGCAGGGACTGTCCTTCTTTGTTAAACTGTACAGCGCTGCGTAACCCTAGTAGTGCTCTAGAAATGTTAAGTAGTAGTAGTAGTAGGTGCTGATTGGTGTTAACAAGCAATAAATAAATTAATAAATGGCCTTAATTGGTGCTCATTGGCATCAGTTAAAAGTGACCTGTGCAAGTGCCCTTAATGAATATTCTAGAAGTTGTGTGTGCAGAATCTATTATGTGCAACTTCTGAGGGGGTGCGGACATGGGAGGGACGGGGCGGATCAGGAGCGAGCCCAAGTTATACAGTGCTATCCCTTACATGTGTGTGCATTTGCGCCAGTCATTGAGCTGATGCCTGAGTAATGCTCATAAATGGAGACACGCTAGGATTTCTATAACAGCAAATGCACAGGTAACTGCCATTCTAGAATTCACACTTAGGGCTTCTTTTACAAAGCTGCTCTAGCGATTTCCATGCAGCAAATGAGAGGAAGCCCATAGGAATTGAATGGGCTTCCCCTCATTTGAAGCACCGAGAATCGGTAACGTGGCTTTGTAAAAGAGGCCCTTAGTGCATTCTATCAGGGTGCATGTTCTTGATTTTACCCTGGGTGGCTAATTTTCAAAAGAAATGACCTCGTGGTTAACAGTTTATTTCTTATAGTGGTTCGGAGGGGGGGATGGGGGATGGGACAAAAGTAAGTACCAGATAAAAAACAATTCCTTCTCCGCTTCAAGAATGTGATCAAAGTACAACCATGACCCAGCACATCTAAATTTCTATAAATCTCACTAACCAGTTAACACTATTAACCTTTGAGCACTCAGCCGACTTATCTTGACCCAGCAAGGAGATTGCAGATGTATGGTTAGATTTACAACTTAATGCCACAGCAGCGGGAAGGGAAGGATGTTCCCGTTCACCAGCTCAGAAATGTAGAATGTTCTTTACCAAAGTGAACTGACTGTTTCTTAACCAGGAGTATGCTTTGCTAAATAAGTGGATGACTGCACTCTCCTGATTAGCCTGTTAGTCTTGCCTAGTATGGGACCACTCCTTTTATGTTATTATTACTAATTTAGATTTTGCTCACACCTTTTTCAGTAGTAGCTCAAGGTGAATTACATTCAGGTACATTGGGTATTTCTGTCCCTGGAGGGCTCACAGTCTAAGTTCATACCTGAGGCAATTAAGGGTTAAATGGCTTGCCCAAGATCACAAGGAACAGCAGTGGGATTTCAACTGACCACCTCTGGATGTCAAGACTGATTCTCTAACCACTAGGCTATTCCTCAGCACTCTGGTTGAGTGTGCTTGGTACGAGTGTACTCAACTATTATTAATCTAGTTCTTTTCTTTTTCCTCATTACTGGATTTTATCCTTTTATGTAAACTGCCTTGGCCTTTAATATGAAGAAAGACTAAGGAGGCTAGGGCTTTTCAGCTTGGAGAAGAGATGGCTGAGGGGAGACATGATAGAGGTATATAAAATAATGAGTGGAGTGGAACAGGTGGATGTGAAGCGTCTGTTCACGCTTTCCAAAAATACTGGGACTAGGGGGCATGTGATGAAACTACAGTGTAGTAAATGTAAAACAAATCGGAGAAAAGTTTTCTTCAACCAACGCATAATTAAACTCTGGAATTCGTTGCCGGAGAACGTGGTGAAGGCGGTTAGCTTAGCAGAATTTAAAAAGGGGTTAGATGGTTTCCTAAAGGACAAGTCCATAAACCACTTCTAAATGGACTTGGGAAAAATCCACAATTCCAGGAATAGCATGTATAGAATGTTTGTACGTTTGGGAAGCTCGTCAGGTGCCCTTGGCCTGGATTGGTTGCTGTCGTGGACAGGATGCTGGGCTCGATAGACCCTTGGTCTTTTTCCAGTGTGGCATTACTTATGTACTTATGTACTGTGCATTTTTTCTAGCGAAAAAGGTGCCGGTACTCAAATGCCAGGCCACCCTTCAGGGATGGGGTGATCACTGAGAGACCTACCCCACGATAGCCAGGCTCCCTGCAACCACTCACAGAATCTATGACCAGGCAGAATTGGTGTGTAGAGCCTGAGATCTTTCATTAAAACTTGGGGACCATGAGTCAATTTTAGCAGACAATGGAAAAGGTGCCGGTACTCAGTACCCCCAAGTACCCCCTCAAAAAAGCCCTGACTAAGTATATCAAATTTTAAATAAAACATAAAAATGAATCCACATCAAATTGCTTCAGCTAAGCCACAATATTCATAATAATCCTCTGTTAAATCTAATCATGTAGTAAAATATTTTTCATTTTGTAGTTAAATAAACAGACACAAGCTGATGCTAATGACACAATTGCATTTCTTTATGAAGAGACTGAACAGAAATCAACTTGCATTAACCAATGGCCACTTTATTTATTTGGATTTTGCTCACACCTCTTTCAGTAGTAGCTCAAGGTGAGTTACATTCAGGTACACTGGATATTTCACTGTCCCAGGAAGGCTCATAATCTAAGTCTGTACCTGAGGCAATGGAGGGTTAAATGACTTGCCCAAGATCACAAGGAGCAGCAGAGAGGTTTGAACTGGCCACGTCTGGATGTCAAGACTGGGGCTCTAACCACTAGGCCACTCCTCCACTCCTTTAAGTGGCTTCATTTTACCACCTCCACATCATGAAAAATATTATTTAAAAACCTGAGCTTTAAACAAGCAAAGAGAATAAAAGCATTTATTAAAAAACAAGTGAGGAACTCAGAAATGCTCAAAACCAACTGTTTTCTCCACGTTTCAGAACAGAAAGAGTCCCTGGTAGGAAGTGAGGGAAAAGCATCTTTCTCTAACCTATTTTACTGCACAGTGAGATACTGAGGAGAGATGGATGATCGCCACGTTATGCAACATTATAATGTAGGTTTCATAGAGCAACCAAGTTTAATTCACGGCCTGTCACGCTCTGTGTGCATGCAACCTGTGCTCCATTGGATTTTAATAGGTGAGACTGTGATAAATTCAAATAAGCATATTGTTTAACAAAGTCAAATATAGAGTAGCTCACGCCTCTGGTCTCCATAAATCAGCTGTGACTCTTTCGTTTTATTTGTCTTTGCTTGGGTCATCAGGAAATTAAAGGAGCCAAGCAGAGACCATTGCTAGGATTACTTAGTTTCTCCTCAGGCAGATTTGGGTCTAGATATCAACTAGAGCTGCAATTAAGATGTCTTACTTTACCTCTAACTCATGATATTCTATTCTATTTCAGTTTTATATTCCACTAAATTGCTTAGGTGAAGGGTTCAAAGTGGCTCACAAGTATAAGAGACCTGGACAATAGAGGGAAATACAAACCAAAAATAAACTAGTAAAGCATTAACAATCTGATATAAAATTTGAGAACAGATAAGTTTTTAAAGCCTTCCAGAAAAGCAGATAAGACGGCAGTTCCCTAATCTGTCTTGGAAGATCATTCCAAATTCTCACTCCCTGAAAGGGAAAGGACAACTCTGTCTGCTTTTTATGAGAGACTCCTTTTAAGGATGTAAGACCAAGCTTCAGCTTATGGATCTCACAAACAGTTAGAAGAGGAATTTACAGTTTTAATAATCCCTTCAGAATTGAAACTATATAAGACTACATTCTATATTTGAAGTCTAAAAAATCTGCGCCAAAATGAAATATGCCCAGGCGTATCCTATAAAGTACACCCAAATTTAGGCATATCTTATAGAGTAAGCCTAAATTTCCATGTGGTTTATCGAATATGCCAAGCACCCATCCACATGACTAAATTTAGTTGCGGGCACTTACGCCAAGCAAAACTTGGTGTAAAAGTTTACTCCTAAATTACTTGCAGACCGAGTGTATTCTATAACCAGGCGCATAGATTTTAGAAATGCCCATGACCCTCTCATTCTATGCCCATGGCCACGTCCCCTTTTCAACTATGCAACTTAGAATTTACGCACATCACGTTATAGAATACCCTTAGTTCTGCATATAAATTCTAATTAATGCTGATTAGTGTCAATAATTGCTTGTTACTTGCCAATAATCATGCTACTTGCCTTGTAAATTACATTGCGTGCATAATTCCAGAATATGACTGGATATGCGCACGCAACTTAGGTCACACTATATAGAATCCTGAGGATAATGATTTAAAAATCAAACATGCTATTGTGTCGCAGGTTCCTTTTTATGCAATAAGACCTAGCTGCCCAAGATCACAAGGAGCAGCAGTAGAATTTGAACCCGCCACTTCTGGATTGCAAGACCAGTGCTCTAACCACTAGGCCACTCCTCGGAGCAGAACACTTATACAGTCTGTGCCAGAGCCGGTGGTTGGAGGCGGGGATAGTGGTTGGGAGGCAGGGATAGTGCTGGGCAGACTTATACGGTCTGTGGGAGGTGGGGCTGGTGGTTGGGAGGCAGGGATAGTGCTGGGCAGACTTATACAGTCTGTGCCCTGAAAAGGACAAGTACAAATCAAGGTAAGGTATACACAAAAAGTAGCACATATGAGTTTATCTTGTTGGGCAGACTGGATGGACCGTGCAGGTCTTTTTCTGCCGTCATCTACTATGTAGTTACTAATAACTGGGGTTAACATAGCAGTTCCCAACCCTGGTCCTGGAGGCATCCCGGCCAGTCAGGTTTTCAGGATATCCACAATGAATATTCACGAGAGAGATTTAATTGCATTGTCTCCACTGCATACAAATATTTCTCATGAATATTCATTGTGGATATCCTGAAAATCTGACTGGCTGGGGTGCCTCCAGGACCAGGTTTGGGAACCACTAGGTTAACAGTAAAAAAAACACATCTTAACGGAAGCCCAAATTGATAACTTGCCCCCTTAGATTTTAACTCCACTTTAAACTCAGCTTTATAAGACGAGAAGAATTAAATCAATTCCAATCTAGCAGAAATTTTGAAAAATTAGGGGGTTGAAATTTAGCATTAGTGTTTAGCAGTGGTACCTGGATGACTATCTGGTTAACTTAGTATATTTAGACTGGAATCATCCCACAGATTGATGCTGTGAGATCCCCATGAGGGCAGCAAAACTGCCAAGAGTTAGATTCCAATAAACCTGGTCTTACGGCCATCTGTCCATAATGGCAGCTTGATATTGTAGCTCTCGTGCTGTGTATGGCTGCTGATTTTGAATCACCTCTTCTTCAAAAGTACAAGCCACGAATTATCAAGAGATTTTAATATGGGAAATACTTGTGTTCTAATGAGTTTCTGTGGCTCAGCAATCTGTTCGGAGTGATGAAAAAAGACAGTTAACTTGGCAAATACAACATAGAAATTCTCTTGGGGCAATGTGTCCAGATGAGTTAGTTTTGCGCATACCATGACAGTAATGAACCTCACTCCTAAGCCAGGGTATGTGGAGCATGATCCCAGTTTCTCAAATTCACTGCCAAAGCTCACCATAGTACTTGCATCGTCAAAGACAGCTTCCTTCTGGAGCTCATTCTCTCTATTGTCATCGGAGCGATGTTTCTACAAGAAAGCCCCACAGCTCCAGCAAAAGGTTTCCAGTAATCCCTTTAGCTCTAGTAGCGATTACAACCTGGGAAGTGAAGATGAAGCGCTGCGGGCCTTTCAGAGCACTCTTTTGCAATTCGACTAATCATAACATGGATTAATATTACATTTTTCATCAAACTAGGTCCCTTCAAAGCACCTCTAAACACAACAGCAGCCTCCATGGGGAACAGGTCACTTTTCTCAGCACTCCATTGAATTCAATTCCAGCAGCTAACTGAAGGAAAGAGAACAAGATAGTGATCTAATCACCGAGTGATGCATTGGGAAACGATAGGATGTGGTCACCCGGGGGGGGGGGGGGGGGGATGGAACCCTGTCATCTAGGAACTGGTGCTCTCATCACATCTGTAGATCATGAAGCATATCCGTAATGTGTGGGGCTGGGCATCCATCATGGGGGTCTGAGGCCGGGCCCCCCCCCCCCTCACACTAGGAAGGGAAAAATAGTTCTGGGTTAAAGTTGCTGTGGGGGGGTTTTTTTTTGTCCCTTTTGCCTAAAGACTTTTCTTCTGTTTGATCCTTGTGCTGAAGTAGGATTATGGTCTCAACCTTCAGAGTTAATACACTTAATACATGGCCTACAAATGAGAAATATCAGCTTTCATTACTCAATTACCAGTATGTGCAGGTATTTTAAAACTTTAAGGGCTCTATTTACTAAGGTGCGCTAGCGTTTTTAGCGCGTGCACAAAATTAGTGCACACTAACTGTGTAGGCACCCATAGGAATACTGTGGGTGCCTACATAGTTAGCATGCTAATGGTTAGCGCGCGCTAAAAGCACTAACGTGCCTATAGCATGGCTTACCTGTTTATTAAGGTGCGCTAACGTTTTTAGCACGTGCTAAAATGTAGCATGTGCTAATCCCAGAGAGACACCCTTATGTGTGCACATTAATTTTTAATGCACGCTAAAAACAATAGTGCACCTAGAGCGCAGCTTAGTAAACAGGGCCCGAAGTGTATCTACTGTATATCTAGAGCTATATTATAGCTGTATATACTGACTAGCATAAAGCATGCTAAAAATGAAGGGGAAAAGGCATTCACACATTCTTTTGTCAGGGGTTGAAATCCTAGTTTTCCCAGTAGACAGATCTGTGCACACTGTGAAGCTGTATGTATACTTCTCCCAGTGGGGAAGATAACAGCGCTAACCCAGTACAATGCTTTTTCCCACGTTAAATGCATAGACTCTTGCCATTTTAATGTGTCTCGTGAGATGTTTGTTCAATTAAAGTTGTTAAGGGACAACTTTGATGGAATACAGAGAAGACACCAAAGGGAAATGAAATCAATCAGTAAATGTCTCAAACATCAGCACAAATATAGTTTTTGGAGTATGACCAACAGTGTACAAAAGCATAAGACATTATTATATATCTATGTAAAGAGAGATTTCTACGGTGCCAGGAAGCTGCTGCATCGCCATTAACTTCCACCTTTAATAGTGCCCATTGCAGGTTGCCTTGGTAACCCAGTCCGTATCTGCAGAAGGCTGTAGATTGCCCGTAATCTAGACTAAAATCAGTAACTTTCAGTGTCTATCACTGTTTAAATGTTCGTACATATATAATTGTGTTTTGTACAAATGTTTGTTGCTGTGTCGGGTTCAGGAAAAGTTCGGCACATCAGAGACTGCGATGTCTCTTACTGGGCCATTAAAATCGATGTTATGGTACATGAGCGAAAGAGATTCATGACTCACCAGACAGGGTGAAGGGCAGGTAGCATTAGTAAGAGGCAGCTCCTTACGCTGTTTTTGGTTTTTTAGTGTATATTGTGATTTTATGTTATATTGTTTTTAATGTTTAATTGTTGATTGTAAACCACCTTTACGCTGTTACAGTTTTGAAGGCCTTATTTTCCAAGGACGTACAAAGACTCAAAGCCATTCAGAAGAAAGCAACCAAAATGTTATGGGGTCTGCACCAGAGGAAGTATGAGAAAAGACATGTTATAATGATATTTGTTTCAAAATGGGGAAAAAAATGACACAAAAATGCTCTGGCTTCCCATCCCTATCTACCTGTGCAGAAGGAATGGATATTCAGGAGCTTAGTCAAGATCGGGAGGCGGGGCTGGTGGTTGGGAGGCGGGGATAGTGCTGGGCAGACTTATACGATCTGTGCCAGAGCCGGTGGTGGGAAGCGGGACTGGTGGTTGGGAGGCAGGGATAGTGCTGGGCAGACTTATACGGTCTGTGCCAGAGCCGGTGGTTGGGAAGCGGGGCTGGTGGTTGGGAGGCGGGGATAGTGCTGGGCAGACTTATACGGTCTGTGACCTGAAGAACACAGGTACAAATCAAAGTAGGGTATACACAAAATTAGCACATATGAGTTATCGTGTTGGGCAGACTGCATGGACCGTGCAGGTCTTTTTCTGCCGTCATCTACTATGTTCTGTTACATTTTACTGAGATGTTGCATCTAAGCATCTATTGAGGGAAGGAATATCTGGATTCCCTGGATCAACACAATAAACTAATTGCACATTATCAGTACACATGAAGGACTTATAAACCCTACAACCATGATCACCTGCCAATAATTCTATACAAACTTAGCACTAGACCTCATGCTTTTAAATGTGGCATTTTGTTTTGCATGTAAAGGTGAACACTGATGGTTCTTCTCACTCATGTGGTTGTCAGGACTTATGTTTTGCTTTCACTGCATCTGCTTTTGTTGACCCCTATAGCTGCCAGGACTACCGAGTCTTGCCTAATGGTTGGGCCAGCCCTGGACCCAATGTATGCAGATTTATCTCATGCATATTCATTGTGGATATGCTGTAAACCCAACTGACTGTGGGGTCACCAGGGCAGATTTGAGAAGTCCTGAACTAGAGAATTCCTGTGTCACAGAGTATGCACGATCAGTGCAGACACTGACTCCAGAGCAAAGGGCTTTTAAAAATATTCTTGCTACCCCTCCAAAGGGACACCACCACCTTATAGTGGTGGAGGAGCTTCTGTGTTTCAATGACTCAGAGGGCTATGCTGAAAGGTTACCCATATCAGACAGACCTCTGAGGAGAAACCAGACAAAGACAGGCTTATTTTCGAAAGAGAAAGACGCCCATATTTCGACCCAAATCGGGAGATGGGCGCCCAAATCGGTATAATCGAAAGCCGATTTTGGGCGCCTCCAACTGCAGTCTGCCGCGGAAGTGAATAAAGTTGACGGGGGCATGTCGGAGACGTGGTGAAGGTGGGACTGGGGCATGTTTATCGGCCGAGGAGAGATGGGCGCCGTCGGCCGATAATGGAAAAAAGAAGGGCGGCAGTAACAAGAATTTGGGCTGCTTTTTTTGGACCCTTTTTTTTTCCACGAACAAGTCCCCAAAAAGTGCCCCAACTACCCAGATGACCACTGGAGGGAATCGGGGATGACCTCCCCTGACTCCCCCAGTGGTCACTAACTCCCTCCCACCAAAAAAAATAGAACTTTAAAAACTTTTTTTGTTCCAGCCTGTATGCCAGCCTCAAATGTCATACCCAGCTCCATGACAGCAGTATGCAGCTCCCTGGAGCAGTTGTTAGTGGGTGCAGTGCACTTCAGGCAGGTGGACCCAGGCCCCCCCACCTGTTACACTTGTAGTGGTAAATGGGAGCCCTCCAACCCCCCCCCAAAAAAAACCCACTGTACCTACATATAGGTGCCCCCCTTCACCCATAAGTGCTATGGTACTGGTGTAGAGTTGTGGGGAGTGGGTTTTGGGGGGCTCAGCACCCAAGGGAAGGGAGCTATGGACTCGGGAGGTATTTTACTGGGTTTTTTTTACTTTTTACAAGTGCCCCCTAGGGTGCCCGGTTGGTGTCCTGGCATGTGAGGGGGACCAGTGCACTACGAATCCTAGCCCCTCCTATGACCAAATACCTTGGTTGTGTTCATTTTTGAGCTGGGCGACTTCAGTTTCCATTATCGCTGAAAACCGATACCGCCCATCTCAAATCCGCCCAAATCCGATGCATTTGCCCGGCACCAACCGTATTATCGAAACAAAAGATGGACGCCCATCTTTTTCGAAAATACGGTCTGTCCATAGGCACCCCGTATAAGAGGCTTGGGGAGGCTAAGCCTCCCCAGCCCGCCACTGCCCCGCCGCCCGCCGTACCTTTAAATATTATAGTTTTGCTGGAGTCGCGGGCAGCCGGCATTGAAGACATCGGCAGGCTTACGCCAGTTCCAGCAGCCTTCCCTTCCCTCGTTGCAAGTCGGATGATGGCTCCGCCCTTGTAGAAACAGGAAATACGTCAGAAGAGGGCGGAGCCTCAGCCATTATCCGACTTGCAACGAGGGAAGGGAAGGCTGCTGGAACCGGCGTAAGCCTGCCGATGTCTTCAATGCCGGCTGCCCGCGACTCCAGCAAAACTATAATATTTAAAGGTACGGCGGGGGGGGGGGGGGGGGGTGGCAGGAAGGAAACAGGGCAGACGGGAGAGGAGAGGAGGGTTGCTGCACATGGTGGAAGAAGGGGAGAGGAGGGTTGCTGGACATGGTGGAAGAAGGGGAGAGGAGAGGGCAGGGGAGAGGAGGGTTGCTGGATGGAGGGAAGGGGAGAGGAGGGTTGCTGGACATGGTGGAAGAAGGGGAGAGGAGGGTTGCTGGATGGAGGGAAGGGGAGAGGAGGGTTGCTGGACATGGTGGAAGAAGGGGAGAGGAGGGTTGCTGGATGGAGGGAAGGGGAGAGGAGGGTTGCTGGACATGGTGGAAGAAGGGGAGAGGAGGGTTGCTGGATGGAGGGAAGGGGAGAGGAGGGTTGCTGGACATGGTGGAAGAAGGGGAGAGGAGGGTTGCTGGATGGAGGGAAGGGGAGAGGAGGGTTGCTGGACATGGTGGAAGAAGGGGAGAGGAGAGGGCAGGGGAGAGGAGGGTTGCTGGATGGAGGGAAGGGGAGAGGAGGGTTGCTGGACATGGTGGAAGAAGGGGAGAGGAGAGTTGCTGGACATGGGTGGATGGAGGGCAGGGTAGGGGGGAGAGGAGGGTTGCTGGACATGGAGGGGGAGGGAGGAGTGAGGAAGGAGATGAGATAACAGAAAAGGAAGAGAGTAGAAAAACTGCACATGGATGAAGAAATAGGCAAAAGCTGGATCCACTGGACAGTCAAGTTTGCGGAGGACCCAGCTTTTACTTACGGATGTAGGACAAGAAATGAAGAAGAAAGGCGGAAAGTAAACAAATAAATGGAAAGGAAGCCCTGGAAACGGAGTTAAGAGGACAGATAGCAGCAGAATCGGATACTGGGCCAGCACAAGCAGAAAAACAAAGTCACCAGACAACAAAGGTAGAAAAGATCATTTTATTTTCATTATAGTGTTTGGAATATGTCCACTTTGAGAATTAGGTGTTCAACATTAAAAGTTGATTTACTTATTTATGACATTTTATCCCACATTAAACATGAATTAGGATGTTTTGTGGCTCTACATGAGAATTGTGATATTATGATCCCTTGTTTCAATATTGTTGACGGTCTACATTTTCCGTATGGGTGGTATATTGGTGTATTAGGTTCTGCCCAGTGTAATATTTATGGTACAGTAAGGTTCAGAGTGTGTTTTTGCACAAAGTTGTGCGTAGTGTTTTGGAGTTGAGCGATTGTGGTTAGTATATGCTTTGAGCAACCACTTTATTCTTTGACATATGATACATAGCTAATATCTAAATTTAATAAAAGGTATTAATTGTGACATTTATTTTTTTTTTTTTTCTGTGTGTGATCAGACAATTATGGATTTAAGCTCCACCCCTGGCCCCACCCCTAACCCTGCCCCCTTTAGCCTCCCCAAACAGTTGGGCCACCGACCGCCTATGGGTCTGTCCCGCCCCTTTGCGTACCCGTCCTTGGAGATAGTTGCCCATGGAGATAGGCGACTGCGTTCGATTATGCCCCTCAGAGTGTCCCAAACTGGGGAGAGTGGAGAGATGGTGACCTGAAGCTCGTACGCTCAACGGCCCAGCTGTCCTCTGAAGTTCTGCTTTGATTACCTGAATTTTGTCTTTGCAATTGCAATTACCTTAACTGAGAGGAAGGGGACAATCGGGGATCAGCCGCCGATGGCCAGCGTTTTGTCCCCTGTGCAGCAAGTGTGGGACCGCTGTACGATAAGCTGTCCACAGATGATTGGGTTGGCGAGTCCTTTGATTAGCGCCAGCGAAGCAGTGTTGACGCTCTTGGACCTGGAAACAACTTTATCGCTCCCGAATCATTTAACCACCATGTCCAAAAGAGTTGAGGAGTGAGTTGTGTATGCTGAAACAGAGGACATTTACAGCAGAACCCGAGTCGGCGGTACAACTCCTAAACCCGTAAAAGGAATCAGCTTGGAGATTTTGGCTCCCGTGGAGGTTACATTGAATATCATCTAGAAGGCACTTCAGGACTTAACGGTGGTAGTAAATAACTTTGTTCCAGATATAATCTTACTAGTGAGTTACATGGATAACTTAACCAAATCCTTTGAGAATGAAAATCGATATAACAAATGAAGCTTTACAGGAGTAGGAAGCGGTTAAGATTTTGAAAATGATAATAGACCAGAAATTTAGAATAAAATGAATATTATTACAGATGATTAATATTGAGATTATTGTTCTTTCTCAGAGTTCCGGGTATGACTCCTAAAAATTTCCTCAGAAATATTTCCTCAAAATTTTGGAAAGTTTTTTTCCCTCTTTAAATTATTCCTCTTAGTAATATTAATTCAAAAGGCGTGAAGCCTGTGAACACTGGGATTGCCTTAATCAGTGGGATTTGAATTGAGACTTAAGTGTTTGCATTGTTAAACAATTTCTGGTTTTAAAAGAGAAAGAATGGAATCAGATGTATTATTTCTACTAACATTGGACAATAAGTACATTTTCAACTAAATGAATTGACTATACATCCTTTTGGCTTTGAAGGAGCCAACCAGACGATCAATGTGGAATAATGATTTAGACGAATAATAACTGGGGATAATCAGGTTTATACCACATTTATTCTTTGTTTAGTGTTGTTTAATTGATCTCCTTGTCTTGTTTCACTCTCCCTATTTAGTGGTCTAAGGAAGAATATAGAATTACCTGATTGAAATAATTCATGTGTATTACTTTCTCTGTATTTCTGGCAAGTTATTTTATCACTTATAAATTTAAATTGCTATTAAAAATATATATATATATTTTTTTTTCTTGCTTTCTGACACCACTGCTCCCCCTAGATGGTCTGCCTGGGTGATGCATGTGTTCCTTGATGAGCCTGGATGGGAGGGGTTCATCCCACTGTAGCAGTATTTTGCCTTCTTTCTACCCAGGTTCTGAGTCATCCTGAAATCCAGGGCAGAAATGTCAGAAGTGGACCCAGTGCCCACTGGAAAGCTGTGCCTTCTTCTGTGCTCCCTGTAGCATGGGACAGAAGCCTCTGCCCTTGATCTAAGTGCATTTTTTTTCTCTGGTCCAAGCAACCTCATCAGATAGGTTTATGGAAACAGATTTTAGTTCTTCTTTCAGACACATTTTCACACTGTTTTTCTTCAGCCTTTGGTAGAATGAAGGCGCTCCACAATCTGACCTTTCTATGAAAGACTGTGCACACCAAGAAGGCAATGACCCTTTTATTAAACAGAAGGATTCTCAGCATATAAACAGGAAGACACAGCAGCAAAAGCAGCCACACAGCTTGAACCTTGTGCACAAGCTACATACAGAACAGAATTAACCAAAGAAGCTGCACTGCCTTCTGGATCAGTACCCTAGTCTCTTCACTTGACTTACTGATGAGTGTACATCGCTGTGTGCAAGAACTGTGTATGCATGCAGATCGGAGGTAATTTTATAACTAGTCACCTTAAAGAATGTGGTAACAGAATGTACATGATATCCTATATACTAATTCTCACCTCCAATGTTCTGTGCTTGGGACATGGCTCCCTGGAGGTGGTGGTCTGCTAGGCAGACACGCACTGACATCACTGACGTCAGGACACACGCAGAGGAACTTCCAGAGAAGATGAACAACGCGAAGAGCACAACAGCACTTCGGCTGTCGGGGGTTTGGGTCCCCCGTCAGCACAGGTAGTCCACAACAGCGGCGGGGGGCGGTTTTCACCGGCACGGGGGGGTCGAGGGGGCCATAGCACGGAGGGGGGGGGAGAAATTGCCTGCCTAGGGCCCGTTTCCTTGCCTTCAGAAACGGGCCTTTTTTACTAGTTATTTTATAAAGATCACAAGACATCAAACATACAAGAAAAGGAGAATAAGAAAAAAAATCAAACAAATTCAACAATCATAAAAAAAAAGTTATGTATAAATTATGGACCATCAATTGTGGGAAACCAGAAATCTACATAAAATAGATTTAATTTCCAACACAAGTGTCATCATCAGCCCACACCAAACCAGCCCCAATAGCCTGCAAATGCACATGTACAAATCTACCCCCTGTGTATGTGATCTATGTGGGTAAGAACACATTTCTTAAAATAGCCACATACACCAAACCTCTGCTCCCCCTCTGCCCAAACTATGCCCCCAGGAATGCCTACATGCCACACATGTGTTTATTTGTTTATTTGCATAGCTTAGAGCCCATCAAATCTCCATGCATCAAGGCAGGTTACAATCATTTATAATAAGATAACAATATTGAATGCATTCTTGTTAGTGTGTATATTTATACATCTATACAGCCACACTTTCTAAATCTAAAAGCATTTTTCCTAATCTAAAAGATGCTTTACACACAGAAAAACTTATGAAATTACCTCCATTATTATTTGCTTAGCACATACCAGATGCACGATATGAATTGCACATTCCAGATGCATGCAGAATCATACAGAGACATATTTATTTATTAGGATTTATTTACCGCTTTTTAAAAGAAATTCACTCAAGGCGGTGTACAGTACAGAGTTGTAAGGGCACAGAAATCTTATCCATCCCCGCTGGAATCTTGCCCATCCCCGCAAGAATTTAACTCGTCCCCACCCGTCCCTGCAAGAATTTAATGGTACATTTAAAAAAATATTCCAGTCGGCTCTCTCAGTCTCTTTTTTTTTTATTTTTTAATTATTTTATTTATCATTTTACTTAATTACATTCACATTTATCACATAAATGTAAGGAAATACAGAAATTAATATAAAAAGGAAAACATTTTCTCTCAACAATATATATTTACATAATTGTCCACAATTGGAAGATCCAAGATCAGGAAAACAATCTTAAAGAAAATAAGAAAAACTCAAAATGGTTAACCTTACACTTCACATTTTCTGAGGGAGGAAGGTTAATCGGTTACTGCAGCCGGTACAGTGGTAACTGAAGGAAGTTGCTGCAGAGGATTCTTCATCTGTTTCCACAAACTCTATAATTTCTTAGGTTCAAACAAATAAGTAATAAGGAAAATAAAACACTTACAAGGGAATCGTGCTAGGAAGGTCCCACCTGGGGCAATGATTCCTGGCTGAAAAGCCAAGACTTCACACCTCCCAGTCTGCGATTCCCTTGATGTGTCAGGAAATATATTCATCTTTGAACCCAAAAACTATCAACCATATATCGGAAATACAATTTTAAAACGTTGTTCCTATCTAATCAAAGACGAAAGTCACTAATAATATAACTCTATCTATAACTTCTGAATTTTCCAAAATGTCAATTAAACACATCTCTTTCTCTGATAGAAGATTTTAAAGGAAATATAATTTTAGTCACCAAAAGGTGGCTATCAGAAGGTATTAGCAAAGTATCAGAGAAATATTTCTTCAAGATATATAGGATATTATAGGTAAATTTATCATTCTCAAGTTATTTTCCCTTAATTGGTTCTCCAGAAATTCCAGTTTTTACAAGAAAAATAACTATTCTTCATTACCAAATTATCTAATTTTCATAGAGAAGCCATTTCTTTAATCAAAGTCTCTTTTTATATCTTGGACTTCCACTTTGTTAGATAAGTATTAATATAAATTCTTTAACTCACATAGTGAAAATTTTTAAACATCTGAAGACAGTTATTCACATTCTTCTGCAGTTCCTATAGTATGTCCTTTATGACATTATTGGCTTCACCAAGTCCAATTTCTCCACAGAAACCACTCCAGATTTCTTCGGGGGGAAGAGCTCACTCTCCAATCCCCCAGTTGGTTTATTATCTGGAGTCGATGCTGCGCCAGGACCTCCTCGGGTCACGTGAAAATCCTAACCCACTTTGGGCGTTTCCATTATTGACCTCTATAGCGAAGCATTACTATTTCCGGGTCTTGGAGGGGTCGTGCCAACAGGGGGACTCAAAGTCACTCCCTCCACTGAGATTCAGCAATAAAGCCTTGCTGTTCCCCGAAGCAAGAACCGATATCCCCAACGTTATGACCCCGAATCTCTCCAAAATAGATTGAGAAGTGGTGGGAACCCCAGCCTTGTTCGAGGAGGACAGCACCACGGCTTTGCCTTTTCTCTTCCCCATTCTCTGGGGAGCGCGCCTTCTTCTTCAGGCATTCTGGTGTAAAACGGGAACTCAACTAGCGTACGTCCTCCCTCAACGCCATCTTGGATCCTCCAGGTTGGGACACTCTTTGTCTGGTTTCTCCTCAGAGGCCTGTCTGATATGGGTAACCCTACAGCATAGCCCTCTGAGTCATTGAAACACGGAAGCTCCTCCACCACTTGCAAGGTGGTGTCCCTTCGGAGGGGTCTCTCAGTCTCAATCTGGGTTTGAGCCGCAACACTGCAGGCAAGGAAGGCACGGAAATTGGAACTTGGAACACTCTGGTGCGCACATGTAAGACTTGTCTTTGATTCACTGGCTCTGTGTGCTAAGAGGTCACCACATGCACGTGCCAGTAGGTCAGGTGACATCTAATTCTCATGCCTGTGTCAGAGCTGTGGTCTGTGCATCAGCCCAGAAGCAGAGAGGATTAACACTAAAATAGTAAGTGACAGCAGATAAAAACCTGAATGATCCATCCAGTCTGCCCAATAGACACACTCATTATCAATTCATGATTAAATCAATAATGAACGTGATATTATATACTTGATTATGGTCTTTCTTTAGTGTTTCTGGGACATAGACCATAGAAGTCTGCTCGGCCCTACTCTTATGTTCCAACTTGCTGGAGTTCCCGTCAAAGCCCACTCCAGGCTATTTGTCTTTTCATTTGCGGGACACAGACCGTAAAAGTCTGTCCAGCATTGTCCTCATGTTCCAGCCACTAAAGTTGCTGTCTAAGATCTTTCCAGCCCATCCTAAACCAGATTGCCATATATGAGACACAGATCATACAAGTATCTGTGTGTTGTCTCTTCTTATGTACATATGAATATCTACTACTACTACTTATCATTTCTATAGTGCTACTAGACATATGCAGTGCTATAGAATCAATATACGGTCTGTGCCAGAGCCAGTGGTTGGGAGGAGGGGCTGGTGGTTGGGAGGCGGGGATAGTGCTGGGCAGACTTATACGGTCTGTGCTCTGAAGAGCACAGGTACAAATCAAAGTAGGGTATACACAAAAAGCAGCAAATATGAGTTATCTTGTTGGGCAGACTGGATGGACCGTGCAGGTCTTTTTCTGCCGTCATCTACTATGTTACTATGTAATATCTATGTGATGGTGTTTGTCCATGCGTGAACATGTCAGTACATATTTTAATGTTTTTGTATGTGGGCCTGTGTGAGCCCCTCTGAATAGCCATGGGACCTCTCCCCCACCCCCAGGAATGAAGAAGGATAAATGGGTGTGCATGCAGTCAGGAATACACCAACACTAGGAGGAAGTGACACGCTGACTGGTGAGGCCTGAGTGACTGCAATCAGGGCTGACAGGTTGTCTGAAGGATAGGAGGAGACATGGCATGCCTAGTGTTTACTGAGAAACAGCCCTTGCCAGATTTGCAGTACATCTGCAAGGTGGTCTCCCTCTCATTGCCTCCACCATAACCCTGTGAAAAAGGGTTGAACTAGCTAATGAGGGAAACAATTTGGTGCCGCTGCTAATATGTTAAAAACCTGTGTCAATTCAACCAGTTTCCTCTGCATGTTTTATGTGACTGTGTCTGGGAAAAGGTGATCAAAGTAGCAGAACTAAAATGTATTTCTTTATTAGGATTTCTTTACCGCCTTTTGGAAGGAATTCACTCAAGGCGGTGTATAGTAAGAATAGATCAAATATGAGCAATAGGCAATTATAGCAGTAAAAATATTCCAATTACAATACAAAGTATGGCATAGTTACTACTTACAATGTCAACACAATACATAACAGAACATTTTAATTGATAGTGAAAGGTAAAGCAAAGATGGAACATATAGACAGGTAAGAGAGTAACAAGAGTTAGAAACTAAGGTTTCTGATTTAAAGAAGGTTGCACATGAGATCAGAGAGATGGTTAAAATGTTAAGAATGGCCAATTTTTCATGCCATGGTATGGATCCTTAAGCAGTCTGTAAAGGTTACATGTTTGAACTTTCTTATTTTTTCACATAAAAGGATGGGGTTTGGACTCTTGTATTACAAATTGTTCGCTCTAACAGAATTCACTAAAACCTCATTTTTTGTTTCTGGTGACTTTAGTCACCTTTTCCCAGAGACAGTTGCATATATGTGCACTGCTATTTTTTCATTTAATTCCTGTCAGGAACACGGGAGTTGCAAATAATAAACTGGTATCATAGAACATGCAAAATCAGCTACCCGTCCTTATTTTGTCACTCGTCTTCTCCCTTCTCGGACAGTTTCAGGAAATGGAGATGGAGATATAGTACAAGTTGAGATGTAAATTTAGCACCACTTTATCTGATGGTGGCACGGAAACGAAAGACCTAGATCTAGAACTCATTAGACCATAACAAGGGTGAAAGTTAAATAATAGAACAGATGCATTTCCTTAACAATGAACCAGTTGAATCAGTTTTCATTCTCTGGGTAAACGGGCCCCCTTTCCTCTGTGGACCCCAGACCCTTTTTGGTATCTGAACTCCTCTGTTTGGTCCTCCCCTCCACCTCCTCTTCTCCTTGGATTCTGTTTTACTCCTGGGTGGGTCACCAGATGGATAATTGCTCCTGTCTCCTTCTTTCCAACTGGAATATAAACACATTCACTTTCTAGGAATGTGAGCAGACACCTTCATAGCCTTCCCTGTGGGCTTTTCTTTCTCCTGATTCTCCATGGACACAAGATGCAGGACATGTCCTTCCTTCCTGAATCCTGGTGTAGCAACTGGGTCTGCAGGACAAAAGGACTGGAGCTACCGCCTGCTACTGGGTTCACTTCCAGAAGAGAGACTACAGTATTCCTGGCTTCCTCACGCCCTAAAATTTCACCTGGACATTCTGACCACTGGTGGGACTGCACCATTTACAGTCACTCTTTGGGGGTGCACATTAAGAAATGGTTTAAACCCTCCCGTTCTTTATGTGGTACATTCCATATGCTTCTCAGTTGGGAAACACGAGCATTAGTAAGAAAAAATAAAGTTCCTTTACAAATGTATTTGCCATTTCAATAAAGTTGCATCTTATTTATTTTTAATTCAGTTTATGCTCTGTCATATCCAACAAGCACTCAATGTAGTTTACAAACATATAATTATAAACATAAAACATCATAAAACAATCTTGAGGAGAGCTGTCCAACTGTTTAAAACACAGAGCAAGATTTGCACAGAAAATGAATATCCCAGCATTTCTATCAAGTAGATGTAACCGCATGTTTTAGACACTATAAACCACATAAAACCAGGAATTTCAGAATGACAGAATTCACCCAAGTACAATGCAGAAAGGAACCCATTAAGACTGCACACTTGCATATGTGTCATTAAACTAATCATGTTTGCTTCACAGGTGCTTCAACCTCTGCAGCTCAAAACACCAGCTGGGACGTAATGTACCCAAGGATGCACCTCGCCAAGAGACAGCTCTAAACATCCGCAGGAGACAAAAGTTTCTTTTGAAGAAACACCAACTTTCTTTCTCCTGCTGGTCCTCAGAGGTGTTGTGGATTACCATGAAGGCAAAAATGAGTCCTACATAGGCTGAATTGTGAATTCCAGAAATTATTCACCTTCATAAGGGAGGCAGTGCCTCATTTTAGCACTGAAGAAACATTTCAGCCCACTCGACAACTGGGTAAAAAATTCCTTCCTGATGTGTCCATCCAAATTCATTTGTAGTGAGAAAAAATAATCATCAAGTTGAAACAGAAAAGTAAGTTCTGCCATGAAAGCACAAGAGGTTGTGCTGCGTTTTTTATACATCAGAATATCTGAAGCCTCGGCAGGGCTTTTCATTTTCATTATAGAATACAGCACCATCCCCCGGATTCTATATAGCGCAACTTGCGTGCGTAAATCCAGTCGTATTGTGGACCTGCACAAGCAACTTAATTATTTAACAAGCCAATCGGCGCCAATAATTGCCACTCAAGCAATTATTGACACTAATTGGCATTAATTAGAATTTATGTGCACAACTAAGCGTATTCTATAACGCGATGCATGTAAATTCTAAGTTGCCTAGTTGAAAAGGGGCGTGGCCATGGGCATGGAATAAGCAGGTTGTGGGCATTTCTAAATTCCATGCGCGTTGTTAAAGAATAAACCTGGTCTGCATGCAATTTAGGTGTCGGCATGTACACCAAGTTCTACTTGGCATAACTACCAGCGACTCAATTTAGTCATTCAGACGGGCGCTGGGTGTATTCTATACAATACATGGAAATGTAGGCTTATTCTACACATTATAGAATACACCTATGCGTATATCATTTTGATTTTTAGGCGTAATATATAGAGTCTATTCCTATAAGTTATACAGCTATCTCAGGCATTTAGGTGATCATGTCAGGCCTATGGCTGGTGAAAGTACTCGTGTCTCACTTACAACATGTATTTTCACTGTTCTGCTAGTTTTCTCTATAGGAAAGTATGCACTTATGTTCACTAAGGGGTCCTTTTATAAAGGCGCACTGAAAAATATCTTGCGCAGGGTTTAGCCGCGCGCTGATCCATTTTTTAGCGCACTTGTAAAAGGCCTCTTTTTTGGCTGAAAATGGAGGTGTGGCAAAATCAAAATTGCCGCACGTCCATTTTGGGTCTGAGACCTTACCGCCAGCCATTGACCTAGCGGTAAAGAATCTAGGCAGTAATGACCTGTGCGCGCCCGTTATGCATGCCAGAAAATAAAAAATATTTTTCGGATGCACGCCAAAATTGAAATTACTGCAAGGTCCACGTGGTAAAAAGGTGGTAGCTCAAATTTGGTGCACGTTCGGCACACGTAGGCACCTATGCGGCTTAGTAAAAGGACCCCTAATAGAATAGATTTCTACTGAAAATCCTCTGGGCTCTTATTTATAGGTGCGTGGTAATAAAATTAGAATGAGTCTTTAAGTTCTGATCCAGGGATGTGCACTAGTTGCTTTTTAAGGATCAAGAGGGAATGTAGTGGACCCTACGGAGGGATCTCCTACCAGGATCTTGCCTTTGTATGGTCGCCACAGGCACAGAATGGGCTGCTGAGAAGACTCTCTCCCATTTATCTCTCGCGGGCGTCTTGTAACCTTCTCTCTTCCTGTTTTTGAAGAGTTTCACTTCATCCAGATGAATCTCTGCCCGAATAAAACTGACTGTCCTGGGCGCTGATCAGTAGTGAGTCTGGGCTTTTTTCTGTATAAAGAGATGAAATTTCATAGCACTGATTCTAGTTTACCAATAGAGAGAAATGACAGGAAGAGGAATGCAAGTACCCATAACAGGACGTGTGCCAACACATGTGATCCTTTAAAGGAAGGCTTAGTGGCAAGCAGGAGAAGTCTTAATCAAACCCTGCCAGGCACTGGCGCCAGGGAGTATCTGAAGAAATGCCAGGTTTCGTTCAAATTCTGATGCAATATTCTGTGGCAATGGTGTTCATTTCCAGGACTCAAGGGCTGCAAACAGGCTGGGTTTTCAGGTTATCCCTAATGACAATGCATGAGACAGATTTGCATGCCTCTTGGGTGGTTGGATTATTGATTGATTTGGATTTACCTCATAAATTTTCACTAGTAGTTCAAGGTGAGTTACGTTCAGGTACAGTAGGTATTTTCCTGTCCCCAGAGGGCTTAAAATCTAAGGGACCCTTATACTAAGCTGCATTGTTAACAAGCGCCTAGCGCAACAAAAAAATGGACTATCGCGGGGGATGCTACAGCATCACATGGTAGTTTCTGAATGGATGCGTGTCAACCATGCGCTAAATAAGTTTTTTTATTTTTTGACGGGGTGTGTCAGGGGCAGCAGGTGGGAATGCTTACCCTAACCATTTAGTGCATCTATATTATCATGTGCTAACTGATTAGCACAGGAATAATGCAGGAGCACTTATCGCCTATAAAATAGTAGGCCACGTGTTCCCTAATGCACCCTAATGGCAACATTAGCGCATGCAATGTCCACAAAATAGTGATCACTTTTAATTAATTCTGTTTAGGGAATCTTTTTCCTTTTCTCGTTCTCTTTTACTTTTTTTTTTATATACCACTATTTAAATGTTCAGGTATTTAAATAACGAAGCGAAAAGAGCCTCAGTCAGTGCTGGGAACGATATGTCATATTTAAGAGCTTCATATGATAATGCTCTACACCCAGTTTCACTCAATCATTGGCTCTAAAAAAAAACCTCCATATTAATGTTTTATTTTATATTATTTTCATCCACTTTTCTTTGTAACACTGAAATCATTCACTAAACAGGCTCAACCTGTATATTTAAATGCGCAGGAGAGAGGGGCACTTATCTTGTGACCGGACCATCCCAACGGGGACCCATTTCAGCACCGTTTCTTCAGTGGAAGTCCTCTTCTGTCCCAGTATACGAATTGCTCACTCATCCTGAGCCAATGATTGAGTCAAGCTGGGTGTAAAGCATTATCATATGAAGCTCTTAAATATGACATATAGTCCGCAGCACTGACTGAGGCTCTTTTCCTCCGTTATTTAAATACCTGAACATTTAAATAGTGGTATATATAAAAAAGTAAAAGATAATGAGAAAAAGGAAAAAGATTCCCTAAACAGAACTGATTAAAAGTGATCACTATTTTTTGGGCATGGAGTGTAAACTTTGCCCGATATTCAGCAACTAGCAGGCAGTGCTTTCATTGCCCGCTGCCAGTGTTCAACCCGGCTTTTCAATGCCAAGCTGTTTCCAGCAACCAGCATTGAATATCCAAGTTTTCCAATGCCGGCTAGCGCCTGACCGATTCAGGTTTAACAAGCCATGGTTTAGTGGGCAAAGATAGGCCTTCTTTTTATATGGCCTTATTTGGCCACTAAGTCTGGCAAGTTACGTCCTGAATACGAGGACTTAACCAGTCACGCCCCCAGAATGCCCCTGGAACACTCCCAACATTGCTTTATTTTCTAGACTAACCAGGCATTTTCAGCGACGATAACCCGTTAAAATGCCGCTGAAAATGACTGGTTTTCCACCATGACACAAGGTAGCTCACACTGAAAATTGGACGGTCGGTTTCTAATGCTTTAAACTCTGGCGTTAGACTTTGAGCATCAGTTCCTAAGATAGCAGCACCTCGGTCTCTCACAGGAAGTAAACGTAAACATCCACTCTTCACAATTGTTAATACACCTCAGATATTAGCGGTGCATTAAAATCACGACAGCCTCGGTGCACAACCGTGTTACCGCTAACCTCTTCTGCCCTTCAAACAAAACTGTATTCTAAGGGTTTGAATAATGAAAGCTTCCTGTTCATTAGGAAGAAAAAATTAACTTTATGCTGGTTGCCGTTCCCATGCCGACAGGATTAATCTACCTTCATCACTCTGCTTTGTGCTCTCAGGGCCAGGGCACAGGCCTGGGCTGAAAAGTTTTAACATGCATTTGCTGTCTGTTGCCATTACTGGCACTTAAGCAAACACCCAGCAGAAATTACCCTTCCCCAGACATTGTGAATTCAGAGCTCAGGAGGTCTAGTATAAGCAAATAAGGAAATTGCATAAACCTCCCTGTCTTTGCTATCAGAGGTGAGATATGCTTTCCCTCCATTGACTGGCTGCTCCAGACTGTAAAGACAGGTGAGGAGGTTTCCCACTGCCAAGGCCGCTGAGAGACAGAGTCGGGCCCGGGGCAGGACGCGAGCACCCCATGCCTCCCCCACCTGAGTCACCACGCCCCCTGCTCCCCTACACTTGGGACGCAGCCCCCACACCTTTCTGCTTGCTCCCTCGCTCTGTCCTCTCCTGCACTGCTCCTATCCATGCTTGGAGTCAGGACCTGGATGATCACATTAATGTGATAATCATCAGAGTCCTGGGCAGCATGCAGAAGAAGGAGAGGACAGATCCAGAAGCAGGCAGGAAGCTTGCTGGCGCCAGGCCTGAGCCCAGGCCACCCCACCCCCACTGCTGACACATTGCAAAAAAAAAAAAATTGTGTACATCTGACAAGAAATCTTAATGGTTTTGGTGGAATAGGTGACAATGAAAGTCACCTTTTTAAGGGGCCCTTTACCCCATGCTAAAAATGCACCACCATGGGATGCACTGAGATCCCGCGGTAGTTCTGGGATTGGCACACACCAATCAACACTAAACCATATTTTAAAAGGAAAAAAGAAATTGCTGCCATTTTACTGCCGTGCTAAAAGTTACCTCAGCATGTGGAAACCCATGCACTAAAAATAGCTCAGTTCACTTTTTAGTGCCACTGAGCGAAAGAACCCTTAAAGGGTCATTTTATAACAAGGCACCAAGATTAATAGGCTGAGAAGGTGCCTATTTTGTAAAGACACGAAGGCATGTATGTCTCTAGAAAATTCTAACACAAATCCTGCAAACAAAATCACACCTACACTGAAGGCACAGACATTACACCTGGTCAAGAGCAGGTAACATAGTAACATAGTAGATGACGGCAGAAAAAGACCTGCACGGTCCATCCAGTCTGCTGAGGTGGAAGGAGGTGTTTCAGAGAGCTCTGCAGACTTCCAGTGGGAGGAGAGTGAGGCCTAACTCCCTCCCCAAGGATGTGGAGGGCCTCTGGGGAGCGTTCCCCAGGACAGGCCCAGGCCATGGGGCCTCTTGGGCTCAGGGACCAGAGGGTCAGGAAAAGCGGTCTCCTCCCTTGCAGTGCCGCAGGGAGGAGGGAAAGGAGCCCTGTGGATAGAAGAGGGCCAGACTCCAAGGGAGGAAGCCGGACTGGTACCCCCCTCGCGGCCGCACGACGTCCAGCAGGTGAGGGGGAGAGAGAGCTGGCGGAGACCCTAGAGAAGAGCTGGTCTGAGAAGGAAAGAGTGGTAATGGAGATCTGTCAAGAGGCCCTGCCGGAGGTGGAGGAGGAAAGCAGTGAGGATAGTGACGATCTAGAGGAGGAAGAGCTTGTGGACTACTGCCAGGATCCAGAGGACCCGGCCAGTGGCATAATTAAAGTGGTGAAGAGAATTAAAAGTACGGAGAAGGAGGTGGTGGACCTGGGGAAGCGAGTCAAAATGGCAAAAGCCCTGAGCAAGCTGGCCCCAGCAGAGCATCGCAAAACCTATATGAAAGAGGAAACCAGGCTGCTTAGGCTTCTCCAGAGAAAAGAACAGCTGCTGAGGGCCCTGAGGAAAGGCCCTGGAAATCCTCTGAGAGAACTCTATATCAACAGAGACAGGATGGCCTCGGGGGGACAGGCCCCGTCAGCCTCGGTACAGTGGAAGCAACAAACAGAGCAGGAAGGAATCAGCCCAGGCTTTGGACCCCAGAACATTGAAGCATCAGGGGAGCTGCCAGGAACTAGCACCCAAAATACATTGAAATTCATGCAATACCTTGCTAGTCAGTCAGGGCCTCTGCAGGCAGCTTCTGGAGTAAGCAGGACTGAAGGTGGGGCTGTGGAAGCCTCATTGAGAGCACCTGAGTGTGGGAGAACAGAACAGGAAAAAAACTTAAACACTAAGACTTTTCACATTGTTGAAACAGAGGCTGCAATTTCAGGAGAGAGACCTTTTTCCACAGAAGTGGTGGTGGAAGTTGAAACAGAGAACTTACCTGGAGAAGAGGAGGTTGTCCTGTTCCCATTGCCTGTAGTAAAAGCAGACGGCAAGGAAAAAATGCCTGGGAGGCCTCACCCACAAAGCTCTGAGGAGCAGGATGTTCCAGCCAATCAGCCTGCAGCAGGGCTAAGGACTGAAAGTGGAGATGTTCCTGCAGGGAGCTGCCTCTTAAAGGAGAATGCAGGAAGAAAAGCAGGTGAAGACAAGGAGTGGTTTTCCATAGAGAAAGCACAGGAGGCCACACAGTGTTCCCCACATAAAGGTTCAGAATGGCAAGGAACTGCGCTGCCGGGTGGCGGGATGCCATGCCCGCCCAGCACATTGGAGCAGGAGGCGCCAGCCAATCGGGCTGGAGGAGCAGGGATGGCCGCAGAGGAGAATGCTACAGCGCAGGAGGATTCCCCATGTTTGGGAGAGCGAGTGGTGCTGGAGTGCGGGAAGCCACTCTTACTTTGCAAAACGGCAGAGCAGGAAGTCCCAACGAAGCAGGACGCCAGAGGGGAGACCAGTTCCCAGGAAAACAGCGGGCCCGCACAGGGAAAGCTGGAGCAGCACGTTGCAAGGAGGGACCCAGCACAGAGAGCAGGTTCCGGGGGGGAAGGAGGGGGGGAGGAGCGGGAGGTGTTTGCCTTGCAGTGTGCGCCAGAAGGAAACTTGACTGGTACCTTTGACTTTGCAGTTGGCCAGGCTGCAGGGGTGCGAGCCAGGTGGGAGTGTTCGGGCCGGGAGGGGAGGGTTGGCTCGGTGGGCGGGGGAGGGGGTCAGGGGCATTGGGAGGGGAACAAGTATTTAGGGGAACCTGCTCTCACTGTCTCTAGCGAACGTTTTGAAGGGGACAATGGCAGGTTTTTTGCTGCAGGGGAAATGGTACAGAAGCACACTGTGAAGGCAGGGGATGTGCAAAGTCTGCTGACAGAAGGGAGAGAAGGGAGGGAGGCTGAGAGGGGAGGCAAGAGAGAGAGGGGGGGTACGGCGCAGCAGGAGCAGGGGGGTCTCAGTGCAGGAGATGGAGGAGGGGGACGGTGGGGGGGTGCTCCATCCTTTGCGGCGGTAGTAGGTGGGAGGGGCGGGCGCAGGGGGAATGGGGGGGCAGGAAGCATTGGGGAAGGATGGGGGGGGGGGTGGGGGGGCCAGGTTCCCAAAAGGAGGAATGTGATTCAGTTAAGGTGGGTGGGGGAGGGGGGGATGCCAAGTAGGGATGAGGCCCTGAAGTTGGTCTTGGGTTTAGGATTTCTCCCAGAGGACCTCTATGCCTGTATCCACCCGGTGAATATCCCAGAGTATGATGTTAGTTTTCTGACCCAGCGAGGCATGGAGGTCTTCTGGGAGAAATACGAGGGGGTAAGGGGGAAAGGGGATTGGAGAAACTTTAGGGCCGTACCGATCAGCAGACCTGACCTGGTGCAGGTAACCCTGCTGGTCCGAAATGAATCCATTTCAGGGGCGGACCTGGCCTTCTGGCTACAGCGGTACGCAGAATTGCGTACCCCCTTGTCCAAACTCCCTGACCCCAGTAGGGTGTGGGCGGGAGGATGGTGTGCGCAGGTTAGGCTGAAGCAGGCAGGACACGTGACCCAGCACATTCCCTCCGCGGCGTTCATTGGCAGGGATCGGATCCTCTGCTTTTACAAGGGGCAGCCGCGGCAATGTCACAAGTGCGGGTCATTCAGACATTTTAGTATGTCGTGCCCAGTACGGCAGTGTGGGAAGTGCGGGTCTAAGGAGCATCCTACGGAGTCTTGTGCATCTATCCGGTGTAATTTGTGTGGGGGTCTGGGGCATGCATTCAGAGCTTGCCCTTGGGCCTCCCATAACGGGGGAGAGGAGGACATGGGAGGGGGCGGTCCAGTTCAGAGGGAGAGGGGGGGAGTGAATGTAGGGCGAGATCAGGTTCCCGGGGTGGGGGGGAAAGGAGCTGCGGAGGGACAGGGAGTGGGAGGTGGGGAAGGGTTGGGGGAAGGGCGGAAGCGGCAGGACGGGGCAGATGAGGGTTGGACGCGGGTGTCAAAAAAACAACGGAAGGTGACGGGGGTACGGGAGGAAGGGGGAGGGGAGGCAGGAATGGGGATAGAAGTAGAGAACAGATTTAGGGGATTGGAAGATGAGGAAGGGGGTGACGAACTGGCAGGAGAGGAAGGAGAGGATGGGATGAGCCGGCAGGATGGATTGGAAAGCATGGCAGACGCTGGAAAGGGAACAGCGGGTAAAAGGAAGAAGAAGAAGAGGGAGAAGGTTTTGAGGGACGAAGAGGAGGAAATGGTAGTGGAGGAGGTCGGGGAGGTGGGGGGCAGATTGGGGGGGGCTGAAGGGAGGGTGGGGGAGAAAAGGAGGGTAGGACAGGAGGCAGGGATGAAGGCAAGAGAGGAGAGGGAGGATGGGCTGGAGGCAGGATTGATGGAGGGGGTCGAAGAAGGGGCAGAAGGGGCGGGAGAGGAGGCAGGGGGGGGAGGGTCAGTGGACGACTCCCAAGAAGGGAGGGAGGTGGGCGAAGAAAAGAGGAAGAAGGGGAGGAAGAAAGTAAGGAAAGGGGGGGGGCTTTTTGAGCTAGGGGTCCGGGACTGGGCGGACGAGGAAGGGGAGGGTGAAGGGGAAGGGATCCCTGGAGGTAGTATGGAGCAGAGGGAAGGTAGCCAGGAGGGCGGGGGGTATGGAACGGCACAATGATGGCTGGACTGCTGTTAACATTCGCCACACTTAATGTGGCTAGTGTCGCCTCCCAGAGGGCGAGATGCTTGGCGTTCGATGGCCTCTCTGCCGTGGCGGTGGACTGTTTTCTTCTGCAGGAGACCAGGCTGCGAACGCTGGAGGAGGTTCGGCGGGCAAAGCAGGCCTGGAGATGGGGGCCCTCTATTTGGGGTCTGGCAGGGGAACGGTATGGGGGGATAGGCATCCTCTTCAAAACATTTAAAGTAGAGATCCAGAGGGTGGTGGAGCTGGGAATTGGGAGGTGTCTGGTGTTAGATGTGAGATTGCGGGGGGTGGCTTTGCGGGTGATTAACATCTACGGGCCGCAAAGCAAACGGGGAAGGGCAGCACTGTTTGGGAAAATTCGGCCGTACCTTTACACCTCACGGCAGCTAGTTTGGGGGGGGGATTTTAACACAGTCCTGAGGAAGGAGGATAGGGGGAGGAGGGCGGCGCAAGTAGGTTACGATGGGGTACGGCTAGCAGGGATCATGAAGGGAGCGGGATTGGTGGACGCGCACATAGAGTTTGGTGGTGGGACGCAGGGTTTCACTTTTGCCCGGGGCACTTGTAGAAGTAGAATCGACCGGTTTTTAGTTCGGGGAGGGGCGTGTGGGAAGGCACCAAGGGTGGTAGAGGTTGATTTCTCAGACCACAAGATGGTGCTGGTCGAGCTGGGGGGAGGGGGGATTCACGGATTGGGGAAAGGATTGTGGCGTTTAAATCAGAAATGGTTGAGGGAGGGGGTGTTGTACCAGGAGTATTTGGAGTTTCTGGCAGACCAGGTATCCATTCAGGGTGTCTTCCCTTCCCTAGGGGACTGGTGGGAAGTTTTGAAACACCGCACCAGGGGGTTCTTTCTCCGTCAGGCGAGGAGGCAGGGGAGGGAGGTCACCCGGCTAGGAACTGCTCTGAGGAAGCGAAGGGACAATTTGATTTCCAGGGGAGGGAAGAGGGAGGACATTGAGGCCTTGCAGCAGGAGGTGGAACGGGTACAATACAATCGGTACTCTTCCCTCGTCTATGAGCGGGACTTCGGGAAGCTGCTCAGCCCGAACCCTTATGACTGCTGTAAGGAAAGAAGGGAGAGGAGGGTGGTAGAGGGGTTAAGGGATGAGGGGGGGACGCTCCAGCAGTCTAGGGAAGGTATCTTGCAGGTGGTGGGGACCCACTTTGGGCGGGCCTTTTTGGACCAACGGTTGGGGGAGGAGGCCATGGCGAGGTACATTGAGGAAACCCCAGGGGTGGGTAAGGGGGGGCCTCATCTTCGGGCCTTGCTGCGGCCGTGGACGCTGCGGGAGGTACAGGAGGCCATTGGGGCCTTGCGGCGCAGGACGGCGCCGGGGCCAGACGGACTCCCGGCAGAGTTCTACCAGCAGTTTAGGGATCAGTTGGCGCCAGTCTTGTTGGCAATCTGGGAGGCGGCACGAACAGGGGGATCCTTGCCTGAGTCGATGGGGGCATCAGCTTTGGTCCTTCTTAGCAAAGGCAAGGACCCCCAGGATGTGGCAAATTGGCGGCCGATTGCACTTCTGAACACCGACCGGAAGATCTTCGCTCACATGCTCCTTGCCCGCATGAGGAAGATCTCCGGGGAAGTGCTGGCAGCCCCGCAGGGGTGTGGGGTCCCGGGAAGGGGGATGCTAGAGGCAGTGGCCTGGGTGAGGGAGGGCCTGGAACGTAGTCGGGTGGGAGAGGGCAGGCTGGTCGTGGCCTTGGACCAGGACAAGGCTTTCGACCGAGTGCAGTGGGGTTTTTTATGGAAGGTCCTAGACCACTATGGATTCCCGGGGGAATGGATCGCGCAACTTCAGTTATTGTATGCGGGGGCGCGATTCTTTCCCCTGGTGAATGGATGGAGGGGGGCGGAGGTGGGGATCTCGGCGGGGGTGCGGCAGGGGTGCCCGTTGAGCCCCCTGCTGTACGCTTTCGCCATTGATCCCCTGGTGAGGAGGCTGGAAGGGGGGGGGGAGGACGGGCTCAGAGGAGTGGAAGTAGGCAAAGGGAATGTGTTGCGAGTCATCGCCTATGCGGACGATATCACCGTCTGGGTGGCGGATCGCAGGGAGGGGAGGAGGCTGCAGGAGACCCTTGCAGCATACTCCCAGGCTTCGGGGTCTCGGGTAAACCTGGGCAAGAGCACCAGCTTGTGGGTGGGGCCAGAGGGACGGCGGTTTAATTTAGGTGGAGGGTTCCCGGATGGGATAGAGAAAATGAGGGTTTTGGGAGTGTATTTTGGGGGAGGGGATTACGGGCGGGAAAATTGGGAACAAAGGATAGCGGAGGCGAGGGAGAAGGTGGACCGCTGGAAGGGGTGGCGGATGCCCATGGAGGACCGGGTCCGGTTGCTGAAGAGCCAGGTGGTCCCCATGTTCCTGTTCCTGAGCTACATCTGTCTCCTGCCGGAACGCTGTTTCACGGCAATTTACAGCGTGTTCTTTCAACTCCTGTGGGGGAACAGGATGAACCCAGTTCGACGTAATTTCACTTACCGGTCGCGGGAGGAAGGGGGGGTGGGAATGGTAAACCCAGTCTTGCTATTCTCCTCCCTCTTCATCCAGTTTAACCTGGGGCGGGCGGGGGGTCTGAATGCCCCAGGATGGGTACACAGTGTTGTCCAGTGGTGGGAGGGATTTTGGGGTCCTTGGTTGGGGGGAGGTAGGGTGGGACGGTTGCGGAAAGGGTTCCCGGAGGGGGTAGGCTACTATAAATCTTTGGTAAAGCTGGTTCGGCTGTGGGACATTACATGGGAGGAAGTTAGGGCAGGACAGAGGGAGATCTGGGTGGAGCGGGTTCGCTCCCAACGCTTCTCCTCTCCCCTGGCTCTTAGGGATGCTCCGGAGCCTGTGCTGAGGCAGGGCCTGCGGTTTATTTCATCCAAACGCATCCCACACAAGTACAGGGACATTGCTTGGCTGTCCCTACATGGCAGGTTGTATGTTAGGGCAAACCTTCGGTGTAGGAACCAGCAGGACCGAGACTGCCCGAGGGGGGAGTGTGCTGGCCGGCTGGAGACCATGGACCACTTCCTGAAGGAGTGTCCATTCTCCATAGCGGTTTGCCGGAGAGTGGCTGCCTTGCTGGCCATCCCCAGCTTCACGTCCTACACCTATGCGGACTGGGTGTATGGGAGGCAGGGGGAGACGGGGCGGCTAGAGCCAGGTACCGCCTTTCTAATCTCAGTTATCATCAGATACTGCCTATGGATGGCTCGCTGCGGGGTGTCCCTGGGCCAGGAGTGCAGGTCTGCTGAGCAGGTCTCCTGGGACGTTGTCCGAGCTGTCCAGGAAGTGGCCCGATGGGAACGGGTGGAGGTGGGGGTAAAGACCTTTGGGGTTTGGTGGAAGCATGTACGCTTGAAGTTGAGTTGAATGTTTGGGGGGGGGGGTTGGGGGGGATGGTTTTTTGTGTAAAATTTGCATTTTTGTATAAAAGTATAGAGGGGCTGGCTTTATAACTGCACAGTGTAATGTATTGAAATTTGATTTTCCGCTTTCATTTAATAAAGGAATTCTCCAGTCTGCCCAACAAGATAATTCATATGTGCTACTTTTTGTGTATACCCTACTTTGATTTGTACCTGTGCTCTTCAGGGCACAGACTGTATAAGTCTGCCCAGCACTATCCCCGCCTCCCAACCACCATCCCCGCCTCCCAACCACCGGCTCTGGCACAGACCGTATAAGTCTGCCCAGCACTATCCCTGCCTCCCACCACCGGCTCTGGCACAGACCGTATAAGTCTGCCCAGCACTATCCCCACCTCCCAACCACCAGCCCTGCCTCCCGATCTTGACTAAGCTCCTGAGGATCCAGTCCTTCTGCACAGGATTCCTTTATGCTTATCCCACGCATGTTTGAATTCCGTTACCGTTTTCATTTCCACCACCTCCCGCGGGAGAGCATTCCAAGCATCCACTACTCTCTCCATGAAAAAATACTTCCTAACATTTTTCTTGAGTCTGCCCCCCTTCAATCTCATTTCAAGTCCTCTCGTTCTACCACCTTCCCATCTCCGGAAAAGGTTTGTTTGCGGATTAATACCTTTCAAATTTTTGAGCGTCTGTATCATATCACCCCTGTTTCTCCTTTCCTCCAGAGTATACATGTTTAGTTCAGCAAGTCTCTCCTCATATGTCTTGTAATTCAAATCCCATACCATTCTCATACCTTTTCTTTGCACCGCTTCAATTCTTTTTACATCCTTAACAAGATAAATGTTAGCATGGGCATATGTATTTTAATATGCATGTACATTTTTTTGTTTATGAGCTTTTATTGAAATGCACTTTAGGGAAGGGAAAGGGAAATGGGACTTGATATACTGCCTTTCTGTGGTTTTTGCAACTACAGTCAAAGTGGTTTACATATATTCAGGTACTTATTTTGTACCAGGGGCAATGGAGGGTTAAGTGACTTGCCCAGAGTCACAAGGAGCTGCAGTGGGAATTGAACTCAGTTCCCCAGGATCAAAGTCCACTGCACTAACCACTAGGCTACTCCTGCACTCCACTGTAGAATAAATAGTGTTTGCAAGACATACCGTGACTCATGATTAGAACAATAATTTCTATAAAACTAACACTTTATAGCCAACATTTCCCTCCTTTGATCCCCCAACCCCCTTACCACCCTTCTCCCATAAGGCTCTGCTGCACCACCTCCCCTGAGCATATCTCCTGTAAAAGTACTACGTAGGCCGGACCTAACTTTAGACCACAGCGTAAAAAGAAAGGGATAAGGGAGATGTAAAATCTAGCCTTGGGTGAAAATACAGGCAGCCTGAAGAAATGAAGTAAAAAAGAGAGATAAAAAAGGGACATAGAGAAAGGAAACAGAAAATGGAAACCAGACCCTGAAAAAGTACTTTGGAAAAGATCAACAAGAAGAGAATGGGAAAGACAGCAGGGCAATTAGAAAAATAAAAAAGTATTTTATTTCAAGTATTTAATGAGTGGAATATATCAGCCTCAGGAATGTGCATTGTACTTTGCTGAGTATAGGACAATAGGCATTTCTGTTTCTGGTTCTGCAGTGTTGCACTGCTGACAGAGTGTGGTTTCTCGGACTTTCCATTTTACGTTTTTGTATGTGTGCTTCTGTTTCTGATTTGTAGTCCTTTCTTCTGTATTTGGTGAAGGTCTGTCTGTATCCTGCATGGGAGGTATTCTGCTAGCATATAATTTCTGTGTGGGGATCTGTAACAGTTCCTCTTGTTCTGTCTTTTGCAAAAGGAAATGTGTTGGTATCTAGGGTCTGGTGGAATTACAACCTTGTCTTTTCCTAGGTAGAGTTGTTGAGTCTTGGGAGTTAGTGCTGTTATGTTAGGGTAAAGATCTGAGGGACCCTTTTTCTAAGTTGCATTACAAAGGCGCTAGTATTTTTAGCTCATATTAACCATTAGCACACACTAAAAGCTAGAGACGCCCTTAGGAATATATGGGTGTCTCTAGCATTTAGCGCATGCTTATTTTTAGCATGTGCTAAAAACGCTAGCATGCCTTTGTAAAAGGAGCCCTAAGCTCATTAAGCCACTCCTTCACTGAATTGACCACCAGATACTGGGCTAGATAGACCATTGGTGTGAACCAGTAGGGCTATTCCTCTGTTCTTAGCATGCTAACTGGTTAGTGTGTCCATAATGCGGGATCCATTACTGCCTCCAAAATCAACAAATAGTAAAAAGCACTTGAAATAAGCTTAGCACACAGGAAAGTCCCACCTTAGGGCGCACTGTATCCATTTACCACGCACCTTACCATGAAGGCGCTCGAGACTTTTTTACAGGGATCTGTTATTACTTCATAGAGTATCTGGCAGTGGCTGGAGCTTGTGTTACAGTTACAGAGGTGACACCAGAATCTGAATATAATTTTTTCATAGTGAAACATCCTAATCCTGCTGTGCACCCATTGCATTTCTTGTCATGATTATTGCTGTTTGGTTTATTTTGGTTTCTGCCTTGAGTATTCTGGAAAGGAGACTTAAAACAATTTATTTTATATTATGTGGTTCGCTTTGATGTTTTGTAAAGAGTATGTAGGAAAGGCCCCAAAGGAATCCGGGGATAGGCCAGAATACCCCCGTTATAGGCAGGCATTCCCCAGGAAAAAACTAGAAATAAAGAACTACAACTCCCAGCATGCCCCAAGGGAGCCTGGGGATAAGAGAAACTATGTGCATTCCCAGGAGTCACCAGAGGAGGGCCGCAGGGGAAGGAGTAAGGCTGATTCTCCAACCTGGTGGAAGAGGTGGTGGAACAAGTGGGTGGAGAAAGAAGGGACTCCAAAGAACTTTAATGAAGAAAAGGGTGAGCAGCTGGGAGAAGGGCGGGGTGAAGAGAATATGGATTGGGCTCCTGAGGGGAGAGAGGAGGAGAGTGAGCCTTGCCCTATGGAGTTGACTGAACCGGAGAACACCCTGGAAGAGCCGATGGACTTTTCAGCTCTGGCTCAGCGAAAGCCAAGAAAGTAGCGGGCCCAAGCCGGGTCAAGCGGGAGGAGGTCAGAGCTGCAACCCCGGGAGAAAAGAGGATCCACTTTACAATTGGTGTCAGGAGTGGGATATCTTCGCGAACCTGTCGCTCGAGGAGGCCAAAACCAGCAGGACAGAAAAGCCCGACGGAGGGGCCAACGCTGAGAAAGGCGCAGACCCGTCTGGGGTTCCGGTAAGCGGGGCCTAGATTGGGGGAAATAAAAGGGATCCTAGAAAAAGGGGAAACATAAGTAGTGAAACCGCACTTGGAGGTGTCCTCTGTTTTTTTCCCCCCCCAGGAGTTGCTGTTCCGGAGCAAGGATGGACCCCAAGGAGATCTTCGCGTGGATGACGATGCAGTTCCAGAAACAGCAAGAACTGACGGGGAAGATGGTGGAAGACTCCTTGACGGCGGCACGAGAGCAGCAACAACCGGTGCTGAATATGCTCCAGGACTTTTTTCAGCGAGGGATCGAGGCTCCCAGGGGCGGTGGAGCCGGAGCAACTGGACAGGGACCAGGAGGAAGCGGTGTGGTAGGACCTTTCTCCCTGAACTCACTTACTTGGGGAAAGTTGTCTGAGCAGGATAATGTAGATGATTTCCTGACCGCCTTCGAGAGGGTGGCAGTGGCCGCAGGATGGCCACAAGAGCAGTGGGCCATGCGGTTAGTGCCTTCATTATCTGGGGAGGCTCTAGGAGCCTTTAGAGACTTGGCTCCTGGGGACGCTGCCAACTATGGGAGGTTGAGAGAGGCCATTAAAGACCGGTATGGACTGAGTACCCAAGCTTATAGGCGTAAGTTTCGGTCCACTAAATGGGAGAAGGGGGAAACCCCTAAATCGGTGGCCACTAAACTGATGGACTTGGTAAAAAAATGGTTGGAACCTGAGCGCCACTCCCCGGGAGAGATTCTTCAGGAGTTGGTAGTGGAGCAATTCCTGCAGGGTCTTCCCAGGGAGATTAGGGCAGGATTGGTCCAAAGGGGCTGTAAGACGGTGGAGGCCGTGACAGCCGGGTTGGAGTGTTATTTGGAAGCCCAACATTGGGGAGGACCCGACCTGGAGGGTGGGAAACCCCGACCTGGGGGAGGCTGGGGTTCCAAAAATGCCTGCTCTAAGACAGATCCAAAGGGGGGGAAACCCGAGGACGGCTGGAGTGGTAAAAAGCCCGTAGTGCCCTCAGGCCCTGGAAAAAAGGCCCCCTCGTATGAAGGAAAAATCTGTTATAAGTGTGGGAAGACTGGGCACTTCCGGAGGGATTGCCCAGATCAAGAGGGATGGACCTCGCAGGTTGCCCAAGGGTTTAGGCCTCGGTATACCGCCAAGGTGGAGGTTGAGGGTTTGCCGATTGTAGCCATGTTAGACTCCGGGGCAGACCAGTCCATGATCTCTAGGAGGTTATGGGAACAAATAAGAAAGAGGAGGACAGGAGGTAAGGATACCTATGAGGGAGCAGTGGCTATTCAATGTATACATGGGGCCAGTACTCGTTATACCCTCCATAGGGTTCACGTGAAGGGGCCCACAGGGGAGATAGAGATAGCCATGGCCGTTCTGCCCAGACTGCCACAGAAGATGATTTTGGGAAGGGACTGGCCCCCCTTTACCGAGTGTATTAGTGAAAAAAGAGTGTTGGTCACTACCCGCTCACAGGCTCGGCGAGTCCCTGAGGCTGAGGAAGAGGGAATAGGAGGTATTTTTCCTTTTCAAGGGGAGGTCTTAGGGGAGCCGGGAAAAGAGAGAAAGGGGAAAGCTTTGAAAAAAAAGGAGCAGACGGGAGGCCTTGGAGCAGGCAAGAAAAGAAAGTTATCTGCCAGTAGCCCCGAAAGAATTGAGGGAACAGTTTCCCCAGTTTCATAGGGAGCAGGCCACAGACCCTACATTAGAATATGCCTGGGAAAGGGCACGCCAGGGGGAGGGCCGGGAGGTCCCTGGTTTCATGATAGAAGGGGACATTCTGTATCGCAGGGTACCCAATTGGGAGAACTCAGAAGCTGGGAGACAGTTAGTGGTCCCCCAAGCTTTTCGTCCCCTAGTAGTAAGGCTCGCTCATGATCACCCTTTGGGTGGGCATAAGGGCTCCCAGGCTACCCTGACGCAGATATTGGGGCGGTTTTATTGGCCCGGAGTTTATGGGGAGGTGGAGAGGTATTGCAAGTCCTGCCCCAACTGTCAGAAGGTGGCAGACCGACTACCCCCTAAGGCACCTTTAAAGCCCCTTTCTAGGGTGGAACAACCAGGGAGGAGAATAGCCATGGATATTATCGGCCCGGTAACAAAATCTCAGAGAGGCTTCCTCTATGTTTTAGTGGTTATGGATATGGCCACGAGGTACCCCAGGGCCATACCTTTGAGAAGCAAATCAGCGAAGGTCATTGCCAGGGAACTGATAAAGATCTTTTGTGAGGTGGGATTCCCCCAAGAAGTTTTGACTGACAGGGGGTCCAACTTTATGTCAAGTACCTTAAGGCAAGTGTGGGAGGCTTTTGGGATACAACATATACGTACAGCAGCCTACCATCCTCAAACTAATGGTATGGTGGAACGTTTTAATAGAACTTTAAAGGGTATGTTAAAAAAAGCATTAGGCGAGGATAGGACAGGTTGGGACCAACTGTTGCCCTTCGTGCTATATGCCTACAGGGAGAAGGTGCAAGACTCATTAGGAGTTGCGCCTTATGAATTGATGTTTGGACGGAGGCCCAGGGGAATCTTAGATATTTTACAGGAACACTGGGTACCCCCGGACACCTCCGATCAGTCAGTGGTCGAATACCTACAGGATCCGAGGGCCAGGTTAAATAAGTTACAGGAATATTCCCAGGATAGGCTGGAACAGAGCCAAAATCGTCAAAAGGAATATTATGATAAGGGTACTCGTGAGAGGGAGTTTGTAATAGGAGATAGGGTCCTTATCCTAATCTCAGAGGATCCTCATAAGTTTGCCTCTAGGTGGAAGGGTCCCTGGGTGGTGAAGAGGAGACTTGGGCCTCTTACATATGAGGTGGCGAACGAAAAGGGGCGGCTCCAAACTTTCCATGTTAACCTGATGAAACCCTGGGTAGCAAGGGTAGGCTTTCAGACCCGAGGGGATGAAAAGGAGGGAGAGGAGTTGGGACCGCAAATAAGAGATATTTTCAAGCCCGGTGAACCAGGGGTTAATCCCCGGTTGACACAAGTACAAAAGAAAGAGATAGGAAGGCTCCTAAAAGGGTTTGATGATGTGTTGACGGCCTGCCCTGGAAATACTCACCTAGTAGAGCATGACATCATAACAGAAAGGGGTAAAGTAGTTCGGCAAAAGCCATATAGGCTGTCTCCCATGAAAAGGAGGGAGGTGATAAAACAGGTCCAGGAAATGTTAGACTTCGGGGTGATCGAGGAGTCAAATAGCCCCTGGTCAAGCCCAGTGGTGTTAGTACCAAAACCCGAAGGGGAGTGGAGATTCTGCATAGATTTCCGCCAGCTTAATAATATCTCTCAAGCAGATGCCTATCCTATGCCCTATATTGAGGAGCTGGTGGACAGGCTAGGATCTGCACAATATCTCACCACCCTGGACTTGACAAAAGGGTACTGGCAGATTCCCCTTACATCAGGGGCGCAAGCTAAGACCGCCTTTAGTACACCCATAGGCCTGTACCAGTTCAAAAGATTGCCCTTTGGCCTTAATTCAGCAGCTGCAAGCTGTCAGAGGTTGCTGGACAGGGTTCTCCGACCACATCAGGCATATGCCGCCGCATATATGGATGATGTGGTAATACATAGTGGAGACTGGAACACCCATTTAAACCAGGTAGAGGCAGTGCTGCAGGCTTTTAGGGATGCAGGTCTCACCCTGAACCCAAAAAAATGTTATTTTGCGCAGTATCGGGTGAAGTATTTAGGGTATAATGTGGGAAGGGGAGAGGTCCGGCCCTTATTGAATAAGGTTAAAAGCATCCAAGAGTTTCCCAGACCAAACACTAAGAAACAATTGCGTAGATTCCTGGGGATGGTAGGGTATTACCGCAGGTTCATCCCTCATTTTTCCGCAATGGCCACTCCCTTAACTGACATGCTGAGAGGGAAGAATCCGGACCACTTGAGGTGGGGAGCGGAGGAGTTGAGGGCATTTGAACAGATGCAGAGGGCCCTGTGCCAGAAACCTGTGCTGATGGCAGTTGATTTTGAAAAGCCCTTTGTCCTTCAAACAGATGCTTCGGGGAGGGGGTTAGGCGCAGTGCTGTCCCAAGAGCATGAAGGGGAGGAACACCCGGTGCTTTATTTAAGCCGGAAGCTCCTGCCTCATGAGGAACATTACTCCACCATAGAAAAGGAGTGTTTAGCCATACGATGGGCAGTGCAGGAGTGTAGTGTCTATTTAGAAGGGAGAAAATTTAAGTTGGTAACGGACCATGCTCCCTTGAAATGGTTGAATGTGATGAAGAATAATAATGGGAGACTAATGCGGTGGTACTTAGCATTGCAGCCTTTCCAATATTCTGTGGAGCATCGTCCCGGGCGATGTTTAGGAAATGTTGATGCCCTGTCTCGGGTGGAGGAGGAGGAGGAAAAAGAATGCGGGGGTGGAAATTTAAGGGGGGGGGGCTATGTAAAGAGTATGTAGGAAAGGCCCCAAAGGAATCCGGGGATAGGCCAGAATACCCCCGTTATAGGCAGGCATTCCCCAGGAAAAAACTAGAAATAAAGAACTACAACTCCCAGCATGCCCCAAGGGAGCCTGGGGATAAGAGAAACTATGTGCATTCCCAGGAGTCACCAGAGGAGGGCCGCAGGGGAAGGAGTAAGGCTGATTCTCCAACCTGGTGGAAGAGGTGGTGGAACAAGTGGGTGGAGAAAGAAGGGACTCCAAAGAACTTTAATGAAGAAAAGGGTGAGCAGCTGGGAGAAGGGCGGGGTGAAGAGAATATGGATTGGGCTCCTGAGGGGAGAGAGGAGGAGAGTGAGCCTTGCCCTATGGAGTTGACTGAACCGGAGAACACCCTGGAAGAGCCGATGGACTTTTCAGCTCTGGCTCAGCGAAAGCCAAGAAAGTAGCGGGCCCAAGCCGGGTCAAGCGGGAGGAGGTCAGAGCTGCAACCCCGGGAGAAAAGAGGATCCACTTTACAGTTTCTATAATGGATTTTTGCATTCTACACAATATACTGCTTCTGCATTTATAAACTGCTATAGAATTTAAAAAGAAAAGAATTTAGGGGTATTTAACTATTTTATTAAAACAGATTGATAAGGTGTTTTTCATTAACCACAAATATGTCCGAAATTAGAGGGACCTAATTAAATTTCTATATAGCGTGACATAAGTTGTGTGTGCAAATCCGGTTATATTCTGGATTTGTGCATACAACTTAATTACTTAACAAGTCAATCAGCACCAAGTTGCCAATTAACAAGCAATTATTGACACTAACTGGCATTCATTAGAATTTACGTGCACAACTAAGTGTATTCTCTAACATAATGTGTGTAAATTCTAAGTTGCATAGTTAAAAAGAGGGCGTGGCCATGGGTGTTTTAAAATCTATGTGCGTTGTTATAAAATACACCCAGTCCATGCCTAATTTAGGCATTGGCATTTACAGCAAGTTGTACTTGGCACAACTGCCCATGACTAAATTTAGTGTCATGGACAGGTGCTTGGCACATTCTATAAACCACATGGAAATTTAGGCATATTCTATAAAGTACACCTACATTTAGGCGTATTTTTTTCATATTTTTATTAAAGGTTTTTTTCAAAACATATAACACAAAAGTAAACACAAAGTCAAACAATATCAACAATCCATGGCAAACATGCGCAAATAAAAGATCAGAACAACAATATTATCGTTCCATGACAATCCGTTTAGACAAATAGCATGGATACATAAGGTCAATTAGTGCTATGGGGTTCCTGACAAAATAAGTCTAAGCGAGCCCAAGTCTTTAAGACAGACGGAACTCTACGGTGTTTATGGGCCAGAATTGTTTCATATTTTCTTATCACACAGACGTAACTCCACCATTCATTATAATTTAGATTCACATTATTTTTCCAAGTTGAGACAATTAAGTGCAAAGCAACAGCTAACAGTATATTGAACAATTTCTTATCTGAATCTAGAAGAGATATTAGGAGAAGAGGCTCGCAGAATCACAAGTTCATAAGAGATTGCTGTAGACTCAGGCAAGTGAAAAATAAGACACATTTTTGCCCAAATAAGTCGCCAGTATGCTGTGACGTTTTTACAGAAAAAGACCATGTGCGATAATGATCCATCTTGTTCCTGACAAGACCAGCATTTGAAGTTGACACTCTTTGGTGATCCTTGCTACTCGAGCAGGGGTCCAGTAGGCTCTGTGGAATATAAAATATGAGGATTGGGTTATTGCTGCTGACTTAGTGGGATGCATGGAGTTAACCCAGAAGGTGTACCAATCAAATTCAGACGCATCTAAACTTAAATCCTTTTCCCAAGACAGCTTTAATGGAGCAACAGTGTCAACATATAAATCCTGAAGTTTTTTATATAATAGAGATGCCTTCTTACACCTGATGCAATGTTGCGGCAGAAGGAGATAAAATCTGAAGGAGTTTTTAGAAGAAAATTGGAGACTTGAAAAGTCGAAATATATTTAGGCGTATTTTTTTACACTGATATTTTAGGCATGATATATAGAATCTAGTCCTATATACGTAAAAATATGGTAATCATGCAATTTATAGGATAGTATAAGTTATATGCCTATCTGTCAGGCATAAGTGCTCACTCCTAAATTATCGGTGTGTATTTTCACAGGTAACCTAGAATGTTATTGAATGGACGAGGGAATACAGTATTTCTAGGATAGGTGGGACAAATTGCTTGTTCTTTTGGCTGCTGTCGGTGACAGGGTGCTGGGCTCGATGGACCCTTGGTCTGTCCCAGTATGGGTTATTGCTGCTGACTTAGTGGGATGCATGGAGTTAACCCAGAAGGTGTACCAATCAAATTCAGACGCATCTAAACTTAAATCCTTTTCCCAAGACAGCTTTAATGGAGCAACAGTGTCAACATATAAATCCTGAAGTTTTTTATATAGTAGAGATGCCTTCTTACACCTGATGCAATGTTGCGGCAGAAGGAGATAAAATCTGAAGGAGTTTTTAGAAGAAAATTGGAGACTTGAAAAGTCGAAATATATTTAGGCGTATTTTTTTACACTGATATTTTAGGCATGATATATAGAATCTAGTCCTATATACGTAAAAATATGGTAATCATGCAATTTATAGGATAGTATAAGTTATATGCCTATCTGTCAGGCATAAGTGCTCACTCCTAAATTATCGGTGTGTATTTTCACAGGTAACCTAGAATGTTATTGAATGGACGAGGGAATACAGTATTTCTAGGATAGGTGGGACAAATTGCTTGTTCTTTTGGCTGCTGTCGGTGACAGGGTGCTGGGCTCGATGGACCCTTGGTCTGTCCCAGTATGGCGATGCTTATGTACTTAGTATTGCATAAAGGAAAGTAGGTGTCTAAGTTCATGTATAGAATAAGCTGCTACCAAGAGCCAAGTCAACAGAATTACTCCCAACATGTGCTCTTAACAAATAGCCCATCTGAAGCTCTTTCTTCTTTTCCTCTTTCCTATTAATGAACAGAGTTCCTTTCACTTTCTAGATTGTATTTTATATTTTAATGTACACTGCCCGGAAAGGCGCCTCATGGGCAGTATATCAGAGAATAAGTAAAAGTGTGTTTCACAGCAGTGTATTATATGTAAGCTGTAGCAAATAACATATTTTACTATTCGGCCGAATACAAATAATAGGCAGTGAGCTTTAACATAACAAATAATAAAAGTAGGAACATGAGATCAGAGATCAAGTGTTTATTTCCGTGGAATTTAGCACAGTAGACCCCAGATTATTCACTGTATTGTTTGAATATTTTTACTGTTGTAATTGTCTATTGCTCATGTTTGATTTATTCGTACTGTATACCACCTTGAGTGAATTTCTTCAAAAAGGCGGTAAATAAATCCTAATAAATAAATAAAAGAATATAAATCATTATTTGGCCGAATACAAATAATGTATTTGGGGCCAAATCAAATATGAATATTCAGTACAGCCCTAATACATAGCACTGCAATCCTTACAATATAAGGAGAGATTTCATTTCCAGTGTTATTTTTTGTTTTTGTTTCTACTGTTTTATAATTGTGCTACCTTTTCCAGAACTAATCCTCTTAGCCAGCCTCTGATCCTGGAAAAGGTAGCAAAATTATCCTGATGCTTGCTGGGTCCAGACAGGGCTTTATGGCACAAGCTAAGAGCCTAATGTTTTCCCCACCCTGCTTAGTACAGATGTAGAGCTTTATAAAGTCATTTTCGTTCATCTCTGTAGATCTATAATGCTATATATTTACACAAATCAATTGCAAACTTGAAACAGTTCAATTTAATGAGTAGCAAGGAGATAACAGTGTCTGTTAGAAACCAGCAGATTCTGTAGACTGATTAGTTATCTCATGCACATGAAGCTGACAGTGTGCATATCCTGAAAACCTGACTGGCTGGGTGTGCCCTGAAGACTGGGTTGAGAAACCCTGGTGTAAACACCAGAATACTGGCATACACATGTGTGCATGTGCGTGTGTGCACATGGGTCTGGACGTGCATATACATATAAATGCCACGATTCCAGTTACATGCTATTCTGTAAAGTGGTACCTCAATGGGATAGCATGTACGTCAAGCTCCATCTCTGGCAGTCTTCAAATCTAAGCTGAAAGCCTACCTTTTTGATGCAGCTTTTAACTCCTAACCCTTATTCACTTGTTCAGAACCCTTTTATCATCCTCACTTTAATATTCCCTTATCTCTTGTTTGTCCTAATTAGATTGTAAGCTCTGTCAAGCAGGGACTGTCTCTTCATGTTCAAGTGTACAGCGCTGCATACGTCTAGTAGCGCTTTAAAAATGATAAGTAGTAGTAGTTTGAAGGTGCATGTATACCAGTGATCTGGGAACAGTATGGGAAGGGCTATGCATGTAAATTAGAGGGTCATAGACTTTCTGTGCATCTTTTAGCCATCTACATCCTGCCCAGATAGTCAAAAAATACAGGCAAATGATAAAAGAAAGCATGTTCCTGCTTTCCCTGATAGAATACTAGTGTAGCAGGGCAAAAACATGTGTATATCTTAGGAAAATGCAGGGGAATTATATGTACATGGCTCATCTTATGTTCCTATTTAAAGATGCAGGTGGCTTTTCAAACAGTGGCCTTAGGAGGGAATGTCATCAAACAGCATTGGCACATGTTAAGGGAACAAACGTGCTAAATGCTAGAAGCTCATAACTATAAAGTGGGCTTATTAGCATTTAACGTGTGTTAATTCCCTAAGACCTGTGTGAAGGCCCTAACAATGCTTGATGAATCCCCCCCACCCCTGTCTTCAGGTCTCTTAATAAAATGTATTTTAGTGCAAGATTAGTATCTTATGAGTCTGCGAGGAATATGTGGTTCTTTGATTGAAACCTTTTGCAAGTTCCTACCATCAGGAGGAAAATGTTAGAACTAGAGGCTTCTGCAGTAGTGATTCAGGGGCACTTTTACTAAGAGGCAGTAAGCTTGCCACTTGCTATTCCTGAACTTCCGCCATGTTACCGTAGTTCCCACCCTCCTGTGCACATCATTTCCGGCGCTAGTTTTGTAGCACCAGTGCTTATCCGGCGGTAATCGCTGCCTAGTTACCACCAGGTTAGTGCAGAAGCAATTATCACCTGCTCAAAATGGTGGCAGTAAGTGCTCCCCCTCCCCACCCCCCCCATCACCAAATGGCCATTTCTTTTTGACAAAAAAAGACAGCCTTTTACCTGCTGCAGTAATAGGGGGCCTCAGTGACCATCAAAACAACTTGTTGATGCTAACGCAGGCCCCCTTTTACTGAAGCTTAGTAAAATGAGCCCCCCCCCCCGTACTTTATACTGTCCTGCCAATGGGAGCAACTGATTTCCAAATGATTACTTAACATTTAGGAAAAAAGTGAAGGCCATTTTTACAAGGTCTAAAGGGAGAATGTAGGTTAACAAATTTGGTACTATTCTTGTATTTCTGCTTATTGTATTGTGGATTTCTAAAATTGCATCTGTTAGTATTGTTTTGCATGAGGTTGGAAAAGTATAAATTATTTTAAATAAATGATTAAATCAATTTCTGATTCAAGCCTGACACCTACTGGTTACTTTGCAATATAATCCTTCAGAAAGATACAATGTATTTTAAAAAGAGCCACTCTGCTCTCCATACCAACTCCCCCACATATATTCTTTTTGCCCTGCGGTGTCCCTCTAAGTCCAATTTAATTGATATGCTGCAAAATTTCAGAAACAAATCTAAATTGTTTACAACACATAAACTAATTGGTGAACAAGACAGGAGCAACGCAAAGTAACATAACCCAAGACAGAGTACAAGTGGGCAGAGGGAAGACAAGAGATTACATAACCAAAAAGAGGGAAATTAGGGGAAGGAAGGTACAGTAGGAGGCTTGGAGCCCTCGGGGAATGAAGTCAAACATCAGTTGGTGGAAAAGCCAAGGAGAAGTAATAGGCCTTTAACTGGGACTTAAAAGTTGCGGAAGGTCCTCTCAAGATGTAGATATGGAGGAAGGTCTTTCCACAGTATGGAAGTACATAGTATTCTAAATGAGGTCTCACCAGAATCTTACACAAATGCATTAACATCTCCTTTTTTCTGCTGGCCATTCCTCTCCCTATGTAACCAAAGATCCTTCTAGCTTTCACTGTGACCTTTTCTACCTGTCTGGCCACCTTAAAATCATCACATACAATCACATTCGAGTCCTGCTCTTCTTTCATGTAAAAAAAAGTACTTTATCCTCTAAGCTGCACAGCTCCTTCAAATTTTGAAGTCCAAATGCATGATTCTGCATTTTCTTTTAGCATTAAACCTGACATCTTTCCCACATTTGCTTGCGTTTTAATGCTACTTACTTCTTCCCACATTTCTGATCCTTCCCTCTCACTCTTCTACCCCCAGCACACTTTCACTTCTTTTTGATGATACCATGGTGACATATTAGTTGTTTCCACTACTGCACTTGAAGACAACCAACATAACATGATTCGTTATCATGAATATATTTCTAACACTGAGCAGAAGCAGACATTTACCACTCTGGAATTCGTTGTCAGAGAATGTGGTAAAGGCGGTTAGCTTAGCGGAGTTTTAAAAAGGTTTGGACGGCTTTCTAAAGGAAAAGTCCATAGACCATTATTAAATGGACTTGGGGAAAATCCACTATTTCTGGGATAAGCAGTATAGAATGTTTTGTACTTTTTGGGGATCTTGCCAGGTATTTGTGACCTGGATTGGCCACTGCTGGAAACAGGATGCTGGGCTTGATGGATCTTTGGTCTTTCCCAGTATGGCAATACTTATGTAAGATATGCTCTTAATCATTATAGTTTTGTATGGAAACCTGGACCATTTATAGATCAGAGCAGAAGACTTTACAAGTTTACCTCTGGCATTCATATGAGGTTTCTCGCACCTTGACTACGTGCAAAAATTCCACCCCATTCCCCCATTTTATTAGAGCCCTACAGTGCTAACAAAGAGGGGCCTTATTTTAGATTTCAGCTGATAAATGCCAATAATACACCTCCAAAGTAGATGTTTGTTGGAAAAATACCAAAAAACAGCAATGGAACAGGTTCAGAATCCAGTAGCACATGTGAACTACAGAAAGGCTGGTCCAGAACAAGTTTTATTAACTATCGCAGAGAGAAACCAGAGGAAAACAGACATCAGGAACTAGAACTACTTAATGATAGAAAGGGGATGGTGAGAGGGGAAAAGAGAAATCCCATTAAAGCAAAATGGGAACAACTGTTAGTACATCTGGCCCCAAACCACCTACATAACAAGCTAATAACTGAAATCTTATTGATTATTCACTTACCAACAGCAGCCAATGATATTAGTGCAAGGCAAAATTGTAGAAGCTATACCTAAAAAAATGAGATTATTGGGTATATGTATAGACATGACTTCAGGGGGAACAGACAACATATGTGTGTACTGCGGGGGGGGGGGGGGGAGGAAGGAATGTTGCTAAAGCAAGGAAGGAAAAATCTAGGCAGGAATGAGACTGGGATGCATGTAGACTAGGAATGGAAAAGAGTGAGAGACAGAGGAAATGCTGGTGGGCAAGGGTAAAGGTGGTTAACACATCCCACTAAGTAAACAGGGGGTGCTGGAGGAAGGTGCGTGAGGGAACAGATGCTGAAGACAGGGCTGAGGGTAGAAGAGAGAGGAGATGCTGTGTTGAAGCCTCTGCTAAGGAGGGAAACCTGTGCCACAAAATAAATTGGAATTACAATATTGTCTCACTTATTATAAATATTAGGAAAAAAGGCCCATTTCAGACACAAATGAAACGGGCGCTAGCAAGATTTTCCTCGGAGTGTGTATGTTTTACAGAGTGTATGCGAGAGTGTGTGATAGAGCGAGAGAGTGAATGTGTGAGGGTGTGTTTGTGATGGGTGCGAGTGTGTCTGTGCGAGAGAGAGAGAGTGTGTGTGTAAGAATGAGAGTGTGTGCCAGGGTCCCCCCCTCCCTTCCAGTTCTAGGGGGTCCCCCTCTCCCCCCCCCCCCGTCCCTGTCAGTTACAGGTTGGCCGTCCCCCCTCCCTGTCCCCCAGTTCCAGGGTGGCCCCCCTGTAATACATGGGATTGAAGGTCAGCTGGGGATGGAATGAGTGGAATGTTTTGGCTGTAATTATGTGTTGATATTCTCTGTTATGGGAAACAGGCTAGTTGTTTAAGGGATGCCAGCACCTCTGGGAAAGGCACCTTCAGCTTGTGCAGGTCTGGGAAAGGCACCTGTGTTTCACACTATAAAAGAGGCGAGAGCACCGGACTTGCTTTAGAAGCTTGCCTGAACGTAAGGGACGCCTTGTTCAGTGATGTCCCTGCAATCTCTGAGGAAGAGCTAGTGCTTCCCTGGTGGTCTTCCCAGATGCTGACTGAATTGCGGGTGCTGTAAGTATCTTGGTGTATGTGTTCACATATGTATCACCAATAAAAGCGATATACCGCATATTGTGTCTGGTGGCTTTTGTGTTGTCATAAGCACAGCGCCCCCTAGAGTTACAATTTGGCGTAGTCGGCAGGATATCGCATTGTTGTTACGGTGATTACATTTGTGAATATATACTTGTTTTATTGTTTTGTGAATATGTTGAAGAAAGTGAAGAAGAGCAAATCTCATCAGGAGGCTGTGCAGGCACAGCTTCCGCAGCTGTTTGCAATTCCTGGATGGGATAAATACCCATATCAGGCATTGGCAACAGAATGGGCGACAGATACGGGGTTGAGTGAGAATTGGGAGGTATGTTTAAGAGAGGGAACGTGTGAGGATGTGTTGAAATGTTTACAAAATGCCCCTGTGGTTAAAGGGAAAAAGTTAAGAACGGTGGGTCGGAGAGGGTGGATTTTGTTGTCGGCATTTCGCCTGATGCACCAGCAGAATCTGTTATTACAACAGAAGCTGTTGGACTCACAGGCTGAGATTCTGACATTGAAAAGCGACTTGGTAATGTCACAGTGTCAGGGCAAATTGATGATGGATAAGTGTACGGGGTACCAGCAAATTGCTGAGCGGGCGGCGGTGCGAGTAGCGCAGTATAAGTATCGGAAAAGGAGAGGGCGTGTGAGTAAGGTAAAGGTTGCAAAGGTGATGGCTACTGCCACACAGAATCCTAACGGATGGGATCCTGAGACGTGGGATGGGGATATCTGGTCTTCCACACCCGAGAGTGAGTCAGGTGGTGAGGAAAGTGCTGCTCCGGAAATGAAGCCGATAATTCGGCGACGAGCACAGTTGGGTGGGGCAGCACCAGTGCGCATGGATTTAGCAGAAGACTATACGCAACAAGAAATTCTCAATATCATGCAGCAATTCCAGCAGCGTCCAAATGAATCCCTTATTGCTTGGTGTGTAAGGCTGCATGATACTGGGGCAATGGGGATACGGATGGACAATGAGGACTGTTTGAAATTTATACCTTTATCTCGAGATGCTATAATTCAAAGTGCATTTCGGGAACATAGTTTAGCAATGCCTGATGGGAATGGGTCAGAGGCTACTACTCTGATTGAGTTAGTGGGAACAGGGTGTCGTAGAAAGTACCCTTTAGAATCAGATTGGCCTGGGGATGACAAGCCTTGGTATACTTTGAAAGATTGTATCCAGCGATTAAAGGAAGAGGCAATGAAAGTGTGTATTGTCACAGGACAGATGGATACACTTACCCAAGTGCCTATGTCAGCGGCAATTAGAAACAAAGTAATTAAAGGGTCTCCTCCAATGTATAAACAAGTTATTTTGACTCTGTTGATGAATGAAACAGATAACCCGTTGGAGGGCATTATGGATAAAATCGAGCAATTAGGAGATTTGGGGGATTGGAGTCTGAAGCTGACAGATAGGAAAAATAATGAGGGGCAGAGAATTGGGGAAGGGCCGAAGGGGCAAGGTTCAGAGGTAGAGCGAGGGTGGCTCGGGAGAAAATAGATGGAATTCCCACTGGAGAGTTATGGCAGCAATATAAAAAATTAGGATTGGATAAGAGAGGGATGAAACCGGTTCGGAAAACCCGGACAGTGGGAAAAGAAAAACTTCCTTCAGCCCCACCTGTGGAGGGTCCGGACTATTCAGATTTGTATCATGAGGTCCGTACTCTCCTGCAGAGAATGACGCTTCCATCTACTACTACTCTGCCCCCATCTAAAGCAGAAACCAATCCGTTTAGAGAGGATTGACTAGTACGGGGATGCAATGTAAAAATTGATCCGCGTCCCTATATTGATGTTGTAATACAATGGAGTCCGGGAAATTTTCAACAAGTACGAGCTTTGATAGATACCGGAGCAGAAGCAACGATTATAGCTGGTAACCCTTCTAAGTTTAAAGGACCAAAGTGTAATATTGTAGGACTAGGGGGGAAGAGTATTCCTGCAGTGGAAACACAATTGGCTATGCAAATTGGGGATTTACAGCTCCAAAAGTATGCTGTAATGATTACGCCAGTGCCAGAATATATAATTGGTATGGATATTCTGAGAGGTTTAAAACTTACTATTGAAGGGGGAAGTTGTCAATTTGGAATGTCTCCCGCAGTTCCCCGGCGTTTGAAATATATTTCCACTTATAATATTCACGCAGTATTAGTGGGAAAAATTGTTGATGAGCCTCTCACCATACCAGCCGCCACTCAATTAGTTGCACAAAAGCAATATCAGATTCCTGGTGGTATTGCAGAAATTACGCGAACAATACAGGAATTACAAGAGGTAGGGGTTATTGTCCCAGTTACTACCAAATGGAATAATCCAGTATGGCCAGTGAAGAAATCTGATGGATCCTGGCGGATGACAGTAGATTACCGTCAATTGAATAAGGTTACACCCCTCGTTGCATGCTGCAGTCCCCGACATTGTAACTTTAATTGAGAACATACAAAATAGAAAAGGAAAATGGTATGCAGTGATAGATTTAGCAAATGCCTTCTTTACAATAGCCTTAAAAGAGGAATTTGGGAGCAATTTGCATTTACGTGGCAGGGAAGGCAGTACACTTTTACACGGTTGCCACAGGGATGGTTGCATAGTCCTACAATTTGTCATAGGGTGGTAGCGCAACATCTAGATGCACTATCGTTGCCACCAGGGCTAGAGTTAACCCACTATATTGATGACATACTAATCCAAGGGGATACAGAGGAGTTAGTGGCCTCTGGGCTAGAACAACTAGTACAACACATGAAGAATAAGGGTTGGGAAATTAACCCAGCAAAAATCCAGGGACCCACCCAGACAGTGAAGTTTCTGGGAATTAATTGGAATAAGGGACACCAGGAAATTACTGAGAAAGCACTAAACAAAATAGCAGAATTTCCGGTACCGGTTACCAAACAGCAAACACAGAAATTTATTGGGTTGTTTGGATTTTGGCGTAAACATATCCCACACTTGGGGCAGGTGTTACAGCCATTATACAGAGTAACACGAAAGAAATGTGTATTTCAGTAGGGTGCTACACAGCAACAGGCTTTTGACCAAGCCAAGTTAGTAGTACAACAAAGTGTCAGTCTGTGGCCAATACGTGCCAATGATCCAATTGAATTACAAGTATCAGTGCATGCAGAGTATGCCAATTGGAGCATGTGGCAGAAACAAGATGGGAAACGTTGTCCGTTAGGATTTTGGACACGTAGATTACCCGATGCAGCTCAACGATATATACCCTTTGAGAAACAATTGTTGGCTTGTTATTGGGCTCTTGTGGAAAGTGAACAACTAACTTTGGGGCATGAAGTAATTTTGAGACCAGAAATTCCAATTTTAACTTGGATTAATAGTAAACCACATACTCATAAAATTGGCCATGCACAGGAGGCATCTATTATAAAGTGGAAGTGGTACATCCAAAATAGGCAGACTAAAAGTGGTCCCAATGGGGTCTCGCAATTACATGAACAAATTGCTCAGATTCCCGTAGGTGAGGGGGAGGAAGTATTAGTGTCTGGGGGTGGTAGTGGTAGTGCCACCCATCGTGTTGCTAAATGGGGAGTACCTTACGACCAATTAAATATTGACCAACGTCAGTATGCCTGGTTTACTGATGGTACAGCCAAGTATACTGATGGTAAGCGGGCATGGAAAAGTGTGGCCTACAATCCTCATACACAACAGATATTGCAGAGCACGGGCCCAGATGGGAGTAGTCAATATGCTGAATTATATGCAGTCTATCTGGTACTTAAACAAAATGCGCCAGAGGCATACATATATACTGATTCATGGGCTGTGGCAAATGGATTAACAACCTGGTTACCTACATGGAAACAGAATGATTGGTATATTCATACTAAACTGGTTTGGGGATCACAGTTATGGCAAGAAATTAGTGAATTTTTGCAATCTACTTCTGCCTATGTCTATCATGTTGATGCACATGTTTCCCCTATAACCTCTGATCATATTTTTAATCAGACAGCAGATTCCTTAGCTACTATTCACACGAATGTCATCTCTGGAACAGATGATTCTACTATTCATCGGGGTGAAGAAGAGACCTGTATTGCAAGCTGGGCACATCAAAAATGTGGAAATCTCGGAGAGCAAGCCACCTATCACTGGGCGCGGCAGCGTGGGTTAGCATTGTCTCTTTCTACCATTAAAAATGTTATTGCTCACTGTCCTGTTTGTCAACATTTGACTAAACGCCCTATACCACACCCAGTCAAAGGTACACTTGCTCGAGGTAAGTTACCTGGTCAAATTTGACAACTAGATTATATTGGCCCTTTACCAATTTCACAGGGATGTCAATATGTCTGTGTTGCCTTGGATACTTATTCCGGATTTTTGCTAGTCCACCCTTGTCGTAGAGCTACAGCTCAGCAGACTATTGTTCTTTTGGAATCCATATGTAGACATTATGGCGTTCCACTGCAAATTCAAAGTGATAATGGCTCTCATTTCAAAAATCATCCTGTTACTGCCTTTTGCACCCAATTTAACATTGAATGGGTTTTCCATATTCCCTATTATCCACAAGCTGCTGGTCTTGTGGAACGTATGAACAGTCTGTTGAAAACACAAATCCGGAAATTAACTCCTACTCACACTCTTGCGCAATGGCGCAAATATTTGTACCCAGCAGTTACTATCCTCAATAATCGTCCAATAGGGGAGAGTGAAACACCATTGATCCGTATGTTGACTCCCCATCTTCAAGTCTTGCCCAGTACACATCACCCTGGGAGTTAAGCTCTTACATCCGAAAGCTGTTATACCGCTCCGTCATACGATTGACGCTGCTGGTTTTGATCTTGTAGCCCTCTTTGACACTCTTTGTGCGTCCCGAGTGGTGACAAAATTTCCAGCCGGGTTTGCTTTATCTCTCCCAGCTGGCCATTATGCTCAGATTGTGGCCCGTTCCAGTTGGGCTCTTCGTGGCTTACTTCCTGTGGGAGGTGTCATTGACAGAGATTATCAGGGGGAGGTCATAGTCCTTCTGATGAATCACACTGAGGAGGATGTAATGGTGCAGGCTAGGGATAGGATAGCACAATTGTTGATAATTCCTGTCAATTCCTCCTCTTTTACTCAAATTTCTGATTTTGTGGGAGTCACTGAGCGAGGTACACAGGGGTTTGGGTCTACTGGGAGGGGTGTGGGTGGTCGGGTATGGCATCAGGACCCTGCACACTCAGGTCCTCCTCAACCTGCCGAAATTATAGCCCGAGGGGAGGACAATACTGTTACAGTAGTTCAGCCAGGACAACAGAGTTGGACGAATGTTCCTGCTGATCATTGTTATTTAAGGGAATAGGATTTATATGTGTTTCTCCATTTCTTTTTGTTTCAGGGCATACTGTTTCTCTGTTTGGGTTGGGAACTCGATGCCCTTACTCCCGGCGAGCGGGTGCTGGGAGTGACCTCGCGTGTCCACTATTGGTGGAGCAACAAAAATAACTCGACCTTACAGCAAGATAATTATACATGTCATACTGCATGTCCGGTATTGAACATAACTGCTTCCCAAGCTGTGTTTCATAAAACTGAACAGCGCTTTGTAGTTGTTTCATCCAGTTTTGTGAATGTGACTATCCATAATGCTACGTCCTGGGTTATGTGCATCCAGCCTATGGGATTCCGGGACCAGATATGGAGACTATGGAATCGGACACGCAAAATGCAGTTCCTCCAAACTTGTAACAGCTCTATAGTAAATATTACTTTGAATCGAACTGCTGAATGGATTTTCACTAATGCTACACCAATTGCAAACCGTTTTACACCCTGGATGGACTTCTTGCATGTGTTGCTTGCTGTTAGTAATATGACTAATCCTGCTCCACTGTCACGCATTCCCACTACATGCAAAAATATGTCTATGCAGTATAGAAAGACAGTATTAACTTACAATGTTACATTTCCACACTTGCCTCGCTGTACTAGGGTACGGCGAGCATGGTATGATACTATTTTGGGGGGTGCGGGAACTGGACTGGGAATTCTGAATACTGTAGATACAGATACTCTGTTTAGTAAACTACACTATCTAGGTAAGGACTTGCATACTGAACTGAATATTCTAGCCAATTGGTTACCTGCCATTCCAGGAGCAGGACAATTAATGGTGCCTGCGATAGCAGACATTAATCATTTAATAGCCCAAACTTTTAAGTTTGAAAATTATACTGACACTACTTTGACAAAAGCATTGAATTATACTTGGTGTTCATTACAGACGTTGTACGCTTTGCATCAGCGAGACAGACTCCAGATGGCTCTACAATTGGGGATGCATACCCAGTTGCAGACCCTTTTCGCTGGATATATTCCGGTTGATGAGTGGTTGTTCCCACATTCAGAGAGTACAGTCTGTACTGATCGATTCTGTACAGGGGTTTTATCTTCATATAAGATTTTCCATACTCATATAGTATGTAAGTATTATATATCTCCAGTATTAGTGAATGTTTCTGGTATCGTAACCTTTTGGGCCCCGCATATGAATGGGGAGTATATAACTGTATATAATGAGACATATAAATTGGATATGTGTAATGAGCAGGGAAATCGCATGATTTGTCCTTTCCAGCCACCACAATTTGAACCTTGTTTATCCCCACGTTTTGGGGAATGCACATTTACTGTTTTCCCTGCCAACTATGAGTTCTTTGTAGAAATTAGTCCGTGGACATTATGTATTTCCACTGCTAATTTCACAACTTTGTCAAATAATACCTTCCTGACCGATCTGTCAGGAGTCAGTTCCTGTTTTACTAGCATATCAGTATTTTGGTGGAAAGGACAAAAGTATGTATTATATCCGGATTTATTTAATTCTGCTTTCATACAGTACAATTATACCTTCTTTACGGAGCCAATTTTAGCTGTAAATTATAGTAAATTGACCCACATGTTGCATATATCCTCTCTTATTAATGAGTATATTCAAGGTGTGAATCACACCTTAAGAGTCATGCAAGTAGATGCTCAATTTGACAATCACACTGTTCGTATAGTGGCAGAAAATATTCGAAGTAAATTACATCATAATTGGTGGGATCCATTCATGGGACATTCTCCTAATGCAGATGCTTTCCTAAAATGGATCACTCATCCTTTACTTGTAGTACTATTAGTTAGCATCCTGCTAGTGATTTGGAATTGTATTTTGACTTGTAAAATTTGGAAACAACCTACGGTGGTCCATAATACTATGTATACTTCTGTCTCCTCATAAGCAGAGAATATCAAGGGGTGGAATGTAATACATGGGATTGAAGGTCAGCTGGGGATGGAATGAGTGGAATGTTTTGGCTGTAATTATGTGTTGATATTCTCTGTTATGGGAAACAGGCTAGTTGTTTAAGGGATGCCAGCACCTCTGGGAAAGGCACCTTCAGCTTGTGCAGGTCTGGGAAAGGCACCTGTGTTTCACACTATAAAAGAGGCGAGAGCACCGGACTTGCTTTAGAAGCTTGCCTGAACGTAAGGGACGCCTTGTTCAGTGATGTCCCTGCAATCTCTGAGGAAGAGCTAGTGCTTCCCTGGTGGTCTTCCCAGATGCTGACTGAATTGCGGGTGCTGTAAGTATCTTGGTGTATGTGTTCACATATGTATCACCAATAAAAGCGATATACCGCATATTGTGTCTGGTGGCTTTTGTGTTGTCATAAGCACAGCGCCCCCTAGTGTTACACCCCCTTCCTCCCTCCCAGTTCTAGAGTCGGCCCCCTCCCTCCCTCCCTCCCAGTTCCAAGGTGGCCCTCCCCCCCTCCCAGTTCCAGGGTCGGCCTCCCACCCAGTTCCAGGGTCCCCCTCCCTGCCAGTTCTAGGGCGTCCCTCCCTCCCTCCGTTGGGCGCTAAGAGCCAGCATGGTGTAGCAGCAAAGGGCACCTTGCAAATGCTCCCTTTTGTCCTGCAACGAAGTTACCTTTGAAATGGAGTTCTTTTTTGAAAGGTTTTTTTTTTAATCTCCGAGTGTTGAAAGATGCCGTGTGAAGTTCAGTGAAGCCACAGTCAGCTTCCGAACGTTGGAGGAGGTGTCGTGACCTCTGATTACTCGCCCTCGACGTCATAACGTTTTGACGTGAGGGCGGGGCAGAGACAGATGGCCAGAGACGGAAGTCTACACCATGACGAATCCACGAACCCTGGTCCCTGCACTGAAATCACGGAGTGAGCTTCAGAACGTTGGAGTTGCGAATTATGTCGGGGGTGGGCGGGGCTGAGGCACCCTACGAACACTATGGAGGGGGGGGGGGGGCTTCAGGGGCAGGCTTCAGTGGCACAGAGTGAGCTTCAGAGGTGGGAATTATTTACATAGATAACCTGGATGTTTATACTCAGACTAACCAAAAGAGGGAAGCAGAGCTCTAACTTTAGTTGTTTGAAGAAAAACATCAGTATTTTCTATGCCTATTTGCCAGCAGCCAGATACCTGTGAATTTCTGAAACAGAAATTTAAAAAAATATTGCAATAAGCAGGTCTCAGTGCCAGTTTAGTACAACAAAGCTTCATTTTGCCCAAACCTGAAACATACTGTATTAGGAGCATTTTATTTATTTACAGGGAAAACATCCTGGTTTTGTGCATCTTGAAATTCATTTGGTTCAAGAGTCAAGATTAAAATAAAAACCTACAGTGATTGCTTTCAAAAGATCAATATTCTAATTGTGACTGCTCTCATAATGCTTATTGTGTATCAGTGGCATATACAGTGGGGGAAATAAGTATTTGATCCCTTGCTGATTTTGTAAGTTTGCCCACTGACAAAGACATGAGCAGCCCATAATTGAAGGGTAGGTTATTGGTAACAGTGAGAGATAGCACATCACAAATTAAATCCGGAAAATCACATTGTGGAAAGTATATGAATTTATTTGCATTCTGCAGAGGGAAATAAGTATTTGATCCCCCACCAACCAGTAAGAGATCTGGCCCCTACAGACCAGGTAGATGCTCCAAATCAACTCGTTACCTGCATGACAGACAGCTGTCGGCAATGGTCACCTGTATGAAAGACACCTGTCCACAGACTCAGTGAATCAGTCAGACTCTAACCTCTACAAAATGGCCAAGAGCAAGGAGCTGTCTAAGGATGTCAGGGACAAGATCATACACCTGCACAAGGCTGGAATGGGCTACAAAACCATCAGTAAGACGCTGGGCGAGAAGGAGACAACTGTTGGTGCCATAGTAAGAAAATGGAAGAAGTACAAAATGACTGTCAATCGACAAAGATCTGGGGCTCCACGCAAAATCTCACCTCGTGGGGTATCCTTGATCATGAGGAAGGTTAGAAATCAGCCTACAACTACAAGGGGGGAACTTGTCAATGATCTCAAGGCAGCTGGGACCACTGTCACCACGAAAACCATTGGTAACACATTACGACATAACGGATTGCAATCCTGCAGTGCCCGCAAGGTCCCCCTGCTCCGGAAGGCACATGTGACGGCCCGTCTGAAGTTTGCCAGTGAACACCTGGATGATGCCGAGAGTGATTGGGAGAAGGTGCTGTGGTCAGATGAGACAAAAATTGAGCTCTTTGGCATGAACTCAACTCGCCGTGTTTGGAGGAAGAGAAATGCTGCCTATGACCCAAAGAACACCGTCCCCACTGTCAAGCATGGAGGTGGAAATGTTATGTTTTGGGGGTGTTTCTCTGCTAAGGGCACAGGACTACTTCACCGCATCAATGGGAGAATGGATGGGGCCATGTACCGTACAATTCTGAGTGACAACCTCCTTCCCTCCGCCAGGGCCTTAAAAATGGGTCGTGGCTGGGTCTTCCAGCACGACAATGACCCAAAACATACAGCCAAGGCAACAAAGGAGTGGCTCAGGAAGAAGCACATTAGGGTCATGGAGTGGCCTAGCCAGTCACCAGACCTTAATCCCATTGAAAACTTATGGAGGGAGCTGAAGCTGCGAGTTGCCAAGCGACAGCCCAGAACTCTTAATGATTTAGAGATGATCTGCAAAAAGGAGTGGACCAAAATTCCTCCTGACATGTGTGCAAACCTCATCAACTACAGAAGACGTCTGACCGCTGTGCTTGCCAACAAGGGTTTTGCCACCAAGTATTAGGTCTTGTTTGCCAGAGGGATTAAATACTTATTTCCCTCTGCAGAATGCAAATAAATTCATATACTTTCCACAATGTGATTTTCCGGATTTAATTTGTGATGTGCTATCTCTCACTGTTACCAATAACCTACCCTTCAATTATGGGCTGCTCATGTCTTTGTCAGTGGGCAAACTTACAAAATCAGCAAGGGATCAAATACTTATTTCCCCCACTGTATGTTTAAACTGATTTTATGTGATATATTTATACAGTTGCAGGGATTTAAAAAAAAAATCGAATTTGACTCAGACTCCTCTATTTTTTGACTGTCCAACTTTTCTGACTTCTATTATTTATAGTAAAGCTAAGAGAATTTTGATTAATTACAGAAACAGAGGATATTTCCTTTTGTACAACATTAGGATTAATAGACCACAAAATATATCTTGAGGGCAAATTACTTTTGATACACTGCTGTGTTTGTAAGATGGCCGACTAGTAGGACGCACTGTGGAGAGCTCCGCTGGGAACCCGTCCGTGGTTCGATCCTCCAGCGCTCCCACTGCAGTGCGATCCCCCAAAGAGAACCGGAGATACGGCTCGGCTTGACGCCGCTCAAAGGCCGAGTTCGCTGACCCCGGGAGCCGCGCTGCGAACCCGGATCCGAGGATCGGCTCTCCATCGCTCCCGCTGCGGTGTAGGGGCTCAGGGTGTGAGGCGGCCTCGCAGCGCCGGTCGCCGAGTCTGCCGGATCTGTGCGTGCTCGCCCACATCCACCGCGCTCCCCGGCAGGAATTGCCCGGGACCGTCTCAGGCCAGTGCAGCCGACCCAGGTGGATATAACAAGGGAGCGCTCGTCCACCTACCTCGCGGCGCGACCGGCCCTGTGGCCCGATCCCCACACTACCCGACCAGCCACGTGGTCGCGGCCTGCCCCCATCCGCATGGCAGTGAGTGACAATCCTTCGGTCCCTGCGGCACTGACTTCCACGAGCACTCAATCTGCTCTGTTGCTCTGAGGGCGGCGAGTGTAGCAGTCCAGCTGCTCCAGCTTCCTCCGATCCGCACGATCCAGCCTCTCCCTGCTTGCCTGCCCCGGTCCATCTACCCCAGCTTGCTCCAGCCTGCCTGATCCTGCTTCTCCCTGGCTGCTCCAGTCCAGCCTGCCAGATTCTGCCTCTCCCTGCCTGCTCCAGTCCACCAGCTACAGCTTGATCCAGTTTACATGATCCAACATCCTCCTGCTTGCCCCGGTCCATCTACCCCAGCTTGCTCCAGCTTGCCTGATCCTGCTTCTCCCTGGCTGCTCCAGTCCAGCTTGCTCCAGCCTGCCAGATCCTGCTTCTCCCTGGCTGCTCCAGTCCATCGGCTCCAGCTTGTCCCATCGGCTCCAGCTTGTTCCAGTTCAACTGATCCAGCCTCTTCCTACTTATTCATCTTCTCCAGCCTGCCTGATCCTGCTTCTCCCTGGCTGCTCCAGTCCATCGGCTCCAGCTTGTTCCAGTTTATCTGATCCAGCTACTTCCTGCCTGTTCATCTACTCCAGCCTGCCCGATCCTGCTTCTCCCTGGCTGCTCCAGTCCATCGGCTCCAGCTTGTTCCATCGGCTCCAGCTTGTTCCAGTTTATCTGATCCAGCTACTTCCTGCCTGTTCATCTACTCCAGCCTGCCCGATCCTGCTTCTCCCTGGCTGCCAGTCCATCGGCTCCAGCTTGTCCCATCGGCTCCAGCTTGTTCCAGTTCAACTGATCCAGCTACTTCCTGCCTGTTCATCTACTCCAGCCTGCCCGATCCTGCTTCTCCCTGACTGCTCCAGTCCATCGGCTCCAGCTTGGCCCATCGGCTCCAGCTTGTTCCAGTTCAACTGATCCAGCCTCTTCCTACTTATTCATCTTCTCCAGCCTGCCTGATCCTGCTTCTCCCTGGCTGCTCCAGTCCTTCGGCTCCAGCTTGCTCCATCGGCTCCAGCTTGTTCCAGTTCATCTGATCCAGCTACTTCTTGCCTGTTCATCTACTCCAGCCTGCCCGATCCTGCTTCTCCCTGGCTGCTCCAGTCCATCGGCTCCAGCTTGTTCCAGTCCGTCTATTCCAGCTTCCCCCAGCCTCTCCCAGTCCGTCTGCTCCAACTTGTTCCAGTCCCCCTGACCCAGCTTCTCCCTGCTCCCTCCAATCTATCTGCTCCAGCCTACTTGTTCCAGTCCATCAGCTCCAGCGTGTTCCAGCCTGCCTGTCCCAGCTGCTCTAGCTTGTTCCAGTCCAGCTGCTCCAACGTGTTCCAGTCTGCCAGACCCTGCATCCCCCTGCTCGCTCCAGTCCATATGCTCCAGCCTGCTTATTCCAGTCCATCTGCTCCACCATGTTTCAACTCGCCTGATCCAGCCCCTAGCCAATCAACCTGTCTGCTAGCCAATCACCTGTTCCTGCCTGCCTGCTAGCCAATCAACCTGCCTGCTCAGCCATTGACTTACCTACCTGCCTGCCAGCTTTTCAGCCATAGACTTACCTAATCGCCAACCCAAAACCTTGCTTCAAGCCCTATCTATCTGCTTAATACTTCAGTCATTACATACTCACCCATTAACTCCTGTTAACTGCTCAACACCTCAGTCACTATATAGTCACCTGCTACACCTCAGTCACTACCTATGGCCCCTGTCCATGTTCTCTTCCTTGCCCTGTCCCTTCCTAATCTTCTTTCCCCCCCACTCCCACTGTCTACCATTAGAACTACCCGCTGCCCTCCCACCCTGCCCGCAACCACAATACCCTATTCACCTCTATCCCTCACCTCACCATCCCTCTTGTCCCCCTCCTCCTTCCTGGCTCTCAACCTTCGGCACTTCCTTCCTGCCATTAACCCATCCCCTTTCCTCCTAAGTACACCCCGTCTTCGTCGCCTTCGTCGCCCGACCTCCCCCACCCTCCTCCGCACTCTCTTGCTCCTCCTCCTGCTATCCGCAGGAGACATTAACCCTAATCCGGGTCCCCCCCACCTGTCCCCATCCTATCCTTGTGAACGGTCCCGGGATGTTTCCAATCTCGTCTCTATTCCCCTCCTTCCCCCCTCCTCCCTCCCCTTCTCATGCGCCTTGTGGAATGCCCACTCAGTCTGCAACAAACTGCCTCTCACCCACGATCTCTTTATCTCTCGCTTCCTTCAACTGCTCGCCCTCACCGAAACCTGGATCTCCCCGGAAGACACTGCCTCAGTTGCAGCCCTCTGCCATGGAGGCTATCTCTTCTCCCACACGCCCCGCCCAATCGGCCGTGGCGGAGGCGTTGGGCTACTACT